>NC_056728.1:1278078381-1278695881 GCF_019279795.1 Protopterus annectens
GGGACAGAAGTGTCTCAGAGAATTCCCCTTCTGTGGGACAGGCTTCCCATCCATGTGAAGCAGAGCTCTTTCCTAATCTTATTAAAGTGGATGGGAAATATGAAATACACCTTGGGTCTAGCACCTGTGTCTCTAATGGACAGAGGCAGCCTGTATATCTTGTCCTAACTGATACATACCCTTTAAAATAACCACTAAGGCACATAAACTTGTGGGGTATAATTGGGAAGCTTTGCTAGGCTTACAAAGGCACTCAGTGGTCATTAGCCTAATACATACCTATGAACCAAAATACAGCACTATTACAGACATCTACAGTCATACAAATTAAATTAACAACATAAATATGGGTCATTTAACAGATATTCTTCATTGATTGGAAAAGGACTTTTGAAATGGTTAACCATGATATTGTAATCCACAAACTAAAAGTCACTGACTGCAGCTGAGTTCCAGATCATTCATCTAACAGTACTTTTACAGCCACTTTCAATAACATACAAACATAAACAGCAGTATGTACCCTGACAATATAGTTTTAAGTGAAGCCAGTAAATCTTCACTTGAACTTAGCAGCTTACTATAAAAGGAGTTAGCTTTACTTTAGAAATGGCTGAAAAACACCTTACACTTGCCTAAGCACAGAAAATGTACAGGCATGCTTAATGGCACCCACAAAGATTAGGTCTAGTACAACATATAATACCAAAACACCTGCTATGACATATGTCCTTGTAGTCGACGTTTGAAAAGCCAGATCCATGCTGGCCTCTGAACCAGTCATGGGAGAGGAATCCGGCCCAGAAACTGGATGATCCTCAGGGCTTTCACCAGCTTCAAGAGAGACATCCAGTGCAGCTGGCACAGCTGAAGAATCTGACCTTTTTTGGTCTTTTTCTTCAAAGATGGCTGACCCTCAGGCCAGGAAGTACCTTCTGCAATGTCTTTCACTAAAAGCTTTAGACATTGGTTTTCAAGATAGATGGTGAGGGATGAAAGATGACTACGTAAGGTCTTTGGAACAAAAGCCTGAACATAGTACAAGATGTATGGTCATGAGAAGCTCCTAAACAAAACAAGCACTTCATGTGACAGTCTTTATGGGGAATCTGTCTCCCACACTGGCATTTACCTTTTTGAATGACATGAAACACCACAACAACATAAATGCTAAAACAAAATAAATAAGCCAAAAAAAACCCAAAGGGGCACTTATCTGAATGGCTAGGTAAACCAGCAAACAACTTGAGCAATAAGACCAAAGATCAAAGATGGCATTTGGACTGGTGGCAAAGCAGTTTTGAAGATAATATGTCCGGATGTCACATTTATGCCCTACACCTTGTGCAGGGAGCATACATGTGATGTATGGTTTATCTTTAACATCCTACAGACTTTGGTATACTGGATGGACGTCAGACTGCCCTTGGCAGGGAATCCCTCATGTTAAGAATGCTGCAACAGTGGTATGGAAGGACATCATACAATACCATAAAAACCTGCTAGGACATATTTCCCCTGTAGTCAACCAACAAAACAATATAGATATTATTTTAGATCAAAATGTAACCTCTCACATCCACAATGGATTGCAGGCACAAAAGGCACTAAACAAACTTAAGGTTGTTTAAAAATTGCAATATCTATTTACATATAAACCAGAAAAAGTATAGCAATTACTTATTTATTTATCCTTTGTTGACTAGGTTAGTCTCGCTACGCTAGTAGCCTCTTTTCAGGGGAGACTCAGGGTGTTATTTGACTACTTATTACAATCAACTCAATTACCGCGGAAAGTTAAAAAATGATGAACTCTTAAATGTATACTAGCTTCCAAACAACTTTCACAAAAATACTTCACCAGGTATCAACTAGTTCAGCAATCAATAAAACTTCTTATTTAACTTCCGTAAATCACATAACATTAAAAATCAACTCCATTGGTTAATAAAAACACAAACATCTTAAAACATATATTATTAATTCATGTTTATGAAAAGAAAGAAATAAAAGGTTTGTATCATATACCAATTAATATAATTATTTACATTTAATATGCATGCCTCATCTTCAAAACTGGCCTTAAGCTAATCAAACTATTCAACCCTGGATGAGTGTCTGCTCTAAATATGTTAATCCAACAGTGCTCAACATTTTTCATTCTAGTAATTAAATCCCCACCTTTCTTACTTTCAGAAGTTCCTCTTGGTGAAAGCTGTTTGGAAGCTAGTATACATTGAAGAGTTCAGCATTTTATTTCACTTTCCTTGGTGACGTGGATGTTTTACGTTTTTTTTTTCTTCATTTGGTGGTTTGACCTGCACGTCTTTGCCCACTGAGCCTTCCTTGGTCTTATGATTTTGGTTGTGTGTTGGAAAGAGCTCATGTAACATGGAAAGTACTTGTACATCTAATTCTTCACCACTTTTATTCTGTCAACTGAACATTCAAAAATAAAAAATGTAGGTGCATCTTCTCGTGCTATATGTCTGACTTTAGACACTAGTGCAATGGACTACATTCTGGTAGTTAAGGGATGTACAGCAAAAACATCCTCACAGCTATCCTGGAAAAGACTGAGGTTTATACCTAAAGAAGATAAACTCAGATAACAGAAAAAAAGAAGAATGGATAAGAAAATGAATTCCACCTTGGCCTAGAACAAAGAAGGAAGAACAAGGATGGTGGGAAGGTGCATATACTGCAAGAGTGATTTTTTCAAACATTTGACACGAAGACAGGTTCTTATACAACTACACTATGCTCATCATTAGATAACAGTTGCAATAATGTTAAGTAATGGGATGATTCCCAGAACTTTTATCCAAATTGTTTGGAGGTTAGGGAAACAGAACTGGAGTCCAGTAACTTAGAGCTGATTTGGTATAGTGGTGTGCTGCTGTGACTCTAGTAACCCTTGAAGGATGGTTGTGGGAAAACATATTCTGCTTTCAGAAAAAAGATTTAATTTTGTTATGAGTGGTAAAGATGTGTGTGGAAGACCAGAAAGCTGCCTCAAAAATATATCTGGAGTCAAGATCCTTAAAAAAGCATCAGAAGAAGAGACAGCTTTAGTAAAATGTCCTTTAATGTGACACTGGAGGAATTTACATACATACATACATGTACACATTTCAAGCACTGGCAATAATGCCCGTCCAGCCTGCCAAATATACCAAAACAGTTATTCCCATAATAAGTGTACAGGTTGTTCTTAAAAATATCTAAACAAGATCTTATTTTAATGCAGTTTGGTGGTTCAGTTTGGTGGTGTATTTCATGCATCAGCTACTCTTTCAGAGCCAATTAGTACACCTCTTATTCCTGCATAATCTTCTGCCTATGTTGTCTGATGATTCTTTCCTACTTTTTTGATAACCCCAAGCATTCCCAGAAGTATTCTGTCTCTAAATGCTTGATATACCTGAATAAGGTCTCCTCTTAAATGTCTCAATTAGATACTGTAAAAGTTCAGACATTTTAGTCTTTCATAAAAACTTAAGTTTTCACATTCATGGATGGCCTTGGTATACGTCTGCTGTATTCTTTCCAATTTATTCATGCTTGTTTTTATAAGGTTTCCATAATGTTATTCCATACTCAAGTTTGGGTCTAATGTAACTAACAAACTATGATTTCATCATTTCTGTTTTCTAAAACTTTATAAATCATTTTATACGACCTACAGCTCTATCATTAACCAATTGGTAGATATCATTAGAAAAACTCAAAGCTGGATCTATCCATACATCCAGTTCCACGAATGAATCTACAGTTTCAATTACTGTGTGCTGTATTAAATATTCACCTTTTAATTTAAGTCTCCCAAATCTCAAATGTTTAGGATTTGATGGATTAATCAGCATATTATTCTCAATATGGTCAATTTTGTCAAGTTATTTTGCAAAATGCCCTGTCTGTAACACATGTAATTGGTATATTCATTTTCAAGTAATCTGAATATAAACTGTAAAACACCTCAGCTGAAAAATATCTGAAAGATACAAACTAAACAAGTATGGGTCTAGGATAGAGCCCTGTGGGACAAACTGACTGTAACACAGAATTTCACCTGTCTAATTGCTGTATGTTATTTCCCATGACCTATTTGTAAGTCATACAGCTATTTATCTTATCAAGATTACATCAATATCTAGTTGTTCTAATTTATTGATCAGTGTTTTGTGTATGACCACATCAAATGCTGAAGTTAGGTTTATATAAATTCAATCACGGCACAATATTTAATTTATATCTATTATTATATTGTTATAGAACATCATATTACAGGTAGTTACAGATCTATTTTCAACATGTGCATGTTGATAAATGATTTCAAGTCCCAACCTTTCCATTTCCCACAATTTATCAAAATAACCTTCTCCATTAACAATAAACGTATGGGTCTGTATGAATCTGGGTTTGTCCTATTCCCCTTTCACTTAATGATAGGTTTAACAACTGCATGTCTCTAATGTTGAGGAATCTCCCCATACTTAAATGTCCCAGTGAATAACATATATAATGGTACTGTAAATTCATGCCAAAGTGTTCTCAGGTCTATATTACTAATATTGTCTCCTCATTGTCCTTTGTTTGGGTCCAGTTTGTGCAGTTCTTTTTCAATATAGTCTAATTTAACTTCAGCATCTGAAGTTACCTGGGTGTTACTAGGTCCATGTAACACCCCTTTAGTAGAACCAAACTGCTCTGCATAAGATTTTGTAAACATATCTATAATCCATTGTGTCTTAAGAGTGCATTTTAGAAGTTTATCAATTTGCATGGTCTTTATTCCTACCACATCTTTTATATCTATAAAATTAATTCCTATTATGCTCAACATCTTTATAAAAATGTTATTCAAATTTTTCTTGATCTTGTCTCACACTGTGTTTAATTTGTCCATACAGTAGTTTATTCCAGTTTTCAAAGTTACAGTTCAACCCCTTTTCCATTTCTTACATTTTTTTTTGTTTCTACCTTAATTACATATCTTGTTATTATGGAAATACATCATCCTGACCCTGGGTGCCTAGATCCTGATGTTAAACATCTTTGTTTAATTCTTTGCATTCAAACAATTTCTCTTTCAAAGCTTGCCACATTCCTTCTGCAGTTTTTTCATTGACTGTGTCACTCCAATTAATTTTACACAGTGACTGTTTTGCTTCCATATAGTCTGTTATTAATCGCCTGTGTATAGGTTTAAGTTTCAGTTTGGCAGCATTATCTAGAAGGAAGTTAACTTTTATAACCCTGTGATCAATGTACATCAATGGCAGCAAAACATGACATGAAATACAAGTTATTTCCTTAGGAACACAAACAATGTCTAGTAGGATTTTCCCTACAAGGAGTAAACGAAAGAAATGGCAAAAGAAGCATATCTTGAACTGTTTGTTTAGGGACCAGAAGACCCTGTTTTTTTCCTTTCAATGGAAATTAGCACTTGATCAGTCTAGCAGTTTCAATCTTGTAAAAAGAGAATACTAGTTGTCTGTGTACATCCATTAAAGGAAGTATCCTTTCTCCCTTATTTTAGGATTGGAAAAATGCATGGAAATGAACACAGTGATTCGAACACATTTCAGTTTCCATTCTAGGCATAAAAAAATGGTTAGTCCTGATGATTACCCTGTCTGTATGAAAGACCGAAAAAGGGGAAAAGACTTAAGGGCATGTTACTCAGAAATCTTTTTTGCAGAGGTTAAGGTCATTCTATTTCCAAGTACTGAACTTTAATGATGCGGAAGGAACAGGTTCAAAAGGTGGTAATGTTATTTTCTTTCAAGGATATAATTCAGGTCCCAAGGAAGATAAAGAGATTATCTATATGGCCTAAAGTCTAGGATGCCTTCTGAGAACTGTTTGACCTCAAAATGTGAAGAAAGAAGTGAATCAGTTAGTAGGCAGACTGAAATGGCTGACAAATGCATCTTAAATGGATGTTTATACTAAACCTAAGTTGAGCAGTTCACTCAAATATTTGAGGAGGAAAGGTATCCTTGCTTGGCAAGGGTACAGTCCTCTGTTTTGTCACCACACAGAAATATCTTCCATTTATAAATATTTTTTTCTTTTTGCACATTTCCTAGAATCCTTTATACCTGTAGCACATCCGCAGAATAAAGGTGCCTGAAAGGAATTAGAAGTCTCATATACAGACTATGAGGTTCAATAACTTTAGGACTGGATAAATAAGACAGCCCATATGTTGTGTGAAAAAGTCCATCCTGTGAGGAAACATGTGGTGACTGCCCTTGGTTAGCTGGAAAAGAAGGGAGAACCAATGCTTCCTTGACCAAAACAGGGCCAATAAAAGCATTTTGGCTTGCATTTCTTAGTCTTTAGAAGGATCCTTGGGATGAGAAGTAAGGGAGAGGAAAGAATATAGGAATTTCCCTTTCCATGAAAAACAGAAGGTATTTGTTCTCCAGGCTTCCTTGCAAGGAGCTCTGGTGGAAAACAGCTGGAAATAATTATTCAGAGTAGAGACAAAAATACCTGTCTTAGGGGTTCCTAATTAATGGACTATCTGTAGGAAGACCACTTTGTTCATCATCCATTTGGAGGGTCTACCTTGCATGTATTCAGATAGTTTGCCACTGAATTAAGTTCTGAAGAAATACATACTGCTTGGAGGAAATGACTGTGTTGAATAGCAAGGTTCCAAGGTATCACCCAGGCATTCTACTTGTATGTTTTATGAGAGTGAAGCTATTACATTAGCAGTATTTCTTCTTCAAGGTCCACCCAGGCATTCTACTTGTATGTTTTATGAGATATGAAGCCATTACATTAGCAGTATTTCTTAGTAGTTCTCAGCGTGCTAATAAAACTGACTGTTGTAGCCTTGTGTCCCCCCAGCTAGTGCAGTAATCCTAACTAACCAATAGACAGTATACATTTAAATTCAGATCCCTGTCACTAAATTAACCATCAAGCAGCCCTCTCAGTGCTTTCTGCCATAGTTTGCATCACTTGGAGGCCCACCTGTTTATTTGCATCTCTATACATTCCCCTTCATTGCTAATGTATCTCCCTACTCTAATTTGTGCACAAACTGGTTACTAATCAGCAACTCAACGTGAAGACACACTCCCAACCTTAATAAACTTTGCTGTCTATTCTCTCCTTCACTTTACATGTAGTTTGAATTATTACTTACCCCTCTGAGGCCTTCACTGATTTCCTCTCTGGTTTGCATTCCACCTGGTTTACACCCCTTGTGCTTTCTCCCTCCCCCAATTCTAAGTCTATATTAGAATCCTGCTGAACATGGAGCTATCTTTAAATTTCTAGTCTCCCACCAGGACACAAGTGCTCTTCAGCAATTGCATTCTGCTTGCTTGTAAGCCATTAGACCTCAGGAATTGGTTTAAAGTGCTCAGATTTGTAAAGTAATACTTTTTACTCTTGTTTTGGTGGGCTCTGCCCTGCTCTGTTCGCCCTTGTTAACACTCGGGCTCTCCCTGCTCTCCTGCCATGCCCCCTATTCCCTCCCATCCCCACTACCTCTACATTTATAGTAATCACAGCCACACCCACAGCTCATCCTCACATCATCTCCACCAATCACAGCTCCTCAAGTCATATCAAATTACATCACACCAACTTGCTCCACACAAAATATTCCCAATCACTCTCATTCCCACTAGGCATTTTTTACATCACCCACACTACTTACCCATCCACATATAGTGCAACCCTATAATTCCTATTCAGACCACCCACCTACAACCAACTTAAACTGTATAACCATGACTATCACACAACTAATAACCAAGGAAAAAAAGCACCACCACGAATCCAAAAAATATCAGGATATGGCTGATAATCCAAGAAACGCTGCTCCAATGTTAACAGTTCAATACTTTAATGGAAAGATACTTCACCAAGCACGTAGAACACAAAAATTCACATATAAATCCACAGATAATAAAGGTTGAGCGCTTTCATCTGCTACCACAGATTTCATCAGAACCTTGAATGATTCAAAAAACATAGTTTATATAGTGATTTAGGCGCCAAAAATAATTGAATGATTGTTATTAAACTTAATATCTCAACACATTGAAAGAATAAGAAATTCCTTTCTAATGAAAATATACTGTGAACAATAAGTTTGAGTTAGGTTAAAACCACATAATCTGCTAAGGAGTGCACGAGGCTTCCTAATATGTAAATGCATACTCTTTTAAAAGTACATGAGTGCTAAAAAACTTGATCAACTGTTTCATACATAAATCTACTGAGATAGATGACATTATAGTACCATAAAAATACATAAAAAATACAATAGAAATACAATTTTGAGTATAAACCTCTACAGTGCATAAAGATACAATGTTAAAAATACCAAGTATCAACAAAATGCATCAAGAACTTTGTATATGAAGGAGTATGTACAATAATATATAAAAATGTATATAATGTCATCTATCTCAGTAGATTTATGTATGAACTGTTAACATTGGAGCAGCGTTTCTTGGATTATCAGCCATATCCTGATATCACACAACTAAGTCTAGTCTGTCTTCTCATAATTCTTTATAACACCACAAGTTGTCACTCTAGCAATATCCCTAAACTTAGTAGCACAACACTACATTATGCACTCTCATATACAGACACCACCCATTATAATAATATCTGCACACTACATAACAGACCAATTCAGAACTAAACACATATGCTCTCATTCCTACTAAAAAAAAACACAATACTTTCTCACACTCCTCACCAAACTCCAGCATCTGTATCACCATTTTAACACCAGGCTCACCATAAGTGGGGATATCCACCCCAACCCAGGCCCAAATCCATCCTGCCCAACACAAACTGCTCCAATACAAATGCCAGAACATAACACCCCCACTATTTTCATCCCTGGGCAAATCAACAGCAGCAAAACCAAAGTACAGTTTTGTACCTACCATAAATGTAGATGTCCGATAGATATGCAACTGCAGTCATAACATATGGGTTGTCCTGCCTCAGGCAGCCCTTGGTCGGCCGGATTCCAAAGTCTGGGTCCGGCGTCGGCTGGTGTCGCCTCCTCTCCGACGTCAGAACGGCTGGAGTATAAAGGCATTGGCCGACACCATCTTCTTCAGTGTTTCTTGCCCCAGATGCCAGGTGCCCTCCTAGGAAGGCTAAATTTGGTGAATGGATATAAACAGATACACCATAGGAGATACCCCCAGCTAATAGGAAAAGGGGAAGTGGACCCATAAAGAAGGTTGCAGAGGGGTAGGAGGGTGGGAAAATCCGACTGCAGTTGCTTATCTATCGGACATCTACATTTATGGTAGGTACAAAACTGTACTATGTCCTTCAAGAATGCAACTGCAGTCATAACATATGGGTTGAATACCATAGCCAAGCTGGGGGTGTTTGGAACTAAGAAAGTGATGGTGTAGCTAAAATGCCCTGCAGGACTGCCGAAGCAAAGCCTGCTCGGGATCTGGAGTATAAAGGCAGGTTGTAATGCTTGGTAAATGTATGCACAGAGCTCCATGTAGCAGCCTCTAGAATGTCCTTTGTAGCCACTCCTCTTAGGAAAGCTGTGGATGTGGCTATAGCTCTGGTGGAGTGTGGCCTAACATTGGCTGGCACACCTTTTCCATGAAAAGAATAGCAGAATCTGATGCAGTGTCCAATCCATTTGGAAATTGTTTGTTCGGAGATTGCTTTTCCTTGTACTCCAGCAGCATAGGCTACAAGCAGTTGGTCAGACTTTCTGGTGGCCTTAGTTCTGTCCAAGTAGTAGCGTAGTTGCCTGTGTATGTCCAAAGTATGCAGCAGTGCTTCCCCCTGTTTTGAGGATTGGGGAAGAAAGTAGGCAGGTGAATGGCTTGATTTAGAGACACCCTGGAAATTACTTTTGGCATGAATGAAGGATTGGTTCTTAGAGAGACTCTGTCCTGATGAAAAATGAGAAAAGGAGGTACTGCCATGAGTGCCTGTATCTCGGAGACTCTTCTTGCTGATGTGATTGCCAATAGGAAAACTGTTTTCCAGGAGAGAAATTGCATTTCTGAAGTTGCTGCTGGTTCAAAGGGAGGAAGAGTTAATTTTTCTAAGACGAAATTGAGGTCCCATGCAGGTACTGGCGGTTTCCTGGGAGGTTTGATATTCTTTATCCCTCTTAGAAACGGTCTTAGCACAGGATGTGAAAACACAGGTGGATCACAATTGTATTTTGCTGAGATTGCTGAGGCATGAATCTTTATGGAAGAATATGAGAGACCCGTATGAAACATTTCTGCCAAGTATTCCAATATCTGAGGTATATTCAATACTGTTGTATCCTGACCCCTGTTAGCGTTCCAGATGATGAATCTCTTCCACTTGGCTGAATAGGTTTTTCTGGTGGAAAGTCTGCGTGCTTCCAGTAAGACCTCTTGAACTTTTTTGGAAAGAGAGATATCGGAAGGAGTTATGGTAACCTCCCGGCTGTCAGATGCAATGTTTTCAGGTTTTGATGCGCAGTCCTGTAATTGTGTTGTGTTAGAAGCAGAGGCCATAGAGGCAGAGGCCACGGTTTGGTCCGAGTTATTCTCAACAGCAATGGGTACCAGTGCTGCCTTGGCCAGTCTGGAGCTATCAAAATGCCTGTTGGTTGTTCTGCTTTGATCTTCAGTATCACCTTGGTCAGCAGTGGTAGGGGAGGGAATGCATAAATTGTTAGGGAATTCCAGCTGAAGGAGAGAGCATCCGTTTTCCAGGCTAGAGGATGGTGGGTCCTTGTACAGAACTTTTCCAGGTGATGATTCATGTGAGAAGCAAAGAGATCTATGTCTGGTCTTCCCCATGTCCTTGTTATTTTTGTGAAAATGTGAGGATGCAGCATCCATTCGTGTGGATCCAAGAAATTTCTGCTCAGCTTGTCCGCCAGTACATTGTCCTTGCCTGGCACAAACTGGGATTGCAAATGTATCTTCAGACTTAGGGATTTTTCCCAGAGAATCATTGTTAGTCTGCAGAGGGGATAAGAATGACTGCCTCCCTGCTTGTTTATATACCACATAACAGTGGTGTTGTCTGTCCTTATTAGCAAATGTCCTTGTTGAAGTGATT
This sequence comes from Protopterus annectens, assembly GCF_019279795.1. NCBI lineage: Eukaryota > Metazoa > Chordata > Ceratodontiformes > Protopteridae > Protopterus > Protopterus annectens. The sequence goes on from NC_056728.1 coordinate 1,278,089,467, forward strand.
TTTCGAAAGTCTCGATTGCATGTATCACTGCCAACATCTCTTTTTGGTTTATGTGCAGATGCCTTTCCCTTGGTGTCCATTGACCTTGAATGCATCTGCCCTCCATGTGCGCCCCCCCATCCATGGTCTGAGGCATCTGTTGTAATCATTTGACCTGCTTGAGGTTTGTTGAAAGACATGCCTTTGTTTAACTGACTTGCTTGAGCCCACCACAAAAATTCTCTTAGCAGACATGGAATGAGTGGGATTACGTCCTCTAGGCTTTGGCTGTGTTGGGACCATAAGCTTTTTAAGTACCATTGCAGCTTTCTCATATGAAGTCTTGCCAAAGGTATCAGAAGAATGCAAGATGCCATGAACCCCAGGGCCTGCAGGATTTTCCTTGCAGTCAGCTGGGAGAGCTTTGCTAGGCCTTTTAAGTACTCTGGTAACTGCTGTTGTTTTTCCTCTGTGAGATAAGCCATTTGTGTTTTTGTGTCCAGTTTGGCTCCTAGGAAAATAATTTGTTGGGATGGCAGAAGTCTTGATTTCTAAATGTTGACTGTGTATCCCAAGGCCTGTAGTAATTAAATGACATAGTCCAAGTTTGCTGTCAAGGTTTGTTTGTTGTCTGCTTGTATGAGGCAGTCATCCAGGTAGGGGTATATTTGAATCCCCTGGAGTCTGCAGTGTGCCACTACTGATGCCAGGCATTTCGTGAACACTCTGGGCGCAGTAGATAAGCCAAACGGCAATGCTGAGAATTGATAATGCTCTGTCCCTGCAAGAAATCTGAGGTATCTTCTGCAGCTTTGTCTGATTGGGACATGCAGGTATGCCTCCTTGAGGTCCAGAGTGACCAGCCAAGACCCCTTGCCCAGCAATGAAGGGAGTTGCTGCAACGTCAGCATTTTGAACTTTGGCACAATGAGATAAGTATTTAGAGTAGACAAGTCCAGTATAGGCCTCCATTTGTTTTCCTTTCTTGGAACAAGGAACAGTCTTGAATAAAATCCCTGGCCTTGTTCCTGTGGAGGGACCTTTTCTATTGCTTTTATATTTAACAGCTTTGAAACTTGAATGAGTGCCTCTGCCCTTTGATGAAGTGGCAGGTTTGGCATGCCTTGTCTTATTGGTAAAGTATGGAAGTGGAATCTGTAACCTTTGTCTATTAAATCCAGAATCCAGTTGTCCTTGGTTAAGATATGCCAGTTTTTTGAGAATAAAGATAATTTTCCGCCCAAAGGTGCTTCTCTTTGAGCCTTTGTAGATGGTATGAAAGTCAAGTCATTGTGGTTGTCCTTGTGGTGCAGCTGGACTGCCTGCGCCACTTCTTTGATTTGGTGGTTGCCATTGGCGGCCCCTGTAGGAGCCTCGGTATTGCCCTCTACCTCAGGCACGCCTGTTTTTTCCCCTTTGAAACTTGTCAGTGTCTGGAAAAGACCAATTCTTTGAAGGCCAATTCCTGCTGAATCTGGGTGGCTGAACCTGGAGGAAATCTTTGACTGTCTGTACTGATTTAGCTTTTTCCTCAATGGACTTCAACACATCTTGTGCATTAGCACCAAAAAGCTTCCGTTTTTCCAGAGGTGCATCAAGTAACTTTACTTTAACATGGTCTGGCAGTGGCTGTTCTTTTAACCAAGCATGTCTCGTATAACAGCCCCAGTCATAGCTGCCCTACATGAAGCCTCCAATGCATCATAACCACACTGAAGGAAATGATTGCTAACCTGCTGAGTGTTATGTACTAGATCCTGCAATGCCTTTCTATCAATAGGCTCAGGAGAGGCTAGCTTTTTCTGTAAATCATCCAGTAAAAAATCCTGGTACTGAAACATATGAAAAAGGCAGTTAAGTGACCTCATGGCCAGAGTGGTAGAGGTATAAACTTTTTTACCCCATCTCTCCAGGGACCTAGCTTCCCTATCCGCTGGCAGTGGATTCTTGGCTGTGGAAGTAGCCACTCCCTTGGGGCCCTATGAAATAGTTTCTAGATCCACAGAATGGGCCTTAAAGAGATGTTTGTGGGTGTCAGGAACCCTATAATATCTGTCTGGCTTGACAGGAGCAGGAGGGAGAGAATCAGGGTTAGCAGTGGAGTCGGAGAAAACATCATCCAGGACATCCATAACTGGAGGGATAGCTAAAGGTCTGTGCTGGAGTAGCTTGAGGAAGGTACGTAGCCTTTTCCTGGAATCAGAGAATTCCTGACCCTGCCATTTAAAATGCTCCCTCATAGAGTGTAGGACTTCACCGAATGAAAAATCCTCAGGAGGAGAGGCAGAGGGAATTGATTCCTCAGCATCAGAGTCCTCATAGGCCTGGAAGGATTCTTCTTTGGTATCTGAATGCTCAGAATCCCCAGAGGCTTCATCCGAAGAGAGGTTGTCGGCCTGCTCAGTTCTGGGCCTTTTCTCTGCAGGCGGCTGAGAACCTCTGTCTGGATGAGGCTGAGACCCCCTGATAAGAAAAATAAGATCTGCAGCAAGAGACATGATCTGTTTATCAGAAGAAGGGGCCTGGGCAGCAGGTTTAGGATGGGCCTTGGCCTGGCTGGCGGCGTTAGCACGTGCAAAGGCCTTGATGGACATGGATACAGGAGGCCTAGCTGCCCCACGTGCAGGAGTAACCTTGTCCACAGGAATGGTGTCGGGTAGATCCAGAACTTCGGTTTCTGGAAGAAAATCAACAACCGGCACCGGTGTAGACTCTGAGACCGAAGGGCGTGTTAACGCTGTGTCGTCAGCCTGGAGCGGTTGAATTACCGCTTCCAAAGGGACCGAAGCACTTGCGGAGGATTTAGGAGGAGTATCAGTGGAGGATGCGGGACGAGGATGTCGGTCCCGGTCCTTTCGTTTTTTGGTAGATTGAGTTGTCGGTTGTTCCGACGGCATGATATAAGCGAAAGATTCGCCGAAAAAGTCTTCGGCAAATTCTGCCCGGCGCCTGAGAGTGCGCTTATTAAAGCAAGCACAGGCAGCACAGGCCGAGACGTTGTGGTCTGGGTCCAGGCAAGGGAGGCAATAAGAATGGAAGTCCTTATGAGGTATTTGTTTACCACTAGACAAACAATTATTAACTTTCTCAATTTGTTCTGACATCGGCTGAGGCAAGAAAAAATGTTCCTCAACGGGGTACTTAGCTTTTAGATGACTTCCGTACTGAAAACACAGGAGCTGACCGACCGGCACTTGCGAACTGCTTCTGCTTCGGGCACCGCGCGGCAAGAAAGACTGAAGAAGATGGCGTCGGCCGATGCCTTTATACTCCAGCCGTTCTGACGTCGGAGAGGAGGTGACACCAGCAGACGCCGGACCCAGACTTTGGAATCTGGCAGACCGAGGGCTGCCTGAGGCAGGACAACCCATATGTTATGACTGCAGTTGCATTCTTGAAGGACATCAATCTTTTAATGCTAAATATTAATATTAGAAGTATCAAAAATAAAATACCTGAACTCCAGGCCACAACAGCACACTACTCCCCAGACATAGTTGCTTTAACAGAAACCTGGCTAAATAAAAACATAGCTAACTCAGAAGTTCTCCCTACTGGCTACAATATCATTAGACAAGATAAACCACTTTGTAAAGGGGGTGGAACTGCCTTACTGTGCAAGTCCAATTTAACAGTACATCAATTACCAAACTCATGGAGTTCCCCCAATAATTGGGACATACATTTCTCAACTTCAACTTCACCCTAAAAGGGTCATCACCAAAATTGTGATCTATATTCCACCTTGTAATACACCTGCTAGCCTTGAAGACTTCTTATCCTGGTGTTCTTCCACATACTCACAAGAAACCCTTATTCTGGGGGACTTCAACCTAGATTGGTTCACCTGTATATCAGAACTACTAAGTAATCTAATAAATATCCATAACTACCAGCAGCTAGTCCAAATTCCAACTAGATGTGATAAAAAATCTCAAAGGGAATCCATCCTTGACTGGGTCCTAACAACCCCACATTGTACCCCTACACATGCAGTCTCCCAGACACCTTAAGTGACCACAACATAATATCCTTTATAAGTAGTAGAACAAGCATATGCAAAATCACTAACTATATATTCACTAGAAACATAAAAAACTCTCTCCTGAGGTCCTCAACACTTTACTCTGTAACTGTGACTGGACCCCCCCCCCCTAAAAACCCTCCCACTTGACCAGGCTGTAGCATATTTCAACAAAACATTTTTGCAACACCTAGACACTGTCGCCCCATTGCGCAAAATCAAGGTTAGAACCTCTACAAACCCCTGGCTCAGTAAAGAAACCAAACAAATCTTCAAGTCCAGTGACGCTGCCTGGCTTTACTATAAAAAAACAAAGAAACACAAAGCCTAACTAAGTACCAAAAACTGTACAACCGTGCAAAAAAATGCATTAGGCTGGACAACAAATCCTACTACACAACATTACAAACTAAAAACCAACACAACCCCAAAAATTTTGGAAAAATGTAAACCAGCTACTAAAACCAACCCAAAAGGTTACCCCAAAACCAACCACCCCTGACACTAAAGTTCCCATCGAAACACAATTCTACTCCCACTTTGTGAACTCAATTCTATCCTTAGTATCACAGGACAGTTACTTCCTCACTATTCCCCCCATCAGAAATAACACTAATACAAGCTTTACCCTCAAAACAGTTTCCACCACTTCAATCAAAAGCATGCACTCCAAACTAAAAACCTCATCAACAGCAGCTGACCTACTTCCCAGCTATTTCTTGAAACTCACAGCAGATATTGTTGCTATCCTAATCTCTACTCTTGTAAACAGATCAGTTGTTGAAAACTATGTGCCCAAACTCGGGAAAATATCCTATGTTACACCCATACATAAAGGCGGGACCTCCACTGAACTTAATACCTGCAGACCCATTGCTTTCCTCTCCCCTGGCCAAAATCCTAGAAAAATGCATCCATACCCAGATACTAAAATATCTCCTAGACAGCAACATCCTGTCACCTACTCAGCATGGTTGCAGACCTGCCCACAGTACCACTACAGCCCTCCTCTGCTTCACAGACACAGTAAACCATCTCAAAAATGAAGGCCTGCAGGTGTCAACTCTTTTTCTGGATATGTCCAAAGCATTTGACACAGTCTCGCACCAAATCCTGCTAAACAAACTAAACCAATTATCACCTATCAAATTCTACTCTTACCTGGTTCCAAAGCTACTTAACTGACAGGTACCAAGCTGTGAAATTGGAAAATTCTCTCTCTCCTCAGCTGCCCATAACTATAGGAGTCCCACAGGGTCCTTAGGACCACTACTATTCACAATCTTCACAAATGACCTCCATACCTCCACACAGCATGCATCTATCATTCAGTATGCAGATGACACTACCTTAATCTGTGCTGCACAAAACAGTCCCACCCACCTGCAAACAACACAACTAGCATTCTCTGACATTGAAAACTACCTTACCAAAGTCCAACTTATCCTCAATCCAAAGAAAACTCAGCTTATGATTATAATCAATATTTAACAAAAACACTGATAACAGTCAATTCACTATCTACTCCGCAAATGCTACTCCAACAGCTCCAGTGGCACAGGCTAAGCTATTGGGAATAACTATAGACTCACACCTACAATTTGATAGTCATCTTAACTTAACTATTAAAAAAGTACATGCCAAACTAGGATCACTCTACCGTATCAAACCATTTCTTACCAACAACACAAGATCAGCCATTGCTCGCTCCCAACTTCTATCCACCCTACTCTATGCATCTCCCATTCTGACTAGTCGCAACAAAACTGAACGAAGCAAATTGGAAGCCTGCTATAACAGAATTGCCCGCTTTGCTGCAAATTGCTCATATAAAACTCATTACTGTACTGCTTTGAGACAGCTCCACTGGCTTGAACTGCCCAACCTCCTAATCAACAATCAGCTCTGCCTGTCATTCGATCTATTACCTCTCCAATAAGTGTCCTGCCCTCAAAAACCTAGTACATCACTCAGCCAAAAGGCCTCTTAGATCATCAAGCAAACTACTACTAGAAGTCACCAACAGCTACAATAGCTTTGGAGATGCACTGTATAGTAGTTCAGTGGCTAAAAAATGGAACTCTGTCCCCACTAGCATTCAAAACACATCATCCAAAGCCTCCTTTAAAGACCTCATCAGGCAACATCGAAAGCAAAGTTGGGAGTGCCATGATTGCTCCCCAGGCTAGTGAAAGTGGATAAGGTACACCTACTAAACCTAGAGTACTTGATAATAGTTTTCAATCTTACTCACAAACACTGGCTAATCTACAATGTATGTACTGTACCTGTGTACTATGTATATATTCTACCTATGTTCCAAATTTCAGCTGTACACCACAAATCTATTAATTACCTTTATTTTTAAATTAATATTTATTTTTGTTCTTTCCACTGTAACTGTTGTTGTGCTGCATACCACTGTAAAAACGTCTTTTGTAATTTGTGTGTATACTGATCATGTCTAAATAACTAAATGTATCTGTATTTTTTTTATGTGGAGCTTTTCTCCCTGGGCCTCTGCTGAAAAAGGGCCTTTTCAGCTCAGTCAGACACCTCCGATTAACAAATGTAAAATAAAATAAAATAAAAATAAAAATAAAATCACTGCCAGCTTACACAGGTGGTGGGACTTTGATGCCCCCTGTTTATTGATGTGTCACATGACAGTGTTGTCTGTTAAGATTTGAAGAATCTCTGGAGTACAATGGCTATGAAGAGCCTGGGAGCAAAAACAGAGGCTTTCACTTTGTTCTGCCCTTTTCTGTGCTGTTTAGATTAAATCCTGTCCCCTCCCTCCTTTGGCCAGGTCTGAAGCATCTGTTGAGAACTTCTGAAGAGGAGGGGGAATAAAGAAGAGGACTCCGGGAATGGCTTTCATTTGGATGAGCCACAAAAAGCACTCTTTCTTCACAAAGGGTAAGATAGGACATGGGAAGGAATTAGAATGACAGTGTTGCATTAAACAGATTTCAGGAACCACTGACCTTTCCTTGTGCAGAGTCTGGCAAATGGAATCATCTGGATTGTGGATGTCATGCAGCTCTCAGAATTTATGTTTCAGAGGTCATGGACAGGCTTGGCAGGGATAAAAAGACGTCTAAAGAATTTTATCTTTTCTTTATGAAGAAAGGCCATCATGATCAATATACTGAGAATACATTTCAGGAATACTAGGGACTGAGAGGAATGTAGATTGGATTTGCTGAAGCTTAGCATGAACCTAGGTTGAGAAAAAGGTTGATTGTGAACTGGAAATCCTGAGGAATACCTTGAAATGAAGGAACCTGAATGAAGAAGCTTTTAAAATAAAGGTAGATGTAGATAACTTGGAGTCAGCAGAATGCTATAAACAGAGACTAGATACCTTGTCAGCACTCTTGGTGCAGTGATGAGCCCAAATGGCAACACAGTAAACTGAAAGTTATATCACAAAATACAGAACCTCAAAAACTTCCTGCACTCTGAGTAAGGTAACCAACAAATCTCTAGAAAAGATCAGAGAACAGACAGTTTGGAGCATTAACGTCTTGAATTCTGTAACTCTTAAAAATGTGTCTCAGATGGATAAATCCAGAACTGGCCTCCAGGTCCCTTCTTTTCTTGGAACAAGAAAAAACCTGGAATAAACTCAGTTTCCTCTGGGGTAGCAAGGAAGATGCTCTATTACTCCCTGATTGAAGAGTTTGAAAATTACTGGGAAAACTAAATATTGTTGGTTTGAAGGAACTAGTGGAATTCGAAAGGGACTGCAGGAGAATTCCACTGAAGTCTGTATCAGTTTTTGATGCTGCCCAAAGTCCAAGAGTTAGTTATTAAGGCAAAGATTAACTTTGCTGGAAAGGCTGGAGGGGGAAGGCTGAGATGGGGAAAGTGGGAAAAAACACAGCATCAAGATTGAAGTAGATCATAGTCCCACTAGACCCTAATAATCAAGTAAAATGGAACCCTTATGCATGTACTTGACCAGACATTTGCAACAGGTGGGAAAATTGGGGCATGAATGGCTAGGCTTAAAAATGCTCAAGGGCCATTAGCCTGGTAACCTCCTATGATACTATGAAAATGGTAATCTGAATTTAGAAGGTTTGTCTGAGAAGGATCTTTTCGATCCTTTGAATTCAGACTTAGGGTTGTTTTTTTTCCATTTTTTCTTGGAGGATTTTCTTACTTCTGCAGGGATGAGTTTTGGCTTTGTGACAAAAGAGGTCAAGTTTATTTATACATCTATGTTTTGTTTTCTCAAAGAAATTAAGGATGAGATAGAAGATCCTGAACATACCTCCAGGAGGGTATCTGGGATGCTCTCACTGACTAAAATCTGAGGAATACCTTCAGCTCCCAGTAATATGATCAGCCTTAGTGCTCCCTTTGTGGTTTTGTTAGCTGTCTGATCTCAACAGTGGGAAAACCCCCAAACATTGGATGATCTGTGGGCTTAGCTTCAACAGAGATGGCTGACTGTGACTTGCAGAAAGAAGCGAGAAGGATAACCTCTCTTCCTTCTGCTTTTTCTTCTTTTTTTCCCAATTGTGGAGGAAAGTCCAAGGCATTTTATTCTGACTGGATCCTATCTACAGGCCCTTATACATGTTATTGTTTTCTAAATTGATTTCAGAGATGACAAACAGCTTCTCAAGTCTTAGGCACAAAGGCTTTAGAAACAAAACATGCGTTGGTATTATGGTCAGATCTAAGACAAAAAAGACAATTCATATGTCTGTCTTTACAAGGGATCTGGAGACAACAGGCATATTTTCCTCTCTTAGATAACATGAAAATAACCTTTTTAATAGAAAAACACAAGAAAAGAGGAAGGGTCCCTAACAGGGTAAATAGCTGTCCTTAGTTCATAGGTTGGTACTAGGCTATCGGCCCTAAGGCCTATACAAGCCTAGCCATAACAATTCCCTGGCTATTTCTTCCCACAATATTTACTTCCCTGGACCCCTGTCTAGCAAGGCGAGTGACATGATCTCCGGGGTAAATTTCCCATCTCCCATCCAGTCGTTAAGGTATGCCAATACATCCCTTAAGAACCAGGTAGTCTTGTAATTACTTCTTTACAAAAATGTTCATACTTGCCAAATATTAGTTGTAAAGTCTGTCAAAATAGTATCCAATATCTAACTTTCTCATCTCAGTAATTATTACAAACGTGTATATCTTGTAAATACCATTTACTAGCATGGTCTATATTGCAAAAATGTTACAGCTATAAAAGGATCACATGTAACATTTACCTGTCACAGAATTACACAGTTTGTTTTAAGGATTACATAATTGCAATCTAATAATATGTTGAAGGCAGACTATTTTACACCATTCTTTCATTAAAGTACAGGCTAGATTTTAGAACTTAATACATTTTGTAAGCATTCTTTGTAAAACTGCTAGATTTTCCTAAAGTTTGTCAATCGTGCTATTTTCTAGCGTACACCATGTATTTATTTGTATAAACTGCATGCATTTGGAATTGTTTGAAAATTCTGTGTTATTCAGTAAACTGTTAAGAAATCAAGTAATACCTATGGCATTGGTCATGGCTATAAAGGGTCTCTGGACCAGCCCACCAACCTGGTTAACAAACTGAAATCAAATGATAAAGTTTGTGATTGGTTATATATAATAGTGTTATAAAGGTACTGCTCTCTGTTGGTGTATGACTGTTTACATCTGCCTCTGGTAGTGTCACTGCTTACCTAAAATTAGTTTAGTACAGTAACTGGTAATCACTAATGTGGACTGTGGAGGCTGACTAGTGTTAGTTACCTAAAGTAGAGGCATGATAGAATTGTAACACTGGAGGTCATTACTAGCTTCTCCAGTAAAGAGAGTGAGTGTGTGTGTGTGTGTGTGTGTGTGTGTGTGTGTGTGTGTGTGTATGCATATTTATTCACTAGTTTAATCAGACACAAAAAGGCATGGAAGTTGGTCTGAAATAATGGAAGGGCCTGGGAAGCCATGGCCTATAACTCTGCTCTGTGATTGTTTAGTGTCATACCTATTTGGTTGTAGTTCGTGTGGACCAATAACCCAAGGCTTAAGGCCAAACTTCACTTATTTATAATTTTTGACCAATATCATGTTATTCCTTTCTTTTTACTCATCTTCTTTAACATACACTAATGATTTTATTATTTATACTACAGTTCTATAATGTGACACAATCTTACCCTCATTCCTCTCTTCAAACTCCATAGCAACTTACTTTCCTTCATTCTATGTTCTTATTTCCAGGACCATCTTCTTTTTACTATTCTTCCTCCTCCTATTTCTAATTCTTCTCACTGGTAGTGTCACTACATGTCTACCCTATTCCTCACTGCTTTTATCTACTGCTATTATGTATCCATATCACACAAGTCCATCTTTGTACAGTATGCCTAAATTATTACTATAAATTTCAACTTATGTTTCAAAACTCCTATGATGTGCAGCTGCCACAGTACCAACTAGATAAAATCAAAGTATTTTTTGGTGTAAAATTCAATAAGAAAGTTCACCTCAATCATCAGTATTCTAATTGCTCATCTAAATCGCATTCATTTGTTACTAACTGCTGCTTATCCTTATACATACTACATTTGTGCGACTTATTCTTTACTTCTCCCGCAACTTTATATGGTTTTTCCTTGAGTATTATTTTATTCTTTTCCTGGGCATCCTTTAAAAATAGGCCCTGGCAGATAGGACTAAAACAGGCAATAAAATAAAAAACATTTATTTATATTTTATTTTATTTGTTGTTTTCTACATTTTGGCGGCAATAGTGTAGATAAAAGGACCGTTACCCCTGTCATTCATATGTTGGTGATATGGATCAGAGGAACACAGCTCCTCCTCCTCACATGAAGCATTTAGCAGTCTATGTACAACTTCCTGATTGCAAGAATCTCTTCTTAACAATGCAAGTCTCTGTATGAACTTCAATTTAGAACACTGTGTCATCTAATTTTTCTAATCTATATGCAACACTGCTGCTTGGAACAGAATGTACATCTTCACAAATCTGCTGTAAAATTGAAATCTGATATAAAATCATGTGGCCTAAATAACTCAATGATCTAACATCTAAGATATCAGATGAGTGTATATTTTTACCATAATTTATTTTGTAACTTACAATCTTTAGCAAAAGGTGAAGATGCAAGATGGACAGTTATTTCACTCTGGTTAAATGTGAAATAGGATCTGCTTTATATGCACTATACAAATTATAAAAGCCTAATGTGGAGCTGGAGTTTGTGAATTTTGGACATTAACTATATGCTTTCAAAACTTCCAGAAAAGTATAATAGGTGGTACTGTCCACTTGGAATGTGGGAGCCTAATCACTGCTATCTCTTAGCGGGACAACATACATTTCCTTTGGGCTAACTGAAAAACTGCTCAACAAAATGTAAAGTCTCCACAATATAAATAATTCTGGGAGACACTATAAAACTCTCCTTATTAGAATGAAGACAAAGAAACAATTTGCAACATTAAACATTTCTCATCTTCATTAGATGAGTTAGGGAAGACACTTCTTTTTCTTTTATTTCTTCTTTTTCTTTTACTTCTTTTTACTGTCTTCAGCTTTCGCAGTTATTGTTATGCCCCAGCTATACAAATATCAGTTCAGTGAAGGTACCAATGGAGGGGCCTTGCTACTTCATCAAAGTTTGATATGTTATATTAAAATATTCAACTACAAAAGTTTTACAGTCAAAGGAATGCTGCAGTTAGAGAGGAGCAAAATTAGACACAACTTTGATGGGTTTAGTCTAGTTAAATACAGATGAAAGGCTAGGGTCATCCCATTAGCCCTTGGATTTGATGTGATCATAGATGCTAACAACTTGGCTACTGCTGAAGATGTTGATAAGGTCTTGTGACAGCACAGAGGTCAAAGAGGAAAAAATTGGTACTTCCGATAACTTAAGTCCCTGTTTGTAAGAGACATTTGCATATACATACCCTCCTTATTAATGCAGTTGGAACTGGATGATTTGTGATTTTAAGATATTTTGCTTCATCCTTCTTTTCATAGTTTAAATTAGTTAACTTTTACTACCTTGTCTCTTTCTCCTGCTTCTTGTCAAATCCATATTTATTTTAAAAACAGGAGATGAAAATATGAGATGAAATAATAACAGTTTCTTTATAGTAATCAAAAAAACAGCAGTAACAGTTTTAACTGAAGATTTTGAAGAAAGTGATGAATGGGTGACGAGTGCAAAGTACTATATTATTCCAGTGCTGATGTGTGATGTGAATCACTGAGAGTGGTGAAGAAATGAAGAAAGTTTGTATCAGTGCCAGATACATTTCTGTCATCACGCACCAAACAAGGTTCCATGAAATGGTGGCACAAGACTAGTGTTGATCTTCAAAGGACAAGGGCCATGACTGATAAACTCTAGCCCAAAAAAGAACAAAAATGTGAGTAACCCAAATGTTATGCTTTATTATTACAGTTACCCTCCCCCTTGAAGAAAAAGCCAATCCTGTAGAATGACAGGATGATGTTTTGACCAAAAAAAAAATCATGAACATTTAATGATACGGGAAGTCATCTTCTATGCCTAAAGAAAGTGGAGAAGCTTTTTCATTGCAATTCTTGTTGGTACTGTTGAAAGTTCCATTTTTTCATTCTAAATGAAGACAAATACTGGTACAGAAGAAAATCAAGGAGTGGTATATTGTGATGTTTTACAATAGTTTTCAATATTATAAAATACTCCCTAGCAAATAGTTTGTACTCAAGTAATACAGCAAAAATGACGAGAATGGAACTTTCTTTCACAGTAAGGGTTACTTTAGCATGACAAATAGCAGGTTTATACACCACAATACACTCCAAAGATCGACCACCACCTTAATTTGTAGTATTATTCCAGACAGCTCTGACAACAATTGCAAATTGCTTTTTTATGTAAGCAAGCATCAGCGATGGCGGATGTCCATGTATTTCAAGAAATTGATTCTTGATCCCTTTTCCAGAAGTCAATGACAAAGTATATTCTTCAACACTCTATAGAGAATATTTTTTTCTCCTGGAATTCACCACGGGCAATTTCTTTCTTTCTTACAGCTATCGGACTTTTGCTTCTTCTATCTTTTCATCATTTTTTTTTCTTAAAGGCTAAATATATGAAACATGATCCACTAGACCGTAGTTTGTTTTTCGCCTGCGTGATTGAGTTTTGTCCTATGTGACTGTGGGACTAGTGGTTTTACAAATGATAAAGAAAACTGAAGTAACAATACATCACTTGCATTAATTCGGTTAGCACCTTCTAACTCACAAGACCAAATCCAGCTTGATCATGTAAAGCAGAAGTTGAGTAAACCCAAAAGTTAAGACTTATTGTTACAGTGATCTTCCCTGAAGAAGGTATTCTTTTCTAAGAATTCCAGACATCAATACAGTGAAGGTCCTTTTAATCTGCAAACCCTTTCTAAATTAACAGGATAAGAGATCATTAATGCATCAGCTTGCTTTCCTTCTGTTAATTATCGGGCCAATAGAAAACCAAGCTTGCTCCTATGACTCCCTGCAAAATCATTGCATCACTCTGGTAGTTAGTAGAACTACAAAAAGCTGATAAAACAATAGACAAGTTTTACAGTCTGCACTGTTGCTTAATATTCAAGTATATTTTGGGTTAATTTGGCTTGGCAGTACAAAACAGGTTCATAGGTAGTTTCCTAGGCATGCAGTCCAGGAGATAATTGAGAAGACTAGCATTATTTCCCAATTGCTTGAGATCACTTTTGTTCAGAGCCAGACAGCAAGCAAACTGAGGCTGAGAGAATCAAAACCTAGACTATAGGGAGCAGCATGTCAACTCACAGTCTTTATTTATTTATTTATTTACATTTGTTGACCGGGGTGTCTGACTGGATGTAGGTCCATTTTCAGCGGAGGACCAGGGAGAAAAGCTCCACAGTTAAAATAGTTACATTGGATTACATAGCGATTAACAATTTAACATAGCAATTACAAACATATTTACAGATGAAGAACATAGTACATCAGTAGACAACTAAAGTTTTTATCTGTGAAGTACATAACAGACATTTACAAATGTTACAATAAGAAGTTCCTGCTGTATAAGTACTAGGCTTATGAGCATCTGAGCTTGCTATAATCAAGGTAGTTAGTGGGGTGGAAAGAAAGGTAGTGGTTGTATGGGGTGGGTGGGAGTTGCAAGGGCATAGCCAGCATGTTTTTAGGTGCGCTTTTAGTAAAGTTTTGAAGTGGGTGCATGATGGTACGGAGGTAATTGTGGGTGGGAGGGAGTTCCATAATTTGGTTATGGTGCAAGAGAATAGTGCTTCACTCACAGAATTATTGGCTTTAGTGATCTGCAAGTGAATTTTGTTGCTGGATCTTAGTGGTCTGGTGGTGCAATAGGGTTGGAGTAGATTATGGAGGGATGGGACATTTAGTGGCTGGTTTACTAGTTTGTGGGCGAGTGATAGCTGATACCATTGAAGGAGGCGAGGGAGTTCAAGCCAGCCCAGTTCAGCAAGTGAGAGACAGTGGTGACTATGGTAGGATGCCCCTGTGGTGAATTTGGCGATTTTGTTGTAGCAGGTCTCTAGCTTGTTTAGATTGCATTGTCTTAGGTTGGTATACATTAGAGAGGCATAAAGTAGGGTGGAGATAAGGTAGGAATTTGCTATTGAAATCTTTGCTGCTTTGGTGAGAAGTTGCTTATTTCCATATAACACTCCTAGTTTTTTGTGGACTTTTGTTATGGTCATGGATATGTGAATGTCAAATTTTAGTTTATTGTCTATTTCCACTCCTAGCAATTTGGTGTGTTCAGTTGGGTATATAGTGGTGTTGTCTTTTGCTGTGATGTTAAAGTGAGAGTTGTTTAGAGTATGTTTGGTGGGTTGGAAGATGAGTAGTTTAGTTTTGTTTGGGTTGAGTATTAATTGGGTATCGGATAACCAAGTTTCAATAGAGGAAAAGGCTTCCTGTGTGACTTTTTGCAGTTTGGGTAGGGACTGGGCTGAGCAGATGATGGTTGAGTCTTCTGCATATTGTATGAGTGTGCCATGTTTGGTGGCAGAGGCTAGATTATTGGTGAAAACAGAGAAGAGTAGGGGTCCAAGGATGGATCCTTGGGGAACCCCTATGGAGACAGGTAGTTGGGGAGATATGTCATTCTGCCATACAACGGATTGTTGGCGGTCAGACAGGTAACTCTGAAACCAGTTGGTGACTGATGGAAAGAAGGATAGGTTATTGAGGACAGAGATGAGTTGTTTGTGTGGGACCATGTCAAATGCTTTAGATAGGTCTAGGAAAGTAGCAGAGGAGAGACAGCCATTGTTTTTATGCTGAAGGATAGTGTTAGTAAAGGAGAGAAAGGCAGTGGTGGCACTATGGTTTGGTTGGAAGCCATGCTGAGTATTGGAAAGGAGGTTGTTAGTAAAGAGGTAGTCTGAGACCTGAGAATGTATGCATCTCTCTAGTATTTTGGAGAGTGGAGAGAGAATAGCTATGGGGCGGTAATTGGTTAGTTCTATGGAGGGGCCACCTTTGTGGAGGGGAATTATATGTGATACTTTCCACAGTGTGGGAAGGTAACTTTCTGATAGAGGTCGGTTAATCAAGATGGATACTGGGTAGGCCAGGGCATCAGTTGTGATTTGTAGGTATTCACTTGGAAGGTTGTCTGCTGCTAATTTGGTGGGCTTAAGTTTAGTTAAGAGTTTTTTTTATGTTGGAGGTAGGTACAGGAGAAAAAGAGAAGGCAGTTGGGAGATTACTAGTTGAAGGTGTGGGTTGGAGGGGAGGGGGGTTGTGTTGTTTAGCTAGTGATAGCATGGTTTGTGTGACGTGTGTGTTGAATGAGGTAGCAATACTTTTGGAGGCGTGAGGGATGTTACGAGGAGGGGTACTGACTTTACCTAGGTGGAGGATGGAGTTTATGGAGGACCAGAATTGTTTGGGGCTGTGTTGGGAAGAGTCTAGGGCAGACTGGTAGTATTGGAATTTGTCCTGTTTTATTAGCTTTTTAACTCTCCTGCGTAGTTCTAGGAATTTCTGTCTAGTTGCAGGGGTTTGGGTTTTGGTTTTGTGCCAGTGCTCCCAGGCTTTATCCCTGTTTGTCATTTCTGACTTAGTGGTTTTCTGTAGCCATGGGGAGGGTTGTGCTTTCATTCTGGAAAGTCTTATGGGGGCATGGTAATTAAGGATGCTCATGAAGGTAGTATTAAAAAATTAAACTGTGTCATCAAGACTGAGGTACTTTAGGGAATGCCAGTTACATTCTTTGAGGGATGAGATGAATATGAGTGGGTTAAAATTTAGTCTTTTACGTATTTGATGGTAGATGACAGGTTTAGCTTGGTATAGGTATTTTTTGAGTAGGAATGTTGGGGAGTGATCACTGAGGCTATCTGATAAGCAGTCTGTTATATATGACTGGGGGCCCTTACTGACTAGTATCCAATCCAGGGTAGTGTGCTTGCTGGAGTTTTCATTTATCCTGGTTGGTGACTGGACTAGAGGGGTGAAGCCATGAAGGTTTATATGATGGGTTGGATTGTTGCCAGAACAGGATTGCCAGTAAATATTGAAATCACCTAAAATGATAGTTTTGTGGGGGAGATGGTGGGTAGACCAGCTGAGGAGTTTTCTAGTGGAGGGATGTTTTGGCCAGGTGGGAAGTAGCATCCATTTATGTTGATGGTTTTGTTTTGGTTTATTTTGAGGTTGTTATATATTATTTCTTCATTGCCTATTCGTGGAGCTGATGATTTTAAGATTTGGATGTTTAGATGCTGTTTAAATATTACAGCTACACTGCCTCCTTTCTTGTTTAGCCGGTCAACTCTTAGTTGGCCATAACCAGTAGGGAGTATTTGTTCACTGGTAATGTGAGGTTTTAGCCAGGTTTCTGTCAGGATGACTATATCTGGGGAGTACAAGTCTATGGTGGCATGGAGTTCATGGATTTTGTTGGATATACTTCTAATATTTAGGCTTAGTAGAAGGAAGTCACTTGGCTTTCTATTGGTTGTGATATGGGAGAAGTTGTGGTTTCATAGGTTCATAGGCTGGTACTAGGCTATCAGCCCTAGGGCCTATACAAGCCTAGCCATAACAATTCCCTGGCTATTTCTTCCCACACTATTTACTTCCCTGGACCCCTGTCTAGCAGGGCAACTGACATGATCCCCGGAGTGAATTTCCTTTCTCCCATCCAATCATCAAGGTTCCTTTTGAAGAAGGCCAGAGAGGCACTCTGCTTGACATGTATGGGCAATCTATTCCAGAGTCTGGGGAGTCTCTGGGTCAGCAACCTATCCCTCCAGCATGTTTTGTTTATTGTGATGACAAGGTTTAGATCCCTGGAGCGTGTGGCTCTGAGTGATTGGGATTTCTTTAAGTGTAGCATGTTCAATAGCTCTGGGTTTGACATGGCCTTGTATGTTAAGCAGAGATCGCCTCTCAGTAGACGATATGCGACAGAGTATAGCTGGAGTTTTTTAAGGCGGTCAGCATAGGGCATCTGCTTTAGGCCTGTGATTCTTTTAGTGAGGTATTTCTGCGGCCTTTTCAGTTGTTGCAGATGTCTTGAGAAGTACATACCAAACGGGGCGTTGTATTCTATAATGGGTCTAATGAGGGATGAGTACAGTGGGACAATGACCTCCTTTTTTCTGGATGACAAGCCCTTAGTGATGAGGTGTGCCACAAAGAAGAATTTCCTGACTGTTGTGGTGATGTGGTTATCGAAGGTGAGACCACTGTCCACCTGTCCCTAAGTCTCTTATCACACTTTCGGCGTTTAGTGTACTGCCACCTATAGGGTAATTCATGGGTACATGTTTTTTCCCAAAGGGGATAACTATACATTTCTTGGCAATGAGCTTGAGCCCATGGCTCTGGCACCAAGCATCTGTTTCTGTAAGGCCCTTTTGTAGAGTAACCACATCATTTGGGGATTCAATAATGGCTCCCAGTTTGCAGTCATCTGCAAACTTTGTTAGCCAGAGTCCCTTAGTGTTGGCCTGTACTTCAGAGAAGTAGATGCCAAACAAGAGCGGTCCCAGGACTGAACCCTGAGGTACTCCACTTGTCACTTGTCTGGAGCTGGATTTGGGGTCGGCTACTTTTACAGTGTGGGTTCTTTCAGTAAGCCAGTTAGCAACCCATTGGGTGACGTAGGGATTAATGCCCAGTTTAGTAAGTTTATCTATGATTCCAGAGTGGGGGATGGTGTCAAAGGCCTTGGCAAGGTCTAGATAGGCTGTGTGGACCACCTTACCCTTGTCCATGGCTCTGGAGACTGATTTGAAGAAGTCAATCAGGTTCAGGAGACAAGATCGGCCCTTCACAAACCCAAACTGGGTGGGGTCCAGTGTTTGAAGGTTGCCAATGTCTTTGTTTATAAGTTCCATGATAATACGCTCCATGGCCTTGCAGATAAGGCTTGTCAGACTGATGGGACGGTAGTTTCCGGGATCCAAGGTGGACCCCCTTGTGGAGTGGGATAACTGTAGCTGTGCGCCACTCAGTGGGCATGAAACCTGAGGTGAGGCTATGATTAAACATGACACTTAGGTGAGGTGCCAGTTCATTTTGTAGTTCATGTAGTACACAGCCCAGGATGTCACCTGGTCCCATGGATGCTGTATTCTTAGCTTTGGAGAGTGTGTTTTTTTACCTGTGTGGCCATTATTACTGGAATTTGGCAATCTTCCGGTATTGAGATGGGCCATTTAGGGGGTGAGAGGGGGGTAAAGTTGGCACTGAATCAATCTTCCAGGATATTGGCAATATCCTTGGGATCAGTTTATTTAATGCCATTATGTTTTAGCTCAGAGCAGATCTGAGCACTGCCATTTAGATTCTTGACATAGTTATAGAATGCCTTGTGGTTGTCTTTGGAATCTTTGGCAATTTTATTTTCGTAACTAGCTTTGGAGGATTTTATGAGGGATCTCAGTTTCTTACTGAGGCTTGTAAGGGAGTTTTTTGCATCCTGGGATTTTCCTCTTTTCTGCAACAGTTTCTTCCTTTTGTTGTAAAGTTTGTTTATGGCAGGGGACCACCAGATTAGCTTCCTTTTTTTGGATGAGAGCACCTTGGTTCTATTTGGGATAGCACGATTCATGCATGAGTGGATGTGCTTGTATAGTGCCTTAGTGTAGGATTCAGCAGTTGAACTTTCAGTTCCCGTCTGCATGGGTGTCATGAAGTTTGTCACTTCTGACTTGAGTAGTATGAAGTTAGCTTTGGAGAAGTTTTTTATGGAGGTTTCCTTACTGGGGAGTGGGGGTGGGATCTGGATGTTTAGGGTAATTAGCTTATGTCCAGACCTGACTAACGAGGGGGTGACCATAGGTGTGGAGCATTGATTTCCCATGTTGGTAATGACCAGGTCTAGAATATTGGACTCCCTGGTGGGACTATGGATTAGTTCTAGTCTGATTATGAGGACTGGGGTTGGAGATGATAGGGCCAGGGTTGGGGTGGATGTCTCCACTTAGGGCTAGTTGTGATATGCATGAGGTTATTAGTTTTCTCAGTTTCTGAATGTGTTTGTTTATTAGGGAAACTTTATGATTGTGCTCAGTGGGTAACAGGTATGGTCGGAGGGTTACTATGTTAAGTTGTAGGGATGCTTTACGTTTGTGTAATATAGTTGGTAGAATATGCAGGGGGTGCATAGGGATGGTTCTTGAGTTGGTGGGAGGGGAGATGAGTGAGGGTGAGACATTTGTGGTGGTGTGAGTAGTAGTACAGTGGTAGTGGTTGAGTGGGGGAATGATGGAGCTTTGGTAGGATGTAAGATATGCAAGGAGAGTGCATGCAGTGAGCATAGGTAAGGTATGCTTGTACATGTTAGTTGAGGGGGTATGATAGCAGTGGGAAAATGGAGGAAGTAGGGTTGGGTTAGTGCTGTGGTTGTCTATTGGAAAGATGGGAGGGGTTTGTGAGTGTAATAACGGTAGGACCACTGGGGGCGGGAGGAAATAGGGAGCAGTCTTAACCTTCTGCGCTAAGTGCCAAACACTGTCATGTTGCAAGGAGATATTTGTCATCATAAGACATGCCAGGACCAGGTTAACAGTACAAAAGTGACATACAGGTTCATAGATACTTACTTGGCTGCTGATCCGTGATGATCTTAAGAAACACAGCTTTACATTCCCATGAGTTTTTAGCCCTTATATTTTGCAATCAAATAACCAAGAGATACATAGGCGAAACAAAAAGACAATTCGCCTGTAGAATAAAAGAACACATAAGGGATGTTAGGAATTATAAAATAACTAGTCCTGTAGCTATACATTTTAATGAAATACATAGGGGTAGTTTAGATGGTTTTCAGGCTACAATTTTAGATAGTATAGTCTGTAATAAATTTATGAGTGATGAACAAGTTAAACAACTATTAAGGAAAAAAGAAGCATTTTTGATTCTGAAATTTAATACTATGTTTCCTGTGGGTTTAAATCAAGAATGCTTCTGGAAAAGTTTTGTGTAAATATGTAAATATGGGTCTGTTGTTTTAAGAAGAACTGTTTAAAAAGTTTGTTACGTAAGTAATTAATTAATTACTTTATTATTCAATTAAGGTCTGGTATATATGGACCTGCAGTTTTTTAGTGGTTGTACTCTGTTATAGGCTTTTGGCCGAGGCGCTAGAGATTTCTTAACTGGTGTTCGAAATAAATTCCTTCTACAGAGTTGCTGGATTGCTGTTTGTGGTTTTTTACATATATTCTTTGTCTGCTGTGGTTATTCTATGATGACCAGTGATTCCCTAGTGGGTCTACCTAGGATTTTCCTAGATACTCCGCTGGAGATTTTACCAAAATCTATGGATATTGCACCTACAAGTGTGGATGTTACAGCTGGGTCGAGTTTTACATGTACTGCATCTATTCGCAATGATGGTTCCAGTGTAAATGAAATAGATAATGGGGTGTTGAACAAATGGACTAAAGATAGAAAGTTATGGAATCAGAACCCCTTTTCTAAAATTGGTAAGAAAGCAGAAACTTTTCATAATCCAGAAGTATCGGATATGTTATCACGTATGGAGAAGCTACTGTTTAAAGAAACTGCTACATTTTTAAATTCACAAAGCATGCAGAGATATGAGGAGTTAGAAATTACTCCTCGGGGGTTAAGAGCAACCAAGAACCCCTCCACTCCGTTTGATTTGACTGTGTCGGAAGAACGTTTGTTTCACGAGAGGTGGATAGCTGCTGCACATAAGTGCAGCTTGGAGTGGGTTCACATTTTGGTTGAACGCAATCTCTTTAAAAAACAGAAACTCAGAGAAGAGATCAAAGGGTTATGTAAGGATATTACTAATATTATTTCACATGAAGAATTGCAACGTTTTCTGGTCAAAACCAATGAACAGCTGGTTAGTTACGAAAGAGAACTGATTGACAGGAAGAAGAACAAATTAATTCGCGATATACGCGATTACGACAACAAACGGGCTTTCCTGGTGGCGACCAATCCCAAGGGGCGGAAACAACATGTTCACTTTGATCAACAGAAGAAGTCAGTTCAAAACATCAGGGAAAGTATAACCTCAAGGTGATACAGATGAAGACTTTCCTTATCTACCGCCGGAGGGGGAATATATTATTTAAATTCTTTTCGTGGAGGTTATAGAGGCAGAAAACGAAGCTGGAATGGGACAACACAGGGTTATTACCCAGAGCAGCGTACGTTTCAACGGACAAACAAACGAGGCAAATGGGACTAGTAGTTCTAATAATTTTTCTACATGTGAGTATGTAGTGAACCTGTCTGGGTTGGAGCTTTCTGAAGCTCATATGTCTGTATTAATTAAAGGGTTGAAGTTTATACCTACGGTTCTCCCTAGATTACATGAGTTAAAATGTGATGTCTTTTTAAAGCTAGCGTGGTACATTTTTTTGCTTTAGAAGGTGAGATTAATAGGGAAGATTATAATGTGAATGAACATAGTAGTAGTTCAAATGACAGTTTTTATTCTTGTTATTCTATGGAAGATGAAGTGGTTTGTAACAATGCTTACTGTAAGCTAAATACCGACAATATTAAAGTACAAAGTGATTTTGTTCCCTATTGTAATAATGAAAGTATATTGTGCTTAGATAAGTCATTAGATCATAACATACAAATAGCTTATAATAGGTTTATAAGTCAAGGTAAAAAATGTGTAAAGTACAATTTGAATAAAAGAATGCACAAATGGTATTTAAACCTGCTGACAAAGGCGGGAAGTTAGTTGTGATGAATTATACTCAATACTTATCAATGTGTTACAAACATTTGAATGATAGTACAGTTTATCAGTGTATAGATATATCAGACTATGATAAAGCTCAAGCTCTGTATACTGAGTTAGTGGAAAAAGGTAAAAGACTGCATTATTTTTCAGTTAAAGATGTAAAAGATAAATTTGCTATAAAAAATCCTAGAATGCCATGTTTTTACTGTTTGCCAAAGATTCATAAGGATTTGTTGAATCTATTGTTTCTGCTAGTGGAAGTTTTTTGAATAATATCTCATGTTTTTTACATGAATTTTTAGTGCCAATAGTTAAAAAATTACCATCTTATGCTAAAGACGTTTTTGAATTTTTGACAAAAGTATATCAAGTAAAATGGGATGAGGAAATGTTTTTTATAGTAATAGATGAATATAAAACATACAGATGGTATAAGAGCTATTAAACATTTTTTAGGTGATAGTCCTATGGTTGAATACATTGTAGAATTAATTATGATGTGTTTACAGAATAATATATTTGAATTTGATGGCCATTTGTATAGGCAAAAACAGGGAACAGCTATGGGGGCTCCATTTGCCCCATGTTATGCCAATATATTTATGGGCTTGTTTGAACAACATTATATCTATACTAATCAGTTCTTTCGGAAATATGTAATTAACTATCATAGATACATAGATGATCTTATTTTCATTTGTAAGGGGGGTATTGAGTTAGTTGATCAGTTTATAAATGAAATACAGGTTAATAGTATGGGAATAAAGTTTGATGGATTACAGAAAGGGAATAGGGTTAACTTTTTGGATGTTGAATTAATAGGTGATAGTCACCATAAAAAAGTAATTTCCAAAATTCATAGAAAATTTCCAGAAAGCAATAACATATTACAGGGAGAAAGTTTTCATCCCTTGCATACTATCAAGTCTATCCCATATACTGAGTTTAATAGAATAATAAGATTATGCAGTGATAATAGAGATAGAGATGTTGAATTATATGACAGTTTTCAGAGATTTAAGAAAAGAGGGTATGATGAAATGAATTTAAAAGAAAGTTTAAATAGAGTGCTGTATAGTAAGAATGAAAAATGCATGTGGACATCTTATAAAAATAGTAATAGAATAGAGCAGTATAAAAATATATATTTTACTACTACGTATTCAGTTATATCAGAAGAAATTATAGATATAATTAAATCCAGTTGGAATATTGCAAGAAAAGAAGTAGATTGTTTACAACGGAAGAAACTTTTGTTTTCTTTCAATAGGGGAAGAAATATTAAAGATTTTATAGTACATAGCAGGTTTCAAAGACCTAAATTAGAGATATCAAAAGAAATAAAAGAAAAAGGTACAGTAGTGTGTGGAAAATGCACTATTTGTAAATATGTGACTCAAAGGTTTGATAAAATTAATAACAAGAATTTTGAGACAAATGAATGTTTTACTTGTAAGAGCCAGAGAGTTATATATGCAATTAAATGCACATGTAACAAATTCTACATAGGCGAAACAAAAAGACAATTCGCCTGTAGAATAAAAGAACACATAAGGGATGTTAGGAATTATAAAATAACTAGTCCTGTAGCTATACATTTTAATGAAATACATAGGGGTAGTTTAGATGGTTTTCAGGCTACAATTTTAGATAGTATAGTCTGTAATAAATTTATGAGTGATGAACAAGTTAAACAACTATTAAGGAAAAAAGAAGCATTTTTGATTCTGAAATTTAATACTATGTTTCCTGTGGGTTTAAATCAAGAATGCTTCTGGAAAAGTTTTGTGTAAATATGTAAATATGGGTCTGTTGTTTTAAGAAGAACTGTTTAAAAAGTTTGTTACGTAAGTAATTAATTAATTACTTTATTATTCAATTAAGGTCTGGTATATATGGACCTGCAGTTTTTTAATGGTTGTACTCTGTTAAAGGCTTTTGGCCGAGGCGCTAGAGATTTCTAAACTGGTGTTCTAAATAAATTCCTACTACGGAGTTGCTGGATTGCTGTTTGTGGTTTTTTACATATATTCTTTGTCTGCTGTGGTTATTCTAACCAAGAGATAGGTTGAACAAGGCTATGGATTGACATTATCTTACTTCCCCTACCTGTGAGGACAGTGGTGCTAAACCAGAAGTGAATGTGCAGTAACCCATCCATTTATCCACATTGGCCAGGATTCACTAATCCTCCATGTAAGACTAACTAAGTCTTACTCAGAAACTGCAGTCTAAGAGTATGACGTCAGCGTGTCATGCATATTCATGAGGGCGCTCTGACTCAACTCTAAGGCTAACATGGAGCGTGCACGAGTGCAAGGGGCGTGTCAGATTGCCGAGCAGTCCAAATATCCATGCCCCTGCAAGTGCCTAAACTGCAAATGTCAACTGAAATGAGCGAGTCCGCTCAAATGCTTACATACCCAACACTACACTCCCCCACATTCTAAATCCCTGTACAAGTTTAAAATGTAAAGCTTTCTTTTTTTTTTTATTATTCCCAATATAGCTGCCCTTATTTGAGCGTGTATGCGCGGGCTTGCCCATTGCTTAGCTACAGTTAACAGTGTAGACATCGAAGAGGATAATAAACTACTTATATGCAAATTAAGCCAAACAGCAATAGCGTAGTGGTAGAGACCTCACACAAAGAGGAGGCATTCCCCGTTCGAGTCCCGCTACTCCCCTTCCTATTTTCTGGAGGAAATGTGTGCATAAAAAGAATTCCTGACAGTTACCTTTTAGATTTTAGTAAAATGTATTGAAATGGCCTATGTGGTAGTGAACTATATTTTATATATATATATATATATATAAGAAGGTGGAATGGTCATGCATACTGATAAATGCATAAGTAACGTATCTTAAGCAATGTGAAGCAATGCTAAACAAAGTTTACTAGTATTAAGCACAGTTAAGTATAATTGCTCATAGCTTAGCACTGCTTTAACTAGCGTAATGTCTTTGTGCGGAGCTGCGCATCGCGCCAACTAGCACAAACAAAACATGTTTGCGTGGAGTTGCACACCGCGCTAACTAGCGCAACATTGGGCAACGTAGAGCAACGTTGGGCAAAGTTGAGCAAAGTCGGCTAAACACAGCCACACCTCCTCGCCGGTCTGGCAAGTAGTAAAATAAAAAGCAATGACAGGCCTCGAACCCAGGATACTGTGCACCATAATCACATGTACTAAACCATTAAGCCATGACAGCTTTAAATATGGATGCATTTCCAACACACACATATATATCAATGGAAGTTTACCATTGCTAAGCAGGTTAGCTTTTAGCTGAGATTTTTCAAAATCAGCCAATCACAAATAAGTGCGGGAAATGAGGCATATTTAAGCTCCATAGGTGGGAATAATTGCCATAACTGGTTGTAGCTCCCATCTGCAGACAGTATGGCCAGGGTTGGAGAGGGCTCTCATTTTTGAGTGCAACAGTGGGGCATTGAGGAGTCAAAACTAATGGTTTGGCTCCTCGTCCATCATCATGATGCAAGACTCCTGCAGGGCCAGTTTCAGGGCACTGAGTACAAAGCGGAAGTTTGGAACCATCTAGCACATGATCTCACCAGTGCCACAGGCATCCCTCAGACTGGTGAGCAGGTCAGACACCACTACTCAGACCTGAATAGACACGAGGAGGACCTACTGAACCAGTGGATACAGGAGACCCATGAAATGGAAAATGCCCCACTACTGAATATGTAGCCATGGAATGAAGTATGTAAGAATTGCTATTGTAGTTTATATTATGGATAGGTATGTCTCAATATCCCTTCATTTACTTCACAGCTGCAGGTGTCCGTGCTGCGAATCAGCAAGCCTATGCAGATAGGCTGCTAAGGCTGTGCCACCAGACAGGTTAGTAATTATTCTGCATGTGTTGTCATATAAAAGAAATGAGAGAGCCTGAAAAAGAGTGTTGTAACCCATTAATAAAGGTATAATAAGTGTTGAATAACTTCTCTGCATGTACTGTTATATAAAATAAGTGAGACAGCGTGAAAAGGTGGTGAAACCCATTAATAAAGGTATAATATCTCTTGAATAAAATACCTCTGCATGCACTGATAAATCAAATAAATGAGAGAGCCACTAGAAAAGTGTGTAATGTAATTAATAAAGGTATAATTCCTGGAGTGTGTCCGTGTCACTTTCTTTGATATGTTGTTGTACTCTTGCATTATAGAAATAGTACTGTTGTATTAAGCGCAGTCAACCCACACATGGGTAGGCCCATATAAAGTGGATGAAGGGAGTGCCAGTAGCTGTTAAGCATATTTACAGTCCTCAACTGTCGGTTCATGGCCGGCATGCACAGGTTAATCTGGCACATGAGTAGCTTGTTATTGTGTTCCCCAGAAATGTCAGTGTGCTGCTAGAAATGTAGGGGGCTGTTAACGTATACCTGATAATGTCACCTAAACACATCCACATATGTAGATATATAAATATAAATGAAATATATAAATATGTAGCAGTAACATCCACATCCAGGACAGTTTGTAGGTCAGATACAGGTCAGGTATATCAAGAACTAGCAAAATGCATTTCACAATTTAACGGACATTGCATTGTGTAATAATACATGTAGGGATATATAATTGCAGCCAATAGGAATGTTGTGTAAACTAAAAGTATATATAAGTTGTTAATGGAGGTATCTTTTTACACCCTACTTTATGTGCATAAACCATGCAATTCCACACCTCAATGGGTATGTCTAATCTCATAACATTTGTTGGGACACATGTCCTATTGGTTTATAAATATCTGCATTTACTTTGATGCATGTGCCCTGTTCACATACCACAAACATGGTGGCCTGTTGCCAGCAATCAATCCTGCATGCTGTTGGAATGTCTACTGTTGTTCTGTATATAGGCATGTGTTATGCTTGCGTTTCAACTGTTGGAACTCTGGTGTGTTGGGTTAATGGGAATACTACTGTGTGCTGTTACAACTAAATTGGAATGCTGTTGGCTATTACTAACCCATATTGTCATTAAATCCTCCTAAACATAGAACATATGGGAAGGACGGTCCCAGCGGACCCACCTGTCCCACCTCAGCTGGCGATGGCACCTGGCAACAGCAGGTCCTGTGCCCAGCCCGGGACCTCCTCCTCCATTGGTCCTGTGCCACCTTTGGGTGGAAGCGCTGCAGGGGATGGGGCTCATCCCCCCCGTGCAAGCGTGGCCGGAGGAGGGCCACCTATCACCCTCGGAACGGTCCGGGCTGTGGTGCGTAGGGAGATCGAGCGTTCAGTCGCTGATTCTCTACGCCAGCTCGAGGCAAGAGTAGTGTGACTCATGGGTGAGCCTGCCCCTCCTACGCAGCCCCCAGCACAGCCACCCTCCGGGCTGTGAAGGTGCAGTGGTGACTGCCCATGGGTGGGGATCTCAGTTCCACTGTTGCCATCTGTGGGCTCATGGGCTTGCTATTTCCAAACATCCTTCCCAGTCAATGGTGTTCACCCACCCCATGTGTCATATTCCGCCCCTGTATGCATTTTGTTTGTCTTGTCTGTTTACCTCTCCAACCTACCTCCCAAAATATACCTACTTCCCCTACCCCACATTCCACTCTCACCTGAAAAAAAAATGGGCAATCTGCTCCCACAAAAAAATTACGCCCCATACATAGCTGCCCATTTTGCACACATGTCTGCTGGACACAAACTGAAATTTAATTGGCAGGACAACATATTTAGTTGTTCTCACCCCTCTCTCAGGGGGGAAGGTTTCAAAGTTCACTCCAAATTACTAGTATATGCACAGCTGTTGTTGTTAAAGAAATGGGCAGCTATGGACCTTCCCTACACCCATCCTGCACATCCTGAGCTGTTTTCCCTACTGTCTTTCCCTCTTTGTGCCCCTTTTTCACCACTTTCCTATCTCCCCATTTTCTTTTCTTTCAAAGAAATGAGCGCGGGGGTTAGCGGGAGTAAGCACTTTTAAGCAGTAGTTAGCGGGTTTGCGCGAGTGTGCGCTTGTGTGCACTTAGCTAAGTATTGCTAAGTGTCGCGCAAACCCGCTTACAACTGCTTAAAAGTGCCTTAGTCACCCTGCATGTGAGGGCCCTTGTTCTGCTCAGCAGCAAAATAAAACACCACTGTCAGTCTCGAACCCCAGACCTTGGACACACTAGACTGCATGAAGTACCACTAAGCCACAGTAGATATACAGCAGGTTGTTGCTGAAATATATATATCATGCATCAGAATGAGTGAATGTAAAGGAAAGATAGGAATGCCATAACATAAAACCTGTTCTGTGGAACTTTACCAGCAGTTGTTGTGGAATTGCATTACATGACTGTGATAACAGAACCAGACATTCTAGCAGTAAATAATGTTACAGCAGCACTTTACAACCCCCACACAGTATCATAGCAGGACAATCCCCACCCAAATGTAC
This sequence comes from Protopterus annectens, assembly GCF_019279795.1. Taxonomy (NCBI): domain Eukaryota; kingdom Metazoa; phylum Chordata; order Ceratodontiformes; family Protopteridae; genus Protopterus; species Protopterus annectens. The sequence goes on from NC_056728.1 coordinate 1,278,118,157, forward strand.
AAAATACCTGTGTGTTCAAGGTCCACCAAGAATGTAAGTAGGCATACTCAGTACTGGAATTGTCCAGTTTTCATAAGCATCCTGTGATAATGTCAACAAAAGAAAAAGCACAAACTGTGCAGAAGTGAGTACATTAATATCCACAGTATAGCAGTTCCCAAACAGTTCATGTGCCAAATGAAAACATCTCAATAACTACGTATGTATGGCAGCTAATTGTATAAGTAGAAAAGAAACTACATACTCCCATGTATCTTGTGTTAGCATTTGTAGGGATGAGTACAATTCTACACTGTCAACTGTGTACTGGAAGTGGCAACATTCAGGTCTGAGTACAACATTCAAATCACTGGCTACACCCCTAGCATCAGTTATAAGAAGTATACCAACCTTCTGACTTACACAAAGGTGTCCACAGCAAACAAGCATGGTCCCCACTTTGGAAAGCTGAAAGGGCTACGCCTACCTGACTTAGCAATTTATAGCATTGGGTTGCTATGACAGTGAGTACTGCAAGTACCACACAGCAGGCTGCATGCAATTGCCAAATGGTGGCCACCAATTGGTGCAGTGGCCATCACATGCACATGTGCAGATACCTATAAAAGCAGGCTGTACTTGCTGTCCACACATGCAATCATTTCACTGCAGGTACGGAGAGAGAGAGAGAGCGAGAGAGAGAGAGACGGATGCAGACAACAGCAGCAGAAAAAAGATCAAAAAAATATATATCGAAAGAAAAAGTAATATATTGAAAGAAAAAAATAAAAGAATATATTGAAAAAAAATATATTGAAAAAAATATATTGAAAGAAATATATATTGAAAATTAAACAATATATTGAAAAAAATATATACCTCAAAAAATAAATAAGATATAAAAAAGAAATCTATTACAAAACACATGGAATCGACAAATACAAACACATAAAAAGGAAAGGTATGTAACAGCTATGTATTTACTGGCATGTAGTAGATGTTTATGAAGAGTACTCTACATAGTTTGAATCATCCATATGTGGCAGCAGTACATATCTATGCACAGATGCCCTGCATAACTTCTGGCATAGAGAAATCAGTGTGTAGCTGTGTGCAATGGGATATGACTGTGACATATGTAGTTCAGCATTAAATGTCAAACATGTAATCCATGTTATCTGTGTTCTGTACTACTGACACACAGTACTGTATGGTACACAGGTAAAAGTAATCTGGGTTGCCATACCTTTGTGTCTGGTATGTATGTCTGTTTAGGGGAGTAGAGCATATGGTTATATAAACATGGATGTGACAGAGTAACAAATGCATGATAGTCATATTAATGTGTAGCTTAGCATTGGCAACAGCTGTACCAGGCTAGTATGCTAATCTAGCATTTGCAGCTATATATACACCAATGGATGTTTATATGTGTGTGTGTGTGTGTGTATATATATATATATATATATATATATATATATATATATATATATATATATATATATATATATATATATATATATATATATATATATATCTATATATATATATCTATATATATATATATATATATATATATATATATATATATATATATATATTGAGAGAGAGAGAGAGAGAGAGACAGGGTCATATTTACTGCAACAGATGCCTGGTGACAAAGCCATGGACTCAAGCTCAATGTTGACACTGCATTGGCATCCCTTCTTGCAAAAACTCTGTACCCATTAACTACCACATAGGTGGTAGTCTACTAAACACCGAAGGTGTGATAAGAGACCATGGGACACAGGTGGACAGTAGTCTCCCCTTTGATAATCACAGTGCCACACTAGTCATGTCATCTGTCTACGTGGCACACATCATCACAAAAGGTGTGTCATTCAGGGAAATATAGGTCAGTGTTCCCCTCTACTCATCACACATAAAGCCCATTATAGAGTACAATGCCCCATGTGGTATGTATCTCACAAGACATCTACAGCAACTGGAAACGACACAGACATACCTCACAAAGAATAATACCGGCCTCAAACAGATGCCCTATGCAGACCATCTCATAAACCCACAGCTAGACTGTGTCGCATACTGCCTACCCAGAGGTGTCCTCTGCCTAACATACTAAGCTATGTCAAACCCAGAGCTGTTGGACATGCTCCACGTAAACAGATCACAATCCCTATGAGCTACACGCTCTAGAGACCTACACCTTGTGACTTCAATAAACAGCACATGCTGAAAGGATAGATTCCTATCTCAGAGACATCCCATACTCTGGAACAAACCACCTATCAATAGCAAACAAAGCTCCTAATTAGCAGTCATCATAAATAATCCTGATGATTGTATGGGAGATAGGAAATACACCCTGGGAATCACCTCTGTGGCTCTGCTTGTCAGGGCCATGTGAAATGTAATTACCTGTGTGTCAAAGGCCAGGGTAGCGCATGGCTAGACTTCTATAGGCCCTAGGGCCAATAGCCTATTACCTACCTATGAAGCAATACACACCCACATGTACTAGTTGCAATAATTGCTGTGTGAGGTTGACTGAGTGTGATGGTGAATGTGTTGGTGAATGTGTCAGAGTTCTGTATATGTGTGATAACTTATTGGGAAACTGTTTCTGTCATGGTATTAAGTGTCCCAGCTGTGATCCCAGCAAAAGATGTGTATGCAATTGCTAGGTGGAAAAAGCAGCATGACATACGGTCTGTCATAGTCCCTTGGTGTTGACTGGGGTGTCCCATCGTAGGCTAAAGCAGTACATGTATGCTTATTGAGTGTTACTGCTGGTGAATCCAACTCCTGTATGAACTGTAGTACTACCTGAAGCTGTATGCCTAAGCAGCACAGTATGGTGTATGTCCACATTTCTTGGAACCACTGTTTTGTGTGCTCCCTGTAGTCCTGACAGATTACATACCTCAGGCATAAGGTTTTGTAACTACTGACACACAGTACTGTATGGTACACAGGTAAAAGTCATCTGGGTTGCCATACCTTTGGGTCTGGTATGTATGTCTGATGTGTGTGTGGGTATGCCTGTACCATGGCCTCGGTCATATGTGTGTTACAGGATATAGGTGTGTATCTAGCAACATGTATAGTCTACTACAGCAGTATGCCACCTATATTAACGAATGTGCACATATGTTAGGCAGGGATTTGCCATCAAAGACTAGTGTGGTATACTGGTAATACTGTAACTGGACTTTACAATCATTGCAATGGATTACATATTTCTTGATGCATTAGCTTGATATATACCTCCTGTGGCTAGGTGGTGCATTGTGTCGCATACAGTGTGCCATGTACTGTTTATAGTCTTACATACTGGTTTATCTTTGTTGCTGTGCAAAACATGGTTTGATATATAGAGTGTGCCAGGCACTGTCAGGCAGTTGTGGGCTGAGCACTGATATGTGGTATTGAAAGTGTGTATCCTCTGACAGCTAACAGGTTGCTATATATGGCAGTTAATTGATATCTGTACTTTAGAATGTTAAGTGTGCCACATGACTTGCTCACATATATTGTTTCATTGTCTTCCAGGGTCATGGCCCACCATCGTAACCCCACCTATAGCCCGGCAGAGGAGGAACAGATAATGACAAGCCTGGTGCAGCACTATGCCCTGCTATTCTCCATAACCAGCCAGGACCAGCATGAGCGGACTGCACTGTGGCAAGATCTTGTCCATAGGGTAAATGACATAGGCATGCATAACCGGACATATGAGCAGGTACGCCATACGCCATCACTGCAGTAATTTAATTAGACATGTCTGGCAGCATGCATCTGATATCCGTAGACAACAGCTTGCCACAGGTGGTGGGGTAGCCATCCATCCCCCCTCACCAGAGTGCAGGAGCTGCTCCTGAGCCAGGTGGCTCCTGGCCAACAACAACAACAAGTAACATGTATCATCATGGAGGCTGGGGCCAAACAGCAAATTGACACAGAGCATGCAGGTAACATGGCATAGCTGTAGACTACTGTTACCTCTATTGGTTGAGCATGCTTATGTGAGATGTGTACTGTGTAGTTAGAAGATGTGGTGCCTAGTGTTGTGCAATACTAATAATTAGGAATATAATCTGTAGGCCTGTGACTGTCAACCGTTGTACTACTGTAACATTGCAAACACACAGTAGCAATGCCACAGTTGTTGCCACTGACAAACTGTCTCATATCCTTGTAGGTCCCTCTGGTGTGACAGCAAGGCAGCAGACCCATGCTGGTGAGTATGTTCTACATTAAATATTGCTAATTATATGTGCATGTCATAGGTGAGGAGTAGGCCATGTACACGTATCACACCTACGCATAATGCATGCTGTGCATGTTTGCTGTGAGATTATGCACATCCCAGTAATGTGGGTAGCTGCCTAAAACACATACAATACACAGAGCATCCCACACAATTGTGGCAACACTGTAGTGGACATTGGATAGGCAGAGTCGATACACATGCACACAACATACACAACTTTGTCATACGCAGTACCTGTTAACATGCTATACATAGCGTATTCGGACACCCACTGTAAGGTCACACTCCAGTATCCCAAATGTCATCCACACAGCACACATAATATACCTGAGGGGTAGATGCCTCTCATGTGGCTGTGCGACACTCTTCAACACATAACACATTCATATTAGGCAATGCCCCCTATTGGGCACCATACAAACCCATGTAACAACTGGCTGTGAAATGGTGAATGTAGCCATGGTACTGCAGTTCCAGTACAGCATGGTATGTGCCGGTCTGGCACACATTAGTAGCCTTGAGTGACCACATGATGCTGCATGATGATGGCTCATGGTACTACACCCCATCCAGTTACAGTGACCACAGTACCACACATAGCATTAACTGCTATGCACCTCAATGTTGTTTGTGTGCAAACATATGCACCAAAACACAATATGAATAACAATCACTATTTGTACAAAGTGACATATATATGTCTTGTAATGCTATTGAGTGTATAGGTCACATGACACACATTGTGTATGTGTGATGTTTAATGTTGTGTTGTAGCATGCCATGTCATGGCTGGCACTGGCATGTCCACAATATGTCCTACACTCACCATAACCACTGTACAATGGCTATGTTGAGCAATGGTATTCCATCAGGTATACATGCACCACTCATCCTGTGTGTATACATAGCATGCATGTGCTAAACCTGTGTCCACAATTATCTGCTAAAGACACAGATGCTCTAATCAGAAATGGATATCTATGTGACACACAGATGCACATCCAGCCATGGTATATACACCTGCAAGTGATGGTGCACAGGACATTGCAGAACTTTTAATACTTGCACAGCAATGTTGTGTCCATGTACACATTGCGTTCCAGGGTGAGGCCAATCACTGAACAACAACACACATGCATCAAAGCCATGTATACTGTTATTAGCAAGGGCTGTCTACACCTGCACTGCATGCTGTTGAGCAACACACGTCCTGCATGCTGACACGTGTGATATAACTGTTTGCCTTGTGATACTTTACCCCACCATCACCCGCTATTGAGTATGTTCTGGATTGCTGGTGGTGTGTGTGTGTGTGTGTGTGTGTGTGTGTGTGTGTGTCTGTTTTAGTGAGGAGTGCATGTGTTCATGTGTGCATGTGTTAATGTGTGCATGTGTTCATGTGTGCTGACATCATGTACAGGTCGTAAAGTGTGTTTCCTGTCTTCCTCTCACAAGTGCTGACTTTGGGCTGGTTCACTGCAGCGGGGAAACTAATGTCACTGAACAAAATAGTGATGATGATAATAGGTGTGTTGAGGCACAGGCATGTTTGCCAGGGTCTGTCGTTGGGCCACCAATCGACAGTACACAAGTGTCCACCCCATACATGCACACAGTCAAACTGCCAATACATCCATCACCATTGCCCTTAGCTGAGGGACAGCATACAGTCAGCATTGGCTAGGACAGTGTGGTATCCATGGCACATGCATCCCGACACAGTAGCCATACCCAGATGTCTGGAAGGGTACCACATAGGCAGATGTCCAGGAGTTCTCGTTGGAGCACTGCTGCTCATCATGCCACTGGCAGACGTGCCACAGGTCTTACAACCTCACGCATGTTCTAGGCTGTCATGGAGGCACAGGCACGTATGGAACGGTACACCAGACAGGGACTAAGGGCACAGAGGGCACATACCTCCATAATTGACAGTATCCGTGACCTAGCAGGTGCCATCCGTAATTACACTGAGGTCACTGATGGATGTTGGGGAGAGACATTAGATGTCCTCCGCAATGTCATGTCCATGTGTCAGGACAGTGCGGGATGGTTGAGTCATCGACGTGGACGTATGCCAGCAACATCAGCAGCTGGCAGTCGCCGCAGATGTCCCTCAAGTCACAGCTGCTCCCGTTTTGCCAGTACCAGCCCCAGCAATGTTGGGGGTGGGCTGTCCATAGAACATCCTAGAAGACCACGTGCATGTGGCTCTGGACAGTCCCAGCATGGACCTGGGTCCAGTGCACATCCATCTACCTCTGGGGATAGTACCCAGTCTGGTTTAGTACCTGATAGTGTCAGTAGCACCCCTTCCAGGCACAGGTACCGTATCCGTGGCCAGAGACGGTGATCTGTAAAGCCTGGTAGGTACAGTCTGTGGCTGTCCCACAAATACCCGTATATGGCAGCCACATGGTGGAACTGTGTGCATGCAGAGACACACACACATGAACCAGACACCTAAGGCTAACACATACCCGCACACATTACATCAACATTGGCACATAGCAGTACTCTTTCCCCTCTCACACACACATACATACATACATGTCAATTGGATGGCTCACTGTACGCCTCTGGCAAACCAACAACACACCCTGTGCATATGATGAAACCTGTGCCACCTCCTGTCATCTGTAACATCAATGCAGGAATAGGCTACCATGGTGCTGATGCACAGGGTGACTTTATAGCAGTATAGCAATGTTACCATGTTGTCAGCAGTAGAGTGTAACGATATGCTTGAAGGTGTAGCTGAGCAGACATGATACATTAAAACTATGATTGTCATTGTAGTATTGTTTACACCAGTGTTAGTTAAAATAGTGTATTGTCTGCCCACGTGCCAATTGGCTGATGTGTGTAGTATTGACAGCATGTGTTAGAGAGTGGACAGTATGTGTGGGATGTGTGTAGCACAGATTTGCAGGTGTACATTTGTGAACATGGTGGAGGTGCACTGTCTGCATGTACGTGCATAGGCAGGTGACATGCCCTGTATTACATAGTAACACTCCATAGTTTCTATTGGTGGCCAGTATGCATTGTACCACACACATTTCGGAACCTGACTACACATGTGTGTATGACACGGTTTGACACTGTGCTGTGGGTGATACTGTTACTATCTGTCATTGTTTTACATTCTGGTAGTATACATAACTTCAACAGCCTGACCATAACCAATCGTCAGATGATGTCTTGACAACTGACACACAGATGCAAGACACACAGCAACATTTGGATCCTTCAGGTACTATACTATGCCAGTAACCAGTGGTATTCACCTGCACCCATTACTGAGACCACTCCTGTTTGGCATATAGCTCTCTTAGGTACAAGCAATCACAGTAGGGATATGTCCGTCCATGTCTGGTAATGCATACTGTGGCCTATAATGCATTCTCCAGATGACACACACATCCTCCACAAGGGTATCATACAGACAGATACCTGTTATCAAACCCATGCTGTAAAGCTATTAGCCAAACTAAGCATAGTCATCCACCTTTACGGAACATAGTATCCCCACAGTACCACATAGGTAGTAGCCACCAACATGATGAACAGGTACCGATGTGTACATGCAACCAAGTGTTACGTCATCTCTCCTTTGCTAATCACATTTCCTAAGGTATTTTGAAATCCCAAGGTGGATCACATAACCAATAAGGGGTCTGCATGCATATCCACAAAGGTTGTTGTACACCTATAATGAATAGTCATCATTGACAGACTTTGCTGCGTTTGAACAGGTCTGACATATACCTCGGCCATAAACCCTCACTCACACAATTCAATAGAAACTGTAATGAGTGTGTGTGACATGGATGACCTAGGCCAGGGATCACTGCAGTGGCTGGCCTTGTCACAAGCATACAGATGTGACCTAAGGTCTGGGAAGCAGCAGCACAGTCTGGCAAAGATGACAGCTGTGTTCTTGGAGAAAGCAGGGTTCCCACACATGCAATAATTGAGGTAACATGTACGTATATGTATTTGCCACACAGCTACCTCACATGTGCAATGCATACTGATATGTCATACAGTAGTAAAAGCAAAACCCACAACACATTGACCAACAGTGTCACACACACAGAGCACACACACTCACATAGTGCAGGATTCAAACCCCTACCTAACTACTTCATGATACTAGAGGAATACGCATTAACACGACATGCTATACACATTACTGGGATGTCTCTTTTCCACAGGTATATTTGTAGGATGGTGACACCATCAGATTTGACAAAGATAAGTATACCACTTGTAAGGTGTTCTACTACTCTACAAAATGGTTGCTCCTCTCCAAGGTTATTACACACAAACACACACACACACACACACACACACACACACACACACACACACAGGTGTCAAGTGCAGGATTCAAACCCCTATCTGACTACTTCATGATACTAGAGGAATACGCATTAACACAATGCGCTATACACATTACTGGAAGGTCTCTTTTCCACAGGTATATTTGTAGGATGGTGACATCATCAGACTTGACAATGATAAGTATACCACTTGTAAGGTGTTCTACTACTCTACAAAAAGGTTGCTCCTCTCCAAGGTAATTACACACACACACACACACACACACACACACACACACACACACACACACACACACACACACACACACACACACACACACACAGGTGTCAAGTGCAGGATTCAAACCCCTATCTGACTACTTTATGATACTACACGACGTGCTATACACATTACTGGGATGTCTCTTTTCCACAGGTATATTTGTAGAATGGTGACATCATCAGACTTGACAAAGATAAGTATACCACTTGTAAGGTGCTCTACTACTCTACAAAAAGGTTGCTCCTCTCCAAGGTTATTACACACACACACACACACACACACACACACACACACACACACACACACACACACACACACACACAAACACACACAAACACACAGGTGTCAAGTGCAGGATTCAAACCCCTACCTCACTATTTCATGATACTAGAGGAATACACATTAACACAACGCACTATACACATTACTGGGAGTTCTCTTTTCCACAGGTATATTTGTAGGATGGTGACATCATCACAATATAGAAAGTGGGCTACATTAGGTGACATTAGGTGGGCTACATAGAAGGAATGTCTGAACACTTTGGCCATGTGATCATCAAAGGGGTGTTTACTATCTACCTGTGTCCCCAGGGCCATAATGACTTTCTCCGTACATACTGGATTACCACCTGTGTGGTAATTTGTGTGCACTTTGTCTTACCCAATTGAGATGACTATGCATTCTTTGGCATTCAGCTTGAGGGCATTGTTTTGACACCAGGTATCAGTCTCTGTAAGACACTTCTGGAGGATGTCTGTGTCAGCCGTAGAGTCGATTATGGAACACAGTTTGCAGTCATCTGCAAATCTGCAAACCTGTTCAGCCATACACCTCCAATGCTTGCCTGTACCTCTGAGCAGTATCTACTGAACAGGTGGGGTCCCAGGACCAAGACCTGTGGGATGTCGTTTGTGACTGGCTTGGAGTCGGACATGGCACCCGCAACTCTGAACGTTCCACTTTGGTCTTGGGAAGTGTGCAGTTTGCTTTTGAAAATGTCTTCACAGTGGTTTCATTGACTGGGTTGGGGGGGGGGATGTGGATGTCCAGTGTGATTACTTTATGATCTGATATTCCCAGCAAGGGGTTTATCTCTGTTGTGGAACACTGGTACCCCATGTTGGTGATGATCATGTCCAATATGTTGCCACCTCTAGTGGGCATGGTGACCAGCTGTTCCAGGGTGTTAGAGTTTTTAAACTCTAGGAAACATTGGGCAAAGGACGTTGTACACAAGTAATTCTCCCACTCAATGTTTGGGTAGTTGTAATCTCCTCATATAATGGTGTTTGATAGGACCTTTATATTTTCCACTGTTCTCAGGAATACTGAGTGAGGTTCCTGAGACAAGGTACGTGATCTGTAGCAGGCTACAATCTGATGAGCAGCTTTGCACAATGTTAGTTGCACTGGTATGGTCTCCAAGGTCTCATGCTGTGCCACTAACCTGAAGGTGTGGGTATCCATAAGGTAATTGGGTACACCCCTTCCTTTTGTATTTCACTTGTGGTTTTGGGTCCGAAGGTCAGAGGGATTGTGAGTGTTTTACGTGGAGCATGTCCAACAGCTCTGTGTTTGACATAGCTTTGTATGTTAGGCAGTGAACACCTCTGAGTAGACGATATGCAAGGGAGTACGGATGGAGCATTTTGAGATGGTCTGTGCATGGCATGTATTTCAGGCCACTAATGCTATTTGTGAGGTATTGCTGCAGGCTTTCCAGTTGTTGTAGTTGTCTTGTGAGGTACATAGCAAAAGTGGCGTTGTACTCTATTATAGTTCTAGTGAGTGATGAGTAGAGGGGAACAATGTCCTCTTCTATTCTGCATGAGATACATTCTGTGATGAGGTGTGCCACATAGGAGGGTTTCCTGACTACTGTGGGAATGTGATTATCACAGTTGTGTCCACTGTCCACCTGTGACCCAAGGTCTCTTGTCACACTTTCAGTATGAAGTATACTACCACCTATGTTGTAGTTCTTGGCTACAGAGTTTTTAACAAAGGGGATGACAATGCACCTTTTGGCATTGAGCTAGAGCCCATGGCTTTGACAATGGCCATCTGTTTCAGTGAGGCCCTTTTGTAGGATGTCCACATCTTTAGTGTTTACAATTATGGCTCCTAGTTTGCAGTCCTCTGGAAACTTCAGTAGCCACAGACCTTCCATGTTAAAGTTTACTTCAGGGAAGTAGATACTACACAGCCTGGGAAGTTATCTGGTCCCATGGCTGCTGTGATACTGGCTTTGGAGAGTGTTTTTTACCTGTGTAGCCGTGATGACAGCAACTTTGCAGTCTTCCATTACAGAGATGTGCTCTTTCATGGGTGAGAGGTGGGTAAAGTTAACACTGATCCTATCTGCCAGGATGTTGGCAATATCAGTTGGGTCTGTATATTTAGTGCCATTGAGCTGTAACACAGAACAGATCTGAGTGTAGCCATGATATGGACCTGTCTGTTGGGCAGAGATCTCCTGAGTAGACAGCATGCAACAGAGTACAGATTGGGCTACATTCAGTCTTGTTGCATGGGGCAACTATTTGAGGCCAGTAATCCTCTTGTTAAGGTACTTCAGTGGTCTTTCTGGCTGCTGAACGTGCCTAGTCAGATTTATCGCAAGTGTGTTGTGGTACTCTCTGACAGGTATGATGACTGCTGAGTAGTGGAAACCTGCTTTGACCTACATGCACAGACCTTGGCAGTTTGTGTGAACACATAGCATGGTTTTCTGACCACTTTGTGAATGTATTTCTGAAAGTAGAGATGACTATCCACATTTGTCCATAGATCCCTTATTATCACATCCGTATTTAGCCTAAGTGTGTGAGCATGCCCAGTATGACCTTTCAGTATGTTGCTGCCTGACATTTGCTTTGTTTATTTAACTGTGTGAGTATGCCCAGTATGACCTTTCAGTGTGATGCTGAATGAAGTCCACTACATTTGTTGGAGTGGGTGAGCACGCCCGGTATAGACATTTATACTATATGTGTATGGAAAATCAAGTTGTATTTTTACAGCAGGGCTCACCTTTGTGTCATAGATCAACAGGGATCATGCTGTGCCTGCAGGGCTTCCATGAGACACTTTGCATAGACTTATCAACATTTCTACATACAGGGGGGACAGCTATTCTGTGTACATTTCTACCCGGGGACACACCTGATTGTTACTGTGGGTGTATATAGGATGAGGGTTTCACCTGACACTTATACACATTTGCTATGCCTGCACTTCTATGTACGGTACACCATTTCAGCCTGTACTGTTGCCTATCGTACTGGCTTGAGGCATACTACTGTGCTACAGATCCTAGCATCCAATGTCACGTATATCAGATTGCGACTTCATAGCCTACACAACCCACATCACACCGCCTGGCCTGATGTTCTCTGTCTGCATAGGCCTGTGGGGGAGGTTACCCATATGCCTCTTTAGGGACATAATACAGCATTTCTTTGTGTTTGCATTACTGTACAATTGTTCTGCTGTGTCTGTGCCACTGAAATGCTATCATGGCTTAGTGGTTCAGTACTATGACTATAGTGCACAGTATCCTGGGTTTGAGCCCTGTCACTGCTTTTTATTTTCATGCTGGGCAGACCAGACTGCTTAAGGAACAGTAAAGCAAATATGAGCATGTTTACCTGACTTTGCTCAACTTTGCACGACTTTGCCCGACCTTGCCCAACATTGCGCTAGTTAGCACAGGCAATTTTGTTTACATATACTAAATATTGGTAAATGCTGCTTAGCACTGCTTTATATTGCTTAAAACATGGCAATCATGCCTCTGGTGGTGCTGCAGGGCTGCCTATGTTAGATGCACATACTACACTCTCTATACATGTTTGGAAACAGGTAGTGTCAAGTTAGGCATCCCTTTTATTTTATGTGCGAGTCAGAGAGAGGTATCATTTCCAGGGTTCCTACTGAGCCAGTGTATGTGCTATGCGTTGCCTCTTTGCCAAGGCCAAGGCATATTGGGCACGCCTCCTTCTGCCTACTGGGGCAGGCTCAGGTTGTTCTTCCTCCAAGTCACGCTGTGCCTGTGCAGGCCTTGGCAATGGTGGGGGGCTGTTTGGCCCTGCCCCATGCTGTTCCTGCTGCAGCTGTTTTCGCAGGATCACAGTGTAGCATGGCACATACCATGACAATTTGGGTACATGTAGTTGGTGAGTACTGCAAGGCTCCACCAGATGTGTCCAGGGACCGGAACCGTGACTAGAGCTCGATTACATTTTGTGTTTGTGAGCTTGCCTCATTATAGAGTTCTTGTTCAGGTGTGTTTGCATTTCTGATAGGTGTCATCAGCCATGGCTCCAGTGCGTATCCAGCATCCCTCACTAGGTGACCGTCAGGGATGTCCCCATTGGCAAATGTCTGGTACAGCTGTCTCAGATGCCAGATATGGGAATCTTGGTAGCTTCCAGGGCAGCCAGCACACACTTTCAGTATTATGCCCTGGGCATCGCACACGACCTGGCAGTTGATGGAGTGGAAGCCCTTGCAGTTGATGTAGGCCCTACCACGCTCACCGGCTGGTGCTTTGATGTGTATGTGCATGCAGTCAATTGCACCCACTACCTCAGGGTATTCCGCTATTTGCTGGAAGAGAGACGCATATTGCTGGCCAATACCTTACGGGAATTGGGGAAATATACATGATCACCGACATGTGCTGACATGGCATTCAGGAATTGGCGCAGTACCCTGGATGCTGATGCCTGTGAAATCCCCATCATATCACCAGTTGGTCTCTGGAAGGTACCTGTTGCTAGTATTCTTAGGCCAACACATACCTTGGTTTCCACTGGGATGGGCTCCCCTCTGTTGGTTCTGTGTGTGAGGCGTGGCCTGCACAGCTCAACAATTTGCTGCAGGAGCTCTCTGTCCACTCTATAGCGCTCCACTATCTCCAGCTCATGTAGCCCCTGGTAGGTTACCCTGGGTCTGTACACTCTTCTCCATCTCCTCACTGTGGGTTTCTCAGCAGCATTCGCAATGGCATCACCCTCAGCATCTTGCACATGTTGCCTTATAATAGCAATGGCAGCCCCTAACATTTTTTTGTCTCAGTTAAGCTTTTTAAGTTTTCACTTCTCTTTGTATACTGCAGTGTTGCAGTGTTTCTGAGTAAAACATGGGGGAATGTTGCTTGCAGAGTTTTAAGTGCTGGGCTAGTGTACTGCCTGTGTAATTGGCTGATTCTGATTGATTTCACCTGGCAGCTCTGCTACTTCTCCTTGGTTAACTTCCTACTACTACTTTTCCTTCCTTTTCCCTTTCTGCTTCCACAGGGGGCAGCGCCGTGCAAACAAGCGCAAACACACGCGCACACAGCCTTACACAGGCTTAGGCAGGTGCACATCCACGCACACAGGCTTAGACAGCCTTACACAGGCTTACACGGGTGCACACACAGGCTTAGACGGGTTTACAGGCGTGCACACAGTGTAAACATCTTTGCAAGAAACTTTGGTGGTAGCCACGGCATACACCTTCGGTTTCTGGGTTTCAGTTCAGACAACTGTAGACACACCTCTTCCAGTCCTGAGTAACTCACAGCAAACACTCTGCTCCAATAAACACAGTCTTTGTCTACATAACCCAACTTCATGATGTCTATCTTTCTTCTCTACTCTGTTACTCTCCTACTACTCTTACTCAGGGACATGGTTCACATGGCAGGGAAAATTGGGACACTATCACTCATTTGCATAGGATTGCCTATTAATTCTTGGTTACATCTCTCAGACTGAGCTTTCCCCCTTAGCAACCACTACTCAGTAGCCATGTTGTCTTCAGCCTGTCATTCACCTGCATGGCAGATGGATATTTTTAATAAAATGCCTATTTTTGGCTTTTAATTTTTTTCTGGTTTTTAGAGCGCTGCACGTTTGCACGGCGCTGCGCTTAAACATTGGGTATCGGGGGAAAAAAAATATTTTTTATTATTTTGCAACACATATAAATGCTAATGGCCTTATATTTGACCATTGGCATGCTTCCTCAACTGGATGCATCCTTTATTTGGTGCTGTCATTGCTCCGTTTTGCTATTTGCAGAACGGTACTCAGTTACCAACGGAGTACATTTCTGCAAATAACACTACTCTTACTCAGACAGGTTAGTGTTTCCTGGATCGCAAATTTACCTCATTTGCATAGCTTTCAGCAGCAAATGAGGTAATTTGCATAACCTAACACTGTCCGTGCAAGAGTCGTTTTAGGAGCTCTCATGCACACCCCTGCCGGCTGTTCCTGGATCGCTCGGCAGACATATTGGCTGTCTAGAGTCTTACTCTACTCTTAGACTCCGTGCAAGCCTTCGTGAATCTGGCCCATTATATTTTAATAGAGTAAGAGAAATATTTTATTTTATGGTTCCACAGAAGTGATTATTCTCTGTGATACAAACATATCCCTTCAACATGTTCTATTTATTTTTCAAAAGAGATTGAGGTCTCGAGTAGGTATTAATGATACCACTGTACATGTGAATGTGTAGTAAGTATAAAAGAATAAGGTGTGATGAAGCTCTATATGCAACATAGAGGTTACCACTCAGTAGCCTGTATAATACTGAGAATTAGACAGTCTGCATAGTTGTAATGATTTAGACCCTTGATTTTTTTTTTCAGTGAGAAAGTGTTGTGGTCATTCTAGTTGTGACAAGTGTTTGGAAAGACACCTACAGAAAGGGGTATTTTACTCAATGATAAGCCGAAAAAGTGCCAAGTACAGAGGAACAGACTGCATCCCTGTCTGTACAATGTAAAATGACTTCCTTACAACAGTGAATGCATGGTGATCAAAAGAGAATTCATAGGTTCCCAAATCCTTAACTATGAATCAATATTTAGGGTTGTGCTGTTAATGTGATAGTTACAAGGGAAGTCATGCTCTCCCAGGCTATGATTATACATTTCTTGGAATTTAGTTTTAGTCCATAGTTTTGACACCAGTTATTTGTTACATGAATGATCTATAGTAGTCAAACCCAAAGCCTGTATAATCCTTCTTAACATGGATTACCTTCAACCCTTCTAACATGAAAGCAAGGAATCATGGGTTCCTTCCTACGTTTTTACAGTACCAAAACAAGTGATGCACTGGGCACAGCTCAGTCCTTCCACTTACATAAATCCAGTGGGTACAATTATGTTAGCCTTATGGATGCAAACCCTCCATCCTAACTGAAAGTATCTACTGTCCTTTATCTTTCTGTCACTGACACCTCTGCGATACAGACCTGGATGCTTGTCACTTTCACAGACTCTGTGCCTACCTTTTAATTATGTAATTAATTTCCTGACAGTGTGTATAGGTGTGTATTTGTGTGTGGGGAAAGGAGAGGGCAGCTATTCATGAAAAAATGTGAAACATGGAGAAACCCGTCTAGTTTTCCTCTGTTGTGAACACTTGTGGGTGCTCAGCTGATGTAAACACACTGATGATGGATAGGGGGCTCTCCAGTTCCATTTCAGTGTCACCTGTACATATTTCACATATTTTAAATGTAAAATTGCACTTCCACCAATAGCCCTCCTTCTAGGGAGTTTCATATTTGTGGAACTAGAGACACACACACTTATTATCTGAATACGCATATACATTTACTCAGAATATCTTATGAATGTGATCAAAGTCTTTTTTTGTTTGTTTTTTTGAGATCTAGTTTTTTTAGCCATCCAAAGTTTTCATGCTTGCTGAAAGAAATATTATGGGCAAGTCATGAAAACATTTAGTACTTTTTCATGAAAGGTGATCGCAAACGGGGACAACATTTTTAAAACTACTAGTCTTACAACAGGGCAAATATGAAGATTCTTGTGAACATGACAAATGTCATTTTTTGGAACGAAACCAACTCTTTTTTTTTCTGCATTCACTCGGACGTGAAATGCCAAAATACCAATTCTAAAAATAAAATCTGCAGAAAAAACAAATGAGTGATGATCCTACTTTCAACCCTTATTACAGGACTATGCTACATAAACAGAGGAACACTTAGCCAGACATCTGTTGTACTTACTTTGGTCATTCCCCTTTCCTGCATAGTGACACAAATCTTTGAACAGTTTCTGAGCTGTCACAGACAGTGAGATCACTCTGATGATGTTGCAACAGGCACAGAATTAGTCGTGTTAGTTAGCAGGCAGGATGATGTCTCACACACTATACTTACTAATATTCAGTAAACAAATATCTATACAAATAAAGAAACAGATATATGAAGCAACGGTGGTCAACTTACAAAAACTAAGTTTCAGGTAACAACATACCATTTCCTTAAGAACTTTCTACAGCAGCTGCCAAAGAACTACCAACTGAACAGATAATTTAAATGATTGTTCAAAGAAAGCTGTACTGCACTATTTTAATTCAGTGCTAGCTACTGTTTATATTTCATTTTCAATAAAACATTTTAATTTAATGTTTACATAGCACATCGTTTAACTGTTAGGCACAGCCCTTTTGTGCAGTCAAATAAAACAGTATGATAATTCACATAAAGTGTTATTGCACTCTGTTTTACTAATTTATATTTACTGTGAAGATTATTAAACTTCGACAATTAAGACTACACAAAGCTTCATGGTAACCAGACACACAGTGGACACAGGTCCATGCTTTAACTTTTTGGACAACTGCTACATATTTTGCTCCTGATTCAGCCTTCTTTACTTGACAATAATTTATTTATTTATTTACTGACATTTGACATTTACTGACATTTGATTACTGGGAAAGTCCGATTGGGCAGAAGCCCATTTTCAGCAGAGACCTGGGGAGAAAAGCTCAAAATTATTAGAAGACATTTTAAGAACAATAATTTTACAATCTTCAAAAATAAAACAAACACATCAGCAATATAAATAATTAGGTACTTAAGTATTATCACAACCAGATTTGGAAGGAGGCATAACTGTCACTGTTCTCGGGAAAGGAGTGTATGTAATAGTGAAAAGGAGTGTTCAAAGTCCTAACTACTTTTGTATCACATTGGTTAGGCACCAGGAAGAGAAATAACAGCAAAATTCCTCTTCCTGTTTACTGTGCATTACCGACGTAAGTTAATGTGAACTGAACTGAACATGGCTGCTACTACAATAATGTCCTTACTGCTAGAACAGAAAAGTAATTGTTCATCCAAATGACATATACCAACAGACCAGAGACAGAAAAAAGGTATATTTTCAACAATTTTTATTATGCTGGATGGATTTACGTGTTAACAAATGAAGGATTAAAGTGAAAATGTAAGAAACACTGACAGTAATTGTAGGACCTTGGAGTAAGCTGAAAAGGAGACAGGTGTGGGTTTTAGAACCAGTTTTGCAGTCATTGTTGTGTTTACTACTGTGGTTCCATGAACGAGTACTTACATGACTGTTTTTTACTCTGTGGTGGGAAGCTGACAGCTAGCGCAGTCATAATACTTTCAAAGCAGTCATTTCTTTGGGCAATTTGAGTCTCATGCCAGATGTATTCGGCTACGTAGGATTCCAAATGGTGACAAGCTGTTCCTCTCTATTTTTTATTCCTCCATTTAATAGAACCCCACATGCATTCAACACCCTGAGTATGGACACCAGTGTCAGGGTCCACAAAGTTATATTTATGATTAACTTTCTCCTGTTTGAAACCAGCTTCTACTAGTTCTTTGTTTGGTAAGCTCATTAGGAGTCGGAATAAATTGTGCTACCCTCTTTAATGTACTCACTTACTTTCTGAAATAAAGTTGAAGCAATTCTGTCTGGCACAGTTACCAGAAAAGTTTCCTTGGTCTCCCTGCATATACCTCCAAATATCCATTACTGGGGCAGGACACGTCCAGCATTGCTTTTCCTTTTGGTGAACTGACTTTCATCGATTTCTACAATATGGCCCAGACCACCTATTTTTCTTTTCTCGCCTTTCAATTTGAAGTACGCAAATGTCTCTTAAATAATTATTCCAATCAATTACTGTTTTATCTGACATTTCCAGTTGTTCAAAATAGAGTTGTATCGATTTCAATTCTTTACAGCAGCAGTAAATAAAACGTTAAGGCTGTAGTAAAAGTAAGTCGACTTCATTCAAACCACTTCCCAATACGTATCCTGACATGCTGACAACATTTCTCCACATTACATTTCCAAAATATTTTTTTTCCCAAAATATAACTTCATTGGATAGCCTGAACTGCATTCTCAAGTATCAGGCACAATGCCATACTGCTGAAAGAATTTAATAGCATCTTTTTCAGTACTGGGTAAATCCCACAGACACATCTTGGCAGGATAAATTTAAAACGTTATTAACCTACAGTGAAAAGCACCACACACTTCACTGACACACACACACTTCAGAAGACAGTTAGACAACATTTTTCGGCATGAGAAATCATAAGACAGACGTTCTTTACCTTAAGAATCTGGTTGTGATAATATGTAAATACCCATAATTATAACAAATTAGACATAATAAAAAAACACTGGTTACAAATCGGTTCAAGGTATATGACAACCTTTTAGTATTTAAAGAAATTTTAGACAGTTTATAGAGAAATTAAAGGTAAGTTAGTCTAATACAAATAGGAACTGCAATATGAAGTGAGGGAAACAGGTTTACAATATATTTAGAGAAAAAGAGAGGGAAGAGAATTAGTTATCAGTAAGGAAGTAAGTGAGGAACGGAGAGTAAGAAGGTATAAGGAATAAAAATGTACTTGTTCACATTTAGGGATATAGTATATACTGGTTTTGTGCAAGAACAATTGCTCTGTAATAATATGTACTCTCTTCTGATGCTCTTATCCACAAGCTCGAGTGTTTGTCAACTTAGAGCTACTCTC
Source organism: Protopterus annectens (assembly GCF_019279795.1). NCBI lineage: Eukaryota > Metazoa > Chordata > Ceratodontiformes > Protopteridae > Protopterus > Protopterus annectens. The sequence continues at coordinate 1,278,137,871 of NC_056728.1, forward strand.
TCTCATAATCTGTTTACTGTACTGACAACTTACTGCTGTAAATATGTCTGTTTCACGCTACCATTTTTTTAGATTCCAGGCTACAAAAAAGTAATTACTCAGTTTTACTGCATGGGTTGTCCAGTTGGGTCATTATCAATTTTCACTGGGTGTCCAAAGAAAAAAGGTGTGGAAACTAAAGACAATATAATTATTAAAATATTCAAATACAGCAATTATAAACTCTATGACAACAGATATACTAAAGATAATATAATAATTACAGTGCTAAAACTAACTAATGAAACTAAGTCGATCACAATAGACAGACAAAAGATTACATTCTAATTACATTATTAAAACTGGATAATGTACCTCTTTCAATCAAAGCAGATAAAGCCAAAATCATAACCAAAGTCGATGCACTAATATCATTAATAAGAGCACAATCTTTGTGAGGAGGAAAGCTCTGTGGAACTGTCAGCCTATGAGTGGATAGATATTTGGACAAAGTTCCATGCTGTGGACAAAATCTTGATCCTCTCTAGGGATCCTGTACATCAATATACATCCATAAACTTAGTTGCAAGGTCCATACCCCTATGATTCATGAGATAAGCACTCTCTGACCATGTACCAATTCTTCCTCTAGTAAATATGGACAGGGTGTTACAGAATTTATTTTATTTATTTGACATTTGTTGATCGGCTTAGTCTGACTGGGCAATGTCTGACTGAGCAATAGCCCTTTTTCAGCAGAGACCCGAGGAGAAAAGCTCCAATAGACAAACCAGAACAGAGTTAAATTACATGGTAAAATATGTAAATGACCAGATTGTATCTAAACTAAGTATACATAGTCCAAAGTTTCAAAATATCAGACAAGGCATACAAATAACACAATTAAAGAATAAATGGACAATATATACTGTACATCATAATAAAGTACAGTGAGTTTTGTACATGAAATAATATAGGAAAATGTCATGAGAGGACATAGGCTAGTGGAAGCTATAGGAAAAGCAGAAGATTAGAGGCATATAATATATACAGGGGGTTAAACCCCATGTAAAAGGCTGGTGGCCAGACAATAGATCAGGAAGGTGGAGTACCAACAGAAAACTGTTAACATAGTATCAGGAAGTGCAGAAGTTGTTAGCATAGTATAGAGAGGCTGCAAGAGAGAAGTGGGAGGGATAGGTGGCTAAGTCGTAAGGAGGGAAGATATGTTGAGATGACTCGAAGAGGAAGAAAAATTGTAGAAGGAAGGAAGTTATGTTAAGTAGGGTCCTTACATAGGGAGGACCATGACCTATAGAGGTTTTCCTTCAGGGCTGTTTTAAAGGAGTTACGGCTAGTGATAGATCTGACACTTAAAGGCAGTTTATTCTAGGTATTAGCTATGAAGTAACTGTAAAGGATATTTTTATTAGGCTTATAGACTTGCAGTAGGTGTTGTTGAGAGCTATGGAGAACATGGTTAGGTGTGTATGACTGGATAACAGTAGAGAGAGAGAGAGGGGCAGGAGGAAGGTTCATAGAGGATACAGTGTGCCATGAGAAGCTGGAGAAGTAGAATTTGGTGATAGAATTCCAGCCACTGTAGGCTTTTTAGACTATGCAGTTGTGGGTATGATAAAGATGGTAGGAGGCAACTCTTGCAATTTTATTGTAGGTGAGTTCAAGCTTGGACAGAAGATTGGACTGGAGATTTGTGAGTGTTGTGGCTGCATAGAGAAGTGTTGGAAGTAGGAAAGTTTGTGCAAGGTTAAGTCTAGAAGCATTTGTGAGGAATTTTTTTATGTCTGTATAACAGGTCCAGCGTTTGATGTTTCTTTTTAATGCACTGCTGAGTGTGGAGATCGAACTTTAGTTGGTTATCAATAAGAACACCTAGAAGTTTAGTATGAGATTCAGTGGAGATGGATGTGTTGTTGAGGGAGGAGACAGTAAAGGTGGCTTTATGATGTTGGAGAGTTGTAGGGAGGAATAGGAGAAGTTTGGTTTTCTTTGGGTTGAGTAGTAGTTGGTTGGAAGTAAGCCATCTTTCGACTGCATGAAGGGACTCTTGGGCGAGGGTATGGAGGTGAGTGATGCTATCAGAGCAAGAGATGATTGTACAGTCATCAGCATATTGGACAATGGTTGAGAGTGGGCAAGAGGTGTGGAAGCCATTGATGAAGATGTTAAAGAGTAGGGGTCCCAGGATAGAACCTTGAGGTACCCCTGTTTGAATGGGTAGGAAAGGAGAGAAGCTGGATTCCCATTTCACTGCCTGGAATCGATTGGAGAGATAACTTGAGAACCAGGATAATGAGGAGTTGGAGAGGTTTAGAAAGGTTAGTTTGGACAGAAATAATCTATGGGATATTGCTTTGAATGCCTTAGAAAGGTTGAGAAACAAGCAGGAGACTAACTTATTGTCACGAGAATTTGCAATAGTATTTATGAAGGTTGTCAGAGCAGTAGCAGTACTATGTTTTGGACGGAAGCTATGCTGTGTTGGTGTGAGAAGATTTTCCTGTAAAAGGTGGTCAAGAAGCTGTTTGTGTAAGTATTTTTCAAAAATTTTAAACAGAGATGAAAAGAAGGCAATTGGTCTTAAGTTAGAGGGGTCAGTAGAGTTGCCGCCTTTATGCAAGGAAATGACATAGAAGTTTTTTCATATGTTAGGCACAGAGTTTTCCTTAATGGATCTACTGAGCAAAATGGAGACAGAGAAAGCAACAGAACTGGCAGAAACTTTTAAGAATTCTGGGGAAAGATTGTCAACTGATGGAGAACAAGTTTTAAATTTGCTCAGAAGAGATTTAATATAAGTTGTGGGGATGGGCTTAAGAGTAAAGATAGGAGATCGAGTAGGTGTAGAGGATAAGTGTTGAGTGTTGTTGTTATTCTTGGTAAGATTGTGGATAGTGTAAATGAAGAAGGTATTTAGGAAGGTAGCAGTGTCAGTGGCAGAGCTAGTAAGGAATGGGTTAGGAGATGATGGGCTGCTGGGATATAGGAACTTATTAATTGTGTGCCAGAATTTTAGGGGGAGGGGTTTGAGTGAGGGTTTCTGAGTTTTTTATGGAAAAAGTTTATTTTGTCAAGCATTACCTTTTTTTTTTGGATAAATTATGGAGCTCTCCATAGGTCTGAAGGTCAGTGAGGGATTTTGATTTTTTCCATTTTTTTCCACACATTATCCCGGTTATCCATGAGGGCTCTAATTGCTTTAGTTAGCCAGGGGGCAAAAATGTGTTTTTATTCTTAGTTTCCTGATGGAAGCTAGGGAGTTGAGTGTATCTAGAAAGATGATACTAAATGCCAATACAGCTTCCTCTAGGGGGAGACTGCGGAGGAAGGACTAGTTAATTGAAGAGAGCTGTTGGTTGGAAAGTTTCAGGATTAAAACTGGAGAGGATGCAGCATACTTTGTATTGCCGGAGTTTACGTAGTTGAGGACAGTGTCTAAGTATGTATGTGGGATGATGATCACTAAGGGTATCAGGTAGCGTGGAGGGGTTATGATATAGATTAGGATTAGAGGTAAGGACCCAGTCTACAATGGAGCCAGACCTGGGACATTTATTTAGGCGAGTAGGAGTAAAGATTAATTAATTAATCAGTATCGAGGGCATTCCAGTCGATGTTAACATTGCCTAAGATAATGGTTTTGTAAGAGATGGTTTCTGAGATCCAAGAGAGAAAGAGCTCAAGGGTAGGGATACTGTTACATAGGGGAATATAAACAGAGGCAATAGCTAATGTATTGTGATTGTTCAACTGGTAATGAGAATTTTGGCTGGATGAAAGTCAGAGGTAGTGATTGAAAGAGGTTGAAGAGTGAGCCGGTTAGAGTAGAGAATAGCAACACCTCCACCTTTCTTCTTAAGACAGTCATGGCGGAGGATATTATAACCTGGTGGAAGTATTTCAGCATCTGATATATGAGAGTTAAGCCAAGTTTCAGAGCAACAGAGGATGCCGTGGGTGTGTATGGAGATCCAGGCATGGAATGAGGAGGTTTGTTCATGATACTTTGAATGTTCATAGATAATGTCAGAAGAAAAAATTTAAACGAGTCGCATCTGCCTCAGGCGATGAATTTTCCTTTATTAGCAGCTAACCAGATTACACAGCATGTTGGCCAAGATGTCCGGTCTGGACTGATCTGATCTCCTCTGATCTGATCTGATCAACTTGTTTACTGACATCAACTTTTATACTGCAAGCAAAACAACTTTTTGTTACATTTCTGACCGTTGACAGTTGGCTATGAAAAACATATAGGATAAACATGTTTATCACAAATTACCTCAAACCACAGCTAGTACAGAATGTTCAAGAAGTACAGAATGTTCAATTCAACAACGGTAGCTCAAATTTTCCAGGACACACAGCCTGCCCCAGTAAATTAACTCTTACTTGGCCGTGCGTCCTTATCCCAGGCTTCACTGAGCTAGAACCAAATCTCTTTATTCTGAAATGCAGAAAACAGATATCATTCAGGTTCATAAGCAATGCTGCAATTTGTTCACAGATGAGGCCCATCTTTGATAGGCATATCCCAACAAATAACATGTTCACTTTGCAAGAACAGGAAAAAGACAAATAACAGTATGTTTTTAAAACTTTTTCTCTTTAACATTTCCCCCCTGAAAACACTTTTCTTTGTCTTTTATTTCAGCAATATATGGTAAAAACTAAGTTTTTCTTTTCATACATTACTTCATTGGCAAGACAAATTTTTAAACTTCAAAAACATTTGCAAAAAGTCACATTTCAATGTATTCACTTTCACCAGTCTGTTGCAATTGCTGGTACATCGTCTTCGTAACAGCAGTATCAACCAGTCTTTGTAGAACACCTCTGATACAGGGTATACAACAACAACCACATACCACCACGATAGCCACAGCGACTCCAATGGACACCAGGAAACTGCTGATGAGATGGCTCCATTTTCCAAACCACGCTTGTAGAAAATCTGTAAAGGAATTATTTACCCCAGAGTTCTCTGCCAATTCTTCGGATAACATCTCCAAACCTTTCAAAGCTCGAGTGATACTTCCATCAGGCGCAGTGTTGCTTGGAATATATGTACAACAGAAAGTCCCAAACATCTTGCAAACTCTTCCTTCTTTGGCCAGGAGCATATCCAACGCAATTCGATTCTGCCATGCCACCTGCGAAGTGGCCTCCAGTTGTTCAGCAATTCCTTTCAATGCATCTTTGGTATAGTTCACAAAACGCTGCTGGTTATAGTAAATGTAGTTGATCCAGTCCACATTCTTATTAGGTTGAATCCAGACAAAGATGGATGTAAAACCATCTGCTATTTGGTTTATTGCTTTGTATTCATCGGGTACACCTCTTGGTACGCCAATGCTATCGATGTAGACACCGTTATCGAAAGATTGCTTCGGTGCCTCTCTTTTCTCCTACTCAACCACTGGCTTTATTTCAAGTTCTCTTACGAAATTGCTTGCTGGAACTGGAAAAATGTAGAATGGCAGAATTAACTTTACAAGTGCACAAGTTCCCTTCCAGGGAATCGTAAGCCTTGATCTGAGTTTGTTGTCTCCACATAACCACCATACATCTGCTAAACTATGAGTTTGGTTCTCCAGAAATGGATTCCCATTGCCATTCACAGTAACATTGCAATAGTTCTGCCCCATATTGCCATAATTTTTCCCTTTGCCATCTCTGGAAATGCACATATACGAACCTGGATAGGAAATCGCTGCAGGCGGTTTCTCAACTTTGCTTATGACCGGAAAACACTGAGTTTCCTCTTTGCATTTATCTTCAGTTTTGTTGAGGAATAATTTCAACAGACATGTTAGGTTACCTTCATCTTGCATCAATGGGACTGTTGCTAATTGCTGTTTACCTTCAGCACAAGAAATACAGTTCTCACGATGTGCTTCTCGGGTACTATATCTACTTTAAGTTGGAGGGTCCCCAAAGGATCAGTTCTAGTTGGAAGAGACACTCCGATTCCATAAACTCCTGAATCACTTTCTTGTGGTGACACAATGGTTATAGTAACTACTCCGGTACCTTGGAAATGCAATTTTATTCTTTGTTGCCTGCTTTTATCTTTCTCTGGTATCACTGCACCACTTGTTTCCCATCCATTCACATCTGTTGACTACCAAACACTTGACCAGGACGTACAGTCTCTATTGCACAAGTATTTTGCACGAGTCAAGAAATTATTATTGTTCCATTTAGAACAGTCCAAAATTCCTTCACAAAGTTTCACCTTAAACACAGTAGTAACACCTGTTTGCGCTTGCAGCACCACCATTCCTTTTTCTCTCTTGCAACTGTTCCTTCTCGTATGGACATATTTACTTTCGCCACCAAAATCATCATCATGTGACAGTTCAAGTACCAGTTGAACATGGCCATCCTCCCTAAGGACTACCTTGCGCTATTGGTTTCTTCACTGGGTTTGAGACAAACTAACCCCTAGTGGGCTAATCCCCCTTTGTAGCCAGACTTTGCGCTCAGAGGTCTGGTGGAGTTTGACCAATATCAATGGCAGAAGGAAGAGCCTTGAGTTTTTTACAGTGGGTGATATGAATCCACAAAGTCCTCTCAGTGATCTTTACAGCCGTAGGTGTCGAGATAAGTACTTGGTATGGGCCTTCCCACCTGGGGGATGACCAATTCTTTCTCTTCACGGATCCACACCCAGTCCCCAGGTGCCACGCTTAACAAGGTTTCATTTCTGGAATCTGCAAAGGAGTCATTGGTTACAAGAGATTTAACATTTAGCAGCTTCTTCATATAATCCGCTAGATCCTCACCCCCTCACGTTCCGCTGGCAACAATCCTTGCCACTGCGGGACGTAATATGGTCTCCCAAACAAAAGTTCAAATGGTGTAAGTCCTTTGTAGGAAGGTGAGATTCGCATATACAGGAGTGCCAACGGAAGGCATGCAGTCCATGACCTATGTGTTTCTGCCATTAGTTTGTGGAGCTTACTCTTCAAGACACTGTTGTGTCTTTCCACCAGTCCAGCTGATTGGGGATGGTAAGCACAATGATTTTTGAGATCAATTTGAAACACTTGACCCAATTTCTGAACAATCTGGTTAACAAAATGAGACCCATTATCACTATAAATGCATCTTGGCAGGCCAAATCGGGGAATTATTTCTGTAGTCAAAAGCTTTGCTACTGTTTGTGCATTCGGATGCTTCACTGGAAAAGCTTCTACCCATTTAGAAAAAGCATCAATAATGACCAAACAGAACCTTTTTCCCTCTGAGGGTGTCAATTCAATAAAGTCCATACAGAGTGTGTGGAATGGATACGGAGGGTAGGGAATGCCTGCTGAGACTTTTAACTCCCCTGAGCATGATACTTTGCACATAATAAACAAGATAAACAGAATTGCTTTGCATAAGTTGAAAACCCTTTACACCAAAACACCTTAGACACTATTTGAATCATCGTCTGTACTCCTACATCGGCAGGTCCATGGCTAACCAATGCCGCATACCTAAAAAGGTTTGAGGGTAATACCATTTTGCCATCTGATGCCCTATACAACCCACTCTGTTGAGTGATACCATATTTTACCCAATGACATTTTTCCTTCTGTGTCGTCAATGTTTGCATTACTTTTAGTGTCTCTAAGTCTAAGAGGTGTCCGGGCTCCAGATCATTATCATGTAAAAGCAAATCATTTTCTTCAGCTGCCTTTTTTGCAGCCATATCAGCAAGAGCATCTCCCCTGGAGACAGGATCTTTTCTGTTGGTATGTGCGGAACATTTACATATCGCTATCTGAAGTGGTAGTTGCACTGCATCTAACAACTGTAAAATTAAATCTCTGCGATTTATTGGTTTGCCTGTCGCAGTAACCATTCCCCTATTCTTCCATAGTTGAGCGAAAACATGTACAGTGGAGAAAGCATATCGACTATCTGTATAAATTGTCACTTTTCTACCCTCCCCTAAGGTACAAGCTCGAGTCAAAGCCACCAACTCAGCTGCTTGTGCAGAATAAATGTTTGACAATCCTTTTGCCCCCAAAACTTCAGTTTCTGTGGTGACAGCATACCCTACTAGTGTTTTTCCTATAGTGTCTTTCTTTGCTGATCCATCTGCAAACAAAATGAGATCAGAATCTATCAACGGAATATCCGTTAAATCTGGTCGGGGAAGTACTTTGTCATGAATGCTCTCTAAACAAACGTGTGGAGTACCTTCTTCTGGAGTCGGCAAAAGTGTCGCCGGATTAAGAGTAGTACATCTTTCTATGGTCATATGAGGCTGTGTCAGCAGCACTGTCATACATGACAAATGTCGACTAGGAGATAAAAAGGTTATCTTATCTTGCAAAAGTATAGTAGCTACTGAATGTGGAACCCACAATTGTAATGGGTGAAACAAAACTAATGATGCTGAGGCTTGTACTGCTATGGCGGCCGCCACCACAGCTTGAACACAATGCGGCAATGCCCTTGCAACAGGATCTAATCTGGAGGAGTAGAAAGCTATCGGCCTCTGTTTATCCCCATGTACTTGTACCAGAACCGAAGTCATATGTCCTCCCTTACAATCAACCATTTGTACAAACGGCTTAGAATAGTTCGGAAAACCCAAAACAGAGGATCCTGCTATCAATTGCTTAATTCTAATAAATGCCTGTATTGCCTTATTTGTCCACTGTATATTATTCTTAGCCGTCATGGGAGTATCATAGATCAGTGCGTTCAATGGCCCTACTTCCTCAGCATAGTTAGGGATCCAACTTCTACAAAAATTAGTCACACCTAAAAAGGACATCATCTCCCGCTTAGTCGTAGGCAAAGGTGCCTCAAGAATTGCTTATTTTCTTTTGTTCTCCAATTGTCTACCTGCCTGCAAAATTAAATAACCCAAGTACTTTACTTGTGCTTTCCACAATTGTAACTTTTCTTTATTTACCTTATGTCCTTGCTCAGCTAAAAAACTAAGAAGGGCAAGGGTATCCTTTCTACAACTTTCCTGCATGGGTGTGGCCAACAAAATATCATCTACATACAACAGAACCTGGCTTCCCTCTGGGGGAACAAACTGAGCTAAATTTGCAGCCATTTCGTGTGCAAATATTGTCGGACTCTCACAATAGCCCTGTGGCAATCTGGTGTAGGTGTATCTTTTACCTTGATAAGTGAATGCAAACCAAAATCTACTCTCCTTATGTAGTGGTATGGAGAAAAAGGCATTGCTTATATCTATGACAGAAAAATATGTAAATCATTAAGTAATGTATAGGGGTCAGGGACCACTGGTGCTCTTGGGATTACAGCCGAACTAACTGCTTGTAAATCCTGAACCAACCTCCATGACCCATCCAGTTTCTTTACAGGAAACAACGGAGTATTGCAGGGCGAATCTGGGCATTCAACAAGAATTCCTACCTGTTTTAGCTGCTCAATGACTGGCTTAATTCCTTCCTCTGCTTGTTTACTTAGCGGGTATTGGTGCTTACGAGGTCTAAAACCTGACTTTGGAGTTATACAAACTTCACCTGCTGTTTTCATCAGTCCTACATCCCCTTTACCTTTTGACCATAAATCTACAGGTAAGGCACTTAATGCACTATCTTCCTCTTGAGTTAAGAGGATTTGTCATGCCATTTCTGTTTTGTCATCCCTGAGGTGCACACTTGGTTGTGCCCAAGTCACCCAATTTAATCTTTGTACCTGGATCTGTTGATCCTTCAACTGACTTTCGGACATTGTGTCCCAATTTGTTACCTTTTCGCCAAATCTACCCAATGTGTCCCCACCGCTTTAGTAATTGAAATATGTGGGCTATAACCTGAGTGATATAAAGAACTCATTTCCTTGGTCAAAGTACAGGTCACTACTGTATTACCTTGCTTATCCCAAAACATATCATTCAAAATTATCCTTGCACATTTGTGCCTAAAGAATTCTTTTTCAAATTCTTTATCCGGACCAGGGGTCTGTCTGTAGTACATAGTACAATGTAAGTGCGCCGCAACCTGTGGTGACCTGCTCCTAGATTTACTTAAAGTTAGGTTGATCAAATCTGTATCAACCCTCCCTGGCCCATTTGAAATCAAGTCCTGGCTATACCAGTAAAACAAGTCTTGTACTCCTTGTACCACCAAGCCACCCGCTAACCTTTTTGCCTCAATGCCTTTAGGTGTGGGAATTGCCGCTATTCCAAACAAATGCATCAAATCTCTTCCCAGCAAATTAACTGGACAAACTTTCGATATAATTACCCTACACCTAACAGTTTGGTTTGTTTGCGGATCTGTGAACAATAGAGGATGAGACAGTGGTTCCTTATAGATTTTCCCGTTTGCCGCTTTCACAAGGACAAACTCATCTGTTTCGCAGTTCGGGGGTAGAACTGCTGGACCCAAAAGTGTACGCGATGCACCTGAATCACATAAAAACTCCACTTTCTGTCCCTCAACCAAAAACTCTATCACGGGTTTTTGATCGAGATGCATAGCAATACCCAAATGTGCCAGGTTTATGACTTCACAGTCACAATCCCACCCTTCCTTAATTTCCTGGGTGTCCTGACATTCATTGCAGAGAGTGTCTGCCTCATCATCAACACAATCATTCTCGCTTTCTCCTTCTCTACAATAATCACAATAATGAATTTGGCACCTTCCTTTACTATCATATTGTCATGCGGAGCCCTTGTTCGTAAGCTGCGGGGGATGTTGCCACTCTTTGCAGTCGGCAGCAAAGTGCCCACGTCTACCGCATTTAAAACATTCTCCACGTTTTAACCTCCCCTCATATTCCTCTGCATGTCCACCCTGTTTATATGACGTGTCCCATTTCAGGCCCCCACGTCTTTGTACGCCACCACGGCGCCCTTGCCCCCTTTGGTCCTGTACCAAAAATATACCACCATCATCCCCTACTGCTAACACTTGTACTTTCTTTTTCTTTTTTAAATTAAAATGTCGCTCAGCATGCCATGCATATTCAAACAAAGGTTGCAGTCTACATGTTCTGTAATCAACCATATGCTTAGTTATAAAACTATTTATCGGAGCCTTACAACCTTTAAGAAAGGCAATTTTTAATTGCTGTTCGTACGGACTATCAGTAGTCTGATCCTGCGGAATCATCATTCCACAATGGTTATTGAACACTTCTGTCAATCTTATAATATAGTGATCTACAGATTCATCATCATTTTGGATGCAGTGATTTATTACTGTCCAATCTGCTCTTGGACGCCACTTATCAGAAATTCTCTTCAACAGATCAGTGACTCGCGTGTCTAACACCCCAGAATTATGCTTTAATGTAGTGCCGTCATCTGCCTTACATGTCCAAGTACCACAAACTAAGTGCCAATCTGGACCCAGGATTTGTCGCACTACTTGTTCTACTTCTAAACCATTTAGATGATAACTTAAACGCATACCAACTATGTCCTCAGAAAACTTTTGAAAATTAACCTTGGGATGAGGAATACCATCCGTAGCTCGTTTTATATCCTCTCTAGCCCAGGGACGATAAACTAAAATAGTTGGCTCTTGTCCAACATCCCCTGCTTGTGGGTTTGCAACTTGTATTAAGGGAAGGGCTTCTGAGTGGTCAGAAAGTTTAATGGCCCAACGTCCTTGCCCTGCCGGTCCCGACCTTAACTGCATAGGTTGGTCTACCTGTTGCAAAGCAACCTTGGGTACTACGGGAATTTGTGGGTAAATTGGAGGGGTCACAATGTTTCCTTGAGCAGCCAATAACCCACCCTGCTGTACAGATCCCACATCTTCAGACTGATATTGAGGAGGTTCTGCGGTACAGCAGCAGCAATTTCCCCATACGGTGGGGCAGTTGCCTGCCTTTGTACCACACAAACTGTATGCTCATCCTCCTTATCTAAAAAGGAAGCTACTTTTCCACTTGGCACCAGTGATCCCTTTTGATTTTTTCTTTTTCCTGGCACCGTTTTTCTTTTATAGCTCATTTGCCTCTTCTAACCATTTTTGTGCTTGGGGAAATCCCAATTGTCTTTGTTTTTTAGTTCTAGTTCCCGCATCTCTTTTCAAATCTCTAACCAATTTTGCACAGGCATTCTTATTCAGTGTACCATCAAAATCATATCTTGACTTCCACTTTTTCAAAAATGTAACATTATTTTTGTTTAAATCTTTCATATAGTTAGCATCAACATTTAAACAGGCATCACTCTCACATTTGCAGCAACTCGAACCCATGTTTCCCCTAGATTTCTTATTTTACCTCCCCCCCCACTTTTTTTTTTCTTTCTCAGGTATTTAGGACTGTATCAAAATTATTTTACAGGGCTTATTATAAAATGGAACTATCTTACTGGCTGACCCTAACAAAATAATCTTAACAAATAATCCTACCCATCCTTAACTAAAAATAAAACCTTGTCGACAAGATTAAATTAAATTAAAAGAAATTTATTTTTCATCCTACCTGAACCAGATGAGACTCCGTTTCCCCTTTTCATTCAGAAACCGTCCCTCAGATAGGGATCAGAGAGCGGCCAGCCTCTTTTCAATGACAAATCAGTCAGAGGGCTTTCAGTCGAGGGAATCTTAAGATGAGAAACCCTCACCTGCACAGGTTTTTCGGTCTCTCTGTCGGTCTGATCCATATCTTCGTAGAGGTTTCCAGTCTGAAGGACCAAAATGTCAGAAGAAAAAATTCAAACGAGTCGCATCTGCCTCAGGCGATGAATTTTCCTTTATTAGCAGCTAACCAGATTACACAGCATGTTGGCCAGGATGTCCGGTCTGGACTGATCTGATCTCCTCTGATCTGATCTGATCAACTTGTTTACTGACATCAACTTTTATACTGCAAGCAAAACAACTTTTTGTTACATTTCTGACCGTTGACAGTTGGCTATGAAAAACATATAGGATAAACATGTTTATCACAAATTACCTCAAACCACAGCTAGTACAGAATGTTCAAGAAGTACAGAATGTTCAATTCAACAACGGTAGCTCAAATTTTCCAGGACACACAGCCTGCCCCAGTAAATTAACTCTTACTCGGCCGTGCGTCCTTATCCCAGGCTTCACTGAGCTATAACCAAATCTCTTTATTCTGAAATGCAGAAAACAGATATCAATCAGGTTCATAAGCAATGCTGCAATTTGTTCACAGATGAGGCCCATCTTTGATAGGCATATCCCAACAAATAACATGTTCACTTTGCAAGAACAGGAAAAAGACAAATAACAGTATGTTTTTAAAACTTTTTCTCTTAACAGATAACTAGATAAGCATTTGGTGGGTGAACTTGTGCAAGTCTGAGGAGAAGAATGAGGGGTAGAGAAGTGGGGCTGTGAGGGGAGAGAGCAGCTAGGATTAGGCCCAGGGTAGGATGAATGTTGCCTGACAGTAACAGATTTAAGATGAGAAGTCTGAGATAACAAATGAGATTCTGTTGGTGGTAGTTTTTTTACTTCATTTTGAGGGTGTATGTAGGCAGGAAGAATATCTTAATTTTGTATGTGGTAGTGTTAGAATGTGAAAATAGAAATGGAGCTACAGGGAAGGTGTAGGTGTTAGAGAGAATGGATTGGGGCAGGTAGAAGTAGGTGAACAGGTTTTGGGTGGAAGGGTGTACTGATAAGAGGTGGTTGTGTAGGTAAGGTAGAGGATGGAAGCAGAAAAGATAGTAAGAAGTAAGCAGCTAGAGAAGTATGCCTTTATGGAAACATAGTGTTGCTAAAGACTTTGGGAATTGAGTAGGTTTTAAGGTTAAGTAATAAAGACTAGTGGTGAGGGTTATGAGATATAGTGTTGAGCAGGATAGGTTCTTAAATGTATGGAGGAAATGCTTGATGAATGAAGGAAGTTGTGAGGAGGGCAGGGGAGTGGTCAAAGGGTATAGAGTATAAATCAAATGGATGTGGGGGTGGGTGGGAATGGGGGTAGGGTAAGGGACCAGAGTGAGCCCGAGTGTAGTGAGGGTGACCGGAGCAGGCTGTGCTTGGTTTGTGAATTCTGCAAGAGAAAGACAAAAAAGCCATCTCTAAGGTACTACTCATAAAGTATAGTTTTGTACCTACCATAAATGTAGATGTTCGAGTGTTCATCCTGCTGCAGTCATCACACTTGGGTTATCCTGTCATCAGGCGGTCCTGCAGTCAGCCTGAGTTCCAAAGTCTTGGTCCGGCATCGGTTGCTGTCGCTTCTTCCCTGATGTCAGTGCACCAGGGGTATATAAGAGGCATCCGATGCCATTTTCTTCAGTTTTTCTTGCCCCGATGTCAGGTGCCCCCCCCCAATAGGAGGTCACTACATAGTATCAAAAAATAAAAGTGAAGCACAAACAAAACATACTTCCAGCTATAAGCAAATACACCACAAAGGTTGTATCAGATTTAAAGGCATAGAAACGTTTCAGCTAGACCAGAGGGGATGGAGGGAGGGTAACCTGGACTGCAGCAGGGTGAACACTCGAACATCTACATTTATGGTAGGTACAAAACTGTACTATGTTCATCGTGTTACCCTGCTGCAGTCATCACACTTGGGTTGAATCCCAAAGCTAAGGATGGGAGGTGGAATCAAACAGGGTTAGAAGAGGCTAGTTGGCCCTGCAAAACTGCAGTGGCGAAGCCAGCTCTAGTCTTAGAGTATAGTGGTAAGTGATAGTGTTTGGTGAAGGTGTGTACTGAACTCCAAGTTGCAGCTTCCAGAATATCCTTGGTTGGCACCTGCCTGAGGAAGGCTGTAGATGTAGCTGCTGCCCTGGTGGAGTGGGGCCTTATGCTAGCAGGAACTGGTTTTCCATGATGGGTATAGCAAAAACGTATGCAATGTCCTATCATTTTGAAATGGTCTGTTTTGAGATAGCCTTTCCTTGTGATGCTGTAGCATAGGATACAAAGAGCTGGTCATATTTTCTGAAAGCCTTAGTTTTATCCAAGTAGTAACATAGCTGCCTGTGAGCCTGTGAATGTCCAAGGAGTGCAGGAGTCTTTCACCTTTGTTCTGTGGATTTGGGAAAAATGTGGGTAAATGGATGGTTTGATTTAGAGCCACACTGGAAACCAGCTTTGGCATAAAGGAGGGGTTAGTTCATAGAGAGACTCTGTCTTGAGGAAAAATGAGGAAAGGCTCCACTGCCATTAGTGCCTGTAGCTCTGAGACTCTTCTTACTGAAGTAATTGCTAGCAGCAGGGCAGTTTTCCATGATATAAACTTTAAATCAGCTGAGAAAGCTGGCTCAAAAGGTGGAACCGTAAGCTTTTCCAGAACAAAATTGAGGTCCCAAGTTGGCGTTGGTGCTGTCCTGGGAGGCCTTATGTTTTTGGACCCTCTGAGGTACTGCCTTAGAAGTGGATGTGAAAATAAGGGAGGATCCATGTTGTAGTGAGCTGAAACAGCTGAGGTGTGGATTTTAACAGATGAAAAGGAAAGTCCTTTGTGTAACATCTCAGTTAAATACTGTAGAATCTGAGGTATGTCCGGCTCAAGGGGATTTTGACCTTTAGCGTGGTTCCAGCCACAAAATCTTTTCCATTTGTCTGAGTAGGCTTTCCTGGTGCTGGGCCTCCTGGCCTCCAGAATGACATCCATAACAGCTTGTGAAAGAAGAGCTGGCTGGTTGTTTAGGTGATTTGCCATGCAGCCAGATTTAAGGTCTTGAGCTGGCAGTGTAGAATCTGACGGTCTTGCTGTGTGAGCAGATGAGGAATTTGTGGTAAAATCCATGGTGGGCCGTGGGCCATGTTTCTTAGTATTGGGTACCAGTGCTGGCATGGCCAGTCTGGGGCAATGAGTATCATTTGTGGTCTCTCCATTCTGACTTTCCGCAGCACCTTTGTTAGATGGGGCAGTGGAGAGAAGGCATATACTGTCAACATTTTCCAACTGAATGAGAGTGCGTCCACTTTCCAAGCTTGATGGTGGAATGTCCTTGTGCAAAATTTTGGTAGCTGATAGTTTTGGGGGTTGGCAAACAGGTCTATGTCTGGGCAGCCCCATTTTTGAGTTATCATTGCAAATACTTGTGGATCCAGTTTCCACTCGTGGGGATCCATGATGTTCCTGCTTAGGTCGTCTGCCAATGTGTTCTTTCTTCCTGGCAGGAATTGTGCTTGTAATTGAACTTGGTAAGTCAGTGCTGTGTTCCACAAGGTCATTGCTTGCCTGCACAGAGGGTAGGAGTGTGTACCCCCTTGCTTGTTTATGTACCACATTACCATGGTATTATCTGTCCTTATAATAAGTTGTCCTGGATGTAAGAGGTCCTTGAAGGCTGTCAGAGCATTCTGTACAGCTAGCATTTCTTTTTGATTGATGTGCAGATATCTTTGATCTGTAGTCCATCTGCCTTGAATGCACTGTCCTGCCATGTGTGCCCCCCAGGCATAGTCCGATGCATCTGTTGTCATAGTTTGCCTGGCTGGGGGTAAGGTGAAAGGCTGACCCTTGTTGAGGTGACATGCCTGTGACCACCAGAGAAACTCCTGTTGAAGGCAGGGAATGAGAGGTATCATTGTTTCCAAGCTGTGGTTGTGTTGAGTCCATACGCTTTTCAGGTACCATTGTAATTTCCTCATATGCAGTTTTGCAAATGGTATTAGTAGTATGCAAGATGCCATGAATCCCAAGGCCTGCACAATTTTTCTTGCAGGGAGTTGGGTTTTTGTTGCCATTATTTTGAAGTATTGAGTTAGCTGTAGTTGCTTGTCTGGCGTGAGATAAGCCATCTGGGCTGTTGTATTCAAGCTGGCACCCAGGAATGTCATGTTACGTGAGGGCACTAGTTTTGATTTCTTTTCGTTTACTGTGTACCCTAGGCAACTTAGAAGGTGTTTGACAAATGCCAGATGTTGTAAGAGAATGTCCTTGCTTTCTGCTTGGATGAGGCAGTCGTCCAGGTATGGGTATATTTGAATTCCTCTTTGTCTGCAGTATGCAATTACTGGTGCCAGGCATTTTGTGAAGACCCTGGGCGCAGTAGATAAGCCAAAGGGCAGTGCAGAGAATTGGTAATGGGTTGAACCTGCAATGAAATGGAGGTATCATCTGCAATTTTGTCTGATAGGGACATGCAGGTATGCCTCCTTGAGGTCCAACGTTACTAGCCAAGCCTTCTTGCCCAACATGGGAAGAAGCTGCTGTAGTGTTAGCATCTTGAATTTGGGTACTTGCAAGTAGGTGTTTAGAACTGAAAGGTCCAGAATGGGTCTCCATGCATTGTCCTTTCTGGGGACTAGAAAGAGCCTTGAGTAAAATCCTTAGCCTTGCTCCCTTGTAGGTACCAGTTGAATGGCTCTCATGTCCATGAGAGCTGCAATTTGTTTTTGTGCCTCTTCCCATTGATTTTGTGGCAGGTTTGGCATTCATTTTATCCTTGGCAAGGTGTGGAAATGGAATCTGTATCCTTGTGAGATAATGTCTAGGACCCATTTGTCCTTTGTGATGATGCGCCAGTTGTCTGCAAAAAGTGCTAATTTTCCTCCCAAGGGAGCTGCTAAGAGAGTTTTGCTTGGCAGTTTGAGGGTTAAGTCATTGTGTTTGTCTTCTAGTAGTTTGAGGCCTGTCTTCTCCTCCCTTCTGTGTTGCAGTGGCCCATTGGCGAGGTTTGTAAGGGATTTGTGCTTGACCTCTGCCCCTTGGGCATCTGTATTTACCCCTCTGTGGTCTGTCAGAAGCTGGAAAGGACCAATTTTTTGTTGGCCAATTTCTGCTGAAGCGAGGGGGCTGTACCTGTAAGAAATCTTTGACTGTCTGCACAGACTTTGCCTTATCCTCCATTTTCTTTAAAACCTCTTCTGCTTTAAGACCAAATAAGACATCCTGCTGTAAATGTACATCTAGTAATTTTGCTTTAACATGATTTGGCAGAGTCTGTTCCTTTAACCAAGCATGCCTACGTATGACAGACCCAGTAACAGCTGCTCTACAGGAAGCTTCCAAGGAATCAAATCCACATTGTAAAGTATGTTTGCCCACCTGTTCAGCTGCATGCAACAGATCCTGCATTTCCTTCAATTCAGACTGTTGAGAGTGTGTGCTCATCTTTTGTTTTAACTGAGATATTAGGAATTGCTGATATTTCAGCATGTGAAATTGACAATTTAGTGCTCTCATAGCTAGAGTAGCTGAGGTGTAAACCTTCTTCCCCCACCTATCTAGTGTTCTGGAGTCCCTTTCAGAGGGCACAGGGTTTTTAGCCATAGAAGCCTTAGCCCCTTTGGGACCCTGGGAGATTGTTTCTGGGTCAGCAACAGGGCTTTTGTAAAGGAATTTGTGCGAGTCAGGCACTCTATAATATCTGTCTGGTTTGGCTGGAGCAGGAGGCAGAGAATCTGGATTTATACTAGATTCTAAGTAAACATCATCCACAATGTCTAAAACTGGAGGGATAGCACGTGGTCTGTGCTGGGGAAGTAAAAGAAACTCTCGGAGCCTTTTCTTTAAGTCTGAGTAGTCCTGACCTTCCCAGTGGAAATGTTCCTTCATGGTATGTAAGGTTTCCCCAAAGGAATAGTCTTCAGGGGGAGATGCTGAGGGAATGGAATCTTCAGCATCAGAATCTTCATAAGGGGGAAAGGAGTAATCCTGTTCCTCAGAGGAGTCTGAGGAAATAGAAACTTGATCAGAGGAGGCATAATCCTCCTCTTGTCTTGGCCTTTTGTCTGGGGGGGGGGGTTGGGAACCCCTGATCAGAGTAATCAAATCTTCAGCCATCTTAAGCATCTGTTTCTTAGGCATGGGGCCTTGAACTGGAGACTGATGTACAGTCTTTTTAGGTTTTAAAGGAGTCTTAAGCTTAGCATAAGATTTTATGGTGAGAGTAGTCGGTCTAAAGACACCTTCTGTAACCAAAGGTGTTTCCACAGCACCGACTTCTCCTTCTGCAATGGTGTCGGTAGGGGCTAAAGAAAATGGCTGCATCGGTTTGTACTCTCTGCTTGAGAATCCAAAATGGTCTGGGGTTCCAATTCTGGGATTGTCAGGGGCTGCATAGGCGCCTCACTGAAAACCGGAGAACCGGAGAACCGGCGACTGGCCCAGCAGAGGCCTCGGCGTCTGGCTTGGATCTAGGCTGCCTGTCTTTATCTTTGCATTTTTTATGCATGCCAGTAGTCGGTTGCTCCGACGGCATAGTATAATTAAATTTCCTACCGAAGTAGTGTCGAGCGAAATCAAAGCGTCACTTTATAGTTTGCTTATTGAACCTAGCACAAAACCGACAACCAGTGACGATGTGGTCTGGGCCTAGGCAAGGTATACAATAAGAATGAAAGTCCTTATGAGGTATTTGCTTCCCACAAGAAATACAATTGTTAACTTTTTCTGACATCGGACTGAGGCAAGAAAAGGTTCCCCAATGGGGTACTTAGCTTTGAAGACTTCAGACTGAAACTCGATTAGAAAATCTCAGGTGTTGGCTGACCGGCACTTACGAACTGCTTCTGCTTCGGGCACCGCGGGGCAAGAAAGACTGGACAAAATGGCGTTGGATGCCTCTTATATACCCCTGGCGCACTGACGTCAGGGAAGAAGCGACAGCAACCGACACCAGACCAAGACTTTGGAACTCAGGCCAACTGCGGGACCGCCTGATGACAGGATAACCCAAGTGTGATGACTGCAGCAGGGTAACACAATGAACATCATGCAGGTATGGTGGTGTGATACAAATGCAATGTGAACATACTACCCTTCACGTTTGTTGTTAAGCAGGGCAATGGAAAGTATGACACAGAGTTAACTAGGGGCACACAGGGGGCTCTAAATTATGATGTTACTGCAACTGAGTACAAGGTGCTAAGATAGGGAAAAAACTAAGCAGTTGAAAGCTTCAGGAGAAATTAAACACTGAGAAGACAAAGGGAAAATGTGTAGGGAAGGCTAAGTTGTATATATAGCTGGGCAGTAAGCAAGGGATACAAGGGAGGTAAAAACGGAACACCACACTAGAGGAAAGCTCCACTCTGTCGTCCCAAACACTACAAATGATCATTCTTGATATGGTTATTTGAACAAGCAGGGTGCCAGGAAATTTTATTATTGAAATAAATAAAGCATACTACTTAGAAAAACATACAGTTTGTTGGTGGTGTTGATATGTTAGCAAGTAAAGGAAGGTAGCAGGGCTTGGTCTGAGCAAGCAATCTGCACTGCAGGATTTCAGCTGGCAGGATTAGGCCTGAAAAGCCCTCAGTGGAGATGGTCTAATTCATGGGAGGCATAGCAGAGAATGGGTAAACAGTAAGGTAAGCAGACAGGCAGTAAGAAGGTCAGAAAGTAAAGATATTTAGATGGTGCTCCCATGACAAAAAGAAACTGAGATCTATGGTTTCTGATGTTTTTGAAAGAAATAGTTGTCACATCTCCTTTAGCAGACTATGGTTCGAGAGATGTAAGTCAGCCATATGTGGGCATTTCCTAGAAAAAGGAGACGATAGGAAGAGGGAAAACACAGAACTCTAGGTGTGAAATCTAGAGAGATGATGGCTGTGCAGATAAAACATAACTGAGTTAGGAGACCTTAAGCATCTACTAGATCTAGAAATGACTTTTTCAACAGAAATAAACTACTGGCACTATTCAAGACGTAAGACAAGCTCTCAAAGAAGGGACAATTATAATTTCCCAGAGATTCATAACACTGGTTGTTTCTCAATCTGGTAATGGTCAACAGTTCATTATACTATAAGAACAGAAAAAGTTATTTGTCAACTATGGGCCTCAAGGTTGAGGCGTGTTCCACTAAGAGTTGGAAAACATGAGCTTAGAAAGATTCTTGGTAGGATGTTTAGTGTTTTTAACAGTATCCAGAGCAATGTAAATAACTGAACATTTTTTGTTATTTTTAACTTTTATAATTCATGTTTTTGTTATGGGTACTGAATGTTTCTTCCTTTGGTATATTACTGTTACAATAGCAAATAAAATTCAGTTTAAAATAAATGTTATGTGCTGCATCTAAAGCAAGGTTTACAAAAGCATACCAACCAAAACTTTATTATAGAAAAGAATGATGCAAATATAAAGAAAAACAAAATCACAATTAGCAATACAACTCCACAGATGTAATGGCAAAACGAACAAAAAAGATATTTACATTCAATCAACATAGCCAACAAAAGCGGAATACAGAAACAATTATTTTTAACAATATCTGTAACAGAAAGTCTTCAAATCTTCTAAAATTAACTCACCATTGCATAACTAGTTTAAATAGCCTGCCACCAGTTCATCTACTAATATCACCAGCATTATAGTCCAGAAATACTGACATCACAAAACTGTGACTTGCACTGTACCTAACTATCCCATGCCAACAAATGACTTTGGATACATCATACTTGAGGGTGTGGGGGAGGCCACAAATTAAAATCAATAATATACTTTGTCAAATGGATTAACAGTCATCATTTCAAGACACAAAAATAGTTACACATACTGAAAGACAGTAGTCTGACATAGCAAGCAAACTTGAGACATGCAGCCAAAGAAAGTGCAAGCAATGACGTCAAGTAATGATTTGTTCCTACTGCTAAACAGTGCAGACAAGAATAAAGTCAAACAAGCAAATGTAAATCATAAACGTCTACAAGTACTTTGGCATTGTTGCTAAGCAAATCAAGATGTACAAGAATACCTCAGTGTTAATAATCCAGTAGAGCGCAGAAGCCAAATATATTGAAAAGGCCTAAAACAGGTATTAAAATAAGAAAAATGACATGTCAGCTATAATTGTTCAGGTATGGGTTGTGCATGGATTTATTCATCCCTGCTGTGTTTAATCACTTGGCCTTAACCCTCATGACTTTACAACCTAGCAGGCATCCATACATAATCCACACCTGAACCATTTATTACAGCTATTTTCAACTCCTCCACACCTGAACCATTTATTACAGCTATTTTAAACTCCACTCAGTGTACAACATTGCTGTGCTCCATTACAATGTTAACATTATGTCTGGCATCTGCAGCAATGCATGTTCTTTACACTTTTATCTAGTACCTAACAGGAAGACTTGTACTCTTTACACTTTTATCTTCTATCTAGCAGTAAGTCTCACAATCTTTTCACTTTTCTCTAGTACTTAACAGGACGTCTTGTACCTAATGTACGGAGATTATTGCCTTGGGTAATACTTTATGCAAGAGCTGGGAGAGGAAGACGATCCTGGAAAACCAGTCTACACAAGTACTAATAGAAATAAAGTTACAATCCTAGTTTGACTATATTCAGTTTGAAGCCTAGTAAAATTAACAATATTAAGAAAGATATTTCCAAATACATATATTTGCAATGAATACATGTTTCCATTCATTAAAATAACATTTTATATGAGACAATTCAGGAGGAACTACAGAAAATGTAAATATAACGGGTAGTCTGAAAGCAAAGGGCAATCTATTAAATAAGCAAACACACAAGGCTTTTTTTACCTTGTTCCTCAACTACGGGAATCTTTTTCAGCCCATTTAAGAGAAGAACAATCTTCTTCCAAAATTCCTAACTCAACTAACCTAACTCCTTAAAAAAGATACCAAGTGCTCTTGTTTTTCCTCACTTCATCAGACTTTACAAATATACACTAAACGACAAGTAGCTGAACTTGCCTTTGACTGCCTGTTCCTCTCTCCCAAATTAACCACTGTATAAAATGAGCACCAGAAGCCTTATTGCTTCTTTGAAGATAAAAGTACTTTTATCGAAGAAATGCAATGCCTGACTCCAGAAACGGAAATCCCCCAAAACTTGAAACATTCATATATTTTCTACAGTATGATAAGCATTTTCACCTATACTGAGACTTCTTTAGATTTCCTTTCATGAGTACACTGAACCACAGGTTTCAACCTCTTGGCACAAAAAATCTGGACGAAGCCAAAAATAATGGGGAACAAAACTGCAAAATAGAGACAAATTTTAAATACTGCACTTGTAAACTTAGAAAGTTTCTAGAATAAAAGATCTTGTGTTACTTTGTATTTATCTGCAGATATGAAGTCTGAAACTCAAATACCTGTCATTATTTACTGAATTAAATCCTTGCTGATTTGCCAAAAAATCCTGAAAAATCACAAATTTTATGAGGAACAGACTGAAAATATGAGGTAGAAATATAGACATTCTTTGAAAATCTGGATGGTTGAGAGGTATGAAATGAACGACTATCAATAACTAAAAAAGTGTTTCCCAGTTATGGGGTGAGTTGTCTTAGATGTCGGTTCACCTATCACTATCTTCTGTCATTTAAATATAAATGACATTTTCTGAAAAGCTGAGAACTGCTAAATCACTTTCTTAGATGAAGTAAATTGAACTGCTTCTTTTACCAGCATTACACAGCTGCATTTACTGTGACAGCATTAGTTGCTAATAACAGAAGGACTAGGAATTCTACATTTTTTCCACAGAAAGATTCAGTGCAGACTGAACTGTCAACACACTTGAGCTATAATCAGGCTAGAAAAAGAAGTTATGTACTTACCATAACATTCCATCCGAGTTAGACTTCACTTATCATCAACCTGTGGGTTTTGGATCCGGACCGGATCCGAGACGGCAGTTTCACCAGCATTAGATCTAAGCTCCAAGCTCCTCCCCTTACCCATAACACCACTGCACATCCTTCCTTCCCTCAGATCGAGTTTGCCACCCAACAAATGAGCCCGATCAGCAAAAACCTGACCCACAAGAAAACGCAGGAGGGCTGCAAAGGCAGTATCTCTTAGTCACTTCAGATGATTGAACCCAATAACAAGGCCAGGGGGAAGGAGGGAGGGGCGGTTGATGACAACGTTATGGTAAGTACATAACTTCTTTATCTGAAGTAGTTAACTTCATTTGGTCATCAACCTGTGGGACAGAGTCCCCAGCTACCATAACCTTGGGAGGCCCTCATGGAAGGCAATTCCAGAGCACAGCGGAGCCAAAGGATGCTCTCCCACTGGAAACCATGTCCAATTTATAATGAGAAATGAAAGTATGAGATGAGGACCAAGTAGCTTCTAAGCAAATATCATCCAAGGATACTCTGGATCAAAAAGCAGCTGACGTAGCCATGGACCTAGTAGAATGGGCATGAACCCTCCCTGGAATAGGCATACCTTTATCTTTGTAAACCTGCAGAATGCAAAGGGAAATCCACTTGGCAATTGTCACCTTGGAAACTGGTTTGCCTAGAAAAGATCTAGCGAAGGACACAATCAATTGGTCAGACTTGCGAAAGGGCTTAGTCCTGTGTAAGTAGAAATGTAACGGCTATATACATCTAACAAATGTAGTTTATATTCCCCCTTGCTCTGAAAATTTGGAAAAAAGACGGGCAGATTAATTGATTGATATTTGATTCTGAAGCCACTTTAGGCAAAAAGGAAGGATTAGTCTGAAGTGAGACCCTGTCTTTATGAAAAACCATACAAGGGGGTTTAACAGATAATGCTTGAAGTTCTGACACTCTCCTTGCCAAGGTGATAGCCACTAGGAAAGCTGTTTTCCAAGACAAAAATTTCAAGCCCACAGAGGCAACCGGCTTGAAGGGCGGAGCAACTAATGCCTATAAAACTAAGGTAAGATCCCAAGGAGGAGTGGGGTCCTTAAATGCAGGCCGTAAAAGAAAGGTCCCTTTAATGAAGGTTTTGCAAAGTCTGGAATAAGCCAAAGACCCAATGTTTTCACCTACATGGAAATTAGAAATGGCAGCCAGATGAACTTTCACCACAGAAGAGCTGGCACCCTGCTGGAAAAGGTGTGCTAAAAATTCAAGAATTGCTGGCACAGGAGCTATAAAAGGATCTAGATCCCTCAGAGAACCCCAATCAAAAAACACTTCCATTTACTACGGTAATCTTTTCTGGTAGATGACTTATGGGCTGCCACCAGAATAGACATAACGGGGAAGAAAGTCCGGGAGTCCTGGCAATTAATAGAACTGGAGCAGCCAAGCCGTGAGTTTCAGACTACCCAGGTCTGGAAGAGGAATCCCCGATGGGTGCGAAATAAGATCCAGAATCGGATCCAAGGAGGAGCTACCAGATGAGACCACAGACAGGGAAACCAGATCTGGCAAAGCCAGAATGGGGCAATGAGGATGTCTCTGCTCCCCAACTGACGAGCCATCTGTAAAAAAATTGTCATGAGGGGAAAATGAGGATATGCATAAAGAAGACCGGGAGACCAAGCATGGACCAGAGCATCTCTGAGGGATTCCCCCTGTAGGCGGATCAGAGAGAAGGACTTGCTGGACTTTACATTGGAAGGAGATGTGAAGAGATCGCAGCAAGGCCGACCCCACTCGAGGAAGATCTGCTCCGCTACACAAGGATTCAGAGACCATTCTTAAGGCATTAGGATAGTTCTGCTCAATTTGTCCGCCAGTATGCTGGACCGACCCGGAATGTGCGCTGCTATCAGAAAATGGTTGATGGAGATTAGCCATTCCCACACTCTCATGGCCTCTCAACAAAGGGGGTATGATCTGGTTCCTCCCTGTTTGTTGATGTACCAGACCACTGACATGTTGTCTGCCTGAATCACAACAGTTCCCAGAGGAAGAAAGGTATGAAGGGCCTGCAATGCTAATAAGACTGCCCTCATCTCCAGAACACTGATATGCAGATTGGTCTCATTTAGGGACCACATGGCTTGGACTGTCCTGCCCGAGCAATGCCCGCCCCCATCTTAGTCGAGAGGCATCCGTGGTCAATGTGGCTTGGGGAGGGGCTACAACAAAGGACTGTCCCTCTACTATCTCCAGAGAGTGAAGCCATCAGAGGAGGGACTTACTGCATGCCTCGCTTATGCAAATTGGATGAGTCAATGGCTGATCCAATAAGGACCACTGGACCGCCAATGTCCACTGCAGAACCTGCATGTGAAGACGAGCACAAGGAAGAAGAATGATAGTGGGTGCCATGGATCCTAGGGCTCTTAACACCACTGCGGCTGGGGGAATGGGATACTGAAGAATCGCAAGGACATGAAGATGAAGGCTCCGAACCCCACTCTGGAGTCAGAAAGACTTTGGATTGCAATGTGTCTATTCTCGCCCCTATGCAGTCCAGGACCTGAACTGGTTCTAGAGAGGACTTAGCTATATTTATAGTGATGCCCAGCAAATCTGACAACTTCCGGAAATAATCCCAGCTTGACAGAGTAGATGCCTGTGGGAGCGGCAAGGAGCCAATCGTCCAGGTACAGATAGACCTCTATGCCCTGAAGCCTCAGGTGAGCCGCTACTGCTGCCATCACCTTGGTGAACACCCTGGGGGCTGTGGTGAGACCGAAGGGTAGGGCCCAGAACTGGTAGTGATTGGCCCTTAGCTGAAAGCAGAGAAACCTCCTGGAGCATCTGTGCATCTTTATATGGTAGTATGAATCCTGGAGGTCTATAGACCACATCCAGTCATTTTCCTGCAGGTAAGGCAGGATGGATTGTAAAGTGACCATCCGGAACTTTTCTTTGGCAACTGACAGGTTCAGAGTGGAAAGGTCAAGAATTATCCTGGAATCCCCTTGTCTTTTTTGGCACCAAAAAGAACCTGGAATAGATGCCTGATCCAGAGTGATCTGGGGGGACAGGCTGGATGGCCTGTTTGCTTAGCAGCTTTTCTACTTTGATGGCTGCTGCCTCCCTTTGTGCAGGTAGAACATCCGGGAGGTGCTTTGGGGGAGAGGGACATATCACAAAGGGAACTGTGTAACCACTGAATATTATTTGGAGCACCCAACAGTCTGTTGACACAGATTCCCACGCCATCAGGTGCATACAGAAATGGCCCCCGACTGCCTCCAGAGCACAGCAGTTGGGTAACCCCTCAGGGCTGCTGCACAGGTCTGTCCGTGAACGGTTCTCGAGACCTGAAGTTCTTCGGCCTCCCCTGCCTCTGGGCCTGCATCTGTCTTGTCCCCCTCTGCCTCTAGGGGAAAAAGAGTCCTGAGTGTCTCGGGAATACTGAGACTTCTGGAACCACATCTACTTTTGCTCCAACTGATTCCTGGAGAAGGATCTTTGGGGGTTAGAAAAGCAGATCCCAACAGTAGACAGTGTCTTCCCATCCTTCTCACTCTGAACTAGTGTGTCACAGATCGTCTTCCCAAACAAGGAAGAGTCGTCATAGGGAGCAGTCGCAAAAGACGCCTTGAAGGGTTCTGCGAAATTACACAGCCTGAGCCAGGCATGTCACCTCATAGCAACAGTGGGCCCAGTCGCCCATGCCGCTCCTTCAGTGGTATGAGAAAGGATTCACATGGACATGTTGGTACTGCCTTCAGAGTGGCCATTCACATAGAGAATGTGCGTTTATCTTCAGGCGACATGGACTATGGGGGAGACGCAGTGAACTCTTTGATCAGGTCATGCTGCAGTCTGGTAACATGGGCCATATAGTTCAGTGCCCTTATAACAAAAGGTGGCTTAAGCATAAGCCTGCTTTCCCAACCAGTCCATCATTCTGGTCTTTCGGTCCGGGGGATGGACGGTGAACTCTCCTGAGCCAGTTCCTTCTTCGTGCAGTTGCTACCACCATGGCTTCCACTGGGGACCCTTTGTTTCAGCTCGGTCTATCTACTGGTGAGCTCAAAATTTTATCTGGATGTTTTGGGATTGGCTCCACTGTGTCCGGTTCTTTCCATGCCTTGGTGGTAATGAGGTCCACCAGGGGGACCGCGGAGGGGGACACCCAAGAAGTAGATGGGCACATGTCGAATGCCTCCAGAAACACCAACTCATCCAAGGAAAGCTTGGGGGTGGACCAACCCCGCCCTGCTGGCGCAGGATCTCCATAATGTCTCCAAATGAGACATCCTCGGGGGTGATCTTGGGGAGCCTTCCCCTTCCTCCAAGTCGGTATCCTCTGTGAGGGACTCAGGGGAGTCCAGGTGCCTCCTCTTGCACTTATGTTTGTGAGGAACCTCTTCAGTGATACTCTCTGGAGAGGACTCATGAAACGCTTGGGGTTCCTCGGGGGGAACAGTCTGGGGCATGTTGATCATGGACTGTTCCTGCATGGGCAGACTAGCAGAAGACACAACCAGAATAGAGGGAGTCGGGGTAGACTCCAAAGAGACAGTCAGAGGTCTCGATCCATTAGCGAAAACCCTTTCCATCACATCAAATGCCACGGGGGAGTGAGCCTCCTGAGCAGCTGACAGAGAGGATGCCCTCCACGGATCCGGCAGCAGGATCAGTGCCGAGCCTGAAGGTGCCGAGGCTCTGAGGTGTAGGTCTCGGCCTGACAAAGTCAGAGCCAAAGGGGAAAAACCCAACCCCTCAGATCCAATGCCCAGGCTACGGCTCAGACAGCTCAGACCTGATCGAGTTGGATCCGAAGAGCTCAAGGTAACTGCCGGCATTGAGGTAGGTAGTACCATCGGCGCCGACCCCCTGACTCTGGGACCTCTCAGATCCAGAAACTCCAAAACCATTGGATGGATTGGAGAAGGAGCAATCGGGGAAAATACTGGCAGTGAGCTACCCCTTCCAGAGGGAGAAGGAGCCAGCAAGACCCCCATCTGAAGCAGAGTGCAAACAAACCTTTGCATCAAACTGTCCATGTCGGCTTCAGAAAGGCTTCTAGTTGACCTAGAAGAGGCCACTGATGCCAGCCAGGAAGGACGATGACTGGAGACCCTAGACAAAAGCTGAACCTCCTCCAGCTCTGGGGAAAACTTCAGAGATTGAAGATGAGGGGAAGTCAGCTTGGAAGGTGCAGGAAGCTTGGGAGGAAGACCCACTGGATCTGAGCACTCCGGGGATCTCTTCCTCTCTTTCTCTTTTTCACGGTGCCTCTCTTTCTCTTTTTTCTTCTCCCTTTCAAAGGGTCGGTGGTCTGGAGGGTGAGTCCCCACCTGGGAGGGAGGATAGGACACAACAGTAGTGGAGGAAGCGGTCACAGCTGTGACCACCACTACAGAAGATGAAGAGGCAGACACCTCTGTGAAGGGGAGAAGCCCCTTTAAGATTAATTTAGCCTTATGGTCTTTTAAGGCCCTGGGGTTAAACCTTGCACATATAGTGCACTCAGTGGCCAGATGAGCTGCCCCTAAACAAACAGTGCACAGAGTGTGGCCATCAGCAGGGTACAACTTATGGCCACACTCTGTGCATTTTCTAAAGACCAACTTATGTTGATCTGCCATAATAGTGGCTGGCTATCCAACCCCAACACTCAGGCACACACTCAAACACAAGGCGGGAAAGGGGAGAAGAAGGCCTACGCTAACACTAGACTAACAACAAACTACTAAAGATTTTTTTTTTTCAAACTAACTTTTAATCTCAATGGAAAACACGAAGGGGAGGAATAAAAGGACCTAAAGAATTAAGGAAACACACACTTTCACTCAACAAACCCCAAAACAACAGTCTTACCACCTGGAGCTCAGCGATCACGATGCAGGCAAAGACGGGCAAATGAGACCTTGGAGAAGGAAGGAGGTGCAGTGGTATTATGGGTAAGGGGGGGAGCTTGGAGCTCGGATCTGATGCTGGTGAAACTGCTGTCTCGGATCCAGTCTGGATCTGAAACTCACAGGTTGATGACCAAATGAAGTTAACTACTTCAGATCAAATTTTAAATACTTTCATTCTGTGTCAGACAAGTGGGATGTAAAACCTTATGTAAGCTAACAAATCTTGCTTTATGAGATACTCCATTTGCTTCAACAGCTCATTGCATCATTTTTTGCTAGCAAACTTGCAGTGCTAGAGATCACTGCAAATATATGAACAAAGAATGGCTCACAAAAAATAGGTACGCAAGGTAATAAGGACTCCCTGTAAAGGTATGTAAATATTTCTAACAGAACACAAATGCAAGGCCAATGTCACTAAACAAATTAAAAAGGCTTTTAATTTTCAAGCACATATGCTTACTAAACAAAAATGTTACCACCCTGCTATAAACCTTAGTATTTTCTCACAGGAGATAATTTTTCTCTTAGTAAAGTGCAGTTGTGTATTACATACACACACCACACAAGAGAATTTAGATTTACCAATCCATTTATTACACATCTTTAGGAGGAAATTGGAGTATTGACAGAAAAGTCACAAAAAACACAATGAGACAAGCAGACTTTAGACAGAAGACACCCCAGTCGAGAACTGAAATGCAAAACTCTTCTTGTGAGGCAACAGTGTAACTCATTGTGCCACTGTACTGCCCTAATGCATCTCTCATACATACAGATAAAAGGCAATATTTTATCATCCTATAAAATTTCATAAAAACATATTCACTGCAGATGATGATGAAAAGCCAAATCCCCTTCCAGGCCACTGGTTAGAGTCTTGGTGCCATACAGGGGTTAACTGTGTACAGTGGGATGGTGAATGACCAAGTTCAGATGAGGCTAAGGACTTCCTAGAAAATGAGTCAGAGAATCAGCTATGGACTGCACCAAACAGGCAAAAGGAGTAGAAGTCAGAACTGCATAACAAATGTGAGAAACGATGCACAAGTTTATTTGTTCATTTACTTATAGGTTATCTCTGGGTTGGTGGGCTGGTACAAGATCCACTTCATTCGCTACCTGGACTGTAAGTCACATACAGAAGAGTGAAGAAAAATACAATGATACTACAGTGTGTATAAAAGAAATAAAGATTACAGAATAAATTACAAACTAAGTCAACTGAAGAAGCACCTAAACAGGCATGTCCAAGGGTCAGCTTCCAGTGATTTCTCCTGTCCATCTGGTGAATCTTGGCATACTGGGTCAATGCAGCAACTGCCTCATGTACACAGACAACCCTCTCCTCCTGCCACCCAACACTACAACCTGTGAGAGATGCACTTACATAGCCAAACTGGAAGCAAATCTCTCTCCGGCCAAGATTGTGCTACACAGTCAAGAAGAGAAGGTTAACACCTGTACGACACCTCAAGCAATGCATAGCCCTTCAAAACCCACACCATCAACACCCACACATAGCAACACTAAACCCACATATGCGGAGGCCCTTAACATTAACCTGCCCAAGCAACAAGGACCTCCATAGCTGAAATGCAAACAAACACCAGTCACAACCAAAGTGACACATAGCTCACAACACCAGTGTGCCACCCAACAACAGCCCCTTGTAGCAAATACTTTAGTCATTGGTGACTCTATAGTCAGGCACACTGATGTCCCACTCACCAGGCTGAACTAGGAGAAAATTACAGTCAGCTGCCAGTCAGGTGCCAGGATCCGCCACATAAAGCATGCACTCAAGTCACTCCACAACAAGTACAAATACGACTATGTCATTGCCCATGCTGGAGTGAATGACTTGAGACGTACCTCCCTGGACTACATGAAAAGAGACATGGAAGAGCTCTCGGATCATGTGGCCCAGGCAGGTATGACCCTAGCCCTGAGTAGCATCCGGCCTTTGCCCAGAATGATACCACAGTATAAGGACAAAATGATTGACTTCAACAATTGGCTCAGCTTCTGGTGTCATTCAAAGGGGATCCAGTATCTGTCTGCCTGGGAAGACATGATTGACAAACCACGATGCTTTGCCAGAGATAGTCTGCACCTGTCACCCCTGGGATTCAGGTTACTGGCTAAAGCTCTTGCCACCCCTATAGTGCCTTTTTTAGGCAAGGTTCAAAGGACAAAACCACCACCATAACAGATACAAGCATGCAAAATCTGAAGGTAATGCTACTCAATGCTAGAAGACTAAATCTCAAAATGCACTCTCTTGAGGCACTCCTAAAAATGGAGAACATTGATATCTGTGCAGTAACTGAGACCTGGTTCAAGGGTCCAGACAGCACCCATGCAATACCAGGCTACAACTCTTACCACACGTTTCGGCCACAAAACCAAGACCGAAACACTAAAGGTGGAAGAGTTCCATATTCACCAAGCATATTCATACCTACAGGTTAGTTGCCCAACACAATGCGTCTGAAATTCTCCAGGTGCAACTAACACTAGGTAAGACTGCAATCCAAACTGTAGCTTGCTACAGATCCCCCACCATGCACCAAGATTCTCACTACACCTTTCTAAACATACTGGAAAATATTAAGATACAGCCAAACACCCTAATACTGGGTGATTTCAACTACCCTACCATTAACTGGGAAAACTACTCGGGTACCAACACCTTTTCCCAACGGTTCTTGGAATTCATAAATTCCAATGCTCTGGATCAACTAATCCATTGTCCCACCAGGGGTTCCAATATCCTAGACCTGGTCATTACCAACATGGGAGATAGATGCTCCACACCAGTGGTCACCCCCTCATTGGTCAGGTCTGACCATAAGCAAATCACCTTTAACATACACATCCCACCCCCACCCCAAAGTAAGGAAACCTCCGTAAAAAACTTCTCCAAAGCCAACTTCATGCTACTGAAGTCAGAAGTGACAAACTTCATGACACCCATGCAAATGGGATCTGAAAGTTCGACTGCTGAATCCTACACTAAGGCACTGTACGAGCACATCCACTCGTGCATGAATCGTGCCATCCCAAATGGAACCAAATGCTCTCCTCCAAAAAGAGGAAGCCAATCTGGTGGTCCCCTGCTATAAACAAACTATACAACAGAAGGAAGAAACTGTTGCAGAAAAGAGGAAAATCCCAAGATGCAAAAAACTCCCTCACCAGCCTCAGTAAGAAGCTGAGATCCCTCATAAAATCCTGAAAAGCTAGTTATGAAAATAAAATTGCCAAAGATTCCAAAGACAACCACAAGGCATTCTATAACTATGTCAAGAATCTAAATGGCAGTGCTCAGATCTGCTCTGAGCTACAACAGAATGGCATTAAATATACTGATCCCAAGGATATTGCCAATATCCTGGCAGATCAATTCAGTGCCAACTTCACCCCCCTCCTCACCCCCTAAAGGGCCCATCTCAATACCAAAAGAGTGCCCAATTCCAGTAATCACGGCCACACAGGTAGAAACCGCCCTCTCCAAAGCTAAGAATACAGCATCCATGTGACCAGATGACATCCCGGGCTGTGTACTACATGAACTACAAAATGAACTGGCACCTCACTCAAGTGTCATGTTTAATCATAGCCTCAACTCAGGCTTCGTGCCCACTGAGTGGTGCACAGCTACAGTTATCCCACTCCACAAGGGGGACTCCACCTTGGATCCCGGAAACTACCATCCCATCAGTCTGACGAGCCTAATCTGCAAGGGCATGAAACACATTATCATGGAACTTATAAACAAAGACATTGGCAACCTTCAAACACTGGACCCCACCCAGTTTGGGTTTGTGAAGGGCCGATCTTGTCTCCTGAACCTGACTGACTTCTTTGAATCAGTCTCCAGAGCTGTTGACGAGAGTAAGGTTGTCCACACAGCCTATCTGGGCCTTGCCAAGGCTTTTGACACCACCCCCCACTCTGGAATCATAGATAAATTTACTAAGCTGGGCATAAATCCCTACGTCACTCGATGGGTTGCCAACTGACTTACTGACAAGAACCCAGACTGTAAAAGTAGCTGACTCCAAATCAAGCTCCAGGCAAGTGACAAGTGAAGTACCTCAGGGTTCAGTCCTGGGACCACTCTTGTTTGGCATCTACTTTGAAGTACAGGCCAACACTAAGGGACTCTGGCTAACAAAGTTTGCAGATGACTGCAAACTGGAAGCCATTATTGAATCCCCAAATGATGTGGATATTCTACAAAAGGGCCTTACAGAAACAGATGCCTGGTGCCAGAGCCATGGGCTCAAGCTTAATGCCAAGAAATGTATAGTTATCCCCTTTGGAAAAAAAACATGTACCCATGAATTACCACATAGGTGACAGTACACTAAACATTTAAAGTGTGATGAGAGACTTAGGGACACAGGTGGACAGTGGTGTCACCTTCAATAACCACATCGCCACAACAGTCAGGAAATCCTTCTATGTGGCACATCTCATCACTAAAGGCTTTTCATCCAGACAAAAGGAGGTCATTGTCCCACTGTACTCATCCCTCTTTAAACCCATTATAGAGTATAACGCCACATTTGGTATGTACCTCACAAGACATCTGCAACAGCTGGAAAGGCCGCAGAAATACCTCACTGAAAGAATCACAGGCCTAAAGCAGATGCCATATGCTAACCGTCTGAAAAAACTCCAGCTATACTCTGTGGCATATCGTCTACTCAGAGGTGATCTCTGCTTAACATACAAGGCCAAGTCAAACCCTGAGCTGTTAGGCATGCTCCACTTAAAGAAATCCCAAGCCCTCAGAGCCACATGCTCCAGGGATCTAAACCTTGTCATCACAATGAACAAAACATGCTGGAGGGATAGGTTCCTGATCCAGAGACTCCCCATACTCTGGAATAGACTGCCCATACATGTCAAGTAGAGCGCCTCCTTGGCCCCCTTCAAAAGGAACCTTGATGATTGGATGGGAGATACGAAATTCACCCCGGGGATCATGTCATTCGCTCTGCTAGACAGGGATCCAGTGAAGTAAATATTGTGGGAAGAAATATCCAGGGAATTGTTATGGCTAGGCTTGTATAGGCCCTAGGGCTGATAGCCTAGTACTAACCTATGAACCTATGAATGAAAGTACCATCATATTGTAGCATTTAGCTGACTACCATTGTCCAAGACATATTTACACTATATGCAAAGTGCATGTTAAATTCAACCAATATACCAGTACAAGTCTGAGTTCATAATCAAAGTAACAACAAGCCAAAGAACTGAGCAAATAATGACAGCAGAAATGATATTGCATCTCTGAAGTAGACATATTTATGAGTCAGGTGTTCCTTCACATTTTTTTGAAGAGATTAATATTGCTTAAAACAATGCTTTCTTTGGGTAGCCTATTCCACAATGCAGGGGCAAATTGACAAAAAGGTCTTTCACAAATGCAGAGAGACAAATTGGGTGTGGATAGGCTGAGCATGGAATTAGGGCACAGGGACAAAGAGATTCTTTAACTCATAGTTTGATTGCTAGTGGGGGTCTACCTTTCTCCAGACAATTTGAAGGTGAAGGTATTGGATCTTGCAGTGATGGGGTGCCAGTTTGCCTTTTGAATGGAGATGCAGAGATGTTTGTCTACTTTTGTTAGAAGAAGAAATCTGAATATGTTATGTTCAGCAATTTGTAGTAATTGTTTAGTTCAGAGAAAGGAGCAATAGTAGGTAAAGCATACTTAAGTCCTGATATTAATACACTGACTGCAACTGCACAAGATTTTCAATGGTATATATATTTCAAATACAATAGTCTGCCTTAGACTGAATTACCTTAACGGTTGATTTGATGTGATTATGAAAGGCAGAGATATTGTCAATTATGAGTTCCTGAAATTATTGTGGTGTGAGAATTGTTGCAAGTATCTTGTGTGCAACAAAAACCATAACAGCAGAATTTTTATTGCCACTAGCCAGTTTGTTAATAAAAAGCCAGTACCAAGATTAAGAAGTTATATTTTATCAGTTTCTACTTGTACATACATGAACTGCAGTAAAGACAATATCATCTGCATATAGGGCTATGTTAAGATGGGAATGACTGTTCAAGTAAGAAGTTCAACAAAGCAGAATTAAAATACACAGTTCAGACACATAAACAGAACCCTGGAGAAACAGTGCTAACATATTTTTTTCTTGTATAGGACACCAGAGGGAATGTTGTGATGTTAAATGTAGAAGAGGTGAATAAGTGTGCCTTGCTGGTATACCATCCATGATTTAAACAGGACTTGAATGGTGTCAGTCCAGAAAGCACTGATGTAAAGTCATTGAGCCGTTGGCTAGCTGCTAGCTTCTATTTTTCTAGTGTGGCCAGTTGCCAGTGCTACTACTTACAAGCCTAGATAAACTATGGAACTAAATAAATTGTGCAACTCAACAGTTATGAGAGATGGATATACTAGCAACCATTTATATACTAGTGTTTGGAAAAGACCACTCTTAAAATTGAGACAGGATCTGACTCACAACTTATGACAAGTTCAGTGAGAAACTATTTGGTCAAAAAATGCATGAAACCAGTGGAAGGAACAAATGATATCTACCTTGGGAAGATCTATAGGGTAGCAAGTGTTGGATACAGTGCAAACCACAAACCATCTAGAGGTAGTCGTGAAAGAAAGCAAAAAGATAAAAACAAGATGAAAAAATATCTCCGGGAGGGGGGAATAATAAGTAAAAAAAAAGAAGTTATTTACTCACCATAAAGTTCCATGTGAGTTGTCCATCTTGCCTTCATTCTTACTGGTTGGGTTTGGAACCGACCCTCAGTTCTGACTTGGCCATATACTAAAAGCTTGAGGTTTTCCACTGGCTCGTGGCTGTATCCCTATCCCATCATGCTCTAGTAAAACTCCCCAGATCTTCTTTGCTGATAACCACAGTTACCCAAGGTACTATTGCAACATTTTCTAAAGACAATGAAGAAGGTCAGAGAACATACTTGCCAAATGAAAGAACCGGTTGCTCCTCCAGGAGCCATAGGCTGGGGTAAGAAGGGTGGGATGTAAGAATGAAGGCGAGATGGACAACTCACAAGGAATGTTTTGGTGAGTACATAACTTCTTTATGTGATGCTGTCCTATCTCGCCTTCATTCTTAGTGGTTGGGACAGCGTCCCTAGCACCATATTTCCTTGGTGGTTCACGGGAGTATATTCTTCAGGACAGTGGACTCAAAGGAGCCTCTGTCCCTGGAGGCCAAATCTACTTTGTATGAGGCCTTGTCCAAGTCGTAGCAGCACAAATGGTATCAAGTGATAGCCTAGCGTGAAAGGCAGAAGAGGTTGCCATGGCTCTCGTAGAATGACCCTTGACTTTATAGGGAAGAACTTTGTTGTTAGAATTATATATAAAGGTAATACAGTCTGAAAGCCATTTTGAAAGTGTGACCTTAGATACAGGAGCACCATTCTTGGCTTCTGAAAATGAAACAAATAATTGATCAGATTTTCTGAAGTCCTTTGTCCTATGTAAGTAGAAACATAATTATCTATGTACATCCCGTTGGTGAAGCGTATATTCTGCCTTGTTGCCATAGTTGGGAAAAAACACTGGTAGTTCTATGGACTGATTTAGGTTAGACTCTGAGCATACTTTTGGTAGGAAGGATGGGTTTGTTCGAAAGGGTACTCTATCCTAGTGGAAAGGCATTTAGGTGATTTGATTGATAATGGTTGCAGCTCTGAAACCCTTCTAGCAGAAGTGATGGCAATCAACATACTTGTTCTCCATGTCAAAAATTTTAGATCGCACGATGATGCAGGTTCAAATGGGGGAAAAATCAAACAGGACAGAACAAAGCTTAGGTCCCATGGTGGTAAAGGGGTCTATATGGGTGGTCTTAACAAGTTAGTGCCCTTCAGGAAGGCTTTGCATAGTTTGTGAGACATCAGATTTGGGGCTAAATCACTTATATGAAAATTAGATATTGCTGCTAACTGCACACAAATGGTAGCTGCAGCTGTGCCTTCATTAAATAGTTTTGCTTGAAATTTGAGAATAGAACTTATAGGAGCAGAAAACGGGTCAATGTGTTTATTTAATGCCCAGGAAGAAAATCTTTTCCATTTACTCATATATAATTTTCTCACTGAGGCCTTATGAGAAGAGATCAAGATATGTTTCTCAGAAGGAGGAAGGTTAGGAAGCCTGGCTATATTTTGAATCTGAGCATCAAAGCTGTCAATTTGAGGGTTTGAAGACAAGGGTGGCGCATTCAGGACATATGAGTCAGAAGGTCTGGAACTGGGTCCAGAACCCACAAGATGAGGCCAAAAGAAGGGGAACCAAATGTGACGATGCCAGTATGGGGTGACAAGAATCAGCTTGCTTCCCAATGAGCTGGCTTTCTAAAGAACTTTGGGTATCAAAGGAAAAGGAAGGAAGGCATAAAGGAGACTCGAGGGCCAATCGTGTACAAGTGCATTCCTTGATGACTTCCCCGGAGGGGGGATCAGGGCAAAATAGCTGCTGCATTTCATTCATGGATGTGGCAAAAAGGTCGCAGCAAGGCTGGCCCCATTTGCAGAAGATTATCTCTGCTACTTCTTGTTTTAGGGACCACGCGTGAGGTATGAGAATTGCTCTGGTGAGTTTCTCTGCTATTACGCTGGATTTCCCTGGGATGTGCATTGCTATCAGAAAGCGTTGGGAGGAGGTCACCCACTGACATACTTTCAGGGCCTCTCGACAAAGAGAGTAGGACCTGGTCCCTCCTTGTTTATGTACCAGACAACTGACATGTTGTCTGTATTGTAATTGTTCCCAGCGGAAGACAGTCCTGAAGTACTTGCAATGACAAAAGCACTGCTCTCATCTCTAGCATACTGATGTGCAGATGGGCCTCGTGATCCTGCCAAAGGCCTTGGACTGTCCTTCCCAGATAACCCCCCCCCCCATCTGTGAGGCATCCGTGGTTACTGTGGCTACAGGCTGTGGAGGAAGAAAGGGTTGACCTGATGTCACATGAGTGGAGTGAAGCCACCAGCGAAGGTCCTTCTTGCAGGACTCTGTTAACAGAATTTGGTGAGACATGGGTAGTTCCAGCAATGACCACTAAGTGAATAGTAGCCACTGCAGAATTCTCATGTGCATGAGTGCTAATAGAACTAAATTTATCACTGCTGCCATGGCTCCCAAGACTTTTAAAACTGTTCTCGCCTGTACTCTCATCTTGGAGAGAAGGTTGGAGACTTGCTGTGTCAGAATTAAACTCTTTCGGTAGGAAATTTTGTCATAATGTTTGTTTTGTCTAGATATTCTCCTATAAACATGATGCACTGAGTTGGCAACAAGGCAGATTATCTGTAATTTATTGCGATTCCTAGGTGAGAACAGAGAAATAATGTGGTACCTCTTGTTTCTAGTAGTAGATGCTTGGTGGTGGCAGTTAGGAGCCAGTCATCTAGA
Source organism: Protopterus annectens (assembly GCF_019279795.1). Classification (NCBI taxonomy): domain Eukaryota; kingdom Metazoa; phylum Chordata; order Ceratodontiformes; family Protopteridae; genus Protopterus; species Protopterus annectens. The sequence continues at coordinate 1,278,176,714 of NC_056728.1, forward strand.
TACAGAAACACAAGGAATACTAGATGTCTCAGATGAGCTGTGACTACTGCCATACACTTGGTGAACACTCTGGGGGCTGTAGTGAGACCAAAGGGCAGAGCTCAAAATTGGAAATGACTGGCTCCCCAGCTGAAAGTGCAGATGACTACTGGATGGCCTGTCCATTTTTATGTGGTAGTATGCATCCTGGAAGTCTATCGAGCACATCCAATTATCTTTCCTTAAAAAGGGAAGTATTGACTGTAGTGTGACCATCCAGAACTTTGTCTTTTTTTCCAGATTTGTCTAGTCTGCTGAGATCTAGTATGGGTCTCCAGTCCCCTGTCTTTTTTGGAACTAAAAAAAACCTTGAGTAAGTTCCAGATCCTATCTGGTCTGCAGGGACTGACTGGATGACTCTTTTTTGAAGCAACTTTTGAACTTCTAATGTTGCTTGTTCCCTGTGACTTTGTGGCACGTCCGGGATTTTCTTTATCTTTGGGGGTGGTATTGAAAAGGGGATTGCATACCCTCTGGATAGGGTACTTCACACCCAATTGTCTTTTGTTATGTCCAGCCTGGGATAAGCTTCCCCCGACTGCCTCCAGAGCGCTGATAGAGCTTGCTGAAAAAGGATTCTTGGTCACCCTGGTTCTGCTGACCCCCTCTGCTGTGTGGGCAGCGTCTTCCATTATTACCTCCTCCTCTGCCCCTAAAGGAAGGTTCACCTTGTGTGTCCTGAAAAGCCCTCTGGGATTTACGGAACCACATTTTGCCAAACTTTCGACCCTTGGGATAGGGTCTAGAAGGTGTGGGAAAAACAAACTCCGGTGGCAGAGAGAGTCTTTCCTTCTTGTTCACTCCGGGTAAGCGTTTCTTTGACTTTAGGCCTGAACAAGGACGAGTCATCAAATGGGCTGGCTCTCATTGTGTTCATCCTCGCCTACCTTTTAGCAGTTTGGTTTCTTGTTTTTTTGTTTGTGATATTGGCAAAGGATGACTTGAAAGGTTCCGCAAAATTGCACAAGCTTATCCAGGAATGTCTACTAAGGGCAATTCCGGAACCCGCTGATCTGCTCGATCCATCGGCAGCACAAGAGGTGAGCTTCATGGATGAGTTAACCACTGAATTAAGGGTGGCCAGCTGTGAAGATACCTTATCTGCTACCCCTGCAGCTACTGTATCCTGTAGAGTATCTCCAAGCTCTTTTAAGAGATCTCTCTGAAGTCTTGTGAAATGCATAAGGTAATTCAGGGACCTGAGAGTGAAGGCTGCTGAAGAAAACATGCACTTTCCATACCTGTCCATTGTCCGCGACTCCTTATTTATGGGATGGAGAGCTGTGGAAGTCACAGATAACTCCTTCTTCGTGGTCGCTGCCACCACCATAGCATCTACAGGGACTCATTTGGTTAGGAAAGTTTTGTCATCAGGGGAGGTGATAAATTTGTTAGGCCTCTGAGGGACAGGCACCACAGTATCTGGAGATTCCCACGCCTTTTGACAAACTAAGTCTATCAGTTCTTCAAAAGGCGGACACACCCAGGTGGCTGAAGGTCAAGATCCAAAAGCCTTCAGGTACACAGACTTCTCATCAGAAGGGGAAATGGACTTCCAGCCGCCTCTCTGTCTAAGGATTTCCAGGATGTCTGCAAAAGAGACATCCTCAGAGAGCGACCTTGGGGACCCTTCTGACTCCTTGAGGTCCATGTCTGATGTGATTGACTCATCAGGGGAGTCTACATGCTTCCTCTTGCATAACTTCTTCCGAGGGACCTCTTCGGTGGGACATTCCGGAGAGGTTTCAGAAGATAGGGTCTCGCCCGATGGGGCATCCTGAGGCTTATGATCTCTACGCTGAGTGGGGATTGTGTGTGAAGACAGATACCGGTGCTCCCGGGGATGAAACGCTTAGGTCCAACAATGATGATGATGTCTGTGGGGACAGGGCTCTCCTCATAGCTTTGAAAGCCCCCTTCCAATGGCCCATGGAAATCCCTGGTTCTGAAGAATTGGAGGGCCCCCCTGGAACCACAGGAGTTGGCGCCGAAGCAGAGGTAGGAGCCAAGTTCACCTGAGCCGAGGCACCGAGGGGCAAGGTCAGAGCCGAAAAGGTCTCAACTCAGCTTTCCCCCCAGACCCAACCGGCGAGTGTCGGCTACTAAATAGCTCAGCCAGCTCAGAGGTAGTAGGATGGAGTAGGTCTCGGTTCCATCGGCTCCACCAAAGTCGGCTCCAAGCGTTCCGGCTCCGAAACTCGAGCTGGAGTCAGAGGAGGAATGGAAGGTAAAGGGACAGCTATCGTTGATTCCGAGCTTCCTGGAGTCGGGTCTGACAACAATTTAGCTAGCGCCAGTGTCTTAAGTAGTTTCTGCACCACGCGATCCACATCGAAATCCAATAAGCTCCTGGAGGATTTGGACGAAGGAGCGGATGCCACAGACTGTAATACTGGAGACCTAAGAGTCAGAGAGACCGGCTCCAACACCGGTGAGTGGCTCTGAACAGGTAAAGCCATCAGGTCCGATACACATGGAACTGAGGCAGTAAGTTTAACTTTTTCATTTTTTTCTGAAGGTGTCGGAGACATCCTGGGTTGCTTATTGTATGGCTCCAATGATCCAGTTGAAGTAGAAGGAGATGGTCTTTTTGAAGTTTTTTTCTTGTGGAGAACTTTTGAGTCTTGTTCAAGACTTTGTCAAAGGTGGATTTAAGTAACCCTTTTAAAATGAGTTTGTATGTACGCTCATGTAACACCTTGGAACTAAACAAATGGCAAACGGAGCAGGTTTCTTGTAGATGGATGGCCCCTAGACAGTAAACACACTCAGTATGTCCATCCGTGATGGACATTTTCTGTGAATATTTTGGACATTTTTTGAAACCAGATGGTTTCACTTCTTTTTGTTGCTTTGACATAACGCACAACTGTAGTCAACACACACACACTCACAAAAGGATGCACCCTCTAATTTAAATGGGATTTTAGAAAGAGAATTAGAGCTTTCTAACTTAAACAAGCTCTTAATTGAAGGTAAAGAAACAATAACTCTCAACACACTAACGACTAAGATATATAATAAGTACTACTAATAAAAAATATTCAAATTTTTTAGGAATATATACATATATAAAGCACACTGCACATGAAGTTACAGGGGGATAGGGATTGCAAAGGCCTAAAACAATGGCCTGAAAAAAGCACAAACTGTGAAAAATAGCAGTTTAACAACTTGAGACAAATACTGGAAATAAACTTCTTTCCAGTAAAGAAAACTTCTATCTACAGAGGTCTTAATAATATGTCTCAAAATACCACGCACACACAAACTAAAATAACACTAATCTAAGTCTCTAAATTAACGATTTAGATAGAGATATATCTATAAGTAAGTAATAAAGCAATGACTGCAAGTTTTCTAAGAAAATAATGAAAATAAAGAAATTTTGTACTCAGCCAGAGCTAGTCATGACCTGATTTATTTCAGCGGCAAACAAGATCTGGGGTAGGCACTATTGCATCATGGGATAGGGATTGAGCCACAAGCTAGTTTGAAAACTTGAGCTTTAGTAAGCAGCTGAACCTGGTCCAGAATAGATGCTTTTCTAATTTTCCAAACGGAGTGCAGTAAGCCAAAAACGAAAACCCAAAAGCGTAAATTCGCTCAATTTAATGAAAAACATCCATAAAGCATTAACGCTTTTACAAAAACAAATCCAGTATGCGTTTTCGTCCCTTACACTTGGACTTCATCAGATACATACTTGCCAAACCATTAAGCATTTAAATACATTAATTAATATTAATTAACCAATAAAATCACTTTTAATACATTTAAATGGTCTAACCAAAATACATAATGGGTTCATGAATATTAATAGATAACAAACACATGGTTTGTTCATTCTTGAATATATTATTCAATAAAAGTTGAAACTTTAACAAAACATAAATATACACATATATCTTACCATAATTGTTTGAGTGCTTTCACTTTGACATTTCTCTGCTTTTCTAATTTCCCAATCATTGCTTTTGAACAGACTAAATTATGCTGTATCACCTAGAACTATCTCAGACCATTCAAAAATCAGTCTCTTAATAAATTTTCAAACATATAAACAAAATGTTCCCTATTTCAATAATTGGATATTAAATCCTAAAATCATTCAAAACCAAGAAACAGCACAGGAAATCCAGAATGTCATAGCCCAACTTCAAAATTACTTTATATCTACTCAAATTTCTTATCATATACAATGGGCGGCTGCCAAAGCGGTCATTAGGGGTATAATTATCCAAAAATCTGCATGGTTCAAAAAAAGTACAATAAGTTTAAAAAGGAACTAGAAACTCAAATAAATAATGCTGAATTAGAACTTCAGAAAAAATACTCTAAAGACCTGGAGGAAAAAGTAATAGACTGGCAAAAGCAATTACACAAACACTATCTAGAAAATATCTCCCTGTTAGAATTAAGGTCAATATATCAATATTCAGAATGGGCACAAACACCTTCAAAATTCCTAGCTAGACTAACATAAGAAATGGCCCACCGAGAATTAAAGAAATAGCATATGAAGGACTTGTAAAGCACAAGGACCAAGATATTGTAGATGCTTTTGAAGACGTATATAAGAAACTATACAACATACCCTTATCACCACCTACAGACAATTTTGGTGATTTTATACATAATATAAAATTTCCACAAATTATGGAAGACCAAAAATAAAACTCCTAAAACACCCCTGCAACTAAATGAGATAAAAGCTGCAATAAACAAACTCAAACTGGGTAAATCCCCTGGGCCTGACGGCTACAACTCTGCATTTTATAAACTATTCATGGAACCTATTTCCAAAGTATTATTAAAAGTTCAACTTTTATAATACAACATGGAATAACAGATAATTATTTAAATAACTCCTAAACAGTGCTAATTCCAAAACCGAATTCTGACCCAACAGATCCAGCAAACTATAGACCAACAGCCCTGATAAATACTGGCCTTAAGATCCTAGCTCATGTTATAGCAAATAGACTTAAGAATGTACTCCCTTCTATCATTTCCCAAGAACAAATGGGCTTTATGATAAATAGGCAAACAGGTGATAACACCCTCCTTTTAGATACCATTATCAGACTTCTTAACAGCGACAAATGCCCCGGATATATCCTCACGGCAGATGCAACCAAAGCTTTTGATAGAGTTAATTTACATTTCCTATTTAATATATTGCCTTTATGTGGTTTTCCTCAGGAATTCATAAGGATAATTAAGGTTCTATATCAGAAAGTTTCTACTACTATTCAGATAAATAAGCTCAAAACTAACCCTATACTGTTATCCAATGATACAAGACAAGGTTGCCCTCTTTCCCCATACCTCTTTAATCTTCATCTAGAACCTCTCCTTCTGTTTATTTCACAAAAAAACTTCCATCACATACCTAGAATCTATAATACAAATCTTATATTCTCTGCTTTTGCTGATGAATTAAATATATATTTTTCAACTTCCCACTACTGACCTCCCAAAAATACTTAAAAGCTATAGATGAGTTCTCCGAAATCTCTAACTATAATTTAAATCCAAACAAATCCCACATATTTCCCATGAATCTTATAGGTCATAAGGAATTTTACTTTCCCATGAGTGAGATCAAGATAAGTTACCAGATAAAATACCTAGGAATAATATTTACTCCTGACTTTAAGGATATGATATAGAATAACGTATTGCGTACATGGAACAGTATTGAAAGTGATATAAATAGGTGGAAGAATATTAATGTCATTACTCCCAAAAGCTAGTGTTGTTAAGATGAACCTTTTACCGAGAATACTCTTTCAAATAAATGCTACTTTTTCAAATATTCCCAAAAAATTATTTCTTGATATAGAAACAGCTATATCAAGATTCTTATGGTACCCCAAATCCACTAGAATTAAATATGACAAACTTGTACTTACCAAAGATAAAGGGGGATTGGGGCTACCTGATTTCAAACTATATTATAGTATAATTACTGCCTACAGACTAATACAGATAATAAGCCATGACCCGTATGTAAATACCTGGACACCCAAATGGACCAAAATCTGGTCTGAACAACTATTAAAGAAATAGCAAATCCTTACCATTTTTAAACCTAAATCAAAATGGCATATTCACGAAGAATATACACCCACTAATTAAATACATGATTCTTACTACACAGAAATTATTTAAATCATTGCAATTGTTAGATGCTCTTGCCTTTATACAACCACTCCACCTAAATCCCAACCTACTAATAAACAATAAACCCTTAAATCTAACAAATTACCCTTTGATAAAAGATCTCACAGTATGGGAAATAACCAATGGAGAGAATCCAATATACAACAAATAAGACTAGAACTAAATCTTAATAAGAAATATACTGTTATTCTTACCCAAATCCATTATCTCATAAATGCTAAATTCTCACAAACACAAGTCGACTTGCAGGATATTAATTTAGTAAAACTAATACTAGAAAACCTCAAGATGAAAGGGAAAACAATTTCTAGGACATATAAACTTGTAACAAACATAAAACACCGGAATTCTCTATTCTCACTTTCTCCCCCCCTTTTGTTACTACTAAAAAGGAAACCCATCCTTTTAAGAGAAGTCGTCTGTGGACAAGCTGTCTGATCTACTCTACAAATACTGGGATCTTGACTCCCCATTACTAAAGAAACTCAGTGTATGTAATTAGTCTCATATATGTTATACTAGTGCCTATCTAAACTTGAGCAGCATCCTACCTCAGTGCGCTTGTAGATAGCCTACCGCAGGCCATTGCACTGCCCCCCCCAACCTTGATCTAAAGTCTAATCTTTTAGTCCCCTCACTACCTCTATCTATTCTTCCTTAAACCTTACTTCTTAGAGGAACCTCTTCAAAGTGTACCTCCCTCCTTTCTCCACTAGGTGGCAGCTTACTCTAGATATAGACCAGATATAAACCTTTTCTGCTCCGTATATTTTCTCTGCCTAGAACATGTCTCTGCCCTTCTCTATTGAAACAGTGATACTTCCACCACTCTCTCATGCTCTTCCTCCAAAACGTGCAACTTACCAAACATAACTTCACAGTTTAACTATAAGAAACCCTAGCTAGTAAACAGAATACCTGCACCCAAGCTGTAGCTATCCTCCTCCAGTCTCTGATTGTTTTTATGCTCCTTTCCCACCTCTCTTGGCTCTTCCCGCTCCGTTCGCCCTATGGGCTCACTCCGCTCCCCTATCCTGCCCCCAAATCTCACCCACCCCCAGTACTCCTACATTTATTCATTCCTCTCCCCACTAATCCCTCCCTTTCCCACAACCAATCCCTAACCACCTTCTGCCCCTTCCTATTAATCACCTGACTCCACCCCTTCCTCCAACCCACCTGACTCACTACCGCTCCCCCCACCCACCTAATATCTCTTCATCCTTCTCTATCACATCTAACACCACTACCATTGTCCACCTTTCCCTTCTCATTCCTTATCTCTATATCCTTGCCCTTATTTCTACTTACTCTTTACCATACCACCTCTTTCACTGATCTCTATTTAATCCTTCCCCCATCTCCCACTCACAACATTTCTACATCTCACTTTCATAATATCTCATCCTCTTTAATTCCCCTCCACCCTATCCTTCTCCTAAATGTAAAAGTATTTCCAAACGCTTCTAATTACTTCAAACCCAAACCAAATCTCTATCAGCCTTCTGTAACCAAATACAAACCTAACAAAAATATTCACCTTCCCACTTACCTTTGTCTAGCCGGAGACATCCACCCTAATCCCGGACCAAACCTCTCCATAACAAACCTCCCCAGCACCAGCACCAAACCCTCAAGTAAAAACCTTAAACACTTCACCATCAACGCCCAAAGCTTAATAAAAAAATTAACCCTCTTCCATGCCTGGCTCAACCATAACCTACCAGACATAGTAGCTATCTCTGAAACCTGGCTAAAACCTCATATAAGTGACTCCGAATTCCTTCCCCCCGGATTTCACTCTCTCCGATCTGACCGCCCAAGTAGCAGAGGTGGTGGTGTAGCTTTAATCTACTCCAACCAATTGTCCATCTCTCCTTACCTTAACCCTATTCCCTCTTTCTCTAATGCTGAACTTGTGATTGGCCTACTAAAAATAAATACCCATAAAAGTATCTGCATTATTTCCCTCTATATTCCCCCTGGTAACAACACCAATACCCTGGAAGACATACTATCCTGGACCTCATCCAATATTAAACTAGAAACCTACATCATGGGAGATGTAAATATTGACTGGGGAAAAATCATCAGCCCTAATCCCACAATAACAATCAACCTACTCAACTTACAAACTCCATTACCAGGCCTAACAAAACCAACCCTCCAGGCTCCATACTTGACTGGATCCTAGTATCTCATCCTAACAAAGTCATAAAATCCGGTGTCATTCCTGACTCATTAGGAGACCACCTCCCTGCCTTCACCCTTCGAGCTACTCCCACTTCATCACACTCTCACCAATACATTCATACTCGTAACCTAACTTTAACCCCACCATCTTCTCTAACTCCCTTAAACTAACTGGAACCCCTTAAAAATACTACCATTAGACAAAGCCGTTGACTACTTCAATTCTACATTCTTAACTATCCTTAACTCCCTTGCTCCAATCAGAACTAAAAGAGTCAAAACTAAGACTACCCCATGGCTCACCAAAGATACAAAAAAGATAATGCTACAAAGGGATAAAACATGGAAAACTTACCTCCGCCATAAACAGCCTGAAATACTACTTAAGTATAAATAATTCAGAAACCTAGCCAAAAACAAGTCATTAGAGATAAAAAAATCTTACTACATCAAACTACAAGAAAATCATGCTAAAAATCCCAAACAATTCCAGAACTCTATTAATTCCCTCCTCAGCCCAGGTACAAAAAACAACCCTGTCCAGACACCAGCAAATCTGACCTGGAAATTGCCTCGCTATTCAATACCTTCTTTACGTCTTCTATCACTGAGCTAAGACCTTTACCAACATTAACCCTCCCCCCCTGCTCAATCTCCCCCTCCCTCATCTCTACACCCTATTTTTGAACTTAAACCCATCTCCACCAATCTAATAAAAAAACTTCTTTATAAACTTAAGCCTTGCTCCAACACCCCTGACAGCATTCCATCCTCCTTCCTAAAAATAGCCTCTGATGCTATTGCTCTGCCTATCAGCATCCTGATCAATAGATCACTAAGTGAATCCTATGTTCCCAAACTTTGGCGTTCTGCATTTATTCTTTCACTTCATAAGGATGGCAAAAATTGTAATGTCTCCAATTTCCACCCCATAGCCATCCTCTCCCCCATCTCCAAAATTCTTGAAAAATGTATCCACCTTCAGCTCTTGCCATTCCTTATCAAACACCAGCTACTCTCTCCTACCCAACACAGCTTCCGCCCAGGGGACAGTACTAACACCACCCTTCTCTCCTTCTTACATTCTGTAAACTCCGCCCATGACTCTGGTAATATGGTATCTTCTGTTCTGCTTGACTTATCCAAAGCCTTTGATACCATCTCTCATACCCACCTTCTAAGCCATCTCTCCAATCTCAACCTCTCTCAAAAAACTCTCTCATGGTTCTCTAGCTACCTTTCAAACAGGTCCCAAGCCGTGAAATGGGGCCAAGCCACCTCCTCTTTCTTTTCTACCCCTACCAGAGTACCCCAAGGTTCCATACTTGGCCCACTGCTATTTAATATCTTCATTAATGACTTCCACAAAGCCATTCCTAACATCAAAATTGTGCACTACGCTGATGACTCCACTTTGATCTGCTGCGCTACCAACCTAACCGAGCTCCAATCTCTGACACAAAAAGCCTTCTCAACCACCGAAAACTGGATGCTCCAAAATCAACTCTTACTAAATGCCAATAAAACAAAAATCCTTCTATTCTCCCCCTCAAAATCCTCCCTCTTGACAATAACTCCCTCCATATAACCAGTCTCAATAACTCCTCCATTGAGATTGTACCCTCTGCCAAACTTCTTGGTGTCACAATTGACAATCAACTAAAATTTAACACTCATATCCAGGTAAACATCAAGAAAACACACATAAAACTAGGCCTACTTTACAGAAACAACCACTTCCTCTCTCCTTCCACCAGACTAACTCTTGCCTCTACCTACCTCCTTCCCTCTCTTATGTATGGCGCTCCCCTGCTCACTAATTTATCTTCCACACTCACCTCCAAACTTGAAGTTTGTTATAACAAAATTTCCAGATTTGCTACCAATGCCAAATCCTCATCTCATCATTGCACTGCCCTTCATTCTCTAAACTGGCTTGAACTCCCTAACCTACTTGACTTTCTCCAAATTACCACAGCCCACATATTACTATTCCAACCTACTAACTGCCCTGCTCTATCTAACATTCTACAACCTTATACCCCTCTCAGACCCCTTAGATCCTTTCACCAAAACCTGATCACAGTTCAAAAACCCAAGCACCCAGCTGGTCAGCTTCTCCTATCCTTTACCCTAGCAAAAAAAATGGAATGCTCTACCCTCCTCTCTAAGGACCTGTAACAACCATCTTATCTTCAAAACTCAACTTCATTCCTACCTCTACCTGAACAGGAAATGCAACTGCACTCTTCCACCCATACCTCTCATGCCCTCCTCCCCCTTTACTCCAGGCTAACCTTTTCTTCCTACCTTCCTCTCAATCCACTGATTCATTTTGTAACTAGATAATAATATCTAGCCTTTATACTAAAAGCTTGTTTGTTTATTTTTCTGAATAACTGTAATTGTCTTTGACTTTTTCTTGTTAAAGGAACCCATTGTTTGTACTCTAACTCTTAGATATTTTCATGTAATTAACTTTGCTATGTGGAGCTTTTCTCCCCGGGCCTCCACTGAAAATGGGCTCTTAAGCCCAGTGGACCACCCCGGTAATCAAACTGGAATAAATAAATATTTTTAAACTATTGGCAAAAAAAACAAAACAATCACTGTCACATGAAAATAAGAGACTGGCGATTCAGAATACAATAAAATTCATTCCTTTTAAGAAGCTGCTATATATATATATAGGTTGTAGAATGCACCTGCTCAATTTGTCCACTATCACGTTGGAGCTCCTGGGAATGTGCATTGCAGTTAGAAAGCGGTTGTAAGCTATCACCCATTGCCATATTCTCAAGGCCTCTTTGCATAACGGGTAAGATCTGGTGCCCCCTTATTTGCTGATGTACCAGACCATTGACATGCTGTCTGAATGGATCGCAATAGTCCCTGATGGAAGGATGGAATGAAATGCTTGTGGCGCTAGAAGCACCACCCTCAGTTCCAGGGCATTGATATGCAAAAGGGTCTCTGTCTCCGACCAGGTGCCTTGGACCGAATTTCCCTGACATAGCCCCCCCCACCCCATCAGGGAGGCATCCGTGGTCACTGTGGCTATCAGTTGATGGGGGTTGAAGGGGAGAGACCATTGTTGGGGATTTCGAGACGTACACCAGAGTAAATCTTGCTTGCATCTCTAAATTACACTTATCTGAAAGGACAAAGGATGTTGTAGAGAGTACCACTGAGTGAGAAGTAGCCACTGAAGAAACCTCATGTGGAATCTGGATAGAGGAACAATGGTAATCGAGGCTGACATTGACCCCAAGAGCTGGAGTATAAATCGAGTGGATGATTTGTGGTGACGGAGCAGTGGTTGAACTTGTTGCCTTATTCTCTGAAGCCTGTGTTCTGGAAGACTGAGTTGGGTTCATGTTGGATTTTTCCCAGTTTATAGTGATTCCCAGGCTTTGAGCTGTTAAGAGCATATACTGCAGGGCTTCTTCCAGTAGATGCTTGGTGGGATCAGTGAGGAGCCAGTCATCTAGATATGGAAATGCCTGGAATCCTTGAAGTCACAAGTGAGTGATAACCACTGCCATGCATTTTGTGAACACTCTGGGGGCTGTAGAGAGACCGAAGGGCAGAGCCTGAAATAGGTAGTGACTGGCTCCAATGCAGAAGCAGAGGTATCTTTTTGAGCATTTGTCCATTTTTATGTGGTAATACACATCTTGAAGATCTACAGAGCAAGTCCAATTGTCTTCTTCCAGAAGAGGAAGGATAAACTAAACAGTGACCATCTGGGAATTTTTCTGTTTTTACAAATTTGTTCAGTGTACTGAGATCCAGAATTGGTCTCCAGTCCCCTGTTTTTTTTGGCACTAAAAAGAACCTTGAGTAAAAACCAGATCCTATCTGGTCTGGGGGGGACCTATTGGATAACTCTTTTTTGTAGCAGCTTTTGGATTTCGTGTACGGCTGCTTCCCTTTGACTGGGTGGAATGTCGGGTAATACTCTGGATGAGATTGGATAAAGATAGAAGGGGATGCGATAGCCTCTGGATATTATCCGTTGTACCCAAGAGTCGGTGGTTATATTTTGCCAGGCAGCAGGGTACAAGGAAAAATTACCCCTGACCGCTTCCAGAGGTAAGCAGTCGGGCAACGCTTCAGGAGAGCTGATAGAGTTGGCCAGAGAAGGAATCTCTGGAACCCTGGTTTCATGGACCTCCTCTGCCCCGAAAGGGGTGTCTTCCATTGGAGTTTCTCCCTCTGACCTGTTTCTCCACAAATATAACATTTCTTATCACGATTACTTATCAAATGATCATCTTTTCCACAGAAATAAAAATGTTTTTTGGTTGTCCCCAGTATTTTACAACATTGCTGTTATCCTCTACGTTTATCATACAAGGGATATGAACATTTTTTCTTTCTCCTTTTTCAATACAATATGATATTCCCACCCCCCACTCCATAATTGTCTGTTATCATATATTTTGCTATTTTTCATAACTTAAAGTCTCTTTTTCAACTTCAATTCAAAACTGACCATATATCTTCTTGTTTCTTTGTTAAATGCTTTAAACATGTAACAATTCAATGGATTACACTTCTTTTTCTTCTCATACTTCCCCACAAAAAAGTTTCCAGAATATAACCAGCATCAAAAATAATATCACAAAATGTCTCTTTATGAATAACAATAAAAGTGCTTACCTCCTGAGCCTTCACTCCGAATGGAACCATTACATTGTTTCAAATGTTATACCTGTCCATTTCTTTTTCTTCCTTGTTCTGAATTCTCACCATAAATTTCCTTTGATTGTTGACATTTCCTCTCCTCTGTTCATCTCTCATAACTTTCACTGCAGTTTCTTAACAGTTTCTGCATAGGTTTTCCTTGCCTGGAGATTTCCTTTCAAAATAGCTTCCAATTCCTCTGACTGAATTTTGCCTATAATTTCACACCAAGAAACATCTTTTCCACTCTTTGGCTCGCTTTACATGAATTAACCCAAAATATTTTCCCATAACCCGATCGGAGGGTTGTAATAACACATACATCATTGCATTGCACATTTGCTTCTGATGAAACAGAAATTCTGCTGAAACAGCTCCTCAAAATCTGGTATAGCTTCAGAAACTACACTGGCATTCACCACTGTGCTATCCAACATCTTGGATTTCCTTGAATGCTGTTCTCCCAGCTGCCACTGCACTAGGAATGGAAAATACACTCTCCTAATGAGTAGAAGTTCCCTGAAGTCCCAGCCAAACTTACCATAGTTATACAAATACCAACTTGGGTGCTCCCTGAAAAGAGGCTAAAAGCCAGTGGGACTAACCTAGTCAACAAAACATAAATGAATAGAAACAGTTTAAGTAGTTGAGTCTTTGACAACTGGGGAAGTGAGGAACCAGACAAGATGCAATTTGGAAGAAAAAAATGGAGAGACTGACAAAGCAATTCATTTCCAAGCTTACAAAGGGATAATACCACTGTTCCCTTTGATAGGCTGAGATACATTGGTAATACTCTAAAGAATGTAAAAATGTAAGTGGAGCCAAGCTAGTTAAACAAGTTACTGTATAGACTGATATGTCATCAGTTGATATTGGATTGCAAATGTCATGCTGTATAAACAAGGACATTTGGCCAATAATGAAATGCATTTTAAATATAAAAGGAATATTGGCACAGTAGTATGAAGCATATTCAAGAGTGTAGACATTGAGGCAAAGCAGGAAGATGTTATGGCTTTGGGCTGATTACAGGTCATATATGCAAAATAGAACAAGTATTAACTATACTTTATAATATATATATTTTAATACTTATTATAATAATACATGTAATCCTTTTAGTTTTATATCATGATATTATAATTATTCCTTTTAAGAAGCAGATGCATTTGACTGACATGCAGCTTTGTTACTGGTGAAGTTGGAGAGCAGTTTGTATGACTGCTTCATCAAACTAAGAATATTTTGTTCTATGGCGAGATGTTTAATGTGAAACATTTCATTATACTTAATAATTGCATTAGTGGTTTTGATCATAACAAGATGTCCTAAACTTTCATTTTTATTATTTATATCAATGTTTCATCTATTAACTTTTATTGTGTTTTACAATATAAATGTACTATAAATGTTTGTCTTTAAATACTAATGGATTAAATAATCCATAAAAAAGGGATAATTTAAGTACTTAAGACTATATAAGGCTCATATACTTTTTTTAACAAGAAAAATGTCTACTTGACAATGACATTAACAGACTGTTCTCAAGGGTTTATATCGGAACATCTAAGGCTGATAAGTACGAAGCACACAACTTCAAACTTCAAACCCCGAAAGCTGACATTGAACCGCAGAACGGAGATCACCACAGAGTGCAGGAAAGGAAGATTTCCCTTTACTGCACTATAGTGTGATCTTGGAGTTGGTATATTTAAGTAGTGGGGGAGCATTTTTTTTTTTTTGGTAGTTAGTATTTTTTTTGTATGTTCGATGTTGTCAGCTTTCGAGGTTTGCAGTTCAAAGTTGTGAGCTTTGGACTTGCAAGCTTTCGATCATCTGATATAGACCCATTCTCAAAGGAATATTCAGTTTTGGCTAGCTCTCAGTTTAGATCTAAAAGAAGAGGCACACTTATTTTATGGAAGAATTCTTCTGTAATGCCTAAGGTAATTGATATGTATTAAGATAAAAATGGAATGTTATATCTTGTGGTAGTTGAAATTAGTAATATAATCTCTACTTTTTATTAGCTCCAATTGGAGTCCAGGAATTGGACCTAAGGTTGCAAAAAATATTTAGACATTATAATCTCTTATATGAGAGGGCAGGTTATTGTAGCTGGGGACTTCAATTGCATTCTCTCACAAAAGGATTCTGATTCTACTATGAAACCTAAAATTGTGTCATCTGCCAAGCATTTATTAATTTTTATTAATGTATTGCATTTCAAGATATATATGACTTGAAGTTACCCAATTATCTTAATTATACTCATTTGTATAGATTTGGAACTCAAACCAATATAGATGAGTTTTTTTATTTCTAGTAGTTTACTTTCAAACACTGAAGATGTGACAATAGTATACTGTCATTTATCTGGCTATAATGAAGCTTATTTTAATCTTATATTAAAATCAAACAAACTAATACACTGTAATACACTACTGGCTTATATGGGTAGAATAAAAGGTTTTAAAGAATTGTTTTTCAATGGAATACATAACTTCCTAGAAATAAATAACAATGGAAAAGTCTCTGATGTCATTTTGTGGGTTTCTGTGAAAGCTTTTCTCATTGGTTTAATAATAAACTGTGTATACACCAAATAAAAAAATGGGATAATGATCTTCATATTTTACACCAAATAAAAGATGGGATAATGATCTTCATATTTTACAGTCCAAAACAGATAAATTAAAGTTATCTTTAAAACTAAATGATGTCTCTACTCATACAGAATTGGTAACTTGAATTTCTAAACACGTTGAAATCTTAAATCATAAGGTGTCCATCAATCTGGAGAAATTTACGCTTCAAACATATTCTGTGAATCCTATGAATTTACACAAATTAGCTATTAGGGCAAAAAATTAGTAAATTCAGTCATATTAAAGAAATTTCTTGCAAGTCTCAATGAAAAACTAAAAAATTGACAGATTTAAAAGCTGTCCTAGAGTGCTTTATGAAACATTATGAGCATATAAATAAAACAGATAATAATTTAATTAATGATAACCTACTGGAAGCACTTTTAAAACATAATATTCATTATGCATTAACTAAAGAACAAATTAGAAGAACTGATAGACCATGTTCTCTAAAACAATTAAAGATCAATTTAGAAAATAAAAGAATAATAAAGCATGGTATGGATGGTATTATATCTGAATTACATAAATTACTACTCAATAATGTAGTTAGGTTATTATTAAAACCTTTTAAAGAAATCTAATATACAATTACTGTTCCTCCATCCTGGAGATTCTATCTTATATCACCATATTAAAGCAAGATAAAGATTCTATACTATGTTCCTCCTATCATCCTATTTCTCTTTTAAATGTTGATTATAAATTTTTATGCCTATCTCAGCAAATAGAATTAATGTAATTCTACCAAACATGATTAATGATAACCAAACAGGGTTTATATTTCACATTTAACAGACAAGATCAAGATAAGAATTAGACTTACCACGTTAATGGATTTTGCTAATAAAGATAAAAAAATAATTCAATTACAAGTTTAGATATTGGTAAAGCTTTTGATTATGGGAACTGGTCTTATTTAAAGTTATTAAAGAATATAATTTCTCTTTTGAATTCATAAATTTAATCTCTTAGCTTTATAGTAATTATTACTCCTTTGTCAAAATAGGATATTTTCTATCTAGCTCTTTTAAAATTGAAAATGGTACTAAACAAGGTTTTCCTTTTTCTCTCCTGTTATTTGCTTTGGTTGTAGAAACTTTTACAAACTATATTAGAACAAATGATAATATTACTGGTATTTCTCTAGCTGATAATTTTACTTCAAAGTTCAGCCTTTTTGCAGATGATATCTTACTTATAATATTGATACCTCATTAAGTCACATTGTTGAACTCCTGAAACAATTTAAAATGATGCCAAGTTTAAATGTTAATAATCATAAAACATTTTATTAATTAATAAAAAATAATTCAATTAAAAATATAGCGATTTTAATTTAAATAATACACAAATTAAGTATTTAGGTATTATAGTAACATAAAAATGTAAAGACCTGGTACTAATTAATTTTAAGTATATTTTTAAAATAATTACTCAGTTAATAGCTAATTGGAATATTTTTTCATCACTATGGAAGATCATCTAAAATTAATCAAAATGGTAATTTTGCCAAAAGTTTTTCATTCAGTCATTACTTTCAATCACATCCAAATAATTTTAAAGAAAATAAATGCTATTTTTAAATTCCTTTGGTATCCAAATAAACCAAGAATTTCTTTTGAGTAGCATTGAAAAAGTTTGGAAGATGGTGGTATAGGTTTTTCAGATAATGAATTATATGCTACATCAACTATTGTTAAAATAATAGCATTATGGCTTAATGATTCATATCAGTTGAAATGGAAGTTAATTCATGAAAAGATTTTACTTATTGATAATAATTTTACTACGTCATTTCATTTGCAAACTACATCATATAAGTTTTGTTTTTAAAAGATTACTATACAAATGATGCTAATAATTCTTATTCTATCCCTTACATTAATTACATTTTTCTCTTTTTTAAGAAATTTATTTACTCTAATCATATCATTAAAATTTTTATTTTTTCCCTATTGCATATACTACTGAATGTTTAGAAACACATAATTTTAATAAAATGTCAGATTTGAAAAGTTGTAATTTACATTTTTGGCTTCAGATTTTAAATGGGAATGAAATGTACACTTCAGAATATCTTCTTGGAAAATATAGTTTAGACTGAAGTAACTGGTTATTTTTGCAAAGTTAATGACAATTTGTAACCCTTAACCTTTAAAACAGATCTTATAAATGACAATCATATGAAATATTTTCCTAATATTTTAGATTTTTTAATTAATGTAAATAATTTATTAACTAAGTCTTAATTATCTAAGATTTATAGCATTCTTATTCTTTACAATTTAATAATGGGGTATTTTCTGATGAAAATAAAAAAAATGCTATCACAAACTGCAGGGAGAACTATATCTTTATTATATTGGAACAATCTGACTTGGAAGTATCCACAGAGTCTATATCACACCTCATAAAAATGCCTTAATGTAGAAATCAACTAATATTAAATGTTGGAGATGTGATTTAGTAATAGAAGCTGACTGGATACACATGATGTTAAAATATAAGATTATATCACATTTCTGGGAAGATATTAATAATTTTACACAAGAGTTATGGTCAGATGCATCATTTCTAAATATTTCATTGTATTTAATGCTCTGGTTCATGCTGTTTTTTTCTAGGATGCAAATTCCTTTTTTGGGGCTTTTTTATTCATAGCTAAAAAAGTAATTAGAAAAAAATAGAAAAACAAAACCACACCATCATTTATTGAATTTCTCTATTTATCAAAATTGTCTGTAAAAATGATCCATTAATTACAAAAATGACAACTTCTGATATTATGCATTATAATAAATCCTGATTAAAACTTAAGGATCCTCTGGATAAATACTATTTAATAGTTTAATTATTTAACATTTAATTTTCTTATTATGGACTTTTATAAATAGTTATTTTTTTCTTGTACAGTTTATTATGTTTTCTCTGTTATCATGAAAATCTCAATAAAAAGCTTTTTTAAAAAAGAGTGTAGACGTCGACACATTGCATAATAAAATAGTTGAATTATGCAATGATGTACACTTAGCACTAAGAGTGTTGGTAAACCATAATCCTGATTATTGTGCAGAGTGATAGACACCAATTTTTGACAACCTGTTCAGTGGAAATGGTTAAATCTCACTCAGTTTACATTTTAGGATGAAACACAAAAGTAACACAAATTTCAACCAAAACTTTATTTTTCATTACTCAATTTGCAATAAGATAGCAATATTTTGTAACTGTTTAGCAATGGGATTAAAATGATCAATCCACTAGAAAAAGTTACGTGTCACACTAGCTAACTAAATGGATTTTTACAATAAATTTCAGTTTTGTTTGGATAAATTACATTACTTGCTATTTCAACAAGCCATTAACACTGCATGTCCTTTTCAAGTTCTCCCATCAACATTTTGTTCTAACTGACAATCACCTTCAGTTAATGTACCATTATTACAAGCTAAGGATAATACCCTGTTTTAACCATATGATGGGTGCCCTCAGTGATTGGTATATAATCTGACAGAGACAACCTCTGCCTTGCCTTTATAAAGGTAATGATGAATGTACAAGTACCTTTTGTAATGAGACCAACTTACACTAGAAAGATTGCTCCATGGTATGTGCATTAATTTCATGTCCTACAGCACAGAGTGATGCCACAATTACAAAGTCCTGGGGTACCCTGTAAAACCGGTGTTCTTGCTATTACCAACACATGCATTGGAAGACATTCAATGCTGACATATTGGGTAAAGGAAAACAGAACTGTTTTGATTAATGCTTTTCAACTGAATGAGTGATCTAAATTGGTTTACCAGACATGCAAATTTTGACAACTGAATGCAAACAAATTCTACAACTACTTACAAACAAGACTCACAAAAATGCACTAAGATGATTTGAGATAAAATTGTCACTGTAAGAAATGCATACCACATAGTAGGCACTGCTGTCACTCATTGGTTGGTATTTTTATTTGATCTTCTAATCTGTGCAAGTGGTTCAACCCTTTGTGGAGGTCACTATTCATAATGTTACATTTAACCATTAGATTTTGTATCATTCTATGTGATATGTACATTAAATTATGTAAGAGGTCTAAGCAACCTGTCATCTTGACATGTGCCATTGCATGCCCTTATTTCTGACATTCAGCAATGCAGAAAAAAAGAAGTTATGTACTCACCATAATGTTCCATCTGTGTTGTCCATTTTCATTCTTCCTCAACTAATTGGTTCGTATCCGATCCCTCGGATCGGACTTGGCCATTGCTAAAACTTGTGGTACCCAAAAAATTTTGAGCCTCTCCCTTACCCATAATACACCAACCTTAAGTACCTCATATACTGTTTGCTGATTTTTACTAGAAATACATGTCTGCAGTGCATAGGAAGAAAATGGAGTGAATAACACATGCAGTCAAAATAGATGACTATATCTGGAGTTCAATATAAAGGACAGTGATATCCTCTAACCACTTATTCTTCCAGAGGTCTTCAAAGGATGGGGGTTGGTCGGTGAAGAGTTGAGGAAAAATTAAAGTGGACAACACAGATGGAATGTTATGGTGAGTACATAACTTCTTTATCTGATGTTGTCAATTTTCAGTCTCCCCTCAAGTAATGGGACAGAGTCCCCAGCTGCTTATGATCCTGGGTGGACTCAAGGGAGGATATTCCTGAGCATCACTGAACCATATGATGCTCTACTTCTGGAGACCAAGTCCAATTTGTAATGAGTAACAAATGTATGGGGAGTAGTCCAAGTTGCTGCAGCACATATATCATCCATGGATGCTGTAGACTGGAAAACTGAGGAAGTTGCCATGGATCTAGGTGATTGAGTCTGTAATGGTTTTGGTAAAGTAAAATCCAATCTGCTGAAATACAGTCAGTCAGCCATCTGGCTAAAGTTACTTAGACAACTGGTTTTCCCAATTTTACTACTGTAAATGAAACAAACAATTGGTCATTTTTTCTGATGTCTTTTGTTCTATGTAGGTAAAATGTAATTGTCTGTGAACATCCAATAAATGTAACATGTATTTGTCTTTGTTAGCAAATTTAGGAAAGAAGACTGGCAAATTAATGGATTGACTGATATGAGATTCTGACACCACCTTTCAAAGAAAGGATGCATTGGTTCAGAGTGTTTAACTCTATCCTTATGAAAGATCAAATATGGAGGTTTTGAAGACAAGGCTTGACTCTCTGAAATTCATCTGGCAGAAGTAATGGCTACTAGGAATATTGTCTTCCAAGAAAGATATTTAAGATCACACTTAGCTGCTCGTTCGAAGGGAGGATGAGTAAGCGCCTGCAGATTTAGGTCCCTTGGAGGAGTAGGATCTTTAAAAGAAGGTCTTACAGGAAGAGTGCCTGGCAAAAAGGCTTTACATAGCTTAAGAGAGGCAACAGAGGAACCATCAAATCAAATGTGAAATTTGATATTGCTGATAACTGAACCTTAACTGTAGAGGAACTAACTCCTTCTTTAAAAAATAAGGCTAAAAATTCAAAAATGTTATGTATCGGAGCTGAAAAGGCTTCAACATTAGTTTGATGTGTCCAGTAAAGAAACTTTTTCCACTTACTGGAATAAAGCTTACATATAGAAAGTTTATGGGAAGATAAAAGTATAAGTTGGACAGGAAAGAAGTCTGGCTATTAATGGAATTGGAGAAGCCAGGTGGTCAGCCTGAGGCTTGGCATGTCTAGATGGATCACGCCTTTTGGGTGAGACAGGAGATCTGGAGTTGGATCCAGAATCCAAGGTTGGTGAAGTAAAAGAGGCCAAAGGAAGGGAAACCAAATCTGTTGAGGCCAGTAAGGTGTAATGAGGATGACTTTACTCTTCAACATGGCAGATTTCTGTAGGAATTCCAGAATTAGTGTGATTGAAGGATAGGCATAAAGTAGACTAGGGCCAATTGTAAAGCACAGCATCCCTCATTTTTCCCCCCATGGGGGAGATTAGGGCAAAGTAGTTGCTGCATTTGTTGTTTAGGGGAAAAGCAAAACAATTGCAGCAAGGTTGACCCCATAGATGAAAAATCATTTCTGTCACATTCTTGTTGTGAGACCACTCGTGAGGTAGAAGAATGCACCTGCTCAGTTTGTCTGCTATCTCACTGGACCTCACCAGAATGTGCATTGCTATGGGAAAGCAGTTGGATAAGATCGCTCATTTCCACACAAGGGGTAAGATCTGGTCCCTCCTTGTTTTCTGCTGTACCAAACTACTGACATACTGCATTGTCTATTTGAAATGCAATCATCCTCAAATGGATAGCATCTTGAAAGGCCTGCAACGTTAAAAGCACTGCTCTTATCTCCAAGATATCGATGTGCAAGTTGGCCTCTTCAGGGGAGCAAGTGCCTTGGACTGTTTTCCCCAGAAAATACCCTCCAGCTGGGATGCATCTGTGGTCACTATGGCCGTGGGCTGAGGGGCAAGAACAGATGGCCTTGTAGAATCTGATCTGACTGAATACAGCACCTGAGATCCGTCTTGCATAATGGGCATGAACAGATGGCCTTGTAGAATCTGATCTGACTGAATACAGCACCTGAGATCTGTCTTGCATAGTTGATTGATTTGTATCAGAGTTGACATGGGTTGGTAAGTTATTGACCATTGTGTTTATAGCATCCACTGTAGAATCCTCATGTAAAATCTGGCTAAAGGTACTAGTGTTATTGCCTCTAAAACAGACCCTAGAGGTTGAAGGACCAAGTGGGCTGAAATCCTGGTACTGCAGATAATTTTCCGCACCTGTGATCTTATAGTTTGAATTCTTGAGGGAGGCAGTGAAGCTATCATTGACTTTGTGTTGAACAATGTTCCTATGAATTCCAAATTGTAACTTGGCTATAGTTGAGAATTGTAGTTTATGGTTATACCCAGATGAGAACATGTACAGATAACCTGATCTCTAGCCCTTATTAATTGATGCCTGGTTGGGGTGGTAATGATCCTGTCATCTAGATATGGAAACATCCAGAATCCTTGCAGTCTGAAGTGAGCTGTTACCACTGCCATACATTAGGTGAACACCCTAGGAGCTGTGGTGAGACCAATGGGCAGAACTCTGAACTGGTAATGACTGGCACCCAGCCAAAAGGGTAAATAACTTTTGGATCATCTGTTCTTCTTTATGTGATAGACCTACAGGATGCATACTGTTGCGAACATCCAGTTGTCCTTTCCCAGAAAGGGGAGAAGGACTGAACAGTGACCATCCAAAAACTGGTATGTCGAACTGACTTGTTTAAGTTGCTAAGATCCAAAACTGGTCTCCAGTCCCCTGTTTTCTTGAGTAAGTTCCGGATTCTATCTGGTCTGGTGGGACCTCTTGGACAACTCTTATTTCTAGCAGCTTTAAAACCTGAATACCTGCTTGCTCCTTCTGACTGGGTGGAATATCAGGGATTTTTCTTGTAATTGGAGGAGGAAGGGAAAAGGGTATTACATAACCTTTGGAAATAATCCTCTGCACCCAAGTATCTGTCATGATTTCTAGCCAGGGTCTCTGATGCAGGGATAGTTGACCCCTGACTGCCTCCAGAGTAAGGCAATTGGGCTTCATTTTAGGAACTCTAGAAGGGTCTATCAAAGAAAGTATATCTGGACTCCTGATTTTGTGGGGCCACCTCTGCTGCTGTGTCAGCGTCTACCATTAGAGTTCTCCCCTCTACCCCTGAGGAACCTTCTTCCAAATGTGTTCTGGAAAGGTCCCTGGGATTTCTTGAAACCTTTTGACCACCTCATTGAACCGTAGAAAAGGATCTTTGAGGGGTCAAAAACATATGCCCATGACAGACTGGGTCTTTCCATCCTTATCACATCTGGATAATGTGTCTTTTACTTTGGGGCCAAACAAAGATGTGCCATCAAGAGAAGCAATGACGAAGGAAGACTTGAAGGGCTCCACAAAATAACATAAGCGCATCCAGGCATATCTCCTAATAGAAATGCTTGAACCCACTGCCCTTGCGGTTCCTTCAGCTAAATACGAAAGGAGCAGTATGGAAGATTTAAAACAGATTGCAGGACAGCCAACTGAGAAGTCACAGAAAATTGTACTTCTTCGGAAACAGATCCTGAAAGGGTATCTGAGAGCTCTTTAATCAAATCCCTCTGTAATCTGATGAAATGTGCCCAATAATTCAGTAACCTTAAGGTGAAGGTCACTGAAGCATAGACATAATTTCCAAACCTGTCCATCACCTGTGACTCCCTGGTGGGAGGGGTGAATAGTGGAACTCTCCTTGGCAAGTTCCTTTTTAGTGGCCACCACCTCAACCATGGCATCAACAGGCACCCCTTTTCCCCAAAATTGTTTGCCCACAGGTGGTACCATAATTTTGTCTGGTCTCCAAAGTCATAGGTTCAATAGATTTAATAGTTTCAGGTTCCTTCCATGTCAGCTGAGAGTTCAACTCAATGAGCTTGTCGGTGGGCAGAGTCAAACAGGAGGTAGATCGGCCAGTACCAAAAGCCTCCAGGAAAACTGACTCCTCAGGGGAATGGTTGCTGGGTGCCCCGCCACCTCTATGCTTAAGGATTTTAAGGTATCTTCAAATGAGACATCTTCAAGATGTGACTGTGGGGACTCTTCACCTTCATCAAAGTCTGTATCTTCTGTGATAGACTCCTCTGTGAAGTCCAAGTCTTCTTCTTAGGGACCTCCTCAGTGGAAAGCTCTGGAGAGGTATCAGAAGAAGTCAGGATACTCTGTTGGGAAGCCTGGGGTTTTTGAACTGGCTGTTCCTGTAGAAATGTGTGATGACACTCTGAGTGCAGAGATATCAGGGTCATAGATTGTAGATATGAGGGGGTAGGATCCATCTGTGCTGCTGATGCAGGCAATGCTCTCTCCATAGCCTCAAACCAGACCCCCCCCCCCCGAGAGGGGAAAAGACCTCAGATCTGAAAAGACAAGCTTTTGGACAGCTGTCCTTCCCTGCTCTGAAGGCAATCCCCCCAAGGTAGAAGCCAGAGCCGAGCTAACCCGTGCCGAAGTTCTGAGGCATTGAGATGGCTCTGACTACTTTGGAGTTGACTCCAACACCTCGGATCTGACAGGGAGGCTTCAGCTCTGAGAGCTCTCTGGATCTGAATGAACCAAAGTGCTTAGAGCAAACTTTAGATCCAAGGATAACACTATTCTGATCAAAGTCATACAGAGCTAGACAGCTCAGATCCAAGGACTCTGAAACAGTAGTAGGAGTCAGAGGAGGAACTGGTAAAAGGGGTGTGGCAGAAAGTAGAAAAGCAGACTTCCTGACCAAAAAGGGTAGGAGCCGGTAGCCTTCTTTCCATATCCTCTTTTGTTAGACTTTTGTAAGTCTACTGGAAGAGTGAGTGGAAATTACAGATGGAGACCTGGGTCTCTCCAAAAATGGTGAGGGGACCCTTGAGGATACAGGGTCCATGGAAGGAGAATATCTGTCTAGTCTTTGGCAGGCAACTAATGCTGGAAGAAGTGGTTGGATCTGGTAACTTTTTCATCACATATGAAGAAGTCGGATCCTATGATTTTTTTCTGCTTAGCATCCAATGTTGAGGACAGATCTGATAATTTTTTCCTTTTAGGATCTGATGATGAGATCAGATCTGATTGAGGTCTCTTTTTTTTTGAATGTGCCAAGGTCCTGGAGGAAGAAGTAGATGGAAATTGAAAATGAGATTTTTGAGACTCTAGATTTCGGTGACTTAGCTCCAGATAAAGCCTCTGTGAATGCAGAAGGAAGCAAACCTTTTAGAATCAATTTATTTTTTTCTTTTGACAAGTGCAAAGCACAGACCACACACTATCAATCAGAAAACAATACTTCGAGACTAATTTTTTTTTTTAAGGAAAGGTACAAAAAAATTACCAACAATGGTAACAAAGAATCTACACCAAGTGTAGAAGCAAGGGAAAGAAATACTAGTGATCGTATTCAAGGGTACAAATTGTACACAATTAAGACAATACTAAATAGAAATAATACATAAACACAATAAAACATAAGGGGTAGACATGACCTGGGAAATATAAGGTTTAAACTAGCAAGGACAATAAAATTGCAAAACTAAACACTTATCTGCTCGATAGTAACGGTCACCATGTCTTTTGTGCAAGGCGGCAAATGAGATCTGAGGTACTTGAAGTTGGTGCATTATGGGTAGGGGAGAAGCTCGACAGTTTTTGCTTGCCTCAAGCTTTAGCAACAGCCAAGTTGGTTCCGAGGGATTGGATCCAAACCCTTTAGTAGAGGACAGAATGAAAGCTGACAACAGGTCATATATCTAGCTTAATTTCTGCTATTACACAGTAAATGCATAGTGCATTTTCTACTGTATTACAAATATTTAATCTATGTTTGGGAACTGCCTCTTAACTGTATCCACATCCATATTAAAGTTTAAGCCATGCTTTATGTGAAGTACAGACAAGAGACTGTAGAAAGGCAAACATTATTTTTTCACATACATGCTTCTGTTTGAAACTGTGGAATCCATACAGCTGCAGAATCTGACAGTCAGTTGCCGAAATCTAACCTCTTAGCAGAAACACTTAAATATGTTCAAAAGTTAAATATGTTCAAAAGAAAAGAATGTTTTTAAGTCAGCTCCCCCCCATTACTCCTCCCACCTATAGCCATCCTTCTTAAACTCTGTAATCTGTACTCCACCCAATAATTATAGTCCCCTCCTCTTTCCTTAAATCTCTAGAATACCTCCATCACTTTCTAAACCCTTTCTTCTTCATAGCCTTCTTTATTTTCCTAACCACTCATACCACTCTCTCTTTGCTCCAACATGCTCTCCTCAAGTTATCACACCCTCCAGTCCCCCAGCCTCCTCTTTCTGTTCCTACTTTCCTTATACTATGCTACCTCATATTCCACCTATGCTTGTCCAATATCACCTACAAAGACAACTACCATACAAACCCACCTTCCCCCTCACTCTTACTCCCATTTCCACTCTATCTCCTCTTCTCTCAATCAGCCCAACCCTCTGCACCTATTCCACCCTAAACTCTTCTCCTCTAAAGTCAAGATACTGTCACCTGCTCCAATCTACAATCTACCAAAATTCATGCCTGGCAGGCCAATATGGCTAAAGGATATCTCCTTCAACAACCAAGTCCAAGCTGGTGATATCCATCCTATCCCTGGTCCTGCATCCTTTATTAACAACACTCATCCCTTACCCTCTTCCTCCTATCTCAACACCCTAAAGATTTTTATAATCAATGCACAAAGTCTAAACAACAAAGTAAACCAATTTCAAGCTTGGTTAAGCCATAACCAACCAGATATCTTAGCCATCTCTGAAACCTGGCTCAAGCCCTTTATCTCCGACTCTCAGATTCTGCCCCCAGGATTTCATTGTCTCAGAAATGACCGACTAAATAAAAAAGGTGGAGGCACTGCCCTAGTCTACTCCAACCTTCTTACCTTAATTCCCCTGCAAATTCCAATTCCTCAATTCCAGAACACTGAACTAACTGCTGGAATTCTAAAACTAAATAAACATAAAAATATCTGCATCATTGCACTATATATCTCACCTGGTAACAATATCTCTACACTCGAAAATATTCTCCTATGGGCCTCTACTGAAATTAACCCTGAAACTTATATCCTTGGTGATGTGAATATTGACTGGAATAAAATCAATTGCCCCTCTCCCTCCCTATCCATTAACCTCTATAACTTCACTCAAATAATCCTCTCCATCACTCAACCTAACAAAATAAACCCTCCAAGATTCACTATAGATTGGATCCTAGTCTCAGATCCAAATAAAATAACCAATTCTGGCACAATTCCTGATACCTTTAGCGACCACCTCCCAGCCTTCATGCATAGCTCAACTAGTTCCTCCCCACACCAGCATCAGTACATTCAGACTCGTAACCTCAGTAGCTTCAACCCAACTACTTTCTCAAATACTTTCAAACAAATGAACTGGCAAATTCTAAACATCCTTCCTCTTGACAAGGCTATGGAATACTTCAACTCTGACTTCCTTGATACTTTAAACTCACTAGCTCCACTAAGAAACAAAAGGATAAAAACTAAACTGCTCCTTGGCTATCCAAAGAGACAAAACAGATTATACACCAGAGAGACAAACTATGGAAACTTTACCAAAACAATAAACTGGACAATACCTCACTCCAATATAAACAGCTCCGCAACCATGCAAAACGACTAATCACCAAAGACAAAAAAATCCTACTATATCAAACTTCAGTCCAATAACAATAAAGCCCCCCAAAAATTCTGGAACTTAGTAAACCCACTCCTCAATCCAGGCTCTAAGAATAATCCCTGTCCTGACCCAAGTAAATCTGATCTCGAACTAGGCTCTGAATTTAACTAATTTTTCATACACACTATTACTACCCTCACCAAGACATTTCCCAATAATAACCCAACTGCTCTACACTCTCCCCCTTCTAACTCATCTCATCTGTTTGAACTCAAACCCATCTCCACTAACATTATAAAAATACTTTTCTCCAAACTTAACATTCTTAATGCTCTAACGCTCCCGACAATATTCCCTCTTCCTTCCTAAAATGTGCTTCTGATGGCATTGCACTCCCAATCAGCATCATTATCAACCGATCCATAAAAGAATCATACGTCCCCTAACTCTGGCGCTCAGCTTATATTCTTCCTCTTCATAAAGGAGGCAAAAATACCAGCATCTGAAACTTTCACCCCATTGCTTTGCTCTCACCAATCTCCAAAATCCTAGAAAAATGCATCAACCTCCAACTTATGCCTTTCCTGACCCAAAACAATCTTCTCACTCCTACCCAGCATGGCTTCCGTCCAGGTCATAGCACAATAACCGCTCTACTCTCTTTCCTAGAAACTGTCAATCAAGCCCGAGATACAGACCATTTAGTTTCTACTGTTTTACTCTATCTGTCTAAAGCCTTTGATCCTGTTTCCCACAAGCACCTTCTCTGTCATCTCTCAAACCTTAATCTCTCACATAATGCTTTATCCTGGTTCTCCAGATATCTATTAGACAGATCACAGGCAGTCAAAATGGAAGAACTCCATCTCTTCCTTCCTGCCTACCCCACCTGGCGTACCACAGGGATCCATCATTGGGCCAATGCTTTTTAACATCTTCATCAATAACTTTCACACTGCTATTCCTGATGCTAAAATCATTCAATATGCAGACGATCCAACCTTAGTCTGCTCTGCCTCAAACCTCTCTGAATTGCTAAAACCCAAACTGCCTTCTCAACAACTGAAAACTGGATGTGCCAAAATCACCTCTCTCTCAATGCAAATAAATCAAAGATTCTACTATTCCCTCCCACAAAGACCCTCTCCTACGATAAAAACAACTTCAAAGTCTATAGTCAAACCAACTCACCTATAGAAGTAGTCCCCTCTGCCAAACTACTTGGCATTACTGTAGATGAACACCTCAAGTTTGATATTCATATTCAACAAAGTATTAAGAAAACCCACCAAAAGCTAGGTATGCTGTATAGGAATAATCTCTTTCTCTTCAACTCTACCAGGCAAACTCTGGCCTCAACTTATCTTCTTCCTTCCTTATTATACAGATCCCCTCTCCTAACCAACCTGGCCTCCTCTATCACCTCTAAACTAGAAAACTGCTACAACAAAATCTCTAAATTTGCCTCTAAATCTAAAAATATCACCCATCACTGCCTAACCCTACAATCCCTGAATTGGCTTGAACTCCCAAACTACCTAGACTATCTCCAACTCACTACTGCACATAGACTTATATTTCACCCAACAAAATGTCCCGCTCTAACTAACATCCTTCCCCCTTATACACCCAACAGAGCTCTCAGATCTGAAAATCAGAACTTAATTACTATCCATAAACCTAAACGTCCTGCTGGCCACCTTCTCCTATCTTTATCACTAGGCAAAAAATGGAATTCCCTTCCCTCCACACTAAGAACCATACCAAACTCAGAAAACTTTAAAACCCAACTATTCAAACACCTGTTCACTAAATGGAAATGTACCTGCCTTCAGCCAACCTAATCCAAGGGCGTTCTCGCTCTGGTTCACAAGTTCTACAACTCTCATAGTCATCTTCCTATGAGCCTATCTAAGCTCTCAACAATTTCTATAGCTTCTCTCTAAGCTCTCACTTCCTACAGCTACCCTCACACAGCCCAACCTTGTAAATATTGTAAATAGCATTCTACTGTTGATGTATGTATGTAAAGCGTACTTACATTTTCTTAAAATGTTTGTATGTAAACTGTTTCCACACCTAACCCATATCTGTTTTCCTCAAATAAAACTGTGTGATCCCTACCTTCAAGCTTAATGAATTTGTTAACTATGCATGATATTGAATGCATTTATGAGTAACTACTCTACATAAGATCTTTAATATTAACTATCACTTGTATCTAAATTGTATAATGCATCTTGGAGCTTTTCTCCCCGGGCCTCCACTTAAAATGGGTCAATTCGGCCCAGTGGACTTCCCCGGTAATCAAACTGCAAATAAATAAATAAATAAGCAAGATTTGACTTTAGGGTATGGAATAGTTTATACATCTCATACAGTGTTCAACTATTGCAAGCATACAGATAAAAGGACATAGAGGGATATGGAATTTATCTAGGAAATGGGAGTCTCACACAGTTTCAAGAAAGTTTATAAAATATTTTTCAGTTTATCCAGTTTAAAGTAGATGCTGTTGTAGTATGCTTGCATTTCCTTTCCATTGCATGATGTTGTCCTCTTCAAATATACACTAGGAAAGAATAAATAGTCTAGGTTGAAGCTCCTTTTAATATCAGTAAGCACCAAAAGTATCCCTTTGGGGCTATCTAGTCCTAATTAAGAGAGGCAGTGATTCCATTTTGCAAGTACTGAGTTTGTAAAAGAACTTTGTTATCCTCTGAAGTGTTTGTTAGAATCCTGTGGGATTACTTATTACAGTTATTGTTATTACTGCTTGGCAACCCTTTGTGTTGCAATTCTGATTTTTCAGAACAATGCAAAAACAGTATGCAAAATGTCAGACTGTGATAATACAGGTACAGTAATACTTGCAACTGGTATCTCTGTACAAATGGCCACATCTCAGCCCCCTCCTCCATTACAAAACTTTTCTGGCAGTAATAAGAGGGTATTCATCTTCAGAACACACCTACAACTGCTATTATGCGGTTAGAGAAATCAGTGCAGCTCAGTGCTAAATTTTACCCTACCACTTTGCTTCTCCAAATTAACACATTTTATCCCCAACATGTTACATATGGAAAAAACATTTTTTTTTTGGGGGTAGTATTTATACTTTGTTTTGCTTTTAGTACAATGAAAATGTTGTACACATATATTCAGGGTATTACATTCTCCCTGCTTTTTTTAAGAATGATCAAACAGTCCTGATGGAAATTAGGTACTATGATTCTGAAACCAAAGGTCCTTTGAAACTACATTTGGAAACTGTACATGAGATCATGTGCCATTTCCCCTCTGGCAGTCTCCAATGAAAAGTATTAGGAAACTGGAATAGGATATCAAATATAAAACACACTTGGGTCTGTCAGTGTACTCTGAAGGACTTTGATGTATTGCAATTTTGACTTGGGTTCAAATTTATATACGAGGCTAACAACCACCAGTTTCTTTATAAGCCTAGCTGTGCAGTTCAACCCAATTGTGCCCCTGTGTACCACTGGCACTTATTAGGAAGTTTCTAGAGGTTATGTGGGGGTGGGGGGGCATTACTGTCTGCCTCTATCAGGGACATGAGGTTCAGACCTAGGGTGAATTTTGATTTCTCACTAAAAGTAGTGCACTAAACGTGTGGATGGCATTATAGTCTTGCACTGCTGGGGTGCTCTCTGCAGCTTTAAACCATGACTCAATTACTGCATAGACATCAGCATTCTCTAGGATGAGAAGAGATTGTATGGAGTGGAGTTCCTTGTATAGATTCCTTTCATTGAACAGTAACACCTTTAGATTTTCTTGGTTTTGATTTGTATGCCATAAGTATTTT
Organism: Protopterus annectens; assembly: GCF_019279795.1. Taxonomy (NCBI): domain Eukaryota; kingdom Metazoa; phylum Chordata; order Ceratodontiformes; family Protopteridae; genus Protopterus; species Protopterus annectens. The sequence continues at coordinate 1,278,208,512 of NC_056728.1, forward strand.
CAGTTTAGCATTGCTATGGGGGAGGACAATGTTTTAGCTAATATTCAAAAACCTACAGGGGAGAGATGCAGACCATCCCTGGCAAGCAGCGTGGTCTGTTGACCATCTCCTTCCATGCTGACAAAAATTGCACCTCCTTGGCTTGTTCTTGGAAACTAATCCCATTATTAAAGTCATTCATCTTCTGTTTGTATTGTGGCATTATCCTTTGAGAAGGTAGAATGCTGCTCATTGCTATACTCATACCAGCATGGGACACATTCCAAAAGCTCCATGATGTCTCTGTTCATGAAAGTCTCAGGAGGTATGTCTCAGGTCATTTACACCCAACAGGGTCTATGACTGAGTCATACTGGTACTGTGTTCCAGAGACTTCAGTGTGTGTGTGTTTAATATAGCAGATCCTGGTCCTTGATAAGCAAATGACCATGAATTTTTCCTTACTCAGCCTGGTGAGATGGACATCAGTGGGTCTCACAATGAAGTCTCCAATGACCAAAATGTTGAACTGTGTGGTGTCTGCGTTATGGGCTTAGAAGTAGAAGCTCCATGAGATGTTGCTGTATGTGTTGATGTGGGTGTTGTTTTGAAGGAGTACATTTGGGGCTGCTGAGGGCATTTGTTATGTGTACTTCATCTAGGAGGCCTTTGGGGTTTAGGAAGGCTACACATTTAAGTGCCTCATACCTGAATGATGATGTTCATCCTAATCCTGGAAGTACTATACAATCTCACACCACTCACAATCCTCCAACAGATGTTATTGTGATATCACCCATCTTCAGAAGAAAATATAGCTTACTCTGTTCAACATGTGTCTCCAAAATATCTATATCTTCATACATGCCTAATCCTCCATTCCCTAGATATACTTGCTGCCACTGAGACCTGATTAAAGAAGGAAACAAAATGTTGAAGAAATGTTTCACTTACCCCAGGCTACAACAACCTCAGAATAGATAGAAAACATAAAAAGCACCGGAATAGCCATCATATTCAAGAATGGTCTGGAATTAAATTCATACCCCCATAGCCACCCCAAATTCAATAATGCATACATTTTTCTCTGTCTCCTCAAAATAAATAACTCAGATGGCAAATACATCACAGCTACAAATATAAACCATCAGGAAATAATGTAACAAATACAGAGGATATCCTTCAATGGATATCGTACAACATTTACCAAGAAACTATTATGATGGGTGATCTCAATATAGACTGCCAACTCTTCAACTCAGACAACCCCACTCTAGCAATGAACCTTTACAGTTTCTCCAAACAATCAGTGTCTCAACAAGGATTAACAAAGTACAAATAAGACAGTCTATAATCAAATCAGTCCTCACTATCACTCCAAATAAAATTAGCAAGCATGGTTGCTTATCTGAAACATTCAGTGACCATTTACCAATTTATGCTTTGAAGCAACTAAAATACAAACGTAAGAACATTCTTTATAGCCAAGTACATAATATTTCATCATTTAACAATGATACTTTCATCAATCTCCAAAAGTATAATTAGCATGAACTAAACTTCATTCCTCTTGAAGATGCAGTGTCAACACTAACAGCATATTCCTAAACTCTGTAAATGACCTAGCTCCAGTTCCTAAAAGTGTAAAAAGCAGCCAAGCACTAATACTAAGAAAATAAATCTACACTTAGTATCAAGAGATAAAGCAAGGTAAGCATGGTATAAAAATAAAACCCACACAACCATGCAGAAACAAATACCTTAGAAACCTTTCAAAGCAACAAACTAAAGCAGACATCTTTCTACATGAAATTTCAACACACACACACATCATCACAAGCCTAAAGTATTTTGGTCAAAGATAAAAAAACTGCTGTATCCCAACCATATTTCTATACCCTCAGCCAAGAACGACTAGCAATATAGACAGCACAGCCACTGAATGTAAAATGCACTTCACTGAATCAGTCCTTTCCCTTCCGAAGCACAACCAATCTTCTCCCTTGTCAGTTCCTATGTTTCAGTTCCTATATTCCAAAACAAACAATCTACCTTTTTCATCTTTCAGACTAGCCATACCTCAGCCACAAAATACTTATCCAAGACACTCAATACTGTTTCTCACCAAAAACTGCTAAATGAACTTCCTTCCTTAGGGCTTTCCCATTCTGCACTCTCCCGGTTCCATAGCTGAATTTCCAGCAACAAATAAGGAGTAAAATGGCAACATGACCTTTAACCCTTCCTATCAGTCACTGTCAGAGTCCTTTAAGGTTTATTCTGTGGCCCATTACTTTTTAACATCTTTATAAATAATCTCGCCACTGCCTCCAAACATGCCACCTTCACATAGTACATAGATGAGTCTACACTCATCTGATCAATGCCAAATCTTCAAAAAATAAAGGAAATCACCCAGAAATCTTTTTTCCTCCATTTAAACTTGGCTAGGAAACTTATCACCTGCTCTTATATGCAATGAAAATCAAAGTAATGTTATTTTTAGAAACGCAATGCTCACACTACAAATAGTCTTTCACCATTCCTCACAGAACAGCACATCTGTAACAAATGAAACCTGTACTAAATTACTATGTGTTAGCATAAAAAAAAAGCTAAGCTATGACAAACACATACAACAGGTCATAATTTGAACCTATCAAAAGCTAGGTTCTCTTGACAGTGCCAGAAGCTACCTCTCTGACACAGTCAGGAAGACTGTTGTATCAACGTCTATCACCCCTATATGCATCATCAGTTCTTACTGATCTTCATAACACCTAATGAAATGCCATGAAACTAAGATGAACAAAAAAATCCTTCTTTAAAAACTTAAATAGCACACATTATACTTTGAGCAAGTGCTTTTCTCACACTTAGATGTTAAGAGAGAGATGAAAGAGCTTAGTCGAGGTATAAATTAAGTTAGTAGAAGGTTCACAGAAGGATTTTTGTTCATCTCATTTTTAAACTATTGCTTCAGCCCATTTGTCTTCTTTTTTTTAACGGAGGGTGTGGTGGGCTTGTTTTCTTCAACTACACAAAACTGTAATTTAATGAGTTCTCTCAGAAATGTGTCATACCCTATTATGCCAATGTGCAACTTGATATTTTTCAGCAAACACCAGAGAGTTGAGAGGTATAGTCTGAAGTTGTTGCATATTTTTCTCAGTTTCTCTAAATGGGATTATATATAAGCACAGTCAAACAAAATACAGCTCAAGCAATTAAATCTGATCTCATCCTCAGCATTCCAAGTGAATAAATATAGCTACGGAGTTCGAAATTTCAAAGAGTTTTATTCATAGTGCTAGAACATAAAAAATGAATGCAGCCTGCATTTATTTGTCTTCTATTGTGAAACAGCTGAATGAAAAGCTCAGTGGTTCTGAACTCCCTGCTACCCGAGGATATGCAGTTTTCTTTCTATATATTCTTGTACTGTAAGAGGTTACACTTTGGATATACAGGTCTCCTCATAATGAATATCCACCAGTCTTGAGACAGTACTCAACTTCAGAAAATTTTCTTTTGGTCCAGTAAGTGTTATTGCAGCATCTGCTTAAATATCATTGAGGAAAACATTACACCAACAGATGCAAACAGGATTATGATTGGCTCTCCAATTTTAATCATCTTGTTTATGTTTTGTTTTCAAGACACAGATGCCAAGAAATTCACTTAGACTGCCGAGCAAAGTGAGGCTTGAAGGATGAATCTTGATATCCATGTCCAGAACAAATAACATGGGCGTTATGTTACATACTTACATACAAATACTTGTTTGGAGAGGGCTTATCAAAATTATTGATAACTACATGAGGTTTTAGCCACCCCAATGTACTAACAGTTACAGAAAAAGTGCAGGAGCAAAAAGCTTTACAGCTTTGAAAAAAGTCTGTAACACAGTGTGGCCTTCCAGACAGCTCCAAGATGCAAAGTTGTTGTTGTTGTTGTGTCTTTCGGCTTTTCCTGGTTAGCAGTCACCACAGCAGAACTCCGGTCCACTAATGAATGGCAGTAGATTTTTACGTGCCGAGTTGCCGGCCCTGAGGCACAACCTTCAACGAAGTTATGCCCATTCACGCATGTCTCCTCACAGAAGACGCTCTAGCTGAGAATCGAATGAGATAACGTCTTACTGTGAGGTGACAACGCTACCGCAGCACCACCACCACAGTACAACTACAAGATGCATCAGCTACAATATGCAAAGTGCATCTCTGAATCTGTAAAACGCTGGAATCCCTTTTGAACTAACATGCACACATAGACATATACATACATACGCACACAGTGTGCCAGTCCAAAGGGTTTACAGCTTTTAAAGCGGTTTTAACTTCCAGCCACTATTCATAAGATTAGAGATTAACAGCACTGCAAAGACAGTGATTAATAAAACTTTGCAAAGCACCATTCTAACACTAGAGAGATCCTTAACAAAGTTGTCTTTTTCATGAATACAGAGTGTAATCCTGGCATTTCATTCACTACCAAAGGATTTGTGTCTAACTACTCTATATAATTCACGCTGCACTGAATTTGTATTTTTCTGCCTTTTCGTCAATAAAGGCACTTATTTAAATGATGTTGCTTAATGTGGCACACCCACATTTGGTACATCAAAGGTTTAGATTTCCAACCTGTAGGTCTGCATTACATAATTTGCAAACATTACACTGCTGACAGTTAAATATCAAAAGGACTGTTCTCAGCAAATTGTGACCTCACTTGATACTTTCTATATTTATGTTTCTAGGTTACCTGTCTTTGTCAGGATAAGTTACTGGTATGAACTTTTTGCTTTGCTGTGTTGCATATCTGTGTGACATTTATCTACTGATCAATATGTTTCAGTTGTAAGACTATCCATCTTAAAGTCTCAATATTCATGAATTATAAATGCAAGAATACGAAAAGAAGTACTTGCATTGGTGCATATGAAAATTATCAATTTCTTAATTATATTTTACCTGTTGAAGAAAGCAGTAGGCTCAAAAGCATGCACTTTAGCTTTGTAGAGGTAGCCAGTAAATGTATTATATACCAACAAATTTTCAAATTATATATTTTTTATTATTTTTTTGACTTAAGACGAGTTTACGTTTGCTACTTCTACTACTATTGTCTGATCTGATTAATATACAGTAATTAACTAGAGATATATGGACTGAAAATCTTTCACGCAGAGAAGTTTCTTACACTGTTTTGTAAATGTATTACATAAACACCAACTTTTTTTTTGTTATTTTTTCTCAGCAGTAATTAACATACTGTAAACCCATGCTCCTGCATAATTTTTAAAAATAAACTAATTTATTTTCTTTGTGCTGGCTGCATTTTAAGTTAGAAAGAACAAACATGGCCTGTTTGATAGTGTAAGCAGAAGTATCTACCTACTCTGCCAGTCTCTTAGGTTTATTAGATGTCCATTCTGGGAGGGGGAAGAGAAGTGCATCCCTTACTGTCACATCAACCCTTAGGAGCAGACAGTTTCTAGCATGGGTAGTAATAAGCTGACCAGCTGATGCAGCACACAGAAGCATGCACCTCTGGCAATATGTATGATTCTGTATGCCTGCTTCCAGTGGGGTGAGCATTTTGAATGGCTAGACAAAACAAGAAATTCCATATCCCAGAACAGCAGTCAGGGTTCAAACCTTAAGCCCTCTCCCTCTCAAAGGGAGCAAATGGACAAGAAATGGATAAACAATAAGTAGACCCTAGATGCCTGAGGTCAGCATGGAGGAGAGCACAACAAATAATTCAGTCCTATAAACCAAGACATGCTTACATTATCGGGTGGCAATTTAAACTGCATAAAATGGCTTCAAAATAGCATAGACTTTCCCCAAATTAAATTTTCTGTACTTCAGAAATTACATTTGTACAAGTAAAATTTGCCACAACAGCAGATATCTAAATAGCAACTCCTGCAGTATCCTTAACTATACGAATTATTATTCTACCAAAGATGTAACAGCCAGCCAAATTCTAAAAGGCAACCCCCCATTTCTCGGTCACCCACGTCCCCCGGAATCTTTTTTTAAAGTTTTTCGTCTACCCTTCTAGCATGTCGAGGGATCAGTTGCTAGTGTCCTCTCCTGCTCAGCTGGTGAACCTGGGAATATTGAGGCAATGTTTCAATTGCCTCATGTACACAGACAACCCTTTCCTCCTCCCACAAAACACAAATACATGCGAGAGATGCAACTATACGGCCAAACTGGAGGCTGAGCTCTCTCAACATAGGACTGGCAAGACCAGTCAGGAGGAGAAGGTTACCACACACACTATAGACCCAGTCTCACATAGTACCATTACAACCTCAAATCATACACATAAACACACAAAGACATACCGGAGGCTCTGATCAAAAATCTACCAGAACAGCAGAGGCCACCAAAGCAGACACCCAAACAACCACCACCTCAGAACACAACACCAACACATAGACCTCACAGTCAGAGTGTCAAACAGTCACAGCCCTTAAGGCCAAACAAAATGCCAGACACACTAGTCATTGGTGACTCCATAGTCAGACACACTGATGTCCCGCCACCAGACTGAGTAAGGAGAAGGTCACAGTAAGCTGCCTGTCGGGCTAGAAGCACTCAGGTCTCTCAACAGCAGGTACAAATATGACTCAGTCATTGTCCACGCTGGTGTAAACGACCTGAGGGACTACATGAAAAGAGACATTGAGGAGCTCTCTGATTATGTAGCCCAGGCAGGTATGACCCTGACCTTGAGCAGTATCCTACCTTCACCAAGAATGATGCCACAATACAGAGATAAGATGATCAGCTTTAACAATTGGCTTAAACACTGGTGTCATTCAAAGGGGATCCAGTATCTGTCTGCCTGGGATGACATGCTGGACAAGCCACACTGCTTGCACCTGTCACCTGGGATTCCGGATATTGGCAAAGGCTCTTGCCAATAGTGCCTTTTTAGGCAAGGCTCAAATTCTAAACCTACCACCATAGAACACAAAAGGAAAAACTAAGGGTAATGCTGCTCAATGCCAGAAGTCTAAATCTCAAAGAGGCCCTTCTCAGTATGGAGAACATCGATGCCTGTGCTGTGACAGAAACCTGGTTCAAGGCTCCTGAGAGCACCCCAGCGCTATCAGGTTTTACCTCATATCATGCTCCGCCCCAAAATCCGGACAATACCAAGAAAGGAGGGGGTATCCATATTCATCAAGGACACCCACACCTCAAGACTGATGCATCGGAGACCATCCAGGTGCAATTAACCATAGGCAAGACTGCTCTGCAAATTGTAGCATGTTACAGGCCACCCTCACAAACTCAGGAAACTCACATGGCCTTCCTGAAAACACTAGAGGGATAAATGTATCACCAAACACCATCATACTAGGTGACTTCAATTACCCTAATATAGACTGGGAACACTACTCAAGCCCAAACACCCTAGCCCAAAAGTTCCTGGAATTCATAAACTCAAATGCCATGGAACAACTAGTCACCATCCCCACAAGAGGAGATAACATACTTGATCTCATCATCACGAACATGGGAGCACAATGTTCAACACCGAAGTATACCCCTCACTGGTGAGATCAGATCACAAACTAATCTCGCTGGAGGTCCTCATCCCACCCCCACCTGAAATAAAAAGACCACAGTAAAGAACTTCACTTCACACTTCTAAAGACTAGTGTGGTCTCCTTTCAGGCCCCGAAGTGGGCGGAAAACAATACTCAAGCCGCTGAATCACTTTTCTACCAGCACCTGCAGGACTGCATGGATAAGGCAATCCCAAGCAAAACAAAGACTCTTCCAGTCTGGTGGACCCCAGCCATAAACAAACTCTACAACAAAAGGAGGAAGCTACTACAAGATAGAGCAAAATCCTTAAAAGGTAAGACACCCTTGATCACTATAAGTAAAAACTAAGAGCTCTCATAAAATCATCCAAAGCAAATTTCGAGAGAAAAATAGCTAAAGACTCAAAAGACAATCATAAGGCCTTCTTTAGCTATGTTAGAAACCTAGGAGGAAACTCCCAGATATGCTCAGAACTAGTTCAAAATGATGTGAAGATTACTGATCCTACAGACATTGCCAACATACTGGCTGACAGGTTCAGTGCAAACTCGCCTCCCCAAAAGGAGAGATATCTATACCAAATGAGTGCAGTCCCCCAAACATCTCCAGCGCCCAACTGAGAACTGCTCTCTCCAAAGCAAAAAACACAGCATCCATGGGACCCGATGGTGTCCCCGGCTGTGTGCTCCACGAACTCAATGAGGAATTAAACCCACAGCTAGGACAGCTGTTTAATCAAAGTCTTACCTCTGACTGCAACTGTGGTCCCACTTCACAAAGGCGGTGCCTCCACAGACCCTGGAAATTACCGCCCATTAGCTTGACAAGCCTTATCTGCAAAGCCATGGAGAGGATCATAATGGACCTCATAAATAAAGACATAGGGAATTTGCAGACTTTGGATCCAACCCAGTTTGGCTTTGTCAAAGGCAGATCATGCCTTTTAAACTTGGTTGACTTTTTCAAACAGTCACCAAAGCCATTGATGAGGGAAAGGCAGTCCATACAGCCTACCTCGATCTGGCTAAGGCCTTGATACAATACCCGGTATCATTGAAAAACTCATCAGCTTAAATGTTAACCCATACATCACAAGATGGGTTGCAAACTGGCTGAGTGACAGAACCCACAGGGTCAGAGTTGCTGGCGCCATGTCAGACTCAAAGCCTGTCACAAGTGGTGTCCCACAGGGCTCAGTCCTGGGCCCACTCTTGTTTGGCATCTACTTTACAAGCAAACACAGGAGGGTTATGGCTGACAAAGTTTGCAGATGACTGCAAACCACATCTGACACAGATATCCTTCAGAAGGGTCTCACAGAAACGGATAACTGGTGCCAGAGCAAAGTTAAATGCCAAAAATGCATAGTCATACAAAACAAGGTTACCCCTAGCTACCAAATAGGTGGCAATCCACTGAGCACAGAAGAAGTTATCAGGGACCTGGGGACCCAGGTTGATAGTAGTCTGTCATTCGACACCCATGTAGCTAAAGTAGTTAGGAAGTCCTTCTACATTGCCCACCTTATCATGAAGGGATTCTCATCTAGATCAAGGGAGGTCATAGTCTCCCTTTACTCATCACTCATCAGACCAATGATTGAGTACAATGCCCCATTCGGAATGTATCTGACCCGACACTTGCAGCAGCTGGAGAGGCCACAAAAGTTCCTCACCAAAAGGATAAAGGGTCTCAAAATCTGTCCTATGCTGCCCGACTGAAAGAACTCCAGCTCTATTCAGTCGCGCTTGCTCAGAGGTGACCTTTGCCTAACATACAAGGCCATGTCAAACCCAGATTTGATGAATATGCTTCACCTCAAAAATCTAGATCCATCAGAGCCACAAGGGCGGAGACTTAAACCTCGACACGGCTATTAATAGGACGTGCTGGAGGGATAGATTCATCACCCAAAGACTCCCTATGCTGTGGAACAAAATCCCGGTACATGTGAGGCAGAGCACCTCGCTGGCCTTGTTCAAGAGAAATCTTGACCAATGGATGGGAGATCGCAGATATACCCCAGGAATTACCTCAGTGTCACTGCTCGACAGAGGCACAGCAAAATAATGGGTATAGTTCCCCATACTAAAGGGGTGGCGTAAGCCACAAAACAATGGGCTAGGCTTATAAATGCCCTCGGGCAGATAGCCTAGTATGAACCTATGAACCTATGAACCTCCCACATGCTAAAAATGTCAGACAACTTGAGCTGAGCAGGCCTAAAGAAAGTTTGGGTGCAAAGTTCATCACAGCTTTCCTGCCAGAGACAGGGAGGCTGATTCCTGAAAGGACAATTTTAGGAACAACAAAAAATAAACGCCAAATGTTGGCATACCAAAAAGACCAAAAACAAGGAAGATGGAGGGATGGGGTACTGCAAAAGTAATAATTTGAACATCTACTATTATGATACATTTTACTTACTCAACTGTACTATGTTCTTCATATTGAGCACTGCTGCAGTAGCCCTAGCTATATGGGTGGATTCTGTGTGGAGTCTGCATGCCCTCCCTGTGGTCGAGTGGTGTTCAAAAGACATGCGTGAATGGGCGTGCCTTCGTTGAAGGTTGCGCGTCAGGCTGGCACCTCGGCACCATAAAAATCTACTGCCAATCATTAGCAGACCGGAGTTCCGCTGTGGTGACCCCTAACCGGGAAAAGCCGAAAGAATAGCAACCACAGCTAACTATATTTGGGAGGTGGAAGGAAAAGAGTCCAGGAGCCCCTGGAGGACGGTCCTAGAAAACCATAATCTAGACCTAGAGAAGGAATCCAGTATGTACAGAGGACGAAGTAGCAGATACTAGAATACGTCTAGAATCCAAACTTTTCCAAAAAGCCATAGATGAAGCCAAGGCCCTGGTAGAGCGGAAATAGTTTTGTTATGGTGATTATAACAAAAGGTAATAACCTTAAACAACTATTTGGAAATGGTCTGTTTTGATACAGGCTGTCCCTTCATCTTACCTTCACAAGAAATGAACAATTAATATGAAGATCTCAAAGATTTACTTATGTTAATATAGCACCCAATTTGTCTGTGGACATCCAAGGTATGGAGTATTCCTTCTTCATTTTTGGGTTGAGAAAAGAATATGAGATGGATATTTTGGGTTGAGAAAAGAATATGTGTAGATGGATAGTTTGGATTAAAGTACACTCGGGATACCACTTTAGGCATAAAAGAAGGATTAGTTCTCAAAGAAACCATGACCCTACTGAAAATGATACACAGTTGACTAACCAGAAGAGTTTGTAACTCCAATACCCTTCTTGTAGAAGTCAGAGTGATCAATAAAACTGCTTTCCATGTTAAGAACCTCAAGTCAGGCAGATTAGCTGGTTGGAATGGAACTGGTGTTAGCTTCTTTAACACAGAATTAAGATCTCAAGAAAGGACTACCGATTTTCTTGGAGGCCTCACATACAAAACCGCTTTCAAGAATATTTTGACATGAGACTCCATGGGAAGACATACTCAAATGGCTAACAAATGCACCATGATAGAGGAATAAGAAAGACCATAGGATATCAAGTCATACAAATATTGTAGGACCATAGGATATTAAGTCATACAAATATTGTAGAACCAGAGGACAACTAGCTCTGAAATAGGTGCTGATTATGTTTCTGGCACCAACTAGAAAAGCTTTTTTATTTTCTAGTAGCAGGTTTTCTTGTCTCCATTAGTACTTGCTGCACATCCTCAGTAAACAGGCACATACAAGGAATTATGACCCTGTAAACCAGGGAGTCATTTGAATATGACTGATGTACAGATGTATCAAACACGTGTGTGTGTGTCTGTGTGTGTGTCTGTGTGTCTGTGTGTGTGTGTGTATGTGTGTATGTGTGTGTGTGTGTGTGTGTGTGTGTGTGTGTGTGTGTGTGTGTGTGTGTGTGTGTACGCACATCCAGACCATGAAGAAGCTTGCAATAAATTGCCCCTGGCCATTTCCAAAAGGAGGGGGAACCATTGTTGCCTGGGCCGGAAGGGAGTCAAGACAATGATCTTGGAGTATACCTTCAGAAGTACCCTGGATATCAGAGGAAAAGAATGGAAAGCATACAGGAACATTCCTGTCCAAGGAAAAGAAAAGGCATCTGTCTTCATGATCTCCTTGCAAGGAGTTCTAGAACAGAATCTTGCCAGTTGACTGTTTAGAGAAGAGGCAAAGAGATCTGGTTGAGGAACTCCCCAGAGATGGATCACAATTTACTGATCTAGTTTTCATTTATAACAGTCTACCCTGGTCCTGATCAGTTTATCTGCCGCACAATTTTGCTCTGAAGTAATGTGGGATACCTGTAGATTGAGATTGTGCTGTGAAGTCATATCTCAAGTTAACATGGCTAGTCTGCAAAGGCAGTACGACCTGGTTCTCCCTTGCTTGTTGATGTACCACATTACTGTGGTAATGTCTATAAGCATTTGATGAGCTCTCAAGAACCAAAGATGGTTCAGAGAATTGAGTGCCTTGATCATGGCAAGCAGCTGTTTGATATTTATGTGCTTGCACCTGTCCTTGGTGTCCCACAACCCATGCACTTTTTACCCCTTCAGAAACTGCTCCCCAAGCAAAGTCCGAAGTGTCTGTGGTGACTGGGTGCTTTGGAGAAGGCAGAAAAAAGGGGACCAAAGCTGTCGTCTCCATCAATAAAATTCTCTTCTGACAAGGAGTTTTAAAAAATAAAGGGTGTTGATGCTGGGACCAAACAGATTTCAGATACCACTGTATCCTTCTTATGTGGAGTCTTGCCAGGGGTGTCATGAGACTCACAAATGCCATGAGACCCAAACTCCTGATGCATTCCCTTGCAGTTATCAAAGTCTGTGTGGAAAACCTTAGAAACAGATCTAGATAAAGATCTATTTTTTTTTCCCTGTGGAAGAAAAGCCCTTTGAGCTCATGTGTCTAGTTGATGTCCCAGGAACACAATCTTGAGTGAAGAAGTCAAGACTTGAATGTTCTCCTGGAATCCCAGCTAGTGTAACAGATCTCTCACCAGAGAGAGATTCCTTACACTTTGAAAAAGACTCTGCAAAGAGAGGAAAGTCATCTAATTATAGCAAAAATATGAATACCCTGTAGCTTGCAATGAGCTAAAACTATAGCTAGACACTTTGTGAACACTCTCGGTGTAGTGGATTGTCTGAAACGTTAAGGCAGAGAACTGATAATATAATCCAGATACAAGAAGCCTTAAAAAACATGTGAAGTCTAGATGGATAGGGATGTGATAAGCATCTTTTAAGTCTAGTACTGCCAGGAAACTTGAAAGAGGAACAGATAACATGTTGTGATGTTACACCATTTTAAATTTGGGCACTATCGCAAACAGGTTTAGGAAAAAAAAGTCCAGAACTGGTCTCCAAGAATTTTCTTTCTTTGGCACTAGGAACATACTTGAATAAAAGCTCATCACCACCAGGGAAGGAGGAACTGGTTCTATCACTACTTGGGACAGCATACGATGAAAAACCATTGAAAACAAAAGAGTCTGATCCCCTCCCAAAAAAAAATCAACACATATACAAGCATGATTAAAACGCAGCATTATGACTCGGTTTTCTACAAGTTTTAAAAGCCAAATCAAGCTCCTATTTTACTTCTGTTATGTCATTTATGTGACTCTGTTCTAGTGGATGGCTGGTTGCTGTGTGTGTAAACAGCTCCATTTGTTTGCAACTTAGTGCAGGTTTCTGCTGCACTTACTTACTGGATCCATTTCTTGCCCATACTAAAAATAACAGACACAGGAAGGAGTTCAGGTACATTAAAAAAAAAAAAAAAACTTGTAATAAACATTTTATTTTGCAAGATGAGGCCAAATGCACCATCGGCAGACACAACAATCGATTTCATCAAAACATTTTTTAAAAAAGCTGCAAATTACATTTCGCTGAAGTGTCTCTAAAAATGCCTTCACCAGAAGACTGCTGATTCTTCCACTTAGAGCTACTTCAGGTGAGGGAGGCATCTGTCACAGTAAATATAATGATACAAATTATGTTACCTACTCTTTGTTTTAAACTGGCTTCTAGCTATTTCATGTTTTGATAATACAATTTCCTTGACTGATACAAAATGCCATTAATTTCGAGTAGGTATAGCTACATACATTTACATCCCACATACTTGCAAATCAGAATTCATGATAACTATTGTTGCTGATGGGCACGGCCGGCCTTAGGCTTTGGCGAACTAGGCGACCGCCTAGGGTGCCACAAAAGCCAGCATCATAAAGGGTGCAAACTGAGTTAACAAACTTTACCTCTCTCCATTTTTCAGCTGTAGCATTGCCCCCTCCCCCACTTCCGTAATTAAAAGCACGATTCACCAACCACGTGTGGGCGCCAGAACCATAGAGGGTCCATCTGGCAGCTACCAAAAGGTTGCTTTTACAGTTTAATAAATTAGTTTGGAAGCAGACCGTCTAGAAGCACATGCTGTGGTCCTAGTGATAATTGTTGTGATTTCCTTGGTTTTACTGTAATCTGTTATTTATTGCTGACTTCCTTTACGACTGTGTCCATTGCAAACCTTTTCTTCCCTCTGATGTAAACAAATCTCACGTGGCAGCTGTCTTCTAGTTAAAGTATTTCTGGATAAGAAGCGGAAGTATACCGTATGATTTATAATACAAGACTGTCCTAGACATTTTGTTTAGTGCAATTTTTGAGTTATTTCACGACATTTATAAGCTTAGTGAAGTGTATTATTAGTTTTCTGGATTTTTTCTTTTGTAACAGCATAAACAGAAATTTCAAGTTAAGTTTTGTCTTGCTTGATTTGGAGTAATACCTTCGATGTTTGTTTCATTAGGCACGTTTAGTCGGGTGTACTAATTTTTGCTGGTGTGGCTTTCAGGCTGGTTATTCAGTCAAGGACGTTGTTATGATCTTATTAAATCTCTAGTGAATGCAATGTTTAGAATGACATATTTTGCATAACTTCCAAAAATATCGTTATTCATGTAATTTAAAAGTTGCTCCACTGGTTAATTCATGCTTTGGTGATGTGCTACAGTCAAGACTTTTCTTTAGCATAGCTCATATATCATTCTTGTCTGGCATCATGACAGCCAGCCAAATAGACAATTCTGTAGATGATGTCTGCTTCACTGAATGGAAGAAAAAAATGTTCATTTTGCTCCTTGGTGAAACCACACATAATACCAGTTAATCTAACCTCTGTATCATACACCTCCGCTGTTCCTGATTTTGCTCTGCCTCTCCTAAGACTGTCAATTTTGGAAGACAATGTAGTGGATTACATTTAATAAAAATGTAGCGTTGCAGACTTCTTTTGTTTCAGAAAACGAATGTTAATTCACATTTTCTCTCTCTTATTAATCAGTACTAATAAATTTAAGAAGTGTTTATGATTAATTCTGGATCTGTCCATGATTCTGGGAGTAAGACGTTGAGCACTATACTTATAATGTACAAAGCATTTATGATCTATATATAATGCTTTATATGCGTTGCCAAATCAAGTAAAGTGCTAGGTGTCTATTGAAAACAGCTATGCAGTCGTAACTAAGCACAATGTAGACTAGCACTTGAAGATAAAACAAAATGTATTTGTTATTCCTCTCTGTCTTAATGCCAGTATAAAGAATTCAGGATATCTGTATAGAGTGTGGCAGTCCCACACCAAACCATATAATTTGTCTGACATAGTTTAAGGAAGAGAGGAATGACAAACTGTATTTCACTGTTTACAGGAAAGGAGTTATGAAATAATAATACAGGCACATAAATTTCAGTTACATACAGACCTTTACCAGAGAACAAGAGTACAGTTATAATGTTGCTAGCATTTGAAGGATCAAAGGTTAAGCAGTGAGCAGCTCTCAGTGTGACTATACCGTACTAGGTATGGACATAGGCTCATAGGTAGGTAGTAGGCTACTGGCCCTAGGGCCTATATACGCCTAGCCAAAAAGGTACCCTGGCTTTCACCACCCAAGAAAATTATTTTCCTGTGTCCCTGTCGAGCAGAGCCACAGAAGTGATCCCCGGGGTGAATTTCCTATTTCCCATCCAGTCATCAAGATTTTTTTGAAGAGTGCTAATGAGGAGCTCTGTTTGACATAGATAGGTCTGTTCCAGAGTATAGGAAGTCTCTGGGACAGGAATCTATCCCTCTAGCATGTTCTGTTTATTGTGGTGACAAGGTTTAGGTCCCTACAGCATGTAGTTTGGAGGGATTGGGATTTCTTTAAGTGGAAAATGTTTGGTATATACTTCAGAGCTCAGAAGTTCAGGCCAGAACTAAGGGGTTATGGCTGACCAAGTTTGTGGATAACTGCAAACTGGGTACAATTACAGAATCTCCAAATAATGTCAGTATACTCCAGGAGGGTCATATGCAGGCCAATGACTGGTGTCTTAGTCACAATCTCAAACTGAATGCAAAGAAATGCATCATTGTTTTTACCAAAGGGAATAATGTCCCTTCACACTGTCAAATCAACAACAATACCCTAAGTACCCAAGACGTGGTAAGGGATATGGGATCACAAGTAGACTGTGAGCTTAGGTTTGACCACCGTGTGACTACTGTAGTAAGGAAGACTTTCTATGTAGCACCCTTTATTAGTAAAGGCATCACCTCAAGAGCAGAGGAGGTTGTAACCCTTCTATACTCAGCAATAATCCAATCCATAATTTAGTATAAAGCCCCATTTGGCATATACCGTACAAAGTACCTGCAGCAATTGTAGATACCTCAGAGGTTTCTAACAAAGAAGATCAAGGGACTCCAGCATGTGCCGTACACAGACTGACTAAAGTTCGTGTCACTATACTCTGTATTATATAGACTTCTTAAGGGGACTTATGCTTGGCTTACAGATCAGTCTCAGACCCAGACCTAATGAACTTGTTGGACATGTGAAAATCCAAAAGGGACTAGAGCTACCCATTCCAGGGACCTGAATATGACCTGTAACTTAAATAATACATGCTGGAGGGTCAGATTTGTCTCCAAGCGACTGCCATGTCTTTGGAGTAGGCTGCCAATTCATGCAAAGTAGAGCACCTCTATGATACTGTTCAAGAGGAACCTGGATGAGTGGATGAGGCACTGTAAATTCTTACCAGGGATAGTGCCCATAATCCTCCTGGACATGGGCAGTCATTACTAAATGCAGTCCAGGGTATTGATTAGCATATCTATGGTATTACATATGGCTGTATCCGCTAGGCTTAAAATGACCTCCTGGTTGATAGCCTAATAAAGTCCTAAGATCCTATGATTTCTCCATTTCCAAATTGCCTAAGGAGTTGTCTGTTTTCTTCCAATTTCAAAAAAAAAAAAAACAGAAAACGGTCTCAACAGAACTCGAGTAAAGAGATAAGTCTCAATCCTCCCAAAGCCAAGGATGCTCCAACAAGTCTGAATTACTGTTCAAGGGACTTTGTAACCCCCTCCTACCGTGTTCCTCTTTTGATTTCCAGAAAGTTTGAATTTCTTTTTTTCTGTTTGGCAACAGATTATTTTAGACACATGAGTTCTGAAAATCATTAATCAAGGTTACAGATGACAATGGGGGGAAATTCCTCTTTTCCTGGGGATTATTCTTTATCCTATAGACCAGAATCTTTTTTGTTTCCATCTGTTCTTCATAACTTGTTGTCCTAAGGATTGATAGAAACAGCTCCTTCTTCCCAGGTAGGTAGGTAGGTGTTTTATTCAAGGATGTTCCTAGTCCCAAACCCAGTTGTGGATCTTTCTTTTCTGAACCTGTTTGTGATAGTGCCCAAATTCAAAATGATGTCATTTCACAACCTGTTGCTTCTTCCTCTTTCAAGTTTCCTGATAACACTAGACTTAAAAGATGCTTATTACCACATTTCTGTCCATCCAGACTTCAGACGTTTCTTAAGGTTTTTTTGTGTCTGCATCGCATTATCATTTCTCTGTCTTACCCTTTGAACTATCCATTGCACCAAGAGTGTTCACAAAGTGTCTAGCTCCAGTTATACCTCATTGCAGGCTACAGGGTATCTCATTTTTTTCTGTATTTAAAAGACTTGCTTATCTTTTCGGAATCTTTTTCAAAATGTCAGGAATCTCTCTTGAGTGAGAGACCTCTTACACAAGCTTCGATTCCAAGAAAACATTCAAAAATCTTTGACTCTCTCACACAGAATTATGTTCCTAGGATGCCAGCTAGACATGGTATGCGTCAAGATTTTAGGTCTCCTGGCATCTATGATTCTTATGATACCCCTGACAAGACTCCATATGAGAAACTACAGTGGTATCTGAAATCTCTTTTGTCTCAGTATCAACACCCTTTATCTTTTCAGATCCCAGTACTGGGGTTTGTCAGAAGAGAAATCACTTGGTGGAGACAACAGATATGCTTAAATCAAGGTCTCCCGTTTTCTCTCCCTCTTCAAAGCAGTCAGTCACCACATATGTTTCAGACTTTGCTTGGGGAGTAGTTTCAGGATAGGTAAAAGTGCAAGGGTGTGAGACACCTATAACAGATGCAAGCACATAAATATCAGAGGTGCTTGCCCTGATCAAGGCACTGAATTCTCTGAACCATCATTGGTCACCAGAACCAATTCAAGAGGTTGCAGACAATACCACAGTGATGTATTGCATCAACAAGCAAGGGGGATCTGGGTCATACCCCCTTTTCAGGCTAGCTATGTTACCTTGAGATATAGCTTCACTGCACAATCTCACTCTACAGGCATCCTGTCCAACATTCCTTCACAGCACAGTTATGTGGCAGACAATCTCAGCAGAACCAGGGCAGGCCATAATAAATGGAAAGTAGATCCGGGGGGAGGGGGGTCTTCCAAGATTTGATCCCTCTGTGGGGATTTCCTGAATAGACCTCTTTGCCTCCTCTCTGAACAATCATTTGAAAAATTTTGTTCCAAAACTTCATACAAGAAGGCCTGGAAGACAGATGCCTTTTCTTTTCTTTGGACAAAAATGTTCCTGTATACCTTTCTACCCTTTCCACTAATATACAGCGTACTTCTGAAGATTCAGAAGAAATCCACCAAGATGGTTGTGGTGACTCCCTTCTAAACTATCTACATTACTGAAGCCCATGTTAAGAGAGAATTTTGTTATTCGTGCAAGAGAATGGTTTTGACTATGCTTACAGCCCTACTTTTTATTTGGACACACCAATTAAAAAGTACCGTAACTTGGGCAGTCTGTCAGTATGTGCATTTTTTCTGTAATGACTTGTTTGTGCTTGGTTGGCATGTGTTTTTAAGAAGCCCCCAGTGATTTCCAACCATTTGACATGGCTTGACATGTCATGACAGAACTTTGAGTGGCCTTTTATAGGCCCTTGTGAGCCATTTTAAGCCTAGCCAATTATCCCTTGTAAGACTCAAACCCTGCACCTTGTGTTTGTAAGGCAAACACCATAACCATGAGGCCACACTCCCATCCCCTCTTTATGGTTAAAATGTTCTCAAATGGGCAGGTTTGTATTTACTAGGTCATGCATTTTGTTTTATTGCTTACTGGAAAAATGTTCAAAACTACAAATTTAAAAAACACACTAACAAGTGGTGCTTTATTATACAAGGAATGTAATTTAATACAATCAGGAAGGTGAATCAAAGAATACATACATGTATGCATGGCCTTACAAATGTGTGCGAGGAGTCCGTCTTGAAAACAGCCAAAAGGTAAAATTAAGCCTGCACTAGCCAGATGCATTTTTTATGAATGTGGATTTTCATGCCGTTTCAATGG
This sequence comes from Protopterus annectens, assembly GCF_019279795.1. Lineage (NCBI taxonomy): Eukaryota > Metazoa > Chordata > Ceratodontiformes > Protopteridae > Protopterus > Protopterus annectens. The sequence continues at coordinate 1,278,227,821 of NC_056728.1, forward strand.
CAGAGAAGTTTATTGCTCATGCTAAGTCTGTTTTCATTGTGAGACTGTATTGTTTAGCAAATGTCTATCTGTGTTTGTGCTGTTCTAGTTTAAGCTACTGTACATATGGAGGAGGGAGGTTGCTATTCTACTTTCACTGAGCTGTAAGGTTCACTCGCCTACCCTAAAGTAAATTAAAATGTTTAGATTAACTTAAGCAACTCTTTGAAATAAGGCATGTGAGCTTCAATTTTCTGAGGACGTGACTCTTATACTAAAATATATGTGAAGGGGCAACTGATAAAGCAGGTTTATTAAAGGAAAATTCCACTGTCCTTCATTTTCAGTTTAACTGCATCACAAGGTATCTCTTCTTTATATGCATTTAAATGAAGGAAATGGCTGGAGTGGCTTTCCTGGGGAGTGACCGACCTGTGGGTTTAGCTTATAGGGGTTTTTCATGAGCACGGTATGGGTGGGGCTTAAGGGGCGCCAGAGTACTACTTCGCCTAGGGCACCAGTTCAGCTAAGGCCGGCCCTGCTGATGGGCAGGAACGGAGTAGTTTACTATAATGATTAATGACAAGGAGGAGAACATACAGAACTAATTTATTTATTTTATTTTATATTTGTTTACCGGGATGGTCCGACTGGGACAGAACCCATTTTCAGGGGAGGCCCAAGGGGAAAAGCTCCGGTCAATGCTTAATATAAAATTGTCACAGAATAATAATAAAATATTTTAACAAAATAATGATAACAACTGTTACAGAATAATATAAATATAAAACAGTAATCATACTGAACAAGGTATGAAACAGTAGGTAACTGCATTAAAAAAGAAACATTGCATAATATAACTTATGTGTACACAAAAAACATAAGATTAGGTAGGAAGTCAAGTTAGCAAAAAAGATTCACCTAAACACGTGGAACATAGTTAATACTTGGTGGAGTAAATAGCAGGTAAGAAGGAAATTATTTATAGAGGAGTAGTAGTACTACAAAAAGATAGGCTAACAGAGTTAAATACTCACAGCACAACTATACTAATTGTGGTTATGTTAGGGAATTAACCTGGAGTACTACAAGTGTAAAGCCAACTTTGCAGCAGGGAGTTAATCTAGTGAAAAAGGGTTGATCTGAGTAATGTTAAGAATGGTACAAGATAAAAAAGATCTTATCCAGAGAAAATTACAAATTAAAGCCTTACAGTGTTCACTTGGCATTCAATGTAATAGCTAACCTACAGATTATTTGAAAGGAAGGGAACTTTCCATTCACCCTAAAAGCTCTACTTACCCTGGAAAACATTCATATATGCATCTTCGTAGAGACTTGGGTCAATATCAGTGACGGTGCTTCATCAGTGCAGGGTTTCAATGCTTATCGCTTGTTCAAGTCCCACCGCACTAGATGAATGCACTAAAGGTGGAAATGTCTCTAAATAATTAAAAAAAAATTTCAACTCCAGACTCATTAAATAAGATGAAATGGAATTCCCATCCAAGTAACTATGTACACAACCCATTATCACATTGTAGATAACTAACTACATGACCCCTTCAATGCACCCTTTGGCCCATATCTCCAACCTAACCAGCTTGGATTTCTTACATATGAAACCAAACAACATTCTCCTAGGAAACTTCAACTATCCCTCTGTAAATTGGGAGACTTATACATTATTAATTAGGTTTCAGCAATACAAACTCTCTGGACTAGTCTGCATCCCATTCAGGGAAATCAAATCCTAATCTTAGTTTTGATCCTATCAATATGAAGCAGACCTGCTCCCTACCAATTGTAACCTCCTCCCTGGTCAAATTGGACCACGTCAGTCACATTGTAAGACTGAAGCCTGAAGCCTCCTCCAATATCTTAGTATTCACAGAGTATGCAAAGGCCAGTTTATTAAAACTGAGTAATGATCTTGCTAAACTTGAAAGCCCCATCCACCTTTATGACTCAATTGCTTATGCAGAATCCTTACTGCCAAGTTCTACTTACATATAAATAGTTGCATAGAAGCATCTGTCTCCTCAGAAATAAATACAGTGCCATATTCAATAATAAAGCACTGCAGTGGAACTCTAATATAAACAAAATTATGTTGGGTGGCTCCATCTTCTGTAAAAGAACCATCACCAGAGATGTACCCACAAGGGTCTGTTCTTGGGCCACTCCTTTTTGGCATTTACTACTTAAGAGTCAAAGCCAATGTTAAGGGTTTACAGCTGACCAGGTTTGCTGATGACTGTAAGCTTGGCACCATTTTTCTCCAGGAGAAACAAAGATCCTCCAAGATGGCCTTTCCTAAACAAATAGCTGGTGTGAAAATAATGGACTAAAACTAAATGCAAAACAATGTATAAGAGTATCCGTCAGCAAACACAACAGCCCCTGCAACTATCGCATTGAAAGCACACCCCTGAAAATCATTCCAGTAGTTAGGGACCCAGGAATCTATTTAGACAGAGAACTGTCCTTTGATCACTATGTATCCATGACTGTAAGAAAGCCCTTTTTCACTGTGCAGCTTACAAGTAAGGGTATTGCATCCAGGGCAAGGGATGTGATCACTTCATTATATTCTTCATTTATTAGGCAAATCATTGAGTACAATGTCCCATTTGGTATGTACCTGTCTAAACAACTGACACAACTTGAACACTCATAGCTTTTTCTTAAAAGAAAATCAAGGGCCTGAACCAAAAAACTACACAGATCGTTTCAAAGCTTTGTCCCTATTGATAGTATCATAAAGGCTGCTGATGCCACATTAATAGCCTCACACATCCTATCCTTCCAGACCTACTGCACATCTCAAGACTAATAGTAGCAAAAACAGCTGCTTGAGATACCTTAATCTCTTCTACAACATTAACAGAACATGTTGGCGGGATATATATTTCTCTTCTTTGGAATTGTCTTCATCTCCACATAAAACAAAGTACTTCTCTTGTTCTATTCAAATGTAAGCTGGACGAATGGATGGGAAACCACAAACTCATTCCCAGAGTAGCACCCTTGTCCTTTATGGGAAGGGGCTACATGTAAATGTTCTGCTTCTCTGGGCTACTATGTATGTAAATTACAAGGGCAAAAACCTTCATGGGGATGCACAACTAGGTTCCTAAAATCCCCTAGGGTCAATAACCTAGTAAGGACCCATAAACCTATTTTACAGGAAATTGTAATGCAGCCATTAGAAATTAGAATGCAGAGCTCTTTACCTAGACAGAGAGTAAAAAGTAAACAGAACTTGGCTAATACAGGTGATGTCTGCACCAAGAAGAGAGACTACAGCTTGAGAAAGCATAGAGACTAATATACTCTTGGAATCTCCAACCATTACATTATGAATGCTGGCCAGAATAAGAAATAGAAAACCCAGTTCTGTTTAATGTAGATGCTTAAAATACAGAGTATTATGGTTTTAACTTCATTACTGACTTGAGAGCTCACATTAGTTTGAGTAATTTGTTTCTTTCCAATACTGCTAGAAAGGGACACAATGAGTAGTCTCCTGCTACTATTTTTAATGTTGTTAGAGACCAAGTTAAAAAAAATAGCCTACGCAATTACGTAGCTGTTTCTCTGAAACAGATATGATCATTTATTCCCCCTTCTGTTTTTTTGTTTATGAAACATAGGAATAATACTCTGAAATTGTTCAAATAACTTCAGACATTTGTAACACTCATATGAGCAGTTTGTTAAATGTGGACAAAACAAAGTCCTTAAATCAAATGAAAAAAAAAAATCAACAGAAACAATATAAAGTACTGCATTGTTAAATTCTGTCATGCAAGCATATCTAAAGGCTGGAAACTGTTATTACAACTTCATAGTTTCTCAAGAAGGGGACTGACAATTTGGCATAATGGGGTTTGTACATATCTGGCGAGCATGCATTTACAGAAGGGAAGGCATCTGTTATGAGAATTTTTTTTCACAGAGGAATTCCACCACACCCACAGTTTCAATAAACAGCATACTGTCTTGTTTTTACAGTCCACTGTTTGTATGCCACAAGTTTTATGAATTATACAGCCAGCACATTTTGTCTTTCTTCGGTCTGTAAATACATTCTCCTCCCAGTACAAGTTTAATATTTTCTCTACATTGCTGCAGTCTTAGTTTACTCAAAAATACATTTTGCATACCTTTTTTCTTTTAATAAAAATACAGTACAGGTTTCCAGTCAGAAACACACACACATGGGTATCATCGACCTCGCTAGTTAGTAAACAATTTAACACCTTAAATATCTAGTACTAACTTACACAGTAACAGAAGGAACTGAAACTTTATAATGAACCAAGAAACATTCATGTTTTTTTTGAAAATCATAAAAATACAATTTTATAAATGTTTTCTACCTTCAGAAGACTTTTAACGATAATTATTTTGCTAGCATAATCAATGTATTACTGAAATAGTTACCTAAACTAAAGCAGTGTGTGTGTGTGTGTGTGTGTGTGTGTGTGTGTGTGTGTGTGTGTGTGTGTGTGTGTGTGTGTGTGTGATTTTATATATTATTATTATATTGGGATCATAGGAAGTTACTAGGCTAATGGCCCTAGGGCCCTTACAAGCCTAGCCAGGTTCTACCCTTATTTCCACAATCAGCACCTATTGCCCCTGTCCAAGAGGGACACAAGTAGAACCCTGGGGTGAATTTACGGTTACCCATCCAAATGTCCAGATTGCATTTGAAAAGGGTCAGTGAGGTGCTCTGTTTGACATGAAGTGGGACTCTGTTCCAAAGGTGTGGTAACCTCTGGGAGACAAATCTGTCCCTCTAGCAGGTTCTATTAATGTCACATATCAGGTTATGTTTTTTTAGAGTGAGTAACTTTTGTACCATTTGACTTGTGGATATACAGGATTTCCAATAAAGCAGGATCAGAGATTGCCTTATATGCAAGATAGACATCACCTCTGAGTATCCCGTATGAAACAGAATAAAGTGACAGTGAGACGATCCACATAAGACAGATGCTGAAGACCTTGAATTTTCCTTGTGAGGAACCTTTGTGGTCTCTCCAATTGCTGCAGGTGCTTGGAAATGTACATGTCAAAAAGGGCGTTGCACTCGATTATTGGCCTGATGAGGGAAGAGTATAGGGAGGTTATAACTTCTTTTTTTTCTGTTGACAATGCCCTTACTTATGAAATGAGCAATACAGAATGCCCTTCTTACCACTGTGGAGACATGCTGATCAAAGGTAAGGTTGTTGTCAAACTGTGTTCTCAGGTCTCTCACCACTGAGTGCGTACTTATTGATGTGGCAGTTAGCAACAACAATGCTCTTACCAAAAGGGATGATAATACATTTTTTTGCATTGAGTTTAAGGCCATGACTTTAGCACTAATCATTTGTTTGTGTAAGACCCTCTTGTAGGATGTTGACATCATTTGAAGATTCTGTGACCATCTCTTATACAGCAATTTCCTCCTCTTATTGTAAAGCCTGTTAATGGCAGTTGCCCATTAGGCAGGTTTTTTCTTCCTTGAGGAGCTTGTTTTGGTCCTATTGGGTATGGCTGGGTCAATGCAGTTATACAGGTGTTTGTATAAATATATACACCAGATGAAAATCCCACTAAGAACTGAGATGTCATACTGCTTATTAACAAGCCCTTTCACTTTTTTCCCTTACAAAGTAATAGACTAAACAAACTAATCCATCACCCTTTTACTGTGATAAAGCCTAGACATTACTTACTCAGTGTACAATATGTCAGTGTTTATCTAGTGATCCCTAGTTAAATTCTGCTCCAATCTTAAAGGTTAGTTTTCTCTTGCCGCTATCTGTAAAATAAACATGTTGGTAGGAAATCATATAAATCTTTAAGTAGTTGTAACAGGAGAGATATTTTAAATTATTTCTAAAAGAAAAAAAAAAGGAAAATGGGGCTGTGAGAGGCAATGAAAAAGCTGTAATTAAACACTGTTCCTGGCAGGATACAGATAAATCTTTATCAGACATGAGATAGGGTAAATAGTCAGAATATCATTAGTTTGAGGGTGGCAAGTAGGAAGAAAGGCTGTGTATGGCAAACAGCAGCCACTTAACCAATGTTAAATGATCACTAATACAGCTCATCAAGGGGGACAGCGAAAGCATCAATGTCTATGCAGCAAGTTGCCATAACTTACTATGGTATTTATTTATTTATTATCACAGTCATTTATCTATGAAGTTAATAATCAGAACATGGGTATTTTGCGGGAGGGTGTTGAGGCAGACTGTTTCTGAAAACAAAAAGGGCAGTTATTAATCGAACATTGACATGGCCTGCCAGAGGAGCAACACATATAACTGACAGCTCCAAACTGAAGTGCATGATTGCAGCTATTACGTCTTTCATTTGCATCACAGTAAAACATCCAGAGAAGGAAAACAGAATGTGCCTAAAAGCAACAAGTTGAAATCCTCCAAAGTCATACTTATTAATTTTAATTTGCTCACTGGCAAACATCTAAGTGGTCATTTTTTTTCAGTTTGATCACTGACAAACATCCATCCAGAGGGATAAAAAGTTAATACATGGCTATTTTTGGAGTGACAGGTGTGAAGACAAATTAAATGACAAAGTAAATAACAACTTCTTAATCACTGTTAAATGTTCATAGATATGTTTTTTCAAAGAGGCTCACAGCATGTGTCTGATCTCAGCAAGTTGAAATATATCACTGTGAGTATTATATTCTCTACTTTGATCATAGACCCCAGAGGCGTATGCAGACAGAAATGTTGCTGGGAGAGTGAATGAGGAAGCAAGCTGGGTGAGAAGGCAAAGGATGTTACATTCACTTGATCATAGTCAATCAATGACTGACATGCTTTCTCAGGGAGGAACAGTGCATGTGTCTAACAGCAAGTAGAAATACACTACCATAGTTATTACTTATTTCAATCTGATCACAAACAATAGAAGTCCACACAGTCAGAAAAGGCTAGCTTTGGGACTGGACAAAATCTGTGTACAAAAGTAACCAACCAGTGCTGTCTTTTGATCAGAGTTAAACAAAAACAGATCTGGCCTTCCAACAGCAGAACAGTATTACTAGTGTGTGTGTGTGTGTGTGTGTGTGTGTGTGTGTGTGTGTGTGTAGGGGGAGGTGTGGAAAATCTGCATTCAGAAAAGTAAATCATCACAACTTTTATTTGTAGTGAATTAATGTGAAATCTTCATAGTCAAAGGAGGTATACCCTTTTTGATGGGGCACATATTAATGGGACAGCATGTATGTGAAATGTGTAAAAGCTGAAACTAGAGTTTACGGGACTTTAGAAACAGAATGAAAAAAACACTCTCTGAAAAAATACAAAACTTCATACTCCACAGCTTAAAATGAAGGACTGCTTTTAATAAAACATGTAAAGGTAAAACACAATTCAAAAAGGTAAGCTCTTTCACTGCTGTATACCGCTTCTTCAAGCTCTATTAAAACAAGCCATTCATTTCTAAATATCCACTGTACCTTAACTCATCAATCAGTATCAAGTTTCAAGATACATGGCCAATCAAAGACTGACAGATTCATTCATAACAACTGTCAATCAACAGAACAGTAGATGTAGTTTAAGCAACTTGAATAACAAATCAGATACAACTTGTATAAGTAAGCTAATCAAAAGTAGAACATCAAAAATTCCCACAAGTTACGTGCATGGGAACTAAACCTCAATGAGGAAGTGGGCGTAACTTGAGTATAGGTTTGACTGATACATACTCGTTGAGTCCTGGGCTTTTATATGGCTTGCTGTTTTAATAGGGTCTGAAGAAGCGGTATACAACTGTGAATGTGCTTACCTTTTTGTATTGTGTTTTATCTCTATTTTTTTTTATTAAAAGCAGTTCTTCATTTTAAGCTGTGAAGTACAAAGTTTTCTTTCTTCAGAGATTGTCTGCCCTGTTAACTTAGTGTTCCTTACCTGGTCGGTACAACTTTGCATTTCACAATGAAAATACAACATATACTTTGGCTTTCATGTGCTTTTTTTTATTCTTACAATCTCGGACTGCTTCTTTATTACAAATATCATTAGCTTCAATCATTACACACTTGCAAGTATCATTTTTTTTCTTATGGCTGAAATACATAGTATAAAATCATAAATGTATTCTGCATTTAAAAAATAAGACCTAACACCTCCCAAGAAAAAAAACATTATTATCTGCTCCCTGAAATTGATGTTTTCCAGCATCTGAAATGTTCATGTGTTTAAAAATAAAAAAAGAAAACATTGCAGGGATATGGGAAGTAGATAAATTCAACATTTAGACAATCCATTATCTATGCACTTAAATCACATGGAAAGCATAGTTTATAACTAAACACCATGAATTAAAGTCAATAAAATTTTTACTAAAAATGCAAACATATTTCAGAAATATAAACCTGCAATGATAAACACTATCAAAAAGTTTATGTGACCATAACAATGTGGAAGGCTGCAGAGTTGTGCTATACTTGTCTTCTATTAAGAAAGGCTTTATGACTTTTCTTTAGGGTTGAGAATGCAGGGCTTTCCCAAAATATATCCCCCCTTGAGTTGTTCCTACATCAGAAGTCATTCAATTTTTCTTAGTTATGTATCCAGGCTTTACAATGTAATAAAATAAAAAGGCAGGAAAGAAGCATGTTAAGGTTAATACGATATTGGTCTGCTGGGGTGAAAATAAATAAATACTGGTTCTGCAAGAAATGGTCTACATTTTCGAGGACTAACATTTTCATTCTCCAGAGTGCTCTGAAACTGGTGGGATCATAGACTACTGCTACGGTCTCAGAGTTAGTATATATAAAGTCACAAGGGTGTGGAAGGGAGAAATTGGTCACATGGGGTGTGCAGGGGGGCTAACCCCCTGCAAGTAACATTGAGAAAGGAGAAATTCTTTAGTTATCAACTTTATTTACACAGTTTGATTATTGATCAGTGAAGTGAGAAAGACAGAGTGTGTCAGTGTGTGTGTGTGTGTGTGTATATCTGGGTGTGGATGTGGATGAGAGACAGAGAGAAGGAGACCCACACATGTGCACATGCATACATGCACACACTTCTTCAGAATAGAGAATTTGTTGTCACTGGAAAAATGCTATGTCCAAAACCTATACTAATGGGTGGGGGGCAGCAATGTGTTAGAGGTATAATAAACATTGACTTGTACTTGAATCCTAAAGACAGGGCAGTAGAAAAGATGTATTTTGTACCTGGCTGTCATAATGCAATTTTCTGAAAGTTCTATTATGATCTCTCAAAGGTGGACTGACACATGGCCTTTTATATAGGCTGGGTTATTCCTAGACAAGTGAACATTCTCATAAAGAGCTGTACGAGTAGCTTGTCCAGAGTCAACACAGTAGCATGATTTGTAAATTCGAAAAGCACTACTGTTACGCTATTAGCACATAGCCTCACAGTACACATATTTCAGACTGGTGAGCTCACTAAGTAGTACAGTTTTAGAAGCCTAGGCCACATAAAAATAAGTGAAGCATATAAATTGGCACACAAATGTGTGGTCCATTGGGTAGTCTACCGCTGACAACCTGTTATATCAGAAGTGCACTTCTGTGATGTACAGCATCAGTTGGGCAACTTAACTTGTCAGTGACATTCACAGTCAAAGCTACATCATCATAAACTGAATATGACTTCAAAGATAGCTATCAACTGATTAATATACTGATTGGAGCTCTCTAAGTGTGAACACTGTAAAACAGTTAAAAAGCAAAAGTTATCAGTTTGGGTAAAATTTAGTTAATGGCTAGCAATTCCACTGCCTGCATGGAAGCAAAGGAATTTGGAAAAAGTGAAAATCAACCAGAGGAGAGGAAGAAAAAGCTCTAGCTGGGAAGAATGTTGCAGCTGCTTAACAAAAAGCAGTTCAAGTTTCATCTTTAGTACAGAAGGTGGTTTCTAGTAATTTAGAAGAAATGTACTAAAAGGTATTTAAAGTAATGACACACTACAGGAAAATATAATCTCAAATGGCAAAAGGCTTGAAAAAAATTAGAAAAAGCTTTATGTACTTATTCAGATGAGCAAAGAAAAACTGGCTGAACATGAGGCCTCTCAAGAAAAAAAAATGTAGAACCGAGAACACATAGAGAAACCAGAGATTTTTTGCTAAGTGAAAGAAACCAGAAGGAAAATATTGTCCCCTGGATTTACTAATCTTCCATGTAAGACTAGATTAGTCTTACACAGAAGCGCCAGTGTAAGAGTATGATGGCAGCGCACCATGCATATTAATGAGGGCGCGCTGCCTTAACTCTAAAGCTTACACGGAGAGTGGCCGAGTGTAGGGGGCGTGTCGGACTGCCGAGCAGTCCAAAAATCCACGCTCCTGCAATGAAGAAACGCCGCAATTTTGACTTACATGAGCGAGTCCGCTCACATGTGTACAATGTAACACTGCACTCCCCCATATGTTAAACAACTGACAAAATTAAAAATAAAAAGATTTTTATTTATTTTTTTTATCCAATATAGCTGCGCGGGTTTGCCCATTGCTTAGCTACAGTTAGCAGACACCAGAAGAGGATAATAAGAGGATAATAAAAAAAATATATGGAAATTAAGCAAAACAGCGATAGCGTAGTGGTTAGAGCCTTCGCACAAAGAGGAGGTATTCCCGGTTCAAGTCCCACTACTGCACGTTCCATTTTCTGTGGGAAACCTGTATACAAAAATATTTCCTGACATTTTTTATGTATAAGTTTTGTAAAAAGCATTGAAATGTTAAATATAGTAGTGAACGGATTATATATATATATATATATATATATATATATATATATATATATATATATATATATATAAAGGTGAAATGGTTATGCATTCTGAGGCATGAGTAACCTAGTTTAAGCAATATAAAGCACTGCTAAGCACATTTTATCATTATTGAGCACATTTAAATACAACTGTATTTGCGCGTAGCTGCGCACCATGCTAACCAGCGCAATGTTGGTCAACGTTGAGCAACGTTGGGCAAAGTTGAGCAAAGTCCATTAAACACGCTCATACCTCCTTTACTGTACCTTAACCAGTCAGGCTGCCCAGCAGGAAAATAAAAAGCAGTGACAGGGCTCGAACTCAGGAAACTGTGCACTGTAGTCACAGTACTTAACCACTAATCCGTGACAGCATTTCACAAACATGCACTTTCAACAGACACATATCTATCAAAGGAATTTTAAACATTGCCAGCATCAGCTAAGCAGGCGTGCCTACAGCTGAGTTTTTCCAAAACTGACCAATCACAAATAAGTGTGGGAAATGAGACACATTTAAGCTCCACAGTGGGAATACTTGCTATAACTGGTTGTAGCTTCCTTCTGCATTCAGCATGGCTGGTGTTGGAGAAGGCACTCGATTTAGAGTGCAATGCTGGGGCATCCAGGAGTCCAAAGTAATGGTTTAGCTCCTTGTCCACAATCATGAGGAAAGACTCCTGCGGGTCTAGTACCAGGATACCCAATATAAAACGGAGGACTGGAACAGTCTTGCCCATGATCTCACCAGTGCCGCTGGTGTTCCTCTGACTGGTGAGCAGGTCAGGTGCCATTATTCTGACCTGAAGCGACGTAGGGAGGATCAACTGGACCAGTGGATCCAGGAATCCCGCACAATCCCTAATGCCCCAGTACTGAGCCATTGTATTAAGTAATTAAGAATTGCTATGCTTCTGTATACTATGGATACGTATGTCTCAATATCACTGCATTTAATTCACAGCTATAGGTGTCTGGGCTATCAATCAGCAAGCCCATGAAGATAGGCTGCAAAGGCTGCATCATGAGGCAGGTTAGTAATTATTCTGCATATACTGTTATATAAAATAAATGAGAGAGCCTTCAAAAAGTCTTTTAACCCAATAAATAAAGGTGTAATAATCCTTTAATAAATGTATGATTCATGGAGTGCGTCTGTGTCATTTTCTTTGATATGTTGTTGTACTGTTGCATTCTACAAATAGTAGTGTTGTATTAAGAAGTGTCAACCCAAACTTGGGTAGGCCCATATAACATGGATGAAGGGAGTGCCAGTAGCTTGTATGCATATGTGCAGCCCTCAACTGTTGGTTCATGGCCAGCATGTACAGGTTAATCTGGCACATGAGTAGCTTGGTATTGTGTTCCCCAGAAATATCAGTGTGCTGCCAGAAATGTAGGGAGCTGTTAACATATAACTGATACCTTCACCTGAACATATCTAGATAATTATATGAAAGTAGATCTGTCAGTGTACGATCTTAGCAGTAGTGTGTGTGAGCAACTCTCAAAATATGTTGCAGTAACATCTGCATCTTGGACAGTTTTGTATGTAAGATACAGCTCATGTATATAATGATCTAGCAAAATCCAACTGCACAATATAATGACATTGGGTGTGTAATAATACATGTAAGGGACATATAACTGCAGTTAATAGGAATGTAGTGAAAACTAGAAGGATATATAAGTTAATTGAGCTATTTTTCCCACCCTACTGTATGTGCATAAAAAATACAATTCCACACCTCAATCGGTATGTCTAATCTCAAAACATTTGTTGGGACACATGTCCTATTGATTTATAAATATTTGCATTACTTTTTATGCATGTGCCCTGTAAAAATACCACAATATTGGTGGCCTGTTGCCATCAATTCAACCTTCATGCTGTTGTAATGTCCACTATTGTTCTATATATGCATGTGTTATGCTTGCTTTTCAACTGTTGAAAATCTGGTGTGTTGGGTTAATGGGAATACGTCTGCGTGCTGTTATAACTAATTGGGAATGCTGTTGACTGTTACTAACCCATATCTTTATTAAACTCTCCAAAACCTAGTTCGTATGGCAAGGCCGGTCCCAGCGGACCGACCTGTCCCACCTCAGCTGGCCATGGCACCAGCAGATCTGGTACCCAGCCTGGGACCTCCTCCTCCATTGGCCCTGTGCCACCTTTGGTTGGAAGCACTGCAGGGGAGGGGCACCTATCACCCTTTGAATGGTCTGGGCTGTGGTGCGTAGAGATATTGAACGTTCTTTTGCAGAACCTCTATGCCAGCTTGAGGCCCGAGTGGTGCAACTACCAGGTCAGCCTGCCCCTCCTACAGAGCCCCCAGCACAGCCACCCTCTGGGCTGTAAAGGTGCAGTGGTGACTGCTCATGGGTGGGGACCTCAGTCCCACTGTTTCCATCTGGGGGCTCATGGGCTTGCGATTTCCAAACATCCCTCCCTGTCAAAGGTGTTCACCCACCACATGTGTCATATACCGCCCCTGTATGCATCTTGTTTGTCTCGTCTGTTTACCTCCCCAACCTACCTTCCCAAATATACCTACTTCCCCTACCCCACATTCCACTCTCACCTGAAAAAAACAGGGCACTCTGCTCCCAAAAAAAAAATTACGCCCCATACACAGCTGCCCATTTTTGCACGCATGTCCACTGGACACATGAAATGTTATTTAATTGGCATTACAACATACTTTGTTGTCCTCACCCCTCTCTCAGGGGTTGAAGGGTTCATATCTACCTCCAAATTTACTGCATATACACAGCTGTTGCTGCTGAAGAAATGGGCAGCTACGGACCTTCCCTACATCCGTCCTGAATATCCCGAGCTATTTTCCATACTCTCTTTCCCTTTTTATGCCCCTTTTTCACCACTTTCCTATCTCCCCATTTTTATTTTCTTTCAAAGAAATTAGCATGGGGGTGAGTGGGAGTAAGCACTATTAAGCAGTAGTTAGCGGGTTTGCGTGGGATTGCGCTTGTTTGCGCTTGGCTAAGCAATGCGCAGCAATGAGCAAACCCGCACAAACCCACTTACAACTGCTTAAAAGTGCCTTAGTCTCTCTGTATGTGTGGGCCCTTGATCTGCTCAGGAGCAAAATAAAACACCTCTGTAAGTCTCGAACCCCGGACCTTGCACACACTACACAACATGAAGTACCACTAAGCCACGGTAGATATACATCAAGTTGGTGCTTAAATAATTATATCATGCATCAGAATGAGTGAATGTAAAGGAAAATTAGGAATACCATACCACACAACTTGTTCTGTGGATGTTGACCAACAGTTGTTGTGGGATTACATTACATGACTGTGATAGGAGAAGCAGCCATTCTTGCAGGAAATAATGTTACACCATCACTTTACAACCGCACACAGTATCACAGCAGGACAAACACTGGCATATCTGTTTAGGGCAGAGGCCATACCTCCCAACTGTCCCTAATTTTCAGGGATGTCCCTGATTTTGACACAAATTTTAGCTCTGTCCCTCTGAATCCCTTCTAAAACTACTGACTTTGGCCAGAAAGGTGGTGAATTACACTTAATGAATAATGACAATAATTAAGAGTTAGATACTTCTTTTACTTCAGAAACGGTGTATTAATTCATATGCTCTGATTCTCCCAATGTTTCAACTTAATGGCACTAATATTTTAAAGGTGTCCCTGATTGTCCCTGACTTTTTCTTGACTTTTACCTGAGTCTGTAAATATGTACCTGATTGGGTGAGAGGTCTGGCAGAGGCAGAAACAGAGGCATATCAGCCTTTCTGCTGTTACGCACTGTGCGAATAGCTTTGGAAGGAGTTTCGGAAGCATACCCTTATGTAGGAATACAACACTGAAATACAAATGGATGTAGCCATGTACTGGTAGCAACCAACTGTAGGAATGCCACTGCTCTATTGCTGAAAAGACCTGTGGGGGCACAGACAAAAAATAACAGGCTATTCTCTGGCTATCATGTGGATAGGTCCACAGTTGGGAGTTACACAGACTACTTGCCTTGATAAACTAACATGTACACAGAAACCCTGTAAGTCCAGCAAGAAAAAATCCACACAATACTACTTACGCTCCCTGTACTTCTGCAACCCTACCCAAATGTAGAATATACCTGTGTGTGCAGGATCTACCAAGGATGTAGGTAAGCATACTCACAGTACTGAAATGTGACCAGTTTTTCTGAGCAGCTTGTGCTAATGTCAACACTAAAAAAGCACAAACTGTTTAGAACTGAGTAAATGAATATTCACAGTATAGCAATTCACAAACAATACTTGTGCCAAAGGAATACATCTCAATAACTAGCTTTGTATGGCAGTTAATTGTAACAGTTGAAAAGAAAGTACATCTTTCCATGTATCTTGGGGTAGCATTTTGAGGGGTGAGTATATTTCTACACTGACAAGTGGGTACTGGAAGCAGCAACATTAGGTTTGAGTACAAAATGTAAATCTCTGGCTACACCCCTGGCTTCTGATATAAGAACTATACCAACCTTCTGTCTTAAACAATGATATCCACACCAAACAAGGATGATCTCCATCTTTGAAAGCTGAAAGGGCCACACCTACATGAGTCAGCAATTTATAGCACTGGGTTGCTATGACAGTGATTACTGCAATTACTACACAGCAGGCTGCATGCAATTAGCAAATGGTGGCCACTAATTGGTGCAGAGGCCATCACATGCTCATGTGCAAATTCCTACAAAAGCAGGCTGCAATCTCTGCCAACAAACTCAGTCACTCTACTGCAGAGACTGACAGAGAGAGAGAGAGAGAGAGAGAGAAAATGAAAAAGAAATATTACCAAATCATACAAAGGAAATGTATGTGACACATATGTATTTACTGGCATTTAGTAGATGTTATTGAAGAGTAGTCTACATAATGTGAAACATTCATATGTGGCAGCAGTACTTCTTTATGCACAGATGTTCTGCTTAATTACTGCTACAGACAATACTGTGTGTACATGTGGGCAGTGGGACATACCTGTGAAATGTGTAGCTCAGCATTAAATGTCAAAGATCTGATCCATGTTATCTGTGTTCTGTACAGTAGTGCGGCCAATGGCTGTTGGGAGAATTAGTGCTGACATTATATAAACATGGGTGTGACAGAACAACACATGCATGATAGTCATATTAAAGTGTAGCTTAGCATGGGCAACTGCTGTAGCAATCTAGTATGCTTATCTAGCATCTGTTGCCATATATACCCCCTAATGTTAGTCTGTGTTCATATGTGACACCTGTTTGTGTTGCAGCAAGGCCCAACAGTTCAGCTGTGATGTCCAAGGACGTACAACAGTGTGGACCTTGTATGTGTATGCCACACTCATACGGAGAAATATATATGTGTCATATATATTCACATCTGTATATGTGCATAGAGCAGGGGACATATTGCAACTGTTTGTGAAGGGGGGAGATATATATGTTGGTGAAGGTTAGCATGTGCATATTCGTATGTAGGTTTTAGTGTGTGACAAACAAGACAACATACAATGCTGGTATATGACATGTGGTGGTTAAACACTGTGGGTGGTTTGTTCAGTTTGCAATGTTGAAGCCAGTAAAGCCTGCTAAAGCTACCTGGGCTGTGAACACCTTCAATGCATTTATCCCAAGACAGTGCGATTTTATTACATTACTGTACACCTTACATCCTTTGTATAATTGATATTTTCACTATGAGAGGTGAAATGTATATGTGCCTACATATATATGTATATGCAGACAAATAGATGTGTGTATGTATATATACATATATATATATATATATATATATATATATATATATATATATATACACATACACATACACACCTACATCTACTTGTTGCAATAGATTCTCTGTACTGTTGACTGACTGTGATGGTCAATATGTTTGTGAATACGTCAAAGATATGTATCTGTGGGATAGCTTAGTGGGAAACTGTTTATGCTACGGTATTATGGGTCCTTGCTTTGATCCTAGCAAAAGCTGTGTATTCTGTTGCTAGGCAGAACAAGTGCTACTGCATACAGTGTGATTAAGTCACTTGGTTTTAACTAGGGTGCATCATTGGAGGCTAAAGCACTACATCTATGATTATTGATTGGTACCGATGTTGAATGCAAATCCTGTGTGTACTGTAGTACTACTTGAAACTTTGGGCATGTTCAGCAAAGTATGGTGTATGTCCACATTGCTTGCATCCACTGTTTTGTCTGGTCCCTGTATTAATCACAGATTACATTTCTCAAGATTAAGGTTGTGTAAGTACTGTCACACAGTACTGTATAGTACACACAAAGTTTATCTGGGTTGTCATACCATTGTGTCCTGTAATTATGTCTGATGTGTGTTTGGGTATGTCTGTAACATGTCCTCTGACATATGTGTGGTAAAACATATAACTGCATATCTAGCAATATTCATAGTGTACTACAGCAGTATGTGACCTATATTCCCAATTGTGCACATATTTTAGCCATGGGTTTGGCATTAACAAGTTGTGTGGTATTGTAGTAATACATTCACTGGACCTTACATTGATTGTGATGGGTGACATATTTCTTTACACATCAGCTTGATGTATATCTGCTGTGGCTAGGTGGTGCATTGTGTTGCATACAGTGTGCCAGGTATTCTTGTATAGTCTTATATAGTGATTTTATTTTGTTGTTGTGCAGAACATGGTTCATTAGATAGAGAGTGAGCAAGGCACTTTCAAGCAGTTGTGGGGTGAGCAGTGATAAGTGGCAGTTAGTGTTTCACTCTCGGTTAGCTTATAGGTTGCTATATATGGCAGTTCAGTGATATCTGTACTGTATAATGTTAAATGTGCCATATGACTTGCACAGACATATTTTTGTATTTATGTCTTCCAGGGATCATGGCCCACCACAGGAACCCGAGCTACAGTAGTGCTGAAGATGATATCATTACTAGCAGTATGATTCAGCACTACCGTCTCATACTCTCATGAACCAGCCAGGACCAGCAGGAGCGTAATGCAATGTGGCAAGATGTCCGCAGGGTCAATGAGGTAGGCCTGCATAACCGAACATATGAGTAGGTACGCCACCACTGCAGTGATCTTCTCAGATATGTCCGTCAGCGTGCCGCTGATGTGAGCAGACAACAGCTTGCAACAGGAGGTGGTGTTAATATCCATTCCCCCCTCACCAGAGTGGAGGAGCTGCTCATGAGCCTGGTGGCACCTGCTCAACAACAATAGCAGCAGACATGCACCATGATGGAGGTTGGAGCCACCCAGCAAGCACACATTGGGCATGCAGGTAACATGGCATATCTGTAGACTACTGTTATCTGTATTGGTAGATCATGCATATGTGACATGTGGAGTGTGTCGTTCAAAGATGTGGAGCCTGTTGTTGTGCAATACTGATCATTTGGAACATAATCTGTAGTCCTGTGAATGTAAACTGTTGTACTGTAAGACTGCAAACACACAGTAGCAATGCCACAGTTATGGCCACTGACAAACTGTCTCATCTCTATGTAGGTCCCTCTGGGATGACATCAAGGCAGCTGACAGATGCTGGTGAGTGTGTTCTACATTTATTATTGTAAATAAAAAGTGCATGTCATAGTTAAGGTGTAGGCCATGTACACATGTAACACACCTACCCATAATGCATGCTGTGCATGTTTGGTGTAAGAGCATGCACATCTCACTAATGTGATTAGCTGCCTCAAACACATGCAATACCCAGACCATATAAAACAAATGTGGCTAGACTGTAGTGACCATTGGATAGGCACAGTTGATACTCAACATGCACATAACATACACATCTATGTCATACACAGAGCATTTTAACATGCTACACATAAAGGATTCCCAAACCCTCTGTAAAGACACACTCCAATATCCAAAATCTCATCCACACATTACACATAATATACCAAAGGGGTAGAGGCCTACCCCGGGGCATTTAAACACTCTGCAACACACTACACATTCATGTCAAGGAATGCTCCTTATTGGCCTCCTTACAAACTCAAGTAACTACTGGTTGTGAAATGATGAATTTAGCCAAGGTAGTACAGTTCCGGCACAGCATGATTATTGCTGGTTTGTGAAACATTTGTATCCTTGAGTGACCACCTGATGCTTCATGATGATGGCCTATGGTACTATACCCCATCCAGTTATTGTAGCCACAGTACTACACATAGCTGTCACTATAACGATGCGTGTGTGCACACATATGCACCTCTAAACAGTATGCATACCAATCACCATTTGCACAACTGACACATATGTCTTGTGATGCTATTGAGTGGCTAGGTCATATGACACATATTGGGTATGTGTAGTGTTTAAATATGCAGTTGTGTTTTAGCATGCCATGTCATGGATGAGACTGGAATGTCCACAATATGATCTACACTCACCATAAGTACCGTACATTGGGTATGTGGCCGAATGGTAGTCCATCAATTATCCATGCACCAGTGATGATGTTGTGTGAATACTCATTATGCATGTGCTTTAAAATGTGTCCACAATTATTTGCTAAAGAGACAGAGGCTGTAATCAGCATTGGATACCTATCTGACACACAGATACACATCCAGCAATGGTATGTACACCTGTGAGTTATGGTGCACAGTACATTACAGGGTTATGAATACCTGCACAGCAATGCTGTGTCCATGTATGCATTGTGTTCCAGGGGGAGGGCAATCACTTAATAACAAAACACATGCATCAAAGTCATGTATACTGTTAGCAACAAGGACTGACTACACTTGCACTGCATGCTGTTGAGCAACACGTCTTGCATGCTGACATGTGTGATATGACTGTTTTGCTTGTGATACTGTACCCCACCATCACCTGCTATTGTGTATGTTCTGTGATTGCTGGTGTTGTGTGCGTCTGCTTTCGGGAGGAGTGTAGTTTTGTGTGTGCAAGTGTGCATGTGCGCATGTGGTCTGAAGTCATGTTCAGGTCTTAAAGTGTGTTTCATGTTTTCCTCTCACAGGTGGCGAGGTGGGGCTGGTTCAGTACAGCAGGGAACCTGATGTCACTGAGACAGACAGTGATGATGAGGATAAGTATGTTGAGGCACAGGCTGGTTTGTCAGGGTCTGTTGTTGGGCCACCAATTGACAGTACACAAGTCTCCACCCCATCCATGCACACAGTCATACTGCCTGTACATCCATCATCACCATTGCCCTTAGCTGAGGGACAGTGTATGGCTGGCACTGGCCAGGACAGTGTGGTATCTATGGCACATGTATCAGGACACAGCAGCCATAGCCAGATGTCGGGAATGGTACCACATAGGCAGATGCCCAGGGGTTCTCATCAGAGCACTGTTGGTCATCATGCTCCTGGCAGACGTGCCACACCTCTTTCTACCACACGCATGCTCCAGGCTGTCATGGAGGCACAGACATGAATGGACAGGTACACCAGACAGGGGCTAAGGGCACAGAGGGCTCATTACACCTCTGTAAATGACAGTATCCATGACCTAGCAGGTGCCATACGTAACTACACTGAGGTCACTGATAGATGTTGGGGTGAGTCATTGGATGTCCTCCACAATGTCATGTCCATGTGTCAGGACAGTGCGGGACAGTTGAGACGTCGACGTGGACGTATGCCAGCAACATCAGCTGGAGGTCACCGTGGACGTTCAGCAAGTCACAGCTGCTCCCATAGTGCCAGTACCAGCCCCAGCAATGTTGGGGGGCTGTATATAGACCGCCCTAGCAGACTACGTGCACGTGGCTCTGGCCAGTCCCAGCAGGGACCTGGATCCAGTGGACATATGTCAACCTCTTTGGATAGTACCCAATCTGGATTAGTACCAGATACTGTCTGTAGCACCCCTGCCAGGCACAGGTTCCGTATCCATGGCCAGAGACGGTGATCTGTAAAGCCTGACAGGTACAGTCTGTAGCTGTCTCACAAATCCCTGTATATGGCAGCCACATGGTGGAACTGTGTGCATGCAGACACATGCACACATAAACCAGAAAACTAGGGCAAACACATACCCGCACACATGACATCAACACTGGCCCATAACAGTACTCATGGCCCTCACACACACACTCACGTCGATTGTATGGCTCAGTGTAGGCCTCTGGCAAACCAACACCACACTCTGTGCATATGATGAAACCTGTGCCACCTCCTGTCATCTGTAACATTGATGCAGGAACAGGCTAACATGGTGCTGATGCACAGGGTGACTTTAATAAAGTATAGCAATGGTTGGATATGTAGCATGTTGTCAGCAGTAAAGTGTAATAATATCCTTGAAGGTGTAGCTGAGCAGGCATGATGCATTAAAGCTGTAATTAGCAATGTTGTATTGTTTTCACCAGTGTTTATTCCAATTGTGTTTTGTTTGCCCACGTACCACTTGGCTGATGTGTGTAGTTGTGTCAGCATGCGTTATACAGTGGACAGTAAGTGTGGGGGGTGTGCAACACAAGTTTGCAGGTGTCCATTTGTGAACATGGTGGAGGTGCACTGTCTGCATGTACATGCATATTGGACACATGGGCCGGGTGACATGCCCTGTATTGGCCAGTGTTAACATTCCATAGTTTCTGTTGGTGGCCAGTATGC
Organism: Protopterus annectens; assembly: GCF_019279795.1. Classification (NCBI taxonomy): domain Eukaryota; kingdom Metazoa; phylum Chordata; order Ceratodontiformes; family Protopteridae; genus Protopterus; species Protopterus annectens. The sequence continues at coordinate 1,278,249,231 of NC_056728.1, forward strand.
ATTGTACTACACACATTTTGGAACTTGAGTGCGCATGTGTGTGTATGACACGGGTTGACACTATGCTCTAGGTGATGATGTTGTTGCTATCTGTCATTGGTTTGCATTACTAAGGTTAACACTGTCCCAGCTGCATAATCCTTTAGTAATGCATACTGTTCACCTACAGGGTTGCATGGACCGTGCTATCACAAACACAAGAAATTCTCACTTAAATAGTAAAAGTGCATTAGTCTCATGGACCCCTGCCATAAACTAAATATATAATAGAAGGTGTGAAGTTGTACCAAAAAATAGTTATTACATACCAAGAAGGGATAACCTCTCTGGTCAGTATCATTGGCAAAATACAAGCCCTCATTAAACATACAAGGCAAGCTTCAAAATACAAAATGGCAAGGATTCCAAAGACAACACTAATGCTTTCTTTAGTGTTGTTTATAATCTACAGGGGAAATCTCAGATCAGGTCACAGTTAATGTAAATGGTCACAAAGTACACTTATCTGACTGACATTACCAATTTCTTGTCAGACAGTTTGAATGCAAATTTCACCACACTGTCGTTACACAAGGGCCACATTTCCAGACCTGAAGAATGGAAAACCTGATGATTCACAGACACTCTAGTTAAAACAAACATAGATACGAAACAGGACAGGACTGAACCCTGTGGTACTCCACTTGTCACTGGTCTGAAGTCAGATTTGGAGTCTGCTACTTTCACAGTGTAGGTTCTGTCAGTGAGCCAGTTGGCAACCCATCTTGTGACATAGGGATTTATACCTAGTTTAGTGAGTTTATCTATAATTCCAGAGTGGGGGATGGTGTCGAAAGCCTTGGCAAGATCTAGATAGGCTGTGTGAACCACCTTACCCTTGTCTACGGCTTTGGTGACTGCTTCAAAGAAGTCTATCAGGTTTAGGAGACATGATCTGCCTTTTACAAACCCGAACTGGTTGGGGTCCAGAGTTTGGAGATTACCAATGTCTTTGTTTATAAGTTCCATGATAATATGTTTCATGGACTTGCAGACCAGGCTCATCAAGCTAATGGGGCACAAGTTCCGGGGGTCCATGGTGGCTCCCCCCTTGTGTAGTGGGATAACCGTTATGGTGCGCCATTCAGCAGGCACAAAGCCTGAGGTGAGGCTATGACTGAACATAGTACTTAGGTGTGGTGCCAGTTCATTCTGTAGTTCGTGTAGAACGCAGCCTGGGATGTTGTCTGGTCCTATGGAGGCTTTGGAGAGTGTGGTTTTTACCTGTGTAGCCATTTTACAGGAACTTTGCATTTGTCCAGTATAGAGATGGGCTCCTTCATGGGTGGGAGGGGGGTAAAGTTAGCACTGAACCTATCTGCCAGGATGTTGGCAATATCAGTTGGGTCTGTATATTTAGTGTCATTGTGCTGTAACTCAGAGCAGATCTGAGTGTTGCCATTGAGATTCTTGACATAGCTATAGAATGCTTTGTAGTTGTCTTTAGAATCAGTGGCGATTTTGTTTTTGTAACTAGCTTTGGAGGATTTTATCAGGGATCACAGCTTCCTACTGTGGCTGACCAAGGAGCTCCTCCACTCATGGGATTTTACTCTCTTTTGCAACAGTTTCTTCCTTCTGTTGTAAAGTTTGTTTATGGCAGGGGACCACCAGATTGGCTTCCTTTTTTTGGAGGATAGCATCTTGGTTCTGTTTGGGATAGCACGATTAGGGTTACCACCTGTTCCACTTTGTGAGGGACAGTCCCTCTTTGGGCAGTTGTGTCCTGACAAAAAATTGTAAAAATGGCAAATGTCCTGAGATTTTAGGACAAAATTATTTCCTATATTTTATGTAATAGTTGCATAAAACAGTTATTCTGTATCTAAAATACCTAAGTGTTATATGAAACAGAATAAGCAACTAAAATGCTACAAGAATAAGCTTTTATTTAGGCAAAAATGTTAAGTTCTAACCTTTGTACTGACCGTGGGTATGTGTCGGCCTGTAAAATCTGATGTTTGTACCAAAAATGTCCCACTTTGGCCATTTGAAAAGGTAGAAACCCTAGGCACGATCCATGCACTCATGTAAGTGCTTATAAAGTGCAATTGTGTAGGATTCAGTAGTCGTAATTGTATTGTCCATCTGCATGGGTGTCATGAAGTTCCCCACTTCTGTCTTAAGAAGCATGAAGTTGGCTTTGGAGAATTTTTTTAACATGGTTTCCTTAATGGGGGGTGGGGGCAGAATGTGTATATGTAGGGTAATTAGCATATGGTCGGATCGGACCAATGAGGCATTGACTTCAGGTGTGGAACACCAGTCACTCAGGGCAAACCAAACCCTGTAACCAACACAAATAACCACAAAGTGAGCTAAATACTACTCATTGCCAGATGTCTCAGCATCCAAATGCACACACTCGAGGCACTTCTCAGTATGGAGAATATTGATATCTGTGCAGTAACAGAAACCTAGCTCAAGGTTCCAGAGAGCACACCAGCACTACCAGGATACTACTCATTCCATACCTTCCAGCATCAGAACCTGGATCATAGCACATAGGGTGGGGATGTATCCATATTCATCAAGGATACCTACACCTCTCTCTACATGATATGTATCCATAGAATGTTGCACAGCAACGTTCTTCCCACTCCACAGAGGTGGGGCCACAAAAGACCCTTGGCATTCATGCTCTATGAGCTTGATGAGTCTGATCTGCAAGGCAATGGAGCCAATCAAAATGGAAGTCAACAATAAAGACACTGGGAACCTTCACACAGTTGAGCACACCCAGTTTAGCTTCGTCAAATGCAGATCACGCCTCCTGAACTGGGTGGATTTCTTTGAGACAGTTACCCAGGCTACAGATGATTGAAAGGAGCTCCACACAGCCTACCTATACCTCGCTAAGGCCTTTGATACCATTCCCCAGTCAGGTATCATAGATGAACTCACCAACCAGGGCATAAATCCATACATCACAAGATGGATTGCAAACTGGCTCACAGATAGATCCCACAAATTAAGAGTTGCTGGCTACATGTCAGACTCTAAACCAGTAACAACTGGTGTCCCCCAGGGTTCAGTCCTGGGGCCCCTCCTGTTTGGTATAGACTTCTCAAAAGTACATGCCAACACAGGAGGGTTGTGGTTGACTAAGTTTCCTGGAAACTGTAAAGTGTTTGCCATAACAGATTCCCTGGATGACACAAATATTCTCCAGAAGGAACTCTATGAGCCAGATGTTTGGTGTCAGAATCATGGCCTCAAGCTCAATGTAAAAGAATGCATAGTAATCCCCTTTGGGGAAAACAAAGTACCCACAAACTACCACATATGTGTTACCCCCTAAAAACTGACAAGGTAATAACGGATCTGGGGACACAAGTAGATAGTCATCTTTCCTTTGACAACCATGTTGCCAAAGTGATTAGGAAATCCTATGTGGTCCACCTAATCAACAAAGGGTTTGCATCAGGAACAAAAGAGGTAGTGGTGGCCCTCTACTCAAGTCATCAGACCCATCATTGAGTACAATGCACCATTTTGGATGTACTCGACTAAGCATGTCCAGCAGCTGGAGAGACCACAGAGGTACCCCACCAAGAGGATTACTGGCCTAAACAGTTGTGTTATGCAACACAACTGGTAAAACTAAATTTGTTCTCCATTGCATACCGCCTACTCAGAGGCACACTCTGCCTAACATACAGAGCCATGTCCAACACATAACTGTTGAACATGCTCCATATACGGATAACAAAATTGAGTCACACTACAAACTCCAGGGATATGAACCTCATCACAACAATGAATACAACATGCTGGTGGGATAGAGTACCATCCCAGACACTTGCCTTACTGTGGAACAGAATCCCAATGTACATCAGACAGAGCCCCTTGCTGACACTCTTCAATAGGAACCTTGATGAGTGGATGGGAAACAGACAATTCATGCCAGGCATCACATCAGCAGCCCCACTAGAAAGGGGCTTAGGCTACTAACTATTAGAACTGGGGCTTAGGAGACTAACCAATGGGGTGGTGAAAGCTGCACAACTTGCCTAGGCTAATATATGCCTTCGTGAAGATAGTCTACTACATACCTATGAACCTGTGTGACAGGTACATGTCTACAGATAGATGTGCATTTCATTGCACAGTCATGTTGTACAGCAGGCATATGCACCACATGCACTGTAATGCTTACAGATACTGGTGGCTATTATGTACAGCGGGTGAGATATGCACCTCATGTCTTTTGTGCCATTGGGATGCGTGCTGGGTGGGACAGTCCTGGATGGCTCCCTGTCATGGTCACCCTCTTACAAACATCTCTGCTCATCCATCTTTGGCTTATTATACTGTGTTCCCCCTACATATATATAAGTACATAGGTAGGTGATAGGCTATCTGCCTGAAGGCATACATTAGTATGGCCAGAGTGTGCAGCTATCACCACACATGGGGTTAAGTTCCCTATGCCTCTGTGTAGTACAGCTGATTAAGTGATCCATGGTGTGACAGTTCAGTTTCACATACACTCATCAAGGTTCCTCTGGAAGAGTGTCAGTGAGGGACTCAGCTTAATGTAGGTTGGGAGCCTGTTCCAAAGCAAGGGAAGTCTGTGAGTTAGTACTGTATCCTGCCAACATGTTCTATTTGTTGTGATGATTATATCCCTAGAACATGTGGTACAGTGAGCTTGGGTTTACTTCAGATAGAGCATGTGCATCAGTTCTGCATTGGACATGGACCTGTCTGTTGGGCAGAGATTGCCTGAGTAGACAGTATGCAACAGAGTACAGATTGAGTTAACTTCAGTCTTGTTGCATGGGGCAACTGTTTGAGGCCAATAATCCTCTTGTTGAGGTACTTCAGTGGTCTTTCCAGCTGCTGAAAGTGCCTAGTCAGATTCATTGCAAGTGTGCCGTGATGCTCTGTGATGGGTCTGATGACTGATGAGTAGAGGGAACCTCCTTTGACCTACATGCAAAGACTTTGGCAATTTGTGGGAACACATAGCATGACTTTCTAACCACTTTGTGAATGTTTTTCTGGAAGTAGTGATGACTATCCACATGTGTCCATAGATCCCTTATTATTACCTCCATATTTAGGGTGTGGTATTTGTATGACTTTAGCTCGATGCCATAATTTTGACACCACATTTGTCTGACTGAGACCCTTTTTAAGGATGTCTCTGTTGTCCCAACCATCGATTATGACAACCTTTTTGCAGTCATCCACAAACTTTGCTAACCACAGCCCTCGTGTGTTTGACTGTATTTCTGAAAAGTATACACCAGACAGGAGGGGTCCCAGGACTGAGCCATGGGGGACAGCAGTTGTTACCAGCTTACAGTCCAACAGGGAGACCAAAATTCTAACCTTGTGGGATCTATCTGTGCCCCAGTTGGCAATCCATCAGATGACATATGTGTTTATGCACAGGTTGTTGATTTTGTGGATACGACATGCATGTGGGATGTTGGAAAAGGGCTTTTCAAGGTCTATGTAGGCCGTGTGGCACTCATTTCATTGATGTATGTCTGGGGTAACTGCCTTGAAAACTACTATCAGGTTTAGGGACCATGATATGCCCCTGACCAAAACAAAATGGGTAGGGTTAGGTGTTTGTAGGCTCCCAATAGCTCTGTTTATGAGTTCCATAATGATGGACTCCATGGCCTTGCAGATCAGGCTTATTAGGCTTATAAGACAATAGTTCCCATGGTCTGTTGTGCACCAACACTTGTGGAGTGTGCCAAACGTTGCTGTAACCCATTCAACAGTTTCATATCCTGTACAGAGGGTGAGTCTCAACAGACTGTTCAGGTGCAGGGTCCGATGCTTAAACATCGGATATCTGGGGAAAAAAAGTTAAATTGTTATATTTTTAAACATTTATAAATGCCAATGGCCTTATATTTAGCCATTGGCATGCTTCCTCAACTGTATGTATCCTTTATTTGGAGCTGTCATAGCTCCGTTTAGCTATTTGCAGAACGGTACTCCGTTACCAATGGAGTACATTTCTGCAGCTAACACTAATCTTCCACGGACAGGTTAGTGTTTCCTGGATCGCAAATTTACCTCATTTGCATGGCTTTCACCAGCAAATGAAGTAGTTTGCATACCATGAAGCTGTCCGTGCAAGAGTAGCTTTAGCAGCTCTCGTGCACGCCCCTGCTGGCTGTACCTGGATTGCACGGTAGACATATTGCCGCCGTGAGCTCCTACACTCTTCTTGCACTCTGTGCAAGCTTTCGTAAATCCCGCCCTGTATTCATTTTACAGACAAGAAGCTGGACTGGTCTCCCTCAATGGAATTCATTAATTGAGACAGCACATTGTATTTATGCTCCAAATCTTGTCATGAGAAAGCAGCTTGAGAGTATATATTAGGACAGATGCACTCATACTAGCAGAAAGAGCCGAACTTCACAAAACTGTGGCAGAAGGGAATACATTACAGTTGGAGACACCATAGTTTTTGAAAAAAAATTAGTAATTAGTATCTGCACAATAGGTAGAAGTAAAACAAATGTATACAGGCAGTCAGAAGATTTCAAGAGGCAGGTGTAAGATTCAAGTTGCTATATCTAGCTTTCGTCAGAGCATTTTTTCTGAAGGAATAAAACATTTTTTTGGATGTACAACAGGCCATGGAGGAAATTAAAAAAAAAAATAGTCAACAAAGAGTGAGCTAGCAAGCAGAAAGGGACTCTCTCTTTTTGTCTTTTGAAATTAAGAATTCCCAAAATGAGAGTTCAGGTATGTGAGATGCTAGTCTTCCATATGGTGGAGTATTGGGGGGAGGAGGGCTAGTTTTCTTTTTTTTTTTTTTTTTTTGCTGTTTTTGTTTGTTTTAGGCATTTGCTTATTTATTTTGAAGTGGAGTTAAGTATCTGGTCAACTTTTCAACCAAATGTGATTCTCCTAAGTGAATTTTCTACCAAATTTGATTTCAACTTCTTTTTTTCAGTTATGATTTTACTATCTGTGCTATCTACCAAGCATAATGGACTCATATTGAATGTATATTATGTCATTGAAACACATATTTGAACAAAACTGTTTGACCCCCCCCCCCCACACACACACAAATCGAAATGCAGGAAACTTTGCACCCCCCACACCCGTATTACTACTTCTATATAACAACTCAAAGATTGCACTACAGAGTGTAAAAAAGCAAATTCCCAATTCCTGCTGTCCTGCAATCTTGCACATGCAAAGACTGGCACTTTGCAATATTTCTATATCGGATAATTTTTGCTGGTCTTTTTACTGTTAGAACAAGTGAAACTTCAAATAAGTTCCAGTAGTTTAAGCAGAGGATTAAGGTTAAAGAGTTTTAATGAGCTGCTTTCTGCAGTCCATGGTTTGATTCCTTTAGCTACCGTTTACCTTCTCTGTGACTCTGAGCAAGTCACTTTACCAGATGATGTTCCGGGGTCACCACTGAAAAGGGACACTTGTGTCTAGAGAAATTAACTGGTTAATAAATAAAAGGTAATCAAATGAATGTATATTTGTTAACAAATGTAAAATAAATAAATAAATATGTATGCTTGTGTAGAAGCAATATTTAGCAATGAAATGTAGCAGTGCAAACCTAGTCTATCAACTTGGAGCTGTTTCTTTTTTACTGGTCCTTTACCCCACCTCTCCCCATAATAACAATTATGTCAAACCATCTTTATACTTGATCCCTGACAATACTTTCCACTTTTTATCACCTTTAATGAATTATCACTTAAGACATAGGCAAACATATATTTATATAAATAAAAGAAAACAAAACCATGTTAACATGTTTATAAAGTTACAAATATTACACATCACATATATTATTTTATGCATTTATCATCAATCCATCATTATATAAATTGGCCAATTCCTGCCTTCCCTTAAACCTCAACATTATTCTGCATGTATTGTTCTCAGAATTTCCATTTTTTTCTGAGTAATTAGATCCTACACTTTTCTAAAGATCCCACCTCCAGTTTATTTATCTCTGTTACACTATTCACTACTTCAAATACATTTGGTTTAGGCTTTGATTTCCATTTTCTAGTAATTGCTTTCTGGCAGCCACCTTCTAAACTTTGTTGCATATTTGGGAGCCATTCACTTGTCCTCTCAGTTTTTCCTTCTGAATTGCTTATCCAGACTCTCTTCCCAATCTTTTCGAACCTTCTCTAATTAATTCCTATAGCTATCATTCAATATTTTATATGTCCTACTAATTATCCCTTTTTTAACAGGTGCTTCTGATCTTGATTCACCTAAAAACTCTATCAGAGCAGGTCTTTCACTTAGGATTTCTCTATCCTTTTCCCTTTGATTATATTTTGATAGCAATCCCTGATAGGGAAGGCAGTCTCTGGCCTGCAATCCAAATGTCTTCTTGGCCTCTTCCCATTCTATTACCTTTCTCTCTCTCTAGTTATTTGCTCTCAAAACCTTGGTTCCTTGGCCAGTTTTCTCTAGTAAATTCCAGCTCTCTCTTGCCTATACTCTGTACCCCTAAGTGAAGTCATCCCTATTTGCAGAATATTCTTTCTCCATTCTTGTGTTGGCTTAGCTCTTAGAATACTTTCTGCTAATTTATAAATATATTCTGCATGGCTGTTGTTACGCTCCTCAAGAATCTACATCTATTATCCTACTCTCACCCTAGTTCTTGAATTTCCCTCCCAGATTCAACATCCCTTTCCACTTTGTATTAGAGCTTTCTGCTTGTATATTTATGAGCCTTAACTGTGTAGTTCTAAAATATCCCTTCAAATCGGGTTCTAAACCACATTGTTCTATTGGAAGGATCAACTTATCCCATTTGACCCCTGTCCTCTTCCCCTCCCAGATTAAAACCCTTCAACTCTTTATTAATCACTGTGCACTACTATTCCTCTGGTTGACAAAAATATACCTGACCTGTATATAAAACTACAGGGACTAAAAAACACTTATACTGTTTGTATCTTGCTATCCATACCCATAAACAAGAGGTTCCAGTTTCTCAGTTTTTGTATTATCATTTGTTCAGTTTCCTCCCACATATCCTTAGTTGCCATAACAAAATCCTTTTTAACCCATGCTGCTAAAAACTTTATTATATCATGTCCCCATAAACATGGGCATTGTTGAACCAATTCATACGTGGGTACATAGTTTACAGCTATATCCTTTTTTCTTTATTAATTTTATATCCAAAAAGACTTGAAACTGTCTCAGAATGTTCCACAACAATGAGATGTCCTTTTCTGGTTTTATCAAATACAAAATATCATCATCTGCTAAAAAACTTTTTTTTCCTTGATTACCATACCAATCACATCCTTCAATTTCTTTGTCCCTTACTTTCTTTGCCAATGGCTTTAAATATAATGCAAATAACACAATGGAAAGAAGACATCCCTGCCTGATTCCTCTGTTCAGACACCACTTATCAAAGAGGAACCCTCCCACTTTATTTTTCTGCCTCCAATCCCTCATATATCCTTCCAATTAACTTTATTATTGTTTCGGGGAATGCAAATGCATCCATTGCCCTTCTCACAAAATCCCAGCTTACTCTGTCAGATGCTTTCTCTACATCAAGACACACCAACAGCAGCTGTATTTTCTTACATTCTGTTTCACTCTGGATCATCAATGTAATGTCAAATATTTGCTTCCCTCCACAAAACCACACTTATTTATAATATCTATCAATTTTAGCAACACCTTTGCCATTATTTTAGCTACTATAAGCATAAACACTTTATAATCATGATGTAAAATTGCATTGGGCCTACATAAAGCTGGGTCTGATGGGTCTTTACTATCTTTAAATTATTACAGCTACCACTGCTTTCTTTCAGGATGTTGGTACTTCCCCTCCTTTTAAAATACTTACAAAGCCTTCTAGATATTTATCACTTTCTTCCCTCCCAGCCTCAAAACCTCCAAACGAATAACATCTACTCCTGGAAACTTTCCCTCAGATTGATTACATGTCACCATTTGTATCTCATCTCCTTCTATCTCAACTATTAATTGTTGAGCCTCATCTACCTTCAACCTTGACATACCCATGTCTTCCATAAATATTTCAATTTGTGTTTTTTCTCAGTTTCCACATTCCTCTGCTTTATACAAATGTTCACAACATTTTCAAAATATCTCTACCACCTCAACAGGATCTGATTATTTTTCTTGATATAGGTTCCCTATGTTTGGCAACAACCCTTTCCACTTTCTCCTGCCCAAGTCAATGTGCTATAAGTTTTTGTGCTCTGGAGTTATCAAAAAAAACAGCAATCTTTCTAAACTGATGCATATCATCCAGATACTCGCTTACTTTAGCACTCTGCAACTGGGCCTCTTCTTGTTCTTTGAGATTGCCCTTATTCAGCAATACTGTAACCTTTGTCAGCCCCATCTAAATAATTCAACTACATCTCTTTTTTGTTATTTCTATCCCATTTTTAATCTCTACTTTCATTTTATCCCACTCATTAGCTATAACGTTTGAAGAAATTTCTATTTTCCCTAATAAATTTCAAATGATTTTAAACTACCAATTCCTTACATTCCTCTCTTTTTAACACATAGCTGGAAAAGTGCCAATGTCTCACTTGTACTTCATTACTCTGTATTTTTATCATAGTTAGTGGTGCATGATCTGAAATAGTTATTGGATATGTGCTGAAGCTTTCAATTAAATGCAGAAGTTCCTTTGAAATTTAATTTCTGTCTAGTCTAGCCCATTTACTGTACATTGGCTAATAATGTGCAAATTCTCCCTTTGTTCCTACTGAATTCATGCCTTCAATACCAAATATATTCATACATTTCTTCAGAAATCTACCCTCTTTTGGTATAGCTTTCCTTCTAGATCTCCTACATACATCCCTGCTGTTGCAAATACATTTCTAATCCCAATGTAGAAGTAATATCCTTTATGGAAAACTGATAATTTCTCCCAACATTTTCTTAAACTCCATAATAGCAGTTTTAGCTAAAATATTGGCTAGCATACTCCTCCTGTCTTGTCAGTAACCCCTTACAACCAAAAATCTACCATTACTATATTTTTTCCTCTCTTCTATCACTATTAGAGCTCCTTTTGCAATTACCATAAATATTCCCTTTTTCCTTTGTCCCTGATAGTCTGCTGAATATCCATTCTGAAATCCATTCTTTATCAAATTCACATTCTCACTTCTTTCCAAACAAGTTTCCTGTAGCACTGCTATTTGTACCCTGCAATTCTTAATGTAATTCAATGCTCTTACCTTTTTTTCTATACTTGTGAGGCCATTCACCTTCCAAATTAATATGTTTATTGCAACCATAACGATAAGTTATTACTCTCACCAATTATATATGACAGCTTTTGTGTTATGTGCACCCATTAATGTGTGGCAGATTGAACCTTTATACAGTTGTAGGCTATCATCTCCATCTGAACTCATGTCACATTTTGCAAGACTGAAAATCCTAAAAAAAACAAACTTCTCCAGAACACCCCATAACCTATTAACTTAAAACAAATTAATACTACATACAGCTTCAAACAATGAAGTTTAACCGTCCCAATAGGAGGAACTTTTCCAAACTCACAGCTACACATTAATATATCCATGCTAAAGCACTTGTTACAGCCTGTGCTCCTACTTACACTGTTGGTTCTTGCCTTATACGTATTCTCTCCCTAGATGTGAAAATCAGCTTATATGCTTTCAGAAAACATTCAGCCTTAAGAAAAATACACTATTTTTAATAAAACTAAATTGTACACCATTCTAATAAATGCATTAAAATATTAATATAATAAAATATCTCTTTAATTATTTTGGCGGTTTTTATATCAATTACATTTTATAATTAAGGGATATGTGTATATATATCACAAGTTTATGCATTGAATTGTTCTGAAGAAGACTGGGATACAGTCGAAAGCGCTTAACCAGGAGTTGTGTGTGTTTTTTCAATAAATCTTTGGTGATTACAGTCCTGTTGTACGAGCAGTTTCCATATTCCTACCATCATTCCAGTTCCTGAGTCGTAGCTTTTGTATTTGTAGTGATTAAAATATTTAGTTACCAGAAAAGTTGCCCTCTCTTTCACCTCAAATAATTTCAAACTTTATTTTTACTGAGCTACTTGTCCTTCTACCTTTTAATTTTATGTTTCTCTCAGGAAACAAGCAAACAATGCCCTTTTTATTGCCTTCACCTTTAGTCAAGGAAACATAAGAACAGAATACTCTTTTCTAATAACATTGAACACTTGCTTGCTAAAGGAAAAATATTCTTAACTTGGTAATCTCTCATTAAAAACAAACACTTGCTTAAACAAAAAAATGTGTCATTAGATTAAACCAAGGGCATTATCCAGACATTCACATATGTATGTTAAATAAAACATTTCAACTCTACATATATTCTATTCTGTTCTATTCTGTTCAATGCATTATTACATATCATCCTTATTCCAGCAGCCCAAAATTATAGTTAATTAACATAAATGTGTTTTTGACTATTGTTTCTTCTATTTTTACAATGTAATGCCTACATTTCTTAAAATTAAAAAAAAAAAAACGAAAATGTATTTCCCTATTTTAGTATCTTCATCACACAAAACAAGAAAATGGTTTATCAGAAAAGTCAGTTTATAATCATGAAATGCTTTATACAAATACTTTTAAAATTGTTTTACTTACAGTTACTACCTCTTTTTTCCTTTAGTATCTTTCCAAGCATCAATGATATGAAATGGGCTGTCAGTCCCCCCAAGTTCAACAAAGTCAACAAGAATCCAGTTTTCACAGCCTCTTTTTCTCGTAAAGTGATATTTCACAAATTTGACTGACATTTTATAGTCTCACATGTATTCATTAATTTAAGTGTCACTGGTCTTCTTCCTGTTCCTCTCCATTTCCCAACCCCAGATTCCAGTTCAAGTCCAAGGTACTCCTGATTCTTCTAAGCAAGTCCTATGCTTTTCTCTTTCTCTCAAACACTTTCACTGGAAGACTGGAAAAGGTTTTACTGGCAAAGTCTCTCTATGAGCTTTATTATCAGAAGAAAGTGAAGCAGTCCCTTCTGTTTGATGTCCCACTTTATAAAGTACAAACTTTTGTATTTCCTAATTATCCTGTTCTACATCAAAAATGACTCTGATTCTTCAGGAAAACAATATTCTGAAGACAGCTGTATCTATAGCAGCTTGAATCTCACACCTGCCTAATAACATTCCCTGATTGTTGAGATAAATTTGCTTCTCTTCTGCCTGGTGTACAGTGAGTAATCATTTTCCACAAACATTCTACTCTCTCCAATTTTTGACAGATCAATTCTTTCTGTTGGTATGATTGTGGCTTTACTAATACAGGTTTTCACTAATATAGTTCCTGGCTGCTTTCCCATGGCCAGGTTTGGAAAATACACAGAATATGCCCTTTCAATTAACAAATCATTGTGTAGAATACTAGTCTTGTTGCACAGTTGAGCTTTCATAAAATTAATACAGTCTGTTTCCTTCATTTTCTTTGGTACAGCACAAAATCTAAGGGTGTTAATTTATCCAGAGGTCTCTTCCATCAGTAGCATCAGAAGATTCTTAAAAATTGAACCTACTATGTCTTTTTGTGCTATACTGTAAGTTGTCAATATTTTTTCTTCATTTGCATCCTATTTATCATCTGTTCTCAAGTATTAATTAAACATCCTCTCAACCTTATGGATTCCAAGCATCACCACCAGCTGAAAAAAATTCATCAACTTACTGTTTCCACATTTTGCCTTACCAGAATTCTAAATCTCAAGATGCACTCACTCGAAGCACTCCTCAAAATGGTGAACATCGACATTTGTGCTGTAACAGAGACCTGGTTTAAAGTGTCAGAAAGAACCCTGAGCTACCTTTATGATGGAAATGTTCTGAATTGGGCAGTTTTGTCATTACTGGTTCATATTTTGTTTCACTGCTTACTGGAAAAATGTTCAAAACAATACATTTAAAACTCAGCCTAACGCATGCACTGTATTATACAAGGAATATAATTTAATACAATCAGGAAGGTGTACTAAAGAACAAGTATGTTTTGTATGCAAGGGGCCTATGATTTGAAAACAGCCCAAAGGTAATCTTTGTTCACCACTGGCCAGATGCATTTTCTTTGAATGTGGGTTTCAATGCTGTTTCTATGAATGTGAGTTTCAATGGCAGAGAAGTTTTAATGCTACGTCTATTTTCATTGTGAGACTGTATTGCTTTGTTTAGCAGATATCTATTAGTGTCTGTGCTATATAATGTAAAATAAAAGTTTTAAATGACAAATAATCATTGTAGAAGTAAAGCAATATGCACATTATAAGCGTTTATAGTAAATTAGGTGAAACAGCCAAGTAATGGAACACAGAAATGGCTGCAGGAGGGAGGGCTGTGTATGGGGGGGGGTACCATTAGACCATGATTTTGTGAGGGGGGAAGGAAGGCAAACTCAAAGACAGCCCCAGGCGGCACAAACTCCAGCTATGCCACTAATCAGTAGGCCATGGAGAATGACTTTTGTAGGTCCTAGCCAAACTATAATATTGTTTTGCTAAGATTAGAATACTGCCTACCAGTAAATACCTTACTTTTACCACAAAACCCACATACTGAAAGTCACCAAAAACAAAATCCTATGGTTCATCATCTTCTCCCTTCACAGTGAACATCATTGCTACACATTAAAAATGGTTACCATTTACTACAGGGACCATATTTTGGTGGTCTGTTCTTCAGTTTATGTTTGAAAGTTGGTATCCCACAATTCCATTGTAGTGGGTGAGGTTACATCATTATATATGCAACTTTTATGTTAATCAGCATAAAGATTTGTACCTATTTTTCATGGGCTTTTGTCCAGATTTTTGATGTTTCCAGGTTGGAAGGTATGGTGCTTACCTTGCTCATGTTTATTATCAGCTTTATCCTAACATGGTCATATCACAGCTCTGTTCAGGTTAAACAGTGCAATCAGGAAACTAGTGCATTTTTTCTCCTCATTTTTCCCCAGCCAGCAGCAGCTTTTGTGGGGGTCCACACAGTCAAGAATGATTAAAAGGATACCTGCAGTCACAGGTACTGCAGGTACCGAAAGCTGGCTATGTTGTTAGTTTTAGTGGGAGAATGTCCACCAGCTGGGTTTAAATAAGCCAGAGGCACTATGTCAGTGGTAAAATATTTAATGGAATTGTCATATCTGTTACGTGATAAAACACTGTGACTATAACCAGAGATATCTTCTAATTTTAAAGGAAATATAAATTAGTATTATCCACCTAGTTTAATAAGTATACAGGACTGCTGTACTAGCTTTTGTTGGTTTGACTGGGATGTTACAAAATATGAAGATAAGATAATCTGCTGGGATTGTGGGCACCCCAAGAACAAGGGGCCCCCAGTAATAGGAGGGTTTGCTGGTGCCTAAAGCCGGCTATATTTGATTGAGAAAGACTGGGCAGATTATAATGATGCATAATGTTTGCAGATGGAAGTGTGTCAGTATGGTTTGAGATGTAAAATGCTTGCAACTAGCATTGTATCAGTGTGGTTTGTTTTCATTTATATAACTTTATGATTGCCTATGTAGTAAGTGAAGGTTTAATAAAGATGTTTCTTGTTTATAAAAGGCAGGAATTTAATAATTTATGTAATATTGAGTAGGTTATACGATATATACTAATATATGTGAAGTGAAGTGTTTATTATGTTAATATAGTTTGATTACTTTTATATGAATTTAAATTTGCCTATGTCACAAGTGATAATTCAATAAAGGTGTTTGAGGAATAAAAAGTCATTCTAAGTGGAGTCCATTAGGATTTAAGAGTTTTCTAGTTATAATGTTTTATTTAGTTGTTACAGTGATATCTTCTAAATTATTCTGCTTATCATCTGCCCTCAGCACTGTAAGCACTAATTCCTTAGCCAGTAATAGAAATGTTGATGTAACACCTTCTGCTACTGTTACTCTGAAAGTGAACGATAACTCCTACTGAATATCTTATACCAGCTCTATTTTCCACTAGTTGACTAGTTTTGTTCTCTCATAAGAAAAATAGTATTACATAGCTGACACACTGGACATAATTTCCTTGTGGAACCTTGCACTGTTCTCATTTAATTACTTACTATATTTTTATGTATGGCATTGGTCCTTGTGATACACGCTTTTCTCACTGCTCATACTGCTGGCTTTTATTTGTATTTGTTATCAGTTTATTGTGCTATGCATTGTACCTAATGTTTGGGGGGATTTTTTTCTTTAATTGTGCCTTTGTAGAAATAACTTTGCAGTTGCTAACTCTTCCATCTTCTGCTAACCTCTAACCTCCTGTACTGTTCTCCTCCCTAATAGGTCATTTCTCCCTTTCTAACCCCTGCACTACCCTTTACTATTTCTCCTGCTTGTTTTGTATTCCTTCCTTCTTTAACCATCTCTCAGATATGTTAATTGTCCCTCTTCTTACTCTTAGCAATTTTTCATGTCTTTAGTGCCCTTTATTTTCCCTGCCTTGGCTGCTCTTTCTCTGTTTTTTTATATAGGGTTCTCTGTCTTTATTCCATGTATACTCCAGGTGTAAGCGATTGCACCCCCTAATTTAATCCTTTTTTCTCTCTCTGCTCTCCATTTTCATTTTAGACTGTAAGTCCATTTTTTACAATTATCAGTTGGAAACACTTACTGGATTCTTTCCCTCTTCAGTTCCACCCAGAAACAGCAGAAACATTTTAAGTAACTACAACAGACAATAACTAATGTATGTCTAGCTCCTCAATGTTACTGCAAAACTTAAACATGCTAAATGGATTTCTCCATATCACTGGGTCAAAACCTCTGTTTCCCTACCCGGTCCCCAACCCCCTCATTGCTTTTACATTCTCCTTTCTGTTGCTTGCCTTTGGGCTTACCATAACTCTACGCAATAGGAGATTATTGCTATGTAAACTGTAACCTTTCTGTCTGTTTAACCCGAGAACGGGTACATAGCCGGTGCCTTTCCTTACCTAATCTACTACAGAAAACAAAATAATAATTAGGGAAAAGGGAAGTCTGAAACTATTTCAGTAAACTAGCACTGAAGATAGTAGCTTACTGATTGTTTCTGCTTGGCCTCTGAAATGCAGCTGTGACCTGGGTCATCCCTCTCTGTTCACCCTCACTCCACTCGGGCTCACACCGCTCCCATACCCTACTCCTAATTCTGACCCACCCCCACTAACCCTACACTTATACTCCACTACCTCCTCCCACAAACACCCTCTAACCAATCAAAATCTTCCTTTTCCCTCCAATTAACTTCTCATCCCCCTTCTCTCCACACCCATCCCCTGCCTTCCCTGAATCTACTACATTACATACTTACTTCAAAGAAGTAAAATAACTCTATAATCCTTTCTCAGACACTCTCTCCAAAATATCCACCTATATCCTTCCATACATACAAAAAAAACTCAGTATGCAATCACCCATAATGCTCATTACCCTATCTCTTCTCTCCCAACTTCGATGCCCTTTACTGCATCTCACTACTCTCAACCCCATTTCCTTCTCTCCTCATTGTTCCACTATTTCCACTTCAATTCTCACTAAAACCAACATATCTCCCTACCTCTAATACATTCCCTCTTCCAATATAAACTAAAAATTGCACCTCTCGTAAAGAAAATTCTCACAAGTCCTAAATGCTGCACTACCAAAGCCCTTTATCAACACAACTCTAATGCTCCCATTAAACAAGAGTCCAAAGCTTATACATTCACTCTCACTATTTACCTCTATCAGGAGATATACATCCAAACCCAGGCCCCACTCCAACTAATATCATCACACCACCACCTCAAACTAACTTCCACAAATCCATTTATATGGTAACTGTAAATACTTAACACATTTTGCAAAAAAGTCTTCTCTTTCACTCCTGGATTGGCCATAATCAATGAGACATCATTGCCATCACTCTGACTCTGGCTTAAACCCTACATAAACAACTCTGAATTTCTAATAAAACTATAAAGAGCACCAATTCTGAATTTCTCCCCCATGGCTATCAAACAATAAGATCCAACAGGCCCAACAAAAAAGGAGGCAGAGTAGCAATAATTTTTCTGAGAATTCTCACCATAGTTCCCTACACTAATCCCATCCCCCAATTCGTCATTGCTGAAATAACTATTGCTTTCCTAAAGCTTAACAACTGCAAACATCTTTGTATCATAGCTCTATACATACCTGCTGGAAAAAATATCCCCTTACTAGAAGTAATTCTCATCTGGATTTCTGCTAACAAAAAAAATGAAACCATTATCCTAGGTTATGTGAACATCAACTGGCATAACCTGATTTCCAACTCCAACTCCCCTGCCTCCAATATAAATTTATTCAACTTTACTCAGCTCATAAACACCCCAACCAGACCAAGCAAGGATAGCTCCAATGGATCCATCCTAGACTGGAATCTCATCTCCCACCCAAACAAAATATCTGAATCAGGCACTCTTCCAAACAAACTGAATGATCACCTGCTGGCCTTTATCTGACGAGTCCCCTCAGCCTTAAAAAATCAACACCAGTACAAGCAGATTAGAGATCTAAATGCCTTCAACCCTCTAATCTTTACAGATATCCTGAAATATATTAAATGGCAAATAATAAAAACTCTCCCCTAGATAATGTTGTCAACTATTTCAATACTACATTCCTTCACACACTAAACAGCCTTGCACCACTATGCACAAAGAGAGACAAAACAAATTCTGCTGCATGGCTGACCAAACCAACTAAACATCAAATAAACCTCAGAGATAAATTATGGAAACATTACCAAATAAACAATAACCAAGACTCCCTTATACATTTTAAACAGCTTCTTAATCAGGTAAAAAATTGTACATAAAGACAAAAAAGCACACTACACAAAACTGCAGTCTAACCACAAACAAAACTCCCAAAAATTCTGGAATTCCATCTCATCTCTCCTAAACCCTGGCACAAAAAACGGTCTCTGTCCTCATCCCAACAAACCTTCCCAGAAAATAGCATCTCTCCAACTCCTTCTTTATGAATTATATAGTTGACATTACTGGTAGCTTTCCTCATGACAGGGATAACTTAAGTGACACTGCTCCTCCTAAAACATCCTGCACTTTCCCTACCTAAACAAGCTGCTCATTTGTCTCCTAAACTCAACATTCCTCCTTCTCCTACCTTTTTTATTAACCCCATTTTTACCACAACTATCAAATAACTACTCCTTAAGCTAAAACCCTGCTCTAACGCATCTGACAATCCACCCCCCCCGCACTTTTCTAAAGACTGTTGCTGAAGCCATTGCACTTCCCATTAGTATCCTAATTAACAGATCCATCCAAGAATCTTACATATCCAAATTATGGAATAAAGACTACATTCTCCCTCTTCACAAAGGCAGTAAAACAAATATATTTCCCACTTTTGTCCTATTGCTATCCTCTCCCCTATCTCTAAAATTCTAGAAAAATGCATCTATATTCAACTAATGCCCCATCTCTTCCAAAACCAGCTCTTGTCTCCTACACAGCATGGCTCCAGACATGGGCATAACACCACAACTGTCCTTGTATCTTTTCTGGACACTTGTTAACAGAGCTTGTGATTCCAGAAAAATAGTAGCTTCCATATTCTTACGTCTATCAAAGGCCTTTGATACAGTGTCCCACCCTTTACTACTAAGTCAACTCACAGACCTCGGACTTTCCCCCACCACTCTAAACTGGTTCTCTAGCCATCTAACAGACAGACAAACAGGCCATCAAATGGCAAAACTCAATATGTTCATATCTCAACACCCCTACTGGAGTTCTTTAAGGGTCCATACTCTGTTCCCTCTTATTTAATATATTCATTAATAATTTTCACAAATCTATCAGTGGTGCCCTCATTCAATATGTGGACGATTCTACCATCATCTTTCACCAGCAAATGAAGTAGTTTGCATACCATGAAGCTGTCCGTGCAAGAGTAGCTTTAGCAGCTCTCGTGCACGCCCCTGCTGGCTGTACCTGGATTGCACGGTAGACATATTGCCGCCGTGAGCTCCTACACTCTTCTTGCACTCTGTGCAAGCTTTCGTAAATCCCGCCCTGTATTCATTTTACAGACAAGAAGCTGGACTGGTCTCCCTCAATGGAATTCATTAATTGAGACAGCACATTGTATTTATGCTCCAAATCTTGTCATGAGAAAGCAGCTTGAGAGTATATATTAGGACAGATGCACTCATACTAGCAGAAAGAGCCGAACTTCACAAAACTGTGGCAGAAGGGAATACATTACAGTTGGAGACACCATAGTTTTTGAAAAAAAATTAGTAATTAGTATCTGCACAATAGGTAGAAGTAAAACAAATGTATACAGGCAGTCAGAAGATTTCAAGAGGCAGGTGTAAGATTCAAGTTGCTATATCTAGCTTTCGTCAGAGCATTTTTTCTGAAGGAATAAAAACATTTTTTTGGATGTACAACAGGCCATGGAGGAAATTAAAAAAAAAAATAGTCAACAAAGAGTGAGCTAGCAAGCAGAAAGGGACTCTCTTTTTTTGTCTTTTGAAATTAAGAATTCCCAAAATGAGAGTTCAGGTATGTGAGATGCTAGTCTTCCATATGGTGGAGTATTGGGGGGAGGAGGGCTAGTTTTCTTTTTTTTTTTTTTTGCTGTTCTTGTTTGTTTTAGGCATTTGCTTATTTATTTTGAAGTGGAGTTAAGTATCTGGTCAACTTTTCAACCAAATGTGATTCTCCTAAGTGAATTTTCTACCAAATTTGATTTCAACTTCTTTTTTTCAGTTATGATTTTACTATCTGTGCTATCTACCAAGCATAATGGACTCATATTGAATCTATATTATGTCATTGAAACACATATTTGAACAAAACTTTGACCCCCCCCCACACACACAAATCGAAATGCAGGAAACTTTGCACCCCCCACACCCGTATTACTACTTCTATATAACAACTCAAAGATTGCACTACAGAGTGTAAAAAAGCAAATTCCCAATTCCTGCTGTCCTGCAATCTTGCACATGCAAAGACTGGCACTTTGCAATATTTCTATATCGGATAATTTTTGCTGGTCTTTTTACTGTTAGAACAAGTGAAACTTCAAATAAGTTCCAGCAGTTTAAGCAGAGGATTAAGGTTAAAGAGTTTTAATGAGCTGCTTTCTGCAGTCCATGGTTTGATTCCTTTAGCTACCGTTTACCTTCTCTGTGACTCTGAGCAAGTCACTTTACCAGATGATGTTCCGGGGTCACCACTGAAAAGGGACACTTGTGTCTAGAGAAATTAACTGGTTAATAAATAAAAGGTAATCAAATGAATGTATATTTGTTAACAAATGTAAAATAAATAAATAAATATGTATGCTTGTGTAGAAGCAATATTTAGCAATGAAATGTAGCAGTGCAAACCTAGTCTATCAACTTGGAGCTGTTTCTTTTTTACTGGTCCTTTACCCCACCTCTCCCCATAATAACAATTATGTCAAACCATCTTTATACTTGATCCCTGACAATACTTTCCACTTTTTATCACCTTTAATGAATTATCACTTAAGACATAGGCAAACATATATTTATATAAATAAAAGAAAACAAAACCATGTTAACATGTTTATAAAGTTACAAATATTACACATCACATATATTATTTTATGCATTTATCATCAATCCATCATTATATAAATTGGCCAATTCCTGCCTTCCCTTAAACCTCAACATTATCCTGCATGTATTGTTCTCAGAATTTCCATTTTTTTCTGAGTAATTAGATCCTACACTTTTCTAAAGATCCCACCTCCAGTTTATTTATCTCTGTTACACTATTCACTACTTCAAATACATTTGGTTTAGGCTTTGATTTCCATTTTCTAGTAATTGCTTTCTGGCAGCCACCTTCTAAACTTTGTTGCATATTTGGGAGCCATTCACTTGTCCTCTCAGTTTTTCCTTCTGAATTGCTTATCCAGACTCTCTTCCCAATCTTTTCGAACCTTCTCTAATTAATTCCTATAGCTATCATTCAATATTTTATATGTCCTACTAATTATCCCTTTTTTAACAGGTGCTTCTGATCTTGATTCACCTAAAAACTCTATCAGAGCAGGTCATTCATTTAGGATTTCTATCCTTTTCCCTTTGATTATATTTTGATAGCAATCCCTGATAGGGAAGGCAGTCTCTGGCCTGCAATCCAAATGTCTTCTTGGCCTCTTCCCATTCTATTACCTTTCTCTCTCTAATTATTTGCTCTCAAAACCTTGGTTCCTTGGCCAGTTTTCTCTAGTAAATTCCAGCTCTCTCTTGCCTATACTCTGTACCCCTAAGTGAAGTCATCCCTATTTGCAGAATATTCTTTCTCCATTCTTGTGTTGGCTTAGCTCTTAGAATACTTTCTGCTAATTTATAAATATATTCTGCATGGCTGTTGTTACGCTCCTCAAGAATCTACATCTATTATCCTACTCTCACCCTAGTTCTTGAATTTCCCTCCCAGATTCAACATCCCTTTCCACTTTGTATTAGAGCTTTCTGCTTGTATATTTATGAGCCTTAACTGTGTAGTTCTAAAATATCCCTTCAAATCGGGTTCTAAACCACATTGTTCTATTGGAAGGATCAACTTATCCCATTTGACCCCTGTCCTCTTCCCCTCCCAGATTAAAACCCTTCAACTCTTTATTAATCACTGTGCACTACTATTCCTCTGGTTGACAAAAATATACCTGACCTGTATATAAAACTACAGGGACTAAAAAACACTTATACTGTTTGTATCTTGCTATCCATACCCATAAACAAGAGGTTCCAGTTTCTCAGTTTTTGTATTATCATTTGTTCAGTTTCCTCCCACATATCCTTAGTTGCCATAACAAAATCCTTTTTAACCCATGCTGCTAAAAACTTTATTATATCATGTCCCCATAAACATGGGCATTGTTGAACCAATTCATACGTGGGTACATAGTTTACAGCTATATCCTTTTTTCTTTATTAATTTTATATCCAAAAAGACTTGAAACTGTCTCAGAATGTTCCACAACAATGAGATGTCCTTTTCTGGTTTTATCAAATACAAAATATCATCATCTGCTAAAAAACTTTTTTTTCCTTGATTACCATACCAATCACATCCTTCAATTTCTTTGTCCCTTACTTTCTTTGCCAATGGCTTTAAATATAATGCAAATAACACAATGGAAAGAAGACATCCCTGCCTGATTCCTCTGTTCAGACACCACTTATCAAAGAGGAACCCTCCCACTTTATTTTTCTGCCTCCAATCCCTCATATATCCTTCCAATTAACTTTATTATTGTTTCGGGGAATGCAAATGCATCCATTGCCCTTCTCACAAAATCCCAGCTTACTCTGTCAGATGCTTTCTCTACATCAAGACACACCAACAGCAGCTGTATTTTCTTACATTCTGTTTCACTCTGGATCATCAATGTAATGTCAAATATTTGCTTCCCCTCCACAAAACCACACTTATTTATAATATCTATCAATTTTAGCAACACCTTTGCCATTATTTTAGCTACTATAAGCATAAACACTTTATAATCATGATGTAAAATTGCATTGGGCCTACATAAAGCTGGGTCTGATGGGTCTTTACTATCTTTAAATTATTACAGCTACCACTGCTTTCTTTCAGGATGTTGGTACTTCCCCTCCTTTTAAAAATACTTACAAAGCCTTCTAGATATTTATCACTTTCTTCCCTCCCAGCCTCAAAACCTCCAAACGAATAACATCTACTCCTGGAAACTTTCCCTCAGATTGATTACATGTCACCATTTGTATCTCATCTCCTTCTATCTCAACTATTAATTGTTGAGCCTCATCTACCTTCAACCTTGACATACCCATGTCTTCCATAAATATTTCAATTTGTGTTTTTTCTCAGTTTCCACATTCCTCTGCTTTATACAAATGTTCACAACATTTTCAAAATATCTCTACCACCTCAACAGGATCTGATTATTTTTCTAGATATAGGTTCCCTATGTTTGGCAACAACCCTTTCCACTTTCTCCTGCCCAAGTCAATGTGCTATAAGTTTTTGTGCTATGGAGTTATCAAAAAAACAGCAATCTTTCTAAACTGATGCATATCATCCAGATACTGCCACTTTAGCACTCTGCAACTGGGCCTCTTCTTGTTCTTTGAGATTGCCCTTATTCAGCAATACTGTAACCTTTGTCAGCCCCATCTAAATAATTCAACTACATCTCTTTTTTGTTATTTCTATCCCATTTTTAATCTCTACTTTCATTTTATCCCACTCATTAGCTATAACGTTTGAAGAAATTTCTATTTTCCCTAATAAATTTCAAATGATTTTAAACTACCAATTCCTTACATTCCTCTCTTTTTAACACATAGCTGGAAAAGTGCCAATGTCTCATCTGTACTTCATTACTCTGTATTTTTATCATAGTTAGTGGTGCATGATCTGAAATAGTTATTGGATATGTGCTGAAGCTTTCAATTAAATGCAGAAGTTCCTTTGAAATTTAATTTCTGTCTAGTCTAGCCCATTTACTGTACATTGGCTAATAATGTGCAAATTCTCCCTTTGTTCCTACTGAATTCATGCCTTCAATACCAAATATATTCATACATTTCTTCAGAAATCTACCCTCTTTTGGTATAGCTTTCCTTCTAGATCTCCTACATACATCCCTGCTGTTGCAAATACATTTCTAATCCCAATGTAGAAGTAATATCCTTTATGGAAAACTGATAATTTCTCCCAACATTTTCTTAAACTCCATAATAGCAGTTTTAGCTAAAATATTGGCTAGCATACTCCTCCTGTCTTGTCAGTAACCCCTTACAACCAAAAATCTACCATTACTATATTTTTTCCTCTCTTCTATCACTATTAGAGTTCCTTTTGCAATTACCATAAATATTCCCTTTTTCCTTTGTCCCTGATAGTCTGCTGAATATCCATTCTGAAATCCATTCTTTATCAAATTCACATTCTCACTTCTTTCCAAACAAGTTTCCTGTAGCACTGCTATTTGTACCCTGCAATTCTTAATGTAATTCAATGCTCTTACCTTTTTTCTATACTTGTGAGGCCATTCACCTTCCAAATTAATATGTTTATTGCAACCATAACGATAAGTTATTACTCTCACCAATTATATATGACAGCTTTTGTGTTATGTGCACCCATTAATGTGTGGCAGATTGAACCTTTATACAGTTGTAGGCTATCATCTCCATCTGAACTTATGTCACATTTTGCAAGACTGAAAATCCTAAAAAAAACAAACTTCTCCAGAACACCCCATAACCTATTAACTTAAAACAAATTAATACTACATACAGCTTCAAACAATGAAGTTTAACCGTCCCGATAGGAGGAACTTTTCCAAACTCACAGCTACACATTAATATATCCATGCTAAAGCGCTTGTTACAGCCTGTGCTCCTACTTACACTGTTGGTTCTTGCCTTATACGTATTCTCTCCCTAGATGTGAAAAACAGCTTATATGCTTTCAGAAAACATTCAGCCTTAAGAAAAAATACACTATTTTTAATAAAACTAAATTGTACACCATTCTAATAAATGCATTAAAATATTAATATAATAAAATATCTCTTTAATTATTTTGGCGGTTTTTATATCAATTACATTTTATAATTAAGGGATATGTGTATATATATCACAAGTTTATGCATTGAATTGTTCTGAAGAAGACTGGGATACAGTCGAAAGCGCTTAACCAGGAGTTGTGTGTGTTTTTTCAATAAATCTTTGGTGATTACAGTCCTGTTGTACGAGCAGTTTCCATATTCCTACCATCATTCCAGTTCCTGAGTCGTTGCTTTTTGTATTTGTAGTGATTAAAATATTTAGTTACCAGAAAAGTTGCCCTCTCTTTCACCTCAAATAATTTCAAACTTTATTTTTACTGAGCTACTTGTCCTTCTACCTTTTAATTTTATGTTTCTCTCAGGAAACAAGCAAACAATGCCCTTTTTATTGCCTTCACCTTTAGTCAAGGAAACATAAGAACAGAATACTCTTTTCTAATAACATTGAACACTTGCTTGCTAAAGGAAAAATATTCTTAACTTGGTAATCTCTCATTAAAAACAAACACTTGCTTAAACAAAAAAATGTGTCATTAGATTAAACCAAGGGCATTATCCAGACATTCACATATGTATGTTAAATAAAACATTTCAACTCTACATATATTCTATTCTGTTCTATTCTGTTCAATGCATTATTACATATCATCCTTATTCCAGCAGCCCAAAATTATAGTTAATTAACATAAATGTGTTTTTGACTATTGTTTCTTCTATTTTTACAATGTAATGCCTACATTTCTTAAAATTAAAAAAAAAAAAACGAAAATGTATTTCCCTATTTTAGTATCTTCATCACACAAAACAAGAAAATGGTTTATCAGAAAAGTCAGTTTATAATCATGAAATGCTTTATACAAATACTTTTAAAAATTGTTTTACTTACAGTTACTACCTCTTTTTTCCTTTAGTATCTTTCCAAGCATCAATGATATGAAATGGGCTGTCAGTCCCCCCAAGTTCAACAAAGTCAACAAGAATCCAGTTTTCACAGCCTCTTTTT
This sequence comes from Protopterus annectens, assembly GCF_019279795.1. Taxonomy (NCBI): domain Eukaryota; kingdom Metazoa; phylum Chordata; order Ceratodontiformes; family Protopteridae; genus Protopterus; species Protopterus annectens. The sequence continues at coordinate 1,278,275,927 of NC_056728.1, forward strand.
CTCGTAAAGTGATATTTCACAAATTTGACTGACATTTTATAGTCTCACATGTATTCATTAATTTAAGTGTCACTGGTCTTCTTCCTGTTCCTCTCCATTTCCCAACCCCAGATTCCAGTTCAAGTCCAAGGTACTCCTGATTCTTCTAAGCAAGTCCTATGCTTTTCTCTTTCTCTCAAACACTTTCACTGGAAGACTGGAAAAGGTTTTACTGGCAAAGTCTCTCTATGAGCTTTATTATCAGAAGAAAGTGAAGCAGTCCCTTCTGTTTGATGTCCCACTTTATAAAGTACAAACTTTTGTATTTCCTAATTATCCTGTTCTACATCAAAAATGACTCTGATTCTTCAGGAAAACAATATTCTGAAGACAGCTGTATCTATAGCAGCTTGAATCTCACACCTGCCTAATAACATTCCCTGATTGTTGAGATAAATTTGCTTCTCTTCTGCCTGGTGTATAGTGAGTAATCATTTTCCATAAACATTCTACTCTCTCCAATTTTTGACAGATCAATTCTTTCTGTTGGTATGATTGTGGCTTTACTAATACAGGTTTTCACTAATATAGTTCCTGGCTGCTTTCCCATGGCCAGGTTTGGAAAATACACAGAATATGCCCTTTCAATTAACAAATCATTGTGTAGAATACTAGTCTTGTTGCACAGTTGAGCTTTCATAAAATTAATACAGTCTGTTTCCTTCAATTTCTTTGGTACAGCACAAAATCTAAGGGTGTTAATTTATCCAGAGGTCTCTTCCATCAGTAGCATCAGAAGATTCTTAAAAATTGAACCTACTATGTCTTTTTGTGCTATACTGTAAGTTGTCAATATTTTTTCTTCATTTGCATCCTATTTATCATCTGTTCTCAAGTATTAATTAAACATCCTCTCAACCTTATGGATTCCAAGCATCACCACCAGCTGAAAAAAATTCATCAACTTACTGTTTCCACATTTTGCCTTACCAGAATTCTAAATCTCAAGATGCACTCACTCGAAGCACTCCTCAAAATGGTGAACATCGACATTTGTGCTGTAACAGAGACCTGGTTTAAAGTGTCAGAAAGAACCCTGAGCTACCTTTATGATGGAAATGTTCTGAATTGGGCAGTTTTGTCATTACTGGTTCATATTTTGTTTCACTGCTTACTGGAAAAATGTTCAAAACAATACATTTAAAACTCAGCCTAACGCATGCACTGTATTATACAAGGAATATAATTTAATACAATCAGGAAGGTGTACTAAAGAACAAGTATGTTTTGTATGCAAGGGGCCTATGATTTGAAAACAGCCCAAAGGTAATCTTTGTTCACCACTGGCCAGATGCATTTTCTTTGAATGTGGGTTTCAATGCTGTTTCTATGAATGTGAGTTTCAATGGCAGAGAAGTTTTAATGCTACGTCTATTTTCATTGTGAGACTGTATTGCTTTGTTTAGCAGATATCTATTAGTGTCTGTGCTATATAATGTAAAATAAAAGTTTTAAATGACAAATAATCATTGTAGAAGTAAAGCAATATGCACATTATAGCGTTTATAGTAAATTAGGTGAAACAGCCAAGTAATGGAACACAGAAATGGCTGCAGGAGGGAGGGCTGTGTATGGGGGGGGGTACCATTAGACCATGATTTTGTGAGGGGGGAAGGAAGGCAAACTCAAAGACAGCCCCAGGCGGCACAAACTCCAGCTATGCCACTAATCAGTAGGCCATGGAGAATGACTTTTGTAGGTCCTAGCCAAACTATAATATTGTTTTGCTAAGATTAGAATACTGCCTACCAGTAAATACCTTACTTTTACCACAAAACCCACATACTGAAAGTCACCAAAAACAAAATCCTATGGTTCATCATCTTCTCCCTTCACAGTGAACATCATTGCTACACATTAAAAAATGGTTACCATTTACTACAGGGACCATATTTTGGTGGTCTGTTCTTCAGTTTATGTTTGAAAGTTGGTATCCCACAATTCCATTGTAGTGGGTGAGGTTACATCATTATATATGCAACTTTTATGTTAATCAGCATAAAGATTTGTACCTATTTTTCATGGGCTTTTGTCCAGATTTTTGATGTTTCCAGGTTGGAAGGTATGGTGCTTACCTTGCTCATGTTTATTATCAGCTTTATCCTAACATGGTCATATCACAGCTCTGTTCAGGTTAAACAGTGCAATCAGGAAACTAGTGCATTTTTTCTCCTCATTTTTCCCCAGCCAGCAGCAGCTTTTGTGGGGGTCCACACAGTCAAGAATGATTAAAAGGATACCTGCAGTCACAGGTACTGCAGGTACCGAAAGCTGGCTATGTTGTTAGTTTTAGTGGGGAGAATGTCCACCAGCTGGGTTTAAATAAGCCAGAGGCACTATGTCAGTGGTAAAATATTTAATGGAATTGTCATATCTGTTACGTGATAAAACACTGTGACTATAACCAGAGATATCTTCTAATTTTAAAGGAAATATAAATAAGTATTATCCACCTAGTTTAATAAGTATACAGGACTGCTGTACTAGCTTTTGTTGGTTTGACTGGGATGTTACAAAATATGAAGATAAGATAATCTGCTGGGATTGTGGGCACCCCAAGAACAAGGGGCCCCCAGTAATAGGAGGGTTTGCTGGTGCCTAAAGCCGGCTATATTTGATTGAGAAAGACTGGGTAGATTATAATGATGCATAATGTTTGCAGATGGAAGTGTGTCAGTATGGTTTGAGATGTAAAATGCTTGCAACTAGCATTGTATCAGTGTGGTTTGTTTTCATTTATATAACTTTATGATTGCCTATGTAGTAAGTGAAGGTTTAATAAAGATGTTTCTTGTTTATAAAAGGCAGGAATTTAATAATTTATGTAATATTGAGTAGGTTATACGATATATACTAATATATGTGAAGTGAAGTGTTTATTATGTTAATATAGTTTGATTACTTTTATATGAATTTAAATTTGCCTATGTCACAAGTGATAATTCAATAAAGGTGTTTGAGGAATAAAAAGTCATTCTAAGTGGAGTCCATTAGGATTTAAGAGTTTTCTAGTTATAATGTTTTATTTAGTTGTTACAGTGATATCTTCTAAATTATTCTGCTTATCATCTGCCCTCAGCACTGTAAGCACTAATTCCTTAGCCAGTAATAGAAATGTTGATGTAACACCTTCTGCTACTGTTACTCTGAAAGTGAACGATAACTCCTACTGAATATCTTATACCAGCTCTATTTTCCACTAGTTGACTAGTTTTGTTCTCTCATAAGAAAAATAGTATTACATAGCTGACACACTGGACATAATTTCCTTGTGGAACCTTGCACTGTTCTCATTTAATTACTTACTATATTTTTATGTATGGCATTGGTCCTTGTGATACACGCTTTTCTCACTGCTCATACTGCTGGCTTTTATTTGTATTTGTTATCAGTTTATTGTGCTATGCATTGTACCTAATGTTTGGGGGGATTTTTTTCTTTAATTGTGCCTTTGTAGAAATAACTTTGCAGTTGCTAACTCTTCCATCTTCTGCTAACCTCTAACCTCCTGTACTGTTCTCCTCCCTAATAGGTCATTTCTCCCTTTCTAACCCCTGCACTACCCTTTACTATTTCTCCTGCTTGTTTTGTATTCCTTCCTTCTTTAACCATCTCTCAGACATGTTAATTGTCCCTCTTCTTACTCTTAGCAATTTTTCATGTCTTTAGTGCCCTTTATTTTCCCTGCCTTGGCTGCTCTTTCTCTGTTTTTTTATATAGGGTTCTCTGTCTTTATTCCATGTATACTCCAGGTGTAAGCGATTGCACCCCCTAATTTAATCCTTTTTTCTCTCTCTGCTCTCCATTTTCATTTTAGACTGTAAGTCCATTTTTTACAATTATCAGTTGGAAACACTTACTGGATTCTTTCCCTCTTCAGTTCCACCCAGAAACAGCAGAAACATTTTAAGTAACTACAACAGACAATAACTAATGTATGTCTAGCTCCTCAATGTTACTGCAAAACTTAAACATGCTAAATGGATTTCTCCATATCACTGGGTCAAAACCTCTGTTTCCTACCGGTCCCCAACCCCCTCATTGCTTTTACATTCTCCTTTCTGTTGCTTGCCTTTGGGCTTACCATAACTCTACGCAATAGGAGATTATTGCTATGTAAACTGTAACCTTTCTGTCTGTTTAACCCGAGAACGGGTACATAGCCGGTGCCTTTCCTTACCTAATCTACTACAGAAAACAAAATAATAATTAGGGAAAAGGGAAGTCTGAAACTATTTCAGTAAACTAGCACTGAAGATAGTAGCTTACTGATTGTTTCTGCTTGGCCTCTGAAATGCAGCTGTGACCTGGGTCATCCCTCTCTGTTCACCCTCACTCCACTCGGGCTCACACCGCTCCCATACCCTACTCCTAATTCTGACCCACCCCCACTAACCCTACACTTATACTCCACTACCTCCTCCCACAAACACCCTCTAACCAATCAAAATCTTCCTTTTCCCTCCAATTAACTTCTCATCCCCTTCTCTCCACACCCATCCCCTGCCTTCCCTGAATCTACTACATTACATACTTACTTCAAAGAAGTAAAATAACTCTATAATCCTTTCTCAGACACTCTCTCCAAAATATCCACCTATATCCTTCCATACATACAAAAAAACTCAGTATGCAATCACCCATAATGCTCATTACCCTATCTCTTCTCTCCCAACTTCGATGCCCTTTACTGCATCTCACTACTCTCAACCCCATTTCCTTCTCTCCTCATTGTTCCACTATTTCCACTTCAATTCTCACTAAAACCAACATATCTCCCTACCTCTAATACATTCCCTCTTCCAATATAAACTAAAAATTGCACCTCTCAGAAAGAAAATTCTCACAAGTCCTAAATGCTGCACTACCAAAGCCCTTTATCAACACAACTCTAATGCTCCCATTAAACAAGAGTCCAAAGCTTATACATTCACTCTCACTATTTACCTCTATCAGGAGATATACATCCAAACCCAGGCCCCACTCCAACTAATATCATCACACCACCACCTCAAACTAACTTCCACAAATCCATTTATATGGTAACTGTAAATACTTAACACATTTTGCAAAAGTCTTCTCTTTCACTCCTGGATTGACCATAATCAATGAGACATCATTGCCATCACTCTGACTCTGGCTTAAACCCTACATAAACAACTCTGAATTTCTAATAAAACTATAAAGAGCACCAATTCTGAATTTCTCCCCCATGGCTATCAAACAATAAGATCCAACAGGCCCAACAAAAAAGGAGGCAGAGTAGCAATAATTTTTCTGAGAATTCTCACCATAGTTCCCTACACTAATCCCATCCCCCAATTCGTCATTGCTGAAATAACTATTGCTTTCCTAAAGCTTAACAACTGCAAACATCTTTGTATCATAGCTCTATACATACCTGCTGGAAAAAATATCCCTTACTAGAAGTAATTCTCATCTGGATTTCTGCTAACAAAAAATTAAACCATTATCCTAGGTTATGTGAACATCAACTGGCATAACCTGATTTCCAACTCCAACTCCCCTGCCTCCAATATAAATTTATTCAACTTTACTCAGCTCATAAACACCCCAACCAGACCAAGCAAGGATAGCTCCAATGGATCCATCCTAGACTGGAATCTCATCTCCCACCCAAACAAAATATCTGAATCAGGCACTCTTCCAAACAAACTGAATGATCACCTGCTGGCCTTTATCTGACGAGTCCCCTCAGCCTTAAAAAATCAACACCAGTACAAGCAGATTAGAGATCTAAATGCCTTCAACCCTCTAATCTTTACAGATATCCTGAAATATATTAAATGGCAAATAATAAAAACTCTCCCCCTAGATAATGTTGTCAACTATTTCAATACTACATTCCTTCACACACTAAACAGCCTTGCACCACTATGCACAAAGAGAGACAAAACAAATTCTGCTGCATGGCTGACCAAACCAACTAAACATCAAATAAACCTCAGAGATAAATTATGGAAACATTACCAAATAAACAATAACCAAGACTCCCTTATACATTTTAAACAGCTTCTTAATCAGGTAAAAAATTGTACATAAAGACAAAAAAGCACACTACACAAAACTGTAGTCTAACCACAAACAAAACTCCCAAAAATTCTGGAATTCCATCTCATCTCTCCTAAACCCTGGCACAAAAAACAGTCTCTGTCCTCATCCCAACAAACCTTCCCAGAAAATAGCATCTCTCCAACTCCTTCTTTATGAATTATATAGTTGACATTACTGGTAGCTTTCCTCATGACAGGGATAACTTAAGTGACACTGCTCCTCCTAAAACATCCTGCACTTTCCCTACCTAAACAAGCTGCTCATTTGTCTCCTAAACTCAACATTCCTCCTTCTCCTACCTTTTTTATTAACCCCATTTTACCACAACTATCAAATAACTACTCCTTAAGCTAAAACCCTGCTCTAACGCATCTGACAATCCACCCCCCCCGCACTTTTCTAAAGACTGTTGCTGAAGCCATTGCACTTCCCATTAGTATCCTAATTAACAGATCCATCCAAGAATCTTACATATCCAAATTATGGAATAAAGACTACATTCTCCCTCTTCACAAAGGCAGTAAAACAAATATATTTCCCACTTTTGTCCTATTGCTATCCTCTCCCCTATCTCTAAAATTCTAGAAAAATGCATCTATATTCAACTAATGCCCCATCTCTTCCAAAACCAGCTCTTGTCTCCTACACAGCATGGCTCCAGACATGGGCATAACACCACAACTGTCCTTGTATCTTTTCTGGACACTTGTTAACAGAGCTTGTGATTCCAGAAAAATAGTAGCTTCCATAGTCTTACGTCTATCAAAGGCCTTTGATACAGTGTCCCACCCTTTACTACTAAGTCAACTCACAGACCTCGGACTTTCCCCCACCACTCTAAACTGGTTCTCTAGCCATCTAACAGACAGACAAACAGGCCATCAAATGGCAAAACTCAATATGTTCATATCTCAACACCCCTACTGGAGTTCTTTAAGGGTCCATACTCTGTTCCCTCTTATTTAATATATTCATTAATAATTTTCACAAATCTATCAGTGGTGCCCTCATTCAATATGTGGACGATTCTACCATCATCTGGACTTATACCAGCTGACTCTTACTTCTGAGCTCCAACTCAAAACTCAAACAGCCTTCTCCACCACTGAATCCTGGATGTTGAAGAACTACCTAACCCTGAACCCAAATAAATCTAAAATCATGTTTGTCATCCCTAAACAATCAACACTATTGCACAAAAATGTGTTCAATATCTATTCCCAAAATAAAACACAAATAGAAGCTACCAGCCATACAAAACTTTGAGGAGTAACTATAGATGAACAACTAAAATTTGATATCCACCTTCAACAAAACATCCAGAAAACTCATCAGAAACTTGGAATGCTCTACAGGTACAAGCATAACCTTAGCCCCTCCACCAGACAAACCCTTGCCTCCACCTACCTACTCCCTTTGTTAACGTATGACAACCCTGTACTTACCAACCTTCAAACCACCCTAAAAGACAAACTCAAAACATGCTATAATAAGCTTGCCAAACCTGCAACACATTCCAAAAACTATTCCCATTTCTGTACTGCTCTTCACTTCCTAAAATGGCTGGAACTTCCAAACTACCTCAACTACTTACAACTTACTACTGCTCACAGACTTATCTTTAAACCCTCTGATTGTCTTGCCCTCAGCTCTCATTTACCTGCTACCTCCCAAACAGGCCACTTAGATATGAGAACCAGCAACTACTTCAGGTCCATAAGCCACACCAGCTTCCTGGTCAACTTCTCTTCTCTTACGCCATAGCAAAAAATTGGAATGCTCTCCCACTAGCTATCAGAACAACCCAAAATCCTGTCAACTTCAAGACTGCTCTACACTCATACCTATCTCCCATCTGAAGCAGCTCTTGCACTCAACCTCCTTGAGAACCTTGCTCTCAAGATACTTCTTTCTCCCTACTGTGTCCCTAAAACTCCTTCATACGATAAGTATTCTCTAAAAATTATTTGTATTTCATAACTATTTGTCCAACTACTGAACTGCTAACTATGATTCAGATTTGCAATCTAATTTCATCTTATAATTGTACATTACCAATGTAATATGGTAATCTGTTACTGCTATTTGTCTGACTACTGAGTTTATAGCTTATTACAGAATTGTAAACTAATTTATCTAACAACTGTATATTGCCAATGTATATGAATTTTGCTTTTTATTGCAATGTGGAGCATTTCTCCCCGGGCCTCCAATGAAAATGGCCTCTATACTGGCCTGGTGGACTTCCCCGGTTAATAAACTGAAAACAAATAAATAAAAAATAAATAAATTGCATAGTACTGTGAAGTCTACCACCCTGTGGTATAGGTTCACAGGTTCATAGGCAAGTACAAGGCTAGCTGACCTTGGGGGCCATTTTAAGCCTAGCCAGTTTCCTTTTTTGCGCTTGAAATAACATATCCCATTTGGTTATAGACTGGCCTTACCCATCCTAAGGTCGATAATTATATACTAGCCCTCATGAAAATAACTGGGATCATACCATAGATAATTTTAGGGGACCCTTGCATAAGATAATACATTTAGGACCTACCTCTATCCACTATTAGTGCAGAGAACAGTTCTGGGGTCAATTTTCTGTTTCTAATCCATAGATCTAAGTTGCAGTACGATGTCATACTAAGGATAGCATTGGGACTTACATTGTGAGAAGCACTGCCAAATGGTGGCGGCTTCGCTATAACACTACTCACTGTCATGCAGAATTTAGCCCACTGATACTAAACACTCAACCCATAATACCTTAACTGTATAAGAAAGGCAAACTAGACAAGAAACATGGCACAGTACATTTGCTTCTCCTATTTAGGAAATCATCAATTTACAAATTAAGTGAACTAGCAAAAAGTAGTAGACAATCTTAGCTTCACAATAAACTGTGCATTATACTATTCCAAAATAGGCGTTTGAGAGTGTATCATTTGATGTAAAGCCAGAAGAAGAGACCAAGCAAGAACAAGTGACACCACTCATGCATATCTCTCATGCTGTGGAGATGCCAGGCAATCTAACTTGTCCTGCTGGACTTACACCAGCCGACTTATATACTGTCACCATGGGACATCACTCACCATCTCAGTAGTATACAAAATGAAATAAATGAGGTGAGAATAATTTTTTCTGCAAAAGCCTAGTCCTAAGCAAACTGCCCCAGACTAAAGTCGCAATGTTCCATCATACTTATCTGTTCACTTGACCATGCCACATCACTTACATTGCACTACTTGCTGTTCTCTGAAGGATTTCAGTATTTTGAGGGAAGTAAGCATTCATTCCTCCTCTACAGGATGTCTGGAGATACTTTTATTATAGCATGATACACATTTCTATAAGACATGAAGGTAGTATTCAGATTCTTTTGAATGGATAAATTCCTTTGAGCAGACTGTAGAACTCAAAACAAACACATAAATATGTCAACAAAGCCACACTGGCTGTAAAAAAGAAAACCCTTGCCCTAACCCAGATGCCTCTGACATGGACTTGGCTACCCAATTTAACTCTTCACCGAGTCCATAAGCAAGCTAACATCGTCCTTCACCAACACCTCTGCGACCCCTCCTCAGCCTGCAGTCATCCCTTCCTCCTCTAGCATCCCTAGTCCCCAACCTCCACCCTTCTCTATCAATCCCATCTCTATATCCACCATAAAAAAACGTCTCCTAAAATTAAAACCTGGTTCCAATGCCCCTGATGAAATTCTCTCCTACTTCCTAAAAGTAACCGCAGAAGCCATTGCTCTTCCTATCAGCATACTAATTAATCAGTCTGTCTCAGAAAGCCAGGTCCCCCAGCTCTGGAAGAAAGCCTTTATTATTCCTCTACATAAAGGAGGCAATAATAATGACATTCCCAACTTCCGCCCTATTGCTATCTTATCCCCTATTTCTAAGCTTCTTGAAAAATGTATCCACCAACAACTCTTAGCCTATCTCATCAACAACCAGCTTCTTATGCCCACACAGCATGGATATAAACATGGTCATAGCACCTCCACTGCTCTCCTCTCCTTCCTTGAAACAATTAACAGAGCCTGTGATTCCAGCCATTTTGTGTCCACCCTTCTCCTCTACCTCTCCAAGGCGTTTTACACTATTTCCCACAACCTGCTTCTTAATAAACTCTCCAAACTAAACCTATCCCCTTCCTGTACCAAATGGTTCTCCAGCTACCTCATAACCAGACAAGAAGCAGTCAAATGGAATAAAGCCACTCCACCCTTCCTTAATACTCCCACAAATGCCCCCCCAAGGTTCCATTTTAGCCCCCTACTATCCAACATATTCATTAACGACTTCTACCAAGCCATTCCAAACTCCAGCCTCATCCAATATGCCAATGATTCTTCCATTATCTGCTCCTCCCCTTCTATCCTCACTCTAAACAAACTTACTCAAAGTGCCTTCTCCTCTACTGAGCAGTGGGTGCTTGACAACCATCTGGCTCTTAAGGCAACCAAAAAAAGAAGTTATGTACTCATCATAATGTTCCATGTTTGTTGTCCAGTATCTCACCTTCATTTTGTTGGTTGGGTTCGGAACTGAGCATCGGTTCCAACTTGGTCTTATACTAAAGCTCGAGGGCTCTTTACTGGCTCGAGCCTGCACCCTATCCCATGAAGCCTAGCAGCAGATACCCAGATCTCATTTGGTAAGCTAATAACACTAGACTGACATGAGATTTGTGTAATTTTAGAAAATAAATTACACACATAAATATAAAGAACTATATACATATATGTACAGCAAAAGGCACAAATCTTAAAGGACCCCAGAACAAGAGAGGGGAACAAGATATTGGGCCAAAAGACTCCTCCAAATCATCCAGGAAGGAGGGAGGGATGCAAGAATGAAGGCAAGATACTGGACAACAAACATGGAACGTTATGGTGAGTACATAACTTCTTTATGTTATGTTGTCCCATCTCGCCTTCATTTTGCTGGTTGGGACAGCATCCCCAGCACCTACTTTCTTGGGTGGCTCAAGGGAATAAGCTCTTCAGAACAGTGGAACCAAGGGAAGCCCTGTTCCGGGAGGCCACATCTACTTTGTAATGAGTAATAAAGGTATGAGGGTTAACCCATGTGGCTGCAGCACAAATTGAATCCAAAGGTAGTCTGGCTTGAAAAGCAGTGGAGGTAGACACAGATCTAGTACAATGTCCTTGAAATTTACTTGGAAAGTGTTTATGTTGAGAACTATAAGCATAAGTGATTGTGTCTGTATGCTATTTAGACAATGTAACCTTAGAAACTGGAACTCCTTTTTCTGTTTTCTGCAAAGGATACAAATAGTTGGTCAGATTTCCTGAAATCCTTTGTTCTATGTAGATAAAAACGTTACTGCTATGTACGTCCAGCTGATGGACTTTATATTCTGCCTTGTTGACATATTTTGGGAAAAATACTGGTAACTCAATGGATTGATTTAGATTGGCTTCAGAACACACCTTAGGTTAGAAAAAGGGATTTGTTCTAAGGGAGACTCTGTCCTTGTGGAAAACCAAGTAAGGAGGACGAATAGACAGAACTTGCAATTCAGAAACTCTTCTAGCTGAAGTGATGGATACTAGAAAAAGAGTCTTCCAAGATAAGAATTTTAAGGGATAAGAAGAAGCTAGTTCAAAGGGAGGCAATACCAAAGACGCTAATACCAAATTTAGATCCCACGGTGATGGAGGTTCTTTTATAGGAGGCCTTAGGAGAAATGTGCTCCTCAAAAAAGCTTTACACAATCTGTGAGACATAATATTTGAACCCTTGATGCCTATATGAAAATTAGAAATAGCAGTCAGCTGAACCCAAACAGAAGTAGCTGTTGCCCCTTGATTAAAAATTTCCATTAGGAATTTCAGTATGGATGAAATGGGAGCTGAGAGAGGGTCCAACTGGTTTTTGTTCGCCCAAAAAGAAAATCTCTTCCACTTACTCGCATAAAGTTTTCTTGTAGAGCTTTTGTGCGCAGACACCAAAATATGTCTCACTGCTGAGGATAATTCTAGAAGCCTGGCTAAGACTGGAAGTGGAGTAACCAAGCAGTGAGCTGGGGAGGTTGGATGGAGGGATGGAGAGACCGAGATTGATGAGCCAAGAGATCCGGCACTGGGTCCAGGATCCAAGGATACTCCTGGAGATAAGGCCATAGGAAGGGGAACCATATCTGATGAGGCCAGTAAGGAGCAATGAGAATTATCTTGTGACTCAACAATTTTGCTTTCTGGATTACCTTCTGTATTAGGGGAAAGGTGAAAAGGTCCCGGGGGCCAATCGTTGACAAGTGGGTCCTCCGGTGGGGGGATTAGGGCAAAAAAGCTGCTGCATTTGGCATTGATGGACGTGGCAAAAAGGTCGCAGCATGGCTGGCTCCATTTACGAAAGATTTTGTTCGCAACTTCCTGTTTCATGGAATACTCGTGTGGCATTAAGATTGCCCTGCTCAGCTTGTCCACTATCACGTTGGATTTCCCCAGAATATGCGTCGCAATGAGAAAGCGTTGAGAAGAGACTGCCCATTGCCAAACTCTCTGAGCCTCTCAAAATAAGGGGTAGGATCTGGTTCCACCTTGTTTGTTGATATACTATACCACAGACATGTTGTCTGATTGAATTGCAATTGTCCCTGAAGGAAGAGAGTCTTGGAATGCCTGCAGTGCCTTTAGCACCGCTCTCATCTCCAGGACATTGATGTGCAGATGGTATTCGTGATTCTGCCAAGTCCCTTGGACAGTCTGTCACAGATAATGCCCCCCCACCCTATCTGGGAAGCATCTGTAGTCACAGTCGCTACTGGTTGGGGGAGAGCAAAAGGTATGCCTAATGTCAACTGTGTAGAATGGATCCACCAACAAAGATCTTTTTGCATGTGATGGTTATCAAATTTTTGTGGGACATGGGCAACTCCTGCATGGACCATTGAGTGAAAAGAAGCCATTGTAGTATTCTCATGTGTAGACGGACCAAGGGAACCAAGGTTATTGCTGCTGCCATTGAACCCAGAACCTTGAGCACAAACCTGACTTGTACTTTCTTTTTCCTCAACAGGACTGATACCTGATGGAGTAATGTTAGGACTCTTTCTGCGGGCAGTTTTGGTACCATGCATTTTGAATTTAAATCTGCTCCTATAAAGATAATACATTGAGAAGGCAACAAGGCAGATGTTTTTTAAATTGACTGTAATGCCTAACTCTGAGCAGAGGTGAAGTGTAGTGTCCCTTGCCCTGATTAGTAGATGCTCGGTGGTGGCAGTCAGGAGCCAGTCATCTAAGTATGGAAACATTTGGAATACTTGACGCCTCAGGTGAGCCGTGACCACTGTCATACATTTGGTGAACACCCTGGGGGCTGTGGTGAGACCAAAGGGCAGGGCTCTGAATTGGTAATAACTGGCTCCCAGAAGGAAGCATAGATATCTCCTGGAGCACCTGTTCATTTTGACATGATAATACGCATCCTGGAGATCTATCGAGCACATCCAACTGTCCTTTCGCAGAAAGGGGAGTATGGACTGTAGTGTTACCATCCGAAATTTCTCCTTCTTTACTGACTTGTTTAGTGTGCTGAGGTCCAATATTGGTCTCCAATCCCATGTATTCTTTGGTACTAAAAAGAATCTGGAGTAAATTCAGGATCCTGATTGGTCTGCGGGGACTTTTTGGATGGCCCTTTTTTCTAGCAACCTTTGAATTTCTATGGTTGCTTGATCCCTTTGACTGGGTGGTATGTCTGGGATGGATTTTTGTGGATTGGGTGGATGACAAAAGGGAATGATGTATCCATTGGATATGATCGACTGCACCCATCTGAATTTGGTGATATCTTGTCAGGTTTCTGGGCACAGTGATAGTCTCCCCCTGACTGCCTCCAAACGTGGAAAGGCGGGTCTCCTTTCAGGAGTGCTGGAAGGGCCTACCAGAGAACGTATCTCTGTCGCCCTGGTTCTGCGGACCCCCTCTGCTGCGAGGATAGCATCTTCCATTGCTATTTCCCCCTCTGCCCCTGGGGAAAATTCACCATGTGCGTCAGACAAATCTCCTTGTGATTTGCGGAACCACATCTTTCCGCTATTCTGACCTTTGGGGTAAGGTCTAGTAGGGGCCGGAAAAACGCACTCCCATGGCAGACAGAGTTTTGCTGTCCTGTTCGCACCTGGTTAGAGTTTCTTTAACTTTTGGCCCGAACAAGGATGAGCCATCAAAAGGGGCATTTGTAAAGGAAGACTTGAAGGGTTCAGCAAAGCCGCATCCAGGAATGTTGCCTCAGAGCAATTCCTGTACCTGCTGCCCTACTAGCACCATCAGCCATATAAGAAATCAGGTGCATGGAGGAGTTTGTTATGGCGGTTAAGGTTGCAAGTTGAGCCATTACCGCCTCCGGGAGCACCTCAGCTGTAGCACCATGCAGGGATTCTCCTATCTCCTTGAAGAGATCCCTCTGAAGTCTCATGAAATGAGAAAGATAATTCAGCCACCTCAGAGTAAATGCCACTGAGGAAAACATACGCTTCCCATATCTGTCCATCGTTCGAGACTCTTTATTCAGCGGATGGACAGATGAAGAAGTTTCAGCTAATTCCTTCTTGGTGGCCACTGCCACCACCATAGCATCTACTGGAACACCTTTTGTAAGAAACTGCTTGTCCTCGGGGGCAGTGATAAAGTTATTAGGCCTCCTCGGGATAGCGTCCACTGTCTCTGGAGAGCCTCATGCCTTTCGACTGACTGCACCCAGTAGTTTGTCAAAAGGTGGAGACACCCAAGAGGTGGAGGGTCGACAGCCGAATGCTTCTAGGTAAACAGACTCATCCTTAGAAGGGGATAGGGACTTCCATTCACCCTGCTGTTTAAGCATCTCTAGGATGTCTGAAAATGAGAAATCCTCAGTGGGTGAACGTGGGGACCCGGGGGAGTCTATATGCTTCCTCTTGCATGTACGCTTCCAAGGGTTCTGCTCAGAGGGATGTTCTGGGGAGGTCTCAGAAGAAGGGGTCTCCCCTAAGGGGGTAACCTGAAGCAGGGACTCTCTGTACCTGGGCTGGAGTGGAGGTTGACAATGGCCCCTTTGGGGGAAGAGTGTCTGGAGCCGAGGGTGGAGCAGACTCAGGGGAAAGCATGCTCCTCATCACCTCGAAGGCACCTCGATCCTGGCTCGAGATAGTCTCCGGTTCCAAAGAACCTGGAGATCTCCCTCGCACCACAGATGAGAGATCCAAGGCCGATGTTGGTGCCGAACTTACGTGCGCTGAAGCTCCAAGTGGGATGGCCGGGTTCAACAAGAGTCTGAACCGACGGGCGAGTGTCGGCTCCCAGATCCTTCAATAGACGCGATCAGAGTGGAAGTCGGCACCAAAACACCAGATGTGGTTCTCTGAACCGATGATTCCATCACTACGACCTCCAGATGCTCTGGCTCTGAACTGGATCGAGTCAGAGAAGGAATAACTAGTAAAGGTGAAACGGGCTTCGGTTCCAGATCCTTTTGGGCTGGGCTGGACAGAATTTTTGCTAGGGCCGGTGTCTTAAGTAACCTCCATACCACCTACTCCACGTCATCATCTGACAGACTCCTGGATGATTTGGAGGAGCACACTGAGGACTTGCGGCTACCAGCCACAGACTATAGTAAAGGGGATTGAGGCACTGAGTGTACATGCTCCAAGGATTGTGACCAATCCCTTTTCTTTCTCTTGGACGGTTCCAAAGAAGCTGGTGAAACCAAAGAAGATTTGTCTTTCTCGGATCCAACAATCTTCAGGTCTGAGACAACAGTACATGAAGTCAACTGCTTTGCCAACTCAGAAACCGGAGCCGATGGTGATATGGAGGTTGAAGGCTGTTGAAGTGCTTGTTCAAAGGTCCATTAAGAAGACCTCTGTTAATGAGTTTGTTTTTGTGCTCCTGCAGGGCTCTTGCACTAAATTCATGACAAATGGAATAAGAGTCCTGCAGGTGCACTGCCCCTAAGCAATAAACACAGCTGGTATGTCCATCTGTGATGGACATCTTCTGTATACAGGAGTTGCATTTCTTGAAACCTGAATGTTTCTCTAGACATAATTCAGAAAAAACATCAACTACAATAGTACACACAACAAGAAAAAAATATATAGTCATTATTTTTTAAATAGGGAAGAAAAAGTTTGATGAGAGTTCTGATAGAAAAGGGGACAAACTCCTCAACCCAAGAGACGCCTCTCACAAATGGCGCTCTCAAACCAACAGCAACAACAAGCAGAAGCCCTACAACTAAGCAGGCTATAGGGAACGAAGCAAGACAAACAGTTCCCCGATCCTCTAACTTAAACGGAAAGTAGAAGTATTAGAAAGAACAACACAGGCCTAGAAGTAGAGAAAACCACAATACAATAAACGGAGTATATAGGCATAGCAAACAACACTAAAAAGGACTTTAAGTAACTTTCAACAAGTTTAAATAACTTTTTGAAGAAAAAATTCTTGACAAAAAACAGTCTAAGTAATACATTTTTACTCAGCCTGAGCTATCAGAGAGTGTTCTCGAAGCTTCTAACAGCAAACGAGATCTGGGTATCTGCTGCTAGGCTTCATGGGATAGGGTGCAGCCTCGAGACAGTAAAGAGCTCTTGAGCTTTAGTATAAGGCAGAGTTGGAACCGATGCTCGGTTCCGAACCCAGCCAACAAAATGAAGGCGAGATGGGACAACATAACATCTAAACTTATGTTAGTCACTGCCTCCAAAACCTCCTCCCTAGATAAACACTCATTCATAATTACCAGCAAAAACAATATTCCCCTAGAAATAGTCTCTGACACTAAACTACTAGGAGTACTCATAGATGATCTACTAACATTTGACAAACATTTACAAGTAAATATAAAAAAAAGCACAAAAAACTTGGTATGCTATACCACCATAATTGTTATATCTCTCTTTCCACCATGCTCATACTAGTCAATACTTATCTCATCCCATCCCTCCTATATGGTCCATCTATCCTAACCAACCTGCAATCCTCCCTCAAAACAAAACTCTCCTCTTGCTATAACAAGATATCAAACTTTGCAGCAGGTCACAGAGCCATTTCTCACCATTGTAATTCTCTTCAACTAAACTGGCTTGAGCTACCTAACCTCCTCACTTATACCCAACTTGTCTAAGCACACAAACTCATTTACAACCCGTCTCTTTGTCCCTCCCTAGCCACTACCTTTCATATGCATGAATGAGAATGACTTCTAAGATCTAATTCGCAAAAACTAATTAAATTGCACAAACCTACAAGTCCAGCTGGGAAACACCTAATGTCCTTCTCTCTTGCATGCCTCTGGAATTCTCTACCAATTCCCATCTGCATCACCAGCACTCTCTCCTCATTTAAAACCTTACTGCACTCACACCTAACTTCACAATGGAAGTGCTCCTGCTCCCATCCTACCTAATCCTTCTAATACCACTTCCTACGCTCCTAGAACTAAATACACCATCACTGCCTCCTATAGTTCCACAGCTCTATTTGACCAACTACTTAACAGTTACCCTATGCTGCGACTTTTTTTTTTTTTTTTTTTTACAAAAGTGTTTTTTATTGCTGTTTAATGAACTTTACTGATGTATTCTATCATTGTTAACCTTTTCTTATCATATTTACTTTGTATTCCTATGAGATAATCTATAATGTATATGTACAATGTGTACTAGGCATTTGTATTTTTCTGAGGCTTTTCTCCCTAGGACGCCATTGAAAATGGGCTCTTTGTGGCCCAATAGACTATCCTGGCAAACAAACTGCAAATAAATAAAAATAAATAAAACATGTACCATAATGTGTGTGTATATGAGAGCTTCAGGCAACCATCATACAGCCATCTTTACATGCGTCAAACTAATCTGAATGTGATGAGCCGTACTGAATAACTGTTTCAGACAATGCATTCAGTAGTCCTACTACACTCTGTGATGTACTATCTTCTCAAATGTGACATGAAATATGGCCATCTAACAAACACCCAGGTTCCATTCTGCTCAACTCTGCCACCACCTGACCTTAAAAAGTTGGTGAACATACATAATTTCTCCCATTCTCTTCTCTCTTTTGTAATACACGTTCACTTTTCAAGCTTTCATCATATACCAGTCCTATCCCCAAACTTCACTATTCTAGTAACTTTGTAGTACACTTCTTACTAGCCTCAGCTCTCTAAATCTCATTTCCCTTCATCAGTTTGGTCTCCAGAGCTGTACACTGTAGTCTAGAGCTGGCCTTACCAGTGACCCGAATAATAGATGACCTCAGCATCTCTGGTATCCACTCCTCAGGCTATTCACTACAGTGAACCACTGCCCTATCATAACACAGAGTATGATTCAGCTTAGGGATGATTATTAACCTCTCTGCAAGTACATTAGTCATCAAATGATATGGTACAGATGTCATACAATCAATACATTCATTCTCAAACTTCTAATGGCTGAACTATGGCCCAGTGTGACTCTCCAACATATTCTGGCAGACATCACTGAAGATTTTGTAGAGTCCTTGAATAGTGCATTTAGGATTACTACACCATTCAAAGGCTCTTCTTTTCACTGGAATGGATAGCAGGGACAGCCAAGAAGACATTTTCTTTAAAAAAATCACCACAATGAATGTGAATGCACTACCACAAACTTTAAGACAACCTTTTGGGACAGAGGGTGCCATAAGAAATGTGCACCTCATACTATGATACAAAGGAAGCACGTCTGTTTTTTATACAGTAGTGAGGTCCAAGCCGGACCACAAAAATAACTCCCGGGATTTCTTTTATGTTCAAAACCTCACAGCAAATGGAAGATAGCTATTCTAACATATGCAGTCTCACTAACCATAGAATGAAGCCGTGCATTCCTAACACCAAGCATGGAGAATTAATTAAGCTGCCTTTTTCATAAACAGGTAAGGAAAAACACTGGATAAGATCTCCAAGTTCTTTGGAAAGATCTTACAAGATTGTGCCCATAATCTGGAATAAGAATGGGTCAAAATTAGCTTTACTTTTCCCCTCAGCAGATGTGATAGAGGTACCCTCCAAGCTGTTCAAAGGTGAAATTTCTTTCTGACCAGCAATGGTTTGCCTGACTGGTTAATGCAAACCAGTGAGGCCATCTGGATTGACATGCAAGGAAGTCACTTTTAACCATCTTTTAAATCCACTTTTTTCTTCACTTTTTCTAGGCCAGCCTTTGGTTACTGTCAATGTAATTTACTCCTAAAAGGACTTGGGAACAAATTAATTCAGTGTGGCTAGGGTTTTTTTCTTTTCTTTTTGTATTTCTGTATTTCCAGACAACTCTGATCCTTCTAAATTATGTCTTCAACCCCAATGTCATTTGCTAGCTGCCACTCCTTGTACCTCTTCTAAGTCTCATACACCCAATCTCTAGGAAAGCATAACTGGTGTCGCTAACTGGTGCTATGAGGTGGCTGGGAAGGGGTCATACTCTATGGTGACAGAAACCAGCCCAATTCAAGATCTTCTTTATCAAATTTTCCAAAGATCTCCATGCAGTGTCATACGACAAATACAAAAATGTGCACAAACTAATGCAATGTTATAAGACAACTACAGACATGTGCACTACCCCATGGTCTCTGGGAAGTGCAATATCAGACTTTAGATCATTACTGTACCCTGTAACCTGCTGTATTTGAAGTCTCCACATGGACTATGCCTGCAGTTCTTAAAGGTCAGACCCTCCTCCGAGATGAGTTTGATACTCCATACGTTGTATGCAGTTTGACAGATTGCACTTTGGGATTCTTGAAAAAGTAACCCCCAATGCCAGGGGAGGGGAATGGCAAATTAGACTTGAGCACAAAGAGCTTTTGTGGCAAATTAGGCTGAATTCCCTTAATTTTCCAGGACATAATGAATTTCTTTAAATTCAACCACTACTTTAAATTAATGCCATGAAACAGTAGGATGTAGGATACATGTTAAACATTGGACATGAATATGTTGTTTTTTTTTTTTTGCAAACTGGTTTTATATATGCATTTTTATCAAATATCTTTTAGGTAGAAGTGATTTTTACTTAAAGGAAAATTTTTAGTTTGTATTTGTATGGTTATCATTTATTGCTGGGCTTATTTCAGGCATAGTTCTTTAAAATTTTGATTGATTTATGTGACCTATTATTTTTAATTGTTCCTAACAAGCTAGTGTTGTATTTAAAGGGAACTGAAAGGATGGGGTGGTTTTATACTGATAAAAGTCCTTGCACAGCACAAAAGCTCTTAATAAACAACATTTTTATACAAAATTTTTTGTGTGAATTGAATACCTGGTGACCACCTTTCCCAGCATTATCCCATATTTGGTATGAGTTAGATGGTCACCAACCACACAGGCCAATCTTCCTAACTGGCCTCTCTGGCGCACAGGCTCACTATTTTAAACTAGGTCACCAGCAGTATAGACAAGGTCAAAATCTTTATACAAGCAAGGCCAGTTTGAATATGGTTTATTTACTCACTTTTATCTTTCTGATTTTCATTGCTCATAGCTGCAGCATAACTCTTGAATGCTCAGTTTCTGTATACTGAGATCTCAAACGAACAGATCTATTCTTAGGACTGCCACATAAGGTTATCCCTAGGTTTGGAGACAAAGTCCGACACAGTTTCTGTTGGCAAGGCATTCTGGTTGATGTCTGTTGACATTTAGCCAGCCCACCTAAGTTATGCTGCCCTTCAGCCAGCCCACCTCAGTTATGATTTGAGCCTGCATCACAGACAGTGCCTTTAAGTCAGCTGAATGGTAATGCAAGGAAGGTAACTGCTACTTAATACCACAGGTGTGCATGCAGAAAGCACCCGTGCCCAAATCTGCATAAACTTGGTGACCATCTGTAAATAAAAAGGCTGCATAAAAATACATCAGCAATTCATAAATTAGGAATGAACGTTTAGCCTGATCAAAAGAAGCACCTTAAACTTCATTGCAGATCCAAGACTAGTTCTGGCCAAGCTTTACATTCTGGTTTTACCATTGTTATTACCTGTAGAATCTCCCTTCCATAACAACAGCAAGAAGTTATAATGGTGGTTCATGTTATGAGAAACTGCAACTTCCAACACAGCTTTGACTTTGTGAAGCAGCTTTTCACAGTCAGGTACATCAGTAGCATTTTGAAAGCATTCACATTTGTACTTGTAGACATACAGATTGCACTACTCCAGTCTACAGAGGTAGCAAACAAGTTTCTAAGATGGTCACCTTTACATATGCTTATGTCCAGTACGGCATCGGCACAGCACTGCTGTGGCCATTGCTGTACAGCATCTGCGCAACCATGGGCACTGGGCAGGCACTCTACAGCCTGATCAATCTGACAACATAAGTGGAAGGCTCTTAGCACTACATTTTTTGTGCAAAAAGAGACTACTGGAATTTGTTTTTGATAGTCAACCTAACAAAAGTAAGTAAAGAGGGCATTATCAACAGAATCAGGTAGCAGCAATAACTTCAGATTGTAAGTTGGACAAGGTACTAGACAAACTGGACAACTTGTCAACAGAAATCAGCCTTCTGAAACCATGATTCTATTGCCCTGATATGCCTTGAGGGTGCACTGCAGTTAAGTACTCCCTTGCCTCAGCCTGCAATATGTTTGCAGTATGTTGCATGTAATATAATATGATTACTAGGAAACATGCAGGGCAGTCAGGTCTCCCAGGAACTTTTAGCTATGACATTCAAGGTGAAAGAAATCAAGCAGCAGTACCACCAACCACTACCCTCTCGCTCCAGATAGTGACAGACATAGTACATGACAGCTCAGGTGAAGGACTGGCATCAAGACCAACATTACAGAGCTTGATGAGCACAAAGACAATGCAATGTCACAAAGTTCACACACAATGCATGCAGTGTTAACTAAAGGCTATGCTGGGCAGTGCATGAAGCACACTACGGCTCATTAATCTCTACATGCACCACCCAGGAGGGAGGGTGGAGTGTGCCACAGTCATCATCATTTGCATATGTGCCAGTGGAGATAATTCCATGTGGCTGCCATCACATCTCCAGTGGGTAGCAATTTCTCCAGAGGAAAAGACAGGGTCATGCAATAAGAGGCATTCTGCATTACAGTCAATGTTTTCTAGTGAGGAGGAGGTGTTACTGTAGGACCATGACTGGCAGGAGGTGTCACTATGTAAGCATGGTCTGCAGGCACTGTGCTAGCTTGATGAGGCAGGCATAGAGGCACGCCCCCATTGCATGTATGCTGTGCATCTGAGAGAACTGGACTTGTAAGGAGTCTATTGGTGAGGTGTCCTGTCCCTGGTGGCTGGAACATGTTGCCATCCATGATGCTGTGGTAGAGTGAAATGCTCCTAGACTTGTAGGTGCAGACTACTTACTCTGAGACGGCCTCCCAGTGTGTCCATCACAACAATGATAGTTGTACTTTCTATCCACTGCAAGGAGGTGAATATGGCAATATTGTGTGCCACCAAAGTTCTTGTGAGACCTAGTATGGTACTGTCTCTGGACTTCATGGTGTCATCAAGGCACTACCAGTGCTGGGTGACATCCTCATGCAAACCATGTAGGACATCAATCACCTTCATGCTGGCACAGCTAGCAGGAAACTATGCATGGACGATAGCTCAGTACATCTCCTGACTGAGCCCCAATATTGGCCACATATCACAGACTGGCTGTGACATTTGACTCACCAGAAACCCTTGCTAAGCATAAACACACCAGATGCAGTGAGTTCATCTTCTGCTGCAGCCACAGGTGGATCAGTGCTGCTGCTTATATTGTGCATGCTCTACCACAGGTGCATGTGAGGCTGTAGCTTCACCCAGGAAGGAGAAGGTCATCTGACTGATTCAGTCTGTGTCTCAGCATCATCACACCACACATAGATTCAAACATCAGCTAGTTTTCTGTAACCAGCTTGTACAGGTGTTACTAAGTCAGTGGTCTGGCTCCAAATATACAACACAAAACTGAACACGGTGAACTTGTGTACCCATTCTACATGTGAGGCCTTATGTGCACAAGTAAACAGTGGACCAGAAAAATACGGGCATACAATACATACAATATACATTCCACTGCAGCCATTCTTGTGTGCCTGCATATCTGGTGTACCTATGGCAAACATTTGCAGTGGAACATATGGCCTGCCTACACCTTGTATGTACATAGTTGTACATGCATTTAGTACGGCTACTAACCTGGTGAACCTTCCTCTGAAATACAGAAGAGCTGGACACTCATTTGTTTGTTTTTTTTTTCCTGTTTCTTCCTTTTTATGCACTGTCTAGTTTAAAAAAGCTACACTAAGCCAAGTGACATTGCTTGCAATTAAGGAACAGAGGTGAACTTTGGGCAATGCATTGCATTTTGACTAACACAGATAAGCTGGGGAGAAGGTTAATAAAATTAAACATATTCTCAGTGAAGATATCGGAGGATAAGAATTCAGTGCATGAGGGATTGGTATAGTTAGTTACAGAAGCACTGATAGCAGCTTTTGTTTCATTCTGAAAATGCTGGCAGAAGACAGAAAAGCATGAACAATGTAAGCTAATGCTCTTCCTCTTTGAACACTTTGTAGTTATCCAAGTCTTCTGAGCAGAGTTATCACACCCTTCACACACCCCTGCTGTGAGGGGGCACACCATGTCGGTACAACTAAACCTTTCAAGTGGAACTTATTGTTTATTAGGAGAAAGTTCCATTGTTAACTTTTAGAGTTTATCAGTAATCTCTTAGGTTTTTTTGTAATGTACACCATTCAGTTTTTCAAAAATGTGTCCCTGACAGTGCTTGTAAGGTAGGAAAATAAGCTGGGTTGTGAGTAAAAAAGGGCCTTCTTACTAGTGGAAATAAGAATGGTGTATACGTCTAAGCACACTAAAGCTGGTGGTCTCCCTGAAGAGGAGTCCAAGAATCAGAATGTACTTTTTGAGGGCTGACTGCATTTCACTGAAACACAGACACAAACTTATACTTCACAATGAAACTATCAGCAGAAGGAAGAAATGTGGGCTCCAACTACACTAACAGTTTCAGAAGTGCACGAGTGTGCCAGTAAATCTTTTAAATTGGGATTTTTTTTGTTAGATAAACATTCCCTTGATAACCACTGTTTCATTTATAATTTATCTGCATTTTGCAGTATAAACCATAAAGATTTTAAAACTGTAAACATGGATGTTGGCTTTAATTGCCTACACAGGCTGCTGGTGGATTGATTTGATACTACTGTTTGTTTCTTCTAATGGCACCAACCCAGATGCTGGAAGGTAAACCAAGACAGACACTGATACTGATACCTTCCACACCATCTCGGCCTCCTAACCTGCTCCTGATAGCCCTTGTCTGACAACTTACTTGCTTGTTTATATGTAAGACTGTATTACAATTTAGTACTTTTTTTAACAGTTATTGAATTATCACTTAACATATAAGCAATACATACATTTATATAAAAGAAAACAAACTGTATTAACATATTCCCTTTTGCATTTGTCATATATCACATATGTTCATTTGTACAATTATCATCAATAAAAATTACAAAAGTTGATCAATTCCTGCCTTCCCTCAAACCTCCCTCCTCCAAAACATTATTCTGCACGTACTGTTCCCACAATTTCCACTCTTTCTAAGCAAGTTGCTCCTACCCTTTTCTAAAGATCCCACTTCCAGTTCTTTTATCTCTGTTACAATATTTAATACTACTTCAAATGCAGTTGGTTTAGACTTTGATTTCCATTTTCTTGTAATTACTTTTTGGCAGCCACCAGAATTAAACTTAATAAGGCCTTACTATGTCTAGGCAATTCAGATTATGTATCTCAGCTCAAAAAATCATTTCCTTAGATATGCCCACTTGCTCACCTAATATTTCTGTCAGGTTACTCTGTAGGGAATTTTTAAAGTCTGCCAACTTATTATACTCCCAAAACACATTTCCAGTTGCTTCTTTCTTCCCCACCACACCTCCACAATATTTGCCACCTCCACAATATTTGCCATCTACTTTAGGAAAAATTCTTTGGAGCCTGCTTGGTGAATAAAATATATATGCAAACACTTCCAAGAAAAAATACTGAATCTTCTAAACTCACTTTATTTCTTTCTTAGTGTACAGACTGTAAATGATAATGAGGTTGGAATATTTAGAAACCTTACGAAGTGATAGCAATACACTGGCTAGTTGAAAAAAAAAACTGAAGAACTTACAGATACAGTGCTTGGCAGTCACATCTGCAACCCAACCCGGAACTGCAGTTTAGACAGCTGTGGCTAAACCTGGTAGGTGTTATTTGGAATTCCTGATGCTGACTGGGATGTTGTTGTGTTGTGTCTTTCGGCTTTTCCTGGTTAGGGGTCGCCACAGCGGAACTCCGGTCCGCTAATGATTGGTAGTTGATTTTTATGTGCCGAGTTACCAGCCCTGACGCACAACCTTCAACGAAGGTACGCCCATTCACGCATGTCTCCACGCACAAGACGCTCTAGCTGAGAATCGAACCGGACAGCTTCTTACTGTGAGGCGACAACGCTACCGCAGCACCACCACCGCGGAATCCTGATGCTGACTGGAATGTGATATGTGAAAACTGTCTTGTACTGTCTGGTCTTCAGTGTATGTCAGAAGGGGAAATGTAGCATGTGCTGTTTAAAACTGGCATGACAATATCTGTGTTGGGATAACTGTACTGGAACTGCAAAATTTACATTAGCTGTCAGATAGGATAGTAACTAACACAGAAAAAAAATGTACTGCTATAAGGCACTAGAATATGACTTTTTTAATTTTTTTTTTTCTTTTGGTAAAGAACATTGCATATCTATGCTTGCCTCAGTGTGGGGCCAGTAATTTCAAAAATGCAGTGTGTATAACTGTACCACTGCCTGGTTAATAAACTTTTGAGCAACAGCTTGTTTCATTCTGTCACATTCCTTCTGAACTTTCTTCATTGCATGGCACATGTATTTTTGAAAACAAACTCATGTTTTAGCCACCATTGAACCCTGCAGTCACTGGGGCTCCCCTGATCCTGGGTGTGCCACTTTTTTGATATTTTGTTACATATTTGTTAAGCCAACAAAAACTAGCACAGCAGTCCTATGCACTTAATAAACCACATAGTAATAATAACTCTTAGGATGAAGAACTTTAGGGATTGTCACCACTTCTCCAGTAAAATTCAAATATATCTCTGGTTGTAGTAACAGAGTTTTGTCATGCAGAGGGCTTCATAATGTCATTGAATGTTTTACTGCTGACATAGGGTCCTTGATTTAGTTAAATCTTGCTGTTGGACACTCTCTCCCCTAAAACTAACATCATAGCATCATAGCTGTCATTAGGCATGTACTATACCCATAGTTGTGGGTGATCCCCTGATCATCCTTGACTGGGTGGTGTCCCACAAAAAATGCAGCTGATTCGAAAAACAAGAAGCGAAAAAAAGAGATCATTAATTCTCAGATAGCATGCTTTATCCTAAAGGGTTGTGATGTAAGCCTGTTTTGCATAAAGCCAGTAATTACTGAATGAATGTGAGCAAGGCAAGGCAAGAGAAAACAAGTGGCAGCCCCAATGGACTGACCTCATTTCTTACCTGGAATTTTAAGAAAGAAAATGCTCCTGTTCTTAAAAGATGTTCTTCCCTTTCATGGAGTTTTATAAATACTGGCAGATCATAGGATACTCTCAATTTCTTTGCTCATGAATTCTAGGCAAAGGCAAAAAATAATGGATGACTAAAGGTTCAAAATCAGGAACATTTTTTAAATACTACTCTGATTCTCTTAAAAAAAGATAACAGAACAGCGTTTTCATCAACATGCATTTTCTGAATGATAAGACATATAAAACTCTAATGCATGTTACTTCAGACTGTCTGCAATCCTGAATGAATTACCACTAAACTTTTATGAGGGACAAAGCAAAGCTATGTGGGAAAATCAGGGACATTCTGTGAAGTTACGGACAGTGACAGGTGTGCATTACTCTTCAACAAGGTGAATAATGATTTTCACTTTCTATCACACACATGATCAACATTGCCATTATGTTTGAATGTGTGTGTTGCAGTTTATTTAAGAGTAACAAATTGGTCAGAACTTCTTTCACTTACCACCACAGACCTAGAACTTGCATATGACAGGTGTCTACCCTTTGGTAGTTTGATAGGAGCAGGATATGTGTGAAAGTAAATACTCACTGCCACATTAGCATTACCATTTCACACTGCTTTCTGTTCTTGGATATACCTTTTTCTGTGCAGAGTCTGTATGTCCTCCCTGCCTCTGTATGAGTTTACCCATATACTTATTGGGGCTTCCACCAGCAGCCCAGGCATGCTATAGGTGAACTGCAGTTCTTTCTCTGAAGCTGAGAATGCAGCACGTTTGTTTGTGTTTGTGCAACTTGTGATAGACGTGGGTTTTCAGGGACAATGTCAGTGTGCATCACGTGTGTGTGTGTGTGTGTGTGTGTGTGTGTGTGTGTGTGTGTGTGTGTGTGTGTGTGGACACGTACAACTCATTGAGGTAGCAGTAAAAATGCACTAAAGTAATTACCATTTAAAAATAAGGCATAAAATATATAACAGAACATCCATCTCCATAGAACTTCAAGGATTCTGATGCCCCCCTAGACTGAATAAATAGATTTTGACATGGACTTAGTGGTGGCTTCTTCCCTCAATCCCAACCATTCTAAAACCAGCCTGGCTTAAAGGTGTGTAGAGAAGGTTGCTGTAGCTTTGCTGGGGGGGGGGGTCATTATTTCATTAATTTTCCTCTCATCAAGCCTTAGATGTGTGCACAGGAGGTCATTATAGCTTGTGTTGGGATTAGGCCAGTGTGGTCATTTGGTCATTATTTCTTTTACTTCTCTCACAGACCTCAGAGGTGTGCTTACTCAGAGTAGGTACCATATACTCTCTAGGAACAACAATTTGGAGTACATTACTGTGATTATTATTTTTTCACTTTCCTCACAATGAATCATCAGGCACATATACAGTTGGCTGCCTTTTTGTGGGTAGGGGCAGAAGAAGGTATACTTATCTACATGTATGACAGCAGTCACATGAAATACATGACTTTGGCCATTTGTGTCTTTTTTTCACCCAAACATTTGTCTTGCCAGGTTATTGTGAGCTACATTAAACCTTGGACACAACTTGCTTGTTCCTTTTATAAGGCTGTATTTTTCTTATTTGTGATTTTTGTTCAAGTCACCATTTGATCAAAAGGTAAAGAAAATGCTCTAAAATTTGCCTCAGAGCATCCATTACTCTATAGATTCTAGGACTTCTAGCCCCCCTGATTAATTCAGTTATTTCCTACTCAGTTATTATTGTGCTGTCTTGGTCATTATGGGATACTGAAAGGTTGCAAGGAAAAGTAATGCTGAAGAGCAGCAATGAATTCCTTTCCTTTTCTTAGTCATACTTTTTGTTCAGGCCATCGGTTATGAAAGCAGGCCATTACAGGATGAAAAAGTTGTTTAAAAAGAAACTTTAAAATGCACTTCTGAGCATCTAGATTATTAGTGTGTGGATACAAGACAAAAGTTGGAAATACATATTCAAAAAAAGTCATGTATAATAGGTGGGAGCAACAGCATTTTATCATAATGGCTACTCTATCCGTATTATCTTGGAATGTAAATGGCCTTACAAGTACAGACAAAAAGGAATGAATACTGAATTATATTAACAAATGCAGAGTGCAAATAGCAATGCTGCAGGAGACACATTTAGAAAGCAATGAGCATGTGAATTTGAAAAAGAATGGATTTCAAGATAGATAGTAAGCATTATGTCAGGGACTAAGGAAAATGGGAGTAATAATACTGATTGCTAGAGGGGCTCCAACTGAGATATAAGAGGGGGAAAAAGACAAAAATGGTAGATCTGTGATAGTAAGAGGCAACTGGCAAGGGAGGAGGATTACACTGGCATGGATTCATATTCCACCAAAAACTGGAGCTTAGGAAACTTAGGGAGAAATAAGCAGATTTCAGCACGGAATATTACTTATAGGTGGAGACTAGAACTTGATTTGCAGTAGTGGTGAAGTAAATTCCGCCCTTTTAATTTATTTCTTTGTTAACTGGTAGCTGCTTGGGTGGTGATCAACTTTGTATTCATCTCATCAGACCTGAGCATTTATGAAGCTGACACTTCATTTAACAGAGGTGCTGACCTGTCAGCTGGTAATGACTTGGTGGTAAACTGAGGCAGAAGACTGGGCTAAACAGACCAAGGAAACCCAAACATGCAGTGAATGTGTCTTGGAATGCCTATCAGATGGTTATTTGTAGGATGTATTCAACTTTCATCTCAGGAATGACTTCTCCCACATACTATGAAAGGCTAAAGATGCGGAGTCCAAATAGATTCTGCTTAACACCACAGTACTCGAGGTAGCCGAATGGAATACTGCCCGAAAAGGTGTCTGCACTTCTTGTGATAGCAACACTTGGATGTGCTGATGGACACTATAAGTGTAATGAGCTGTTAAGTTAAATAGGGCCTCCATGCAGTGAAAACAGAGGATTTTCAGATGTGATTAGTAGGTATTGAAAGCCCAGGAAGGCAGTAGCTGTGCCACTGACTGAAGCGAAAGCTCATGTGTATGAGAGAAGTTTGGCAAGGCCATAGGAAATGTTTTTGGATGGTGTTTTTTTTTCTGTCAAACCATCTAGCTGTTTTGTAAGGGGGGGATGAATGGACACTGCCCAAACAGCTAAACGAATGGTGGAAACATACAGAAATATTGAACTCATCTGGTAACACTGTCAGAAGATGGAAAGAACTCTGTAGACAACAAAATGAAAAGGAAAATTCAGAGGATGGAAAGTATTACTTGTATCAGCTGGCAGTGTAATAAGACATTAAAATTATGGGTCTGATAGACTTTTGGATCTAAGGAAATAATGAGTATGTGATGAAACAATATCAGGATGACAAATCACTGATGCAGAAACCTCAAAATGTAGACAGTGCATATAATGGCATGTAATTGCCTTAAATGTAATAAATAGTGAATAGACATCAAACTAAACAGCATGCATACATAAAATACATTGTGAAGGAACTGTGCCACCTCTGACCCCTTAATACTCTGTGTACTAAATCCAGGGTCACCAGATATTTGAAAGGTTAAGCATAATTGACTTCAGAACTGCACATTTGTAGTTCATGCTTATGGTATTCAGCATTTTCTGAGATAACTTTCTTTTTTTTTTTTTTTTTTTTTACAAGCAGACTCCCTAACCCAATATTTTGTGAACTTTCCATGGTTAGGGAGTTACCAACCTTTTGAAGGTTTAATAATTAGTTTCATTACAAGAAGTGACTGTGAGGACCTCACAGAGACTATTTTTGTGAAGTAAAATGTTAATTTTGTTTCTGAATAGTATACCATAATCCAACAGGAAGCAGGAGGGCTTATGAAATTTGGTATGTAAATTATATGCTAATTAGGTGTCATCATTCTTATCTAGAAATACCTACTTTTTAAGACCCTTTGTGCCGATTTTTCAATGCCTGCTGGTTGAGGGGTATGAAAGCCATTGAAAGTCACAGTTCCATTTCTAACTTCCTAACTCAAAATGAGTCAGCAAAGTATGTCTTAACTTAAGCAATACATTTATTTTTCACACGCATGTAACAAATTAGGACAGGCTGTAGAAAATCAAACTCAGATCTCCAGCTTATCATCAGTTTATGAAATCCATGGCACACAGAGCCATAAAGACAGTATGGAGAGAGAGAGACCTGTTGAATACAGAAAACTAGTTAAGGAGATCAGAACACTAAGCTGGATGCTCAGAATGCTAAACGGGAAATCAGCAATAATAGAAATGAAGGTAACAACACCACCTATCAAACACTTATTGCTAATGCCAGATTTTTTGCTTCAAAAACTCAAAATGATTTATTCATCACCATATACCCCAGGTCTGCAAGGTCAGCACACCAAAGATGCCACAATCACAGAACTGAAAACTTCAGTTCAATACTCTTAAAAACAAAACACAGCTGAAGTGGACCATGCACAAGAAAATTACTTACACCAAAGTTAATTTCCTAAAAATAATTTTCAAATACTTTTGTATGGTATGAATCAAAACAAAATGCATTCTTTAATATGTTTTGTAAGAAACCAGAACCACTTGCAACAGAATCACAGTACTATTTGGCAACAACATTCACTGAACACTTGGTTCATATCCGTTCCTGCTTGCACAGCTCATTGAAAAACTAAATAGACAATATTAGGGTTATAAATGTGAATTCTGCAGGTAGAATAATACTGAGCAGTACATCTGGTACACCTGATTATCTGTTACGGAAATGCATTCAGAGCTTGTATTAACTTACTGAAAAATATTTGGTCCAAATACTGTGGCAAGATTATAAATGGTCATCTTGTTCTCATTCTGAAACTTGGATACTTCTGTCAAAAAATGGCAGAGATACTTTAAGAGGTAGTAGTTGGGTTCTGGAAGCTGCTTCAGTGCACCCTTCATGGCATGTATTCTGTCTTGCTGGTTGCAACCACCTATGGAAACCAAAGATCATTATAATTCATGCTCCAAAAAAAAATTTAATTCTTAACTTGCCCTCAGCAGCTACAAAAGACAATAAAATGGCTACCTATCATGCTACATGTACTTCCAAATAATTGTGCAGGAGTTAATAGATATGGGTGGATGGGTGTACGTGGAGGTGAGTAGGTAGGGGAAGCAAATTTGTTTTTTGCTATGTTTCAAATTTCTTATAAGTTGCTCTGCTTTCAAGTGCATATTTGGAAGTTAACTGCAGTTAAACAGCATAGTTTGGCTAACTAGAAGCTTTACCTAGTGCTGAAAATTAAATGAAAAAAAAAAACAAAGTGTGGTAGATGTTAGAAAGGCCTGCAGATAAAAACTGTGAATGGCATTAAAGAGCTGCTGATCTCAGATGGCTTTCAAGAAGAAATGTAAGGAGATACATCACACAAGGTGCTTTGGGAAAAACAGATGGCAGCCTATGAGAAAAGAAAAGACAATGCCAGTATTAAGTTTGATAGCTATATTGTTGAAGCATAAGAAAGAGGTGCAGAGGTTGTTAAAACTGCGACCTCCTAAGGTGTTACCACTAAACAGCAATAGAAAGAACAAAAGGAATGAAAAGACTACATTTTTATTGGTAGAGTTAGATACTCAAAAAAACAGGCAGCGCATGAAGATAAAATGCAAAGGAAAATCACTCCGATTATTGGTGCACACAGAAAAGAGGAAGGGGAGGACTGTGTTGACTTATGTACAAGAAAAAGAAATCCTGCCTGATGGGGTTGCATGCAAGTCAGGTAAAAACAAGGCAAATGGACTGTATTACGTCTGGACTGGAAGTGAATGCTGGGCAGCTCAGGCCGAGACTGCTTTGGTTAAAAATTAGATTTGAGCAGTACTCTAGTGACTGTGTAAACAATACAAGGTTGATGTTAAAAGTGTCTTCTTTGAAATCAACTACAAGCACTACAGTGCACAACTTGTATTCTCTATGAAAGAATGTAGACTAAGGAATTTAAATGTTCTTGTTTTATCCAGCAATTTTTGGGGTGTTCTTTCATGAGCATTTAAATCTTTTATAGACACACACAAGGCAACAGCAGCTGTTCATCAATGTGATCTATTTTGGGGGTGAAGGGCCTAACAGATGAGACTAAAATGGGTACATTAGATAACGTAGAAAGGGCAAAAAAAGTCTGCAATGAAGAAGCTGAAAACCTTTCAGAAGTCAATAAATCAAGAAGAGGTTACTAACTTTAGAACTCAAATGGTACTGTGGCAGCAAGTTGCATGACACAATAGGTCAGGTGAAGGACTGATTTTACTGAAACTGTACAATGAGAAATTGTAAGAATGTCTTTTGCAGCCAATTGTGTTCATAACTAATAATTTTAAAGTAACAAAAAACAGAATGAATGAATGAATAAATGTCAACCAGAAGTTTAGCCTGTAGAAATGGAGTGGGGAAGCGATCTCAATCTTCTCCCATGACTTAATAGAAAACAAGGTACCAATACTCCCGAGATGGCTTTTGAGTACAACAGATACAGAATAGTACAGTATTTCTTTGTCAGTCGGTATTGGAATATTTTGGTAATGATATGAAGGATCAGTGATAATAAATCCAGATAAACAGAGGTAAGGAATGATATTTACATTTATATTGAAAGGAACTGTTATCAGCAGTGTTAATGGCAAATGGTGGAACCAACACCAGTTTATTTTAAACATTTGCAGGTAAATACTTTAACATTTATAAGTAATTTTGTGAATCAGGATTTTGTAGATTATTAAAATCCTTTAGACATTAGGTTTCTGGACAGTCAAAAGCAGAGGGTGGCAGCCTATGTTCTTCTGTACAGATTGCTGGGAACAAGATGCCAATTACTAGGACAATGTGAGTATATACTGAAATATGACAGACAACTTTACATAAATGATATTTATGTTCATGTCACATTCAGATGGTACTGATGCAAAGCTACTCTGACTCATAGAGTCGCAACTCAATGGAGCTGTAACTCATTACAACAACGAGATTGTAATGGTCTGTTTTCTTAAAAAAATTAAATACATCTGCCTGGGTGCTGTAGGGGGCTGCACCATCCACACCCCAACTTATATAAAGAAAGTCCAAGGAAAACGGCACAGGGGAAAGAGAGAAAAAGGCCATGAAAAACATCAGTGTGATAACTTGTTGCCATGATGAATCATATGGTCCCCACAAAAGGTATTACTGCAGAGTATTGTGATTATAAGTTTAGATGTGACAAGTCTGTGCCAGTGTATAAGACAAGTGTATGTTTGATTGTGATAAAACATGGTATCTATATTAATACATGTGTCTCATCAGATGGGGGGAGTGACTGTGGAGAATATGTGAGACATCTAGCAAAAATATGCTTTCCTCTAGCAAGCAATGAATAACACTGCAGGCAAGGGTCTGCCTGGTAAGCTTAATGTTACCAATATATTTTACTATTGTGGGTGGAATGTAAATCTCAAATCACAATTTTATCTGAATACTTGCCCTCATGATTTGTTTAATGTGGTTAAATGTTATTGGCATATGAGAGAAGGAAATACAGAGTTAATCTTAACTTATAAGGGTTGAAGCATTTGTTTGGAGCTTGTTAATTGTACATGGAACATTGATAAGGGAGAACCTCTTTCTAAAGGATGGATAGGTTTTGTCACAAGAAAAGTTAATGGGTTTATCAAACCAGTGAAAAACAATACTCTGCTATGTAAAGAGGCTGGCTTCCTGGATTTTGGCACTGCAGGATAACTACTAGATGACCAAGAACCTGAAATCCCAATAACATATGAAATCACTGCTTTCTAAGCAATGTCTTATGGCCTTAAAATATGTAACAGTGGATGTTCAGGACTGCAAGGATGGAGATAAGAGCTATTTGACTTCACATTTTATAACTGTATACAGTATCTACCTACCCCCACAGTCCCAGGCACAACACAAAACTTTTGAGAAATGATAACAGAAAAGACAGAGTTTCAAGAAGGGTAAGTAACCTCTTTACAAGACTGGAATGTTGTAACAAGTACATCAGAGGTTAGAGGTGACGCAAAAGTGCATCAAGCTCCACATCAGGAGTAATGCACAGCTACATATGTTCAAGCCATGAGTTTGATTTTTCTAGCAGTCTGTAATCATTTATCTAAATCAATAAAATGCATGTTTTGTTTTTCTAAGCATAAATCAAGATACAGCATAGATAAGGTATACAGATATATTTATTTAGTTAAAACGTATATATGCATCCTACTGTAATTTCTGACTACTCCCGTATGGACTGTTCTTTGCACACATTAGTACCCTCTTGTTTGAAATAAAAACAAACAAACAGTGTTATTTTCCTAACCGTTACCTTAGACAAGATGCATTGGCTGACTGGTATAAATAACTACTGGAGAGGAAGCAAAATAAAATGGTGCAGGATTAGCACTCTGATTAATGAGTGGGATTTCTTTAAGACAAAATAAAGATTTAAGAAGAAGAATTACAAAAGTATTTTAATGAGGAAGAGTAAAGATGTTTTTATATGGAAGAAAGATGTGTTAGTAAATTTGCAAATTAAGCTTTTGAATGTGATTTCAGCAGTGTAGGAAGAAATGGAAGTAATAAAATAGAGGACTATTAAGTAAAAAAAATAGTTCATACAGGAAACAGAAATAACAATAATTGTATACTTCATCAGAATATAAAAGAAATAGCAATTAGTATGCAACAGTAAAGGTCACAGCAAATAATTGAAAGATTGAAAAGAGAAGATAGAATCAATGGTCTTTGATGCCCTGTATTACAGTACAAACATTTCACTTGTACTATCAGCAGTTGCACCAGTCACAAAGGGTGGGGACAATATGACAAGAAGGTTTCAAATGAATCAACAACACTGACGGTTCCAATAACTTAGGAAGAGCTACAGACTTTTTTTTTTTTTTACAAATACAAGTGTGAGTTAAAACTCCAGGTACTGAAGGCACTACTCATAAAGAGAAAGTAATAACTTGGAACATTTTTTGGAGACTGGAGATAATTCTCTTGGAAAGAAGCAGTGGTGACTAATTTTAAAGGAAGGCAAGGACCCCAGTTTGGCTTCATTACACAAGGCCTTTTTACTGTGTTGAACCAGAATTATATACCATTAATGTCAATATCTGCAACCAGATTAACAAGGTATACTGACTGAAAATGGATCAGTGAGGACATGTCGGTGGAGGGCAGATATTTGCTATCATAAATAGTAATGCTGATGAAGATTGCACATTTGAAACTAAGGAAATGATGGTGATTTCTGATGTATAGCAGGCCTTTGATGGAGGAAATGGTTTTATTTAATGCATGTGCTATATTTTGGATCTTTAAAGAAATTTACCAAGTAACTTTTGAATGTATGTTTGACTTGTGTTTCTAGAGTGAAAAAAATATATGCAGGGCTGTCACTTTTTTTAAAATTATTAAGAAGCCCAAGGCAGGCTGTGGTCTGATATTCCCAGCTCAGCATAATTCCGAATGTTGTCCAGTTCTTGCACACAGTGGCACATGTGAATCATGATGGCATGTCGCATGAGATGGTGCACCAAATCAGATATGCGTGCCAGTATACCTCTCATGTATCAAGATTTTTGCCTCATATTTTTGGTCTGTTCCTTATAAAATAAAGAAGTTATGTCTTACCATAACATTCCATCTATATTGTCAATCTTCACTAATCCTTCACTGTGGGCTTGGTTCTGAGCCTCAGAACTAACTCGGCCATTATTTCAACTCGTGCCTTCCAAAAACTCTCGAGCTAGGTTCTACACATAATGCTCCTCAACAAATTACCTCCGATCGAGTTTACCTATAATAGTGACAGACAAGAAGTAATAGATAAGAGACTATATTTGAGACACTATTATGAAACCAGTCTTTGGGAATATTTGGTCCACCAAGAGTCCTAAAGCAGGGGGAAAGAGGGAGGGAATGTCAAGGATTAGTGAAGATTGACAACACAGACAAAGTGTTATGGTAAGACATAACTTCTTTATCTGATGTTGTCAATCTTCACATAATCCTTGACTGTGGGACATAGTCCCTAGCTACCTGAATCTTGGCAGGTCTCATGGAAGAATATTCCTGAGCAGCATCAAACCGAATGATGCACAACCCCTAGAGACCTGGTCCAGTTTGTAATGAGTAATAAATATATGGGTAGATGCCCAAGTAGCTGCTGCACAAATATCATGTAAGGATGCTCTGGCATAAAACACATTGGAAGTTCCTACAGCTCTTGTTGAATGAGCTTTCACCGGACGTGGAAGGTGAAATCCCTTCTTGTTGTAAACGAAAGTAATACAGTCTTTTAACAATTTTGCCAAGGTAACCTTTGATACTGGATTACCTAAAAAGACTGTAGAAAAGGCAATAAACAGTTGGATTTTCTGATGTCCTTTGTTCTGTGACTGTAAAAACGTGATTGTCTGTGTACATCTAGTAAATGTAGATGGTACTCTCCCTTGTTGGAAAAATTAGGAAAAAAGACAGATGTAAGTTTCGATTGATATCTGACTCTGAGACAACCTTTGTCATGAAGGAAGGATTTGTCCTGAGGGAGACCCTGTACTTATGAAATATTAAATGGGGGGTTTGCAGGACAAAGCTTGGATTTCCAATATTTTCCTAGATGAAGTGATAGCTATCAAAAATAAGGTTTTCCAGGGCAAGAACTTTAAGTTGCAGGTTGCTGATGGTTCAAAGGGAGAAGAATTGAGAGATTGTAGTACCAAATGCAAATCCCATGGAGCAGAGGGCTTTTTAAAGGGAGGTCTGAGCATTAAGGCTCCTTTCAAAAAGGCTTTACAAAGTTTATGAGACATGAGTGATGAACTGCTGAAACCAATATGGAAATTAGACATTGCAGCAAGATGCACCCAAATGGTAAAAGCTGATGAGCCAGACTGACAGAGTAAGGCTAAAAAGTCTAAAACTTTGTCTACAGGTGCTACATACCAGTCAATATTATAGTCAAGTGACCATTTAGCAAGTTTTATCCATTTGTTATGGTATAATTTTCTGGTTGAAGGCTTGTTGTGGGCTAGAATGATGCGTCAGACCAGGGAAGTGAGGGAGGAATGCCTGGCAATCATTCAGTGAGCTTGAGATGCTGAAGATTTGGATGAACCATTCCCTCCAGGTGGGGCAATAGGTCTGAAGCTGGGTCCAGTAATCCAGGGTTTCCAAAGTAGATGAGGCCAAAGGAAGAAAAATCAGACTTGTCGTGGCCAGAAGGGGGCAATGAGGATTATTCTGCTCTTCAACCCATAGGCTTTCATTAGAAACTGACATATTAGAGGAGTTGGAGGAAAGGCGTACTGTAGACCAGGGCCAATCATGAATGAGAGCATCTCTGGGTGACTCCCCCAGTGAGGGGATTAGGGCAAAGTAACTGCTGCACTTGCTGTTCAAAGGGGATGCAAACAGATCACAGCATGATTGGCCCCAATGACAGAATATCTTTCCCACCACCACTGGATTGAGAGACCACTTGTGAAGCATGAGGATGGTTCTCCTCAACTTGTCATCAATCATGTTGTAGCTCCCCAGAACATGCATTGCTGTTAGAAAGCAGTTGGAGGAAATCTCCCATTGCCATAGTCAGAGAGCCTCTCAACAAAGAGGGTATGACCTGGTTTCCCTTTGTCTGCTGATATACCAGACTACTGACATGTTCCAATTGTCCCGAAGGGGAGGGCATCCTGAAATGTCTACAATGTAAGAGCACAGCCCTCATCTCTAGAACGTTGATATGCAAGTTGGCCTCTGTCCGGGATCAAGTGGCTTGGACGGTCATTCCTAGATAATGTCCCACCCCACCCTATTCTTTATATGTCCCTGGTCACTATGGCTTGGGACTGAGGAAGGACAAGGGGATGGCCCGACAAGATTTTGTTGCAATGAAGTCACCAACTCATGTCCTCTTTGCAACAATTGGTGATCATAATTAGATGGGCCATTGGCTGATTCAATAGGGACTATTGGGAGGACAGAAGCCACTGAAGAATTTGGATGTGGTACCTCACCAGGGGAACTAGAATGACAGAAGCTGCCATCAACCCTAGAGTTTGTAGAATGAGTCTCACTGTTACTTTTTTGCTGCAAATGATTTGGCTCACTTGTGATTTGATCCTTTTAAGTCTTTATAGGGGAAGTAACACAAACCCAGTGACTGTGTCTAGCATAGCTCCAATGAATTCCAGCTGTTACGGGGGTTCCAGATGGGATTTTTTGTAGTTTACAGTGACTCCTAAGCTTGAACAAAGATGAAGAGTGTAATCTCATGCCTGAGATGTGCCGCTGCCACTGCCATGCATTTGGTAAACACCCTGGAGGCTGTAGTTAGACCAAAGTGCAGTGCTCTGAACTGACAGTAATTACTTGCCATATGGAAGCCCAGGAGTTTTTTGGAGCGCTTGTCTATTTTTATATGGTAATATGCATCCTGAAGATCTATTGAGCACATCCAATTGCCTTTTTCCTAGAATGAAAGTATTGACTGAACAGAGACCATGAAGAACTTGATTTGTTGAATTGATTTGTTCAACTGACTGAGATCTAAGACTGGTCTCCAGTCCCCTGTTTTCTTTGGCACTAAAAAGAATATTGAGTCAGTTCCAGATCCTCTCTGGTCTGGCAGGACTGCCTGGATGACTCTTTTGTTGAGCAGTTTTTGAATTTCTAAGACTGCTGTCTCCCTGTGACTGGGTGGAATGCCTGGAAGTCTTTTTGGTCTTTCTGGTTTTGTTGAAAGGGGAATGACATAACCTCTGGAAATGATTCTCTGCACCCATTTGTCCATCATTAGTTCTAGTCAGGCAGATTGGTGCAGGGATAATTATCCCTCGACTGACTCCAGAGGAAGGCAATTGGGCTCCCATTCAGGAGCGCTGGTAGGAATTACCAGAGAAAGAATCTCTGGACCCCTGGTTTTGCAGGCCACTTCTGCCTCTTGGATGGTGTCTTCCATTACTACTTCCCCCTCTGCCTCGGGGGAAGTCATTGTCATGCGAGTCTCAGAAAGGTCCTTGGGTCTTTTTGAACCACAGCCTCCCACTTCTCTGGTTCCAAGAGTAGGGCCTTTGAGGGAGTTGAGAAGTGTATGCCCACTGCAGAAAGGGTCTTCCCATCTTTCTAACATCTGGCTAGCATGTCTTTAAACTTGGGGCCATGCAGGGATGATCCATCAAATGGAGCGTTGATGAAAGAAGGCTTAAATGGCTCAGCAAAGTCACATAAGTGCATCCAGGTGTGTCTCCTGGTGGCTACACCTGAACCTGCTGCTCTTGTTGTCCCTTCAGCTGCATGAGCAATTAGCCTCATTGACAAATTGGCAATCGATTCAAGGGTAGCGAACTGAGAAGTAGCCTTATCTCAGACTCCTTCAGCTACAGCTCCTGACAGAGTAGCTGAAAGCTATTTAATCAGATCTCTTTGAAGCCTAGTAAAATGCATCATTTAATTCAAGAACCTGAGACCAAAAGTTGATGAAGAGTATACTCGCTTCCCCAACCCATCCATACTCCTAGACTCTTTATTAGGAGGATGAATAGTAGGACTTTCTTCCCGGAGTTCCTTTTTACTGGCTGCCACTACCACCATGGTGTCAACAGGGAAAGCCTTGGCCCAGTGCTGCTTATCTTTAGGGGCAAAGAGAATTCGGTCAGGTCTTTAGGGAACTGGCTCAACACAGTCAGGAATTTTCCAGGCCCACTGAGTGATAACTTTTATAAGATCATCAGTGGGTGGAAAGATCCAAGTGGTAGAGGGTTGGGCACGGAAAGTCTCAAGGTATACCGATTCCTCTGAAGAAGGTTGAAGGGTAGTCCAGCCACCCCTCTGTTTTAGGATTTCCAGGATGTCCCAGAAGGAATCATCAAGAGGTGACCTGAGGGAACCTTCCCCTTCATTAAAATTGGTATCTTCCATGAAAGACTACTCAGAGGAGTCCAAGTGCTTCCTCTTGTACTTCTTCAAAGGCACCTCTTCATTGGGATGCTCTGGAGAGGTATCCAAAGAAAATATCACCAGGGTGGATTGTTCCTGAGGCTTTTATCCCCTCTGCCCCAGGGAAGAGACTGGAGGAAGCTCCAGTGGAGAGGACAGACAAGTTACATGGCCCAACAGAGATGGCATATACTGTGAATTCCCAAGGGACAAGCCCCTCTCCATATCACGAAAGGCAGTCCCCCTGCAGAGATATGGACCGAACAGAGGAAGCCAATGGAAATCTTGGTGGCTGTCACTCCAAAAAAGGACACGGCGGATGGTTCGCAAAAGGGTCAACCGAGGGAGAATAAGATGTCCTCAGTAGAGCAACCAGTTGTGACTCCTATGGTACTGACGAGTTCAGCTGGTACCAAAGCTCGAGGCGCCTGTACTGAAATCTGATCTGAGGTTGTCGGTGTTGATAAAAGATTATCCTTTCCCACTGGTGTTGAGGAAACAGTCGACACTGTGGGAGACTTAGCCAATTTAGTAGGTGGTTCCGAAGATGCTGTTGGAACCGAATAAGATCGTTTCTTTAGTTTTGATGAAGAAGAAGAGGTAGAGCTGGCTTCAGTTTTGGGACCAGAGACAGCCTCTTTGAAATCAGAATTAATAAGTCCCTTGAGAATAAGTTTATTTTTATGCTTTGTCAGGGTTCTGGTGGAAAAGCCATGATAGACAGAGCAATCTTCTTGGAGAGGGACAGCACTGAGACAATAAACA
The DNA here is from genome assembly GCF_019279795.1 of Protopterus annectens. Taxonomy (NCBI): domain Eukaryota; kingdom Metazoa; phylum Chordata; order Ceratodontiformes; family Protopteridae; genus Protopterus; species Protopterus annectens. The sequence goes on from NC_056728.1 coordinate 1,278,317,406, forward strand.
CTGAAGTCGTGTCCATCTGAATTTGGCATTTCTTTCTCACACTTTTGCTACCTCTTAAAACCAGAGGTGCCTTTAGAGGATTTGTTGGCCATTATAAAAACCTAAGGCCTCCTGACACATGCAAATACCACAAACACTCAGTACAGAAAAAAACCCAAAGGAAAGAAAGAAAGTTTGAATTTTTTTTTTTTAAATAGGAAAGGAGGAGAAATTACCAACAATGGTAAAAAAGAATTACCCGAAGGTAAAGGGAGAAAAGCACCAACAATGATACCTTATGGTAGAAAAGGGAAGAAAAGGAAATAACTCACATGCACACTTAAAAAAGGAAATAGAGGCGTGGGTAGATAAGAGAGATAGAAAGATGGGTAAATAAACAACTAACTTATAGTTAAATAAAAGGCCAAGGCTCGAGAGGTTGGTTGAATGAATCTGGCACTATGAAGTGGCAAATAAGATCTGAAGTAATTTGGTGAGGAGCATTATGGGTAGAACCTAGCTCGAGAGTTTTTGGAAGGAACGAGCTGGAATAATGGTAGAGTCAGTTCTGAGGATTACGTGAAGACTGACAACATCACATCTCTGGTTTTCTGTCAAATCACTGAGTACTGAAGTCACTATATAATGACATGCATTTGAGTTTCACTCTTCATATCCTTCAGAATATGCTTGCTAACACAATCCTGTTATTCTAGCAACTTTAAAAGTTAATAGGAGCAATATTTAAAGTCTGTCCCTATTTTGGGCCTTAGTCCCACCATTATTTTAGGCTTTGTCCAGATTTCTTGTTCTAAGAGGTTGACAGGTATGCGTGCCAATGTTACAGAGTTTGATTCTCCCCAATAAGCCCAAACTGAAGGACAGACCTAAATGCAGTCTAAAATAAACATTTGCCTGAACTACAGGAAAATTCACCCACAAATGTGTGTGCATGGTCAGTGACACCCACTACAAAAGGCATTTTCATAGGTTATAGTTTCACAGATTTATACTAGGTTAACAACCACAGGGGTCTTTAAAAGCCTAGCCATGCAACCCAATCCAGTTTTGCCTCGGAGTTCCTTAGATGCCTATATGAAGAGGTATGTTAGCAAAGATGTAGCTAAGGGTAATGGGAGGTATATGTTAGTTGGGGATTAATTTACTTACTGTCGACCTCTGTCCATCACAGACATGGGGACCAGACTTGGGTGAATTTGTGATTTCCCATCAAATGATCAAGGTTTCTTTTGAATAGTGTCATTGATTAACTCTATTTTACATAGCTGGGGAACTTATTCTCCACTGTGGGGATCCTTTGAGATGGATATCGGTCTCTATGGCATGTTCTTTTTATGTTGCAGGCAAAGTTCAGGTCCATAGATCTAGTGTTTCTGTTGCTCTTTGTTTTGGGGATGTGGAAGATATCCAGCAGAGCTGGATCTGAGGAGGCTTTATATGCTAGGCATAGGCCACCCTCAATTCCCTGTAGGAGTACAGAGAAAGAGCCTTAAGGTGATCTGTGTAGGATGTGTGTAGGACAGGGTATTCACACCCTTGATTCTCCTGATGAGAAACCTTTAAATGAGTTCCAGCTGTTACAAGTGCCTGGTTAGGTACATGCCAAAAGGGACACTGTAGTCAGTGATGGGTCTGATAAGGGCAGATTAGAATGGATCTATAACTTCATTGGACGTGGATGCCATACCATTGCTTATGAGTTGGGAGACATAAAATGATTTTCTTACTATCTTGTCTACATGTTGGTTGAAGGCCAGATTACTATCTACATATGTTCCCAGATCCCCAACTATCAGATCAAGTCTTAGGGGTGTTTAATCAATGGAGTAATTAGCTTGGGTGAGGATTTCCCAAAGGGCATTACAATGCATTTCTTTGTGTTGAGTTTTAATCTGTGGCTTTGGCACCAGTCATTTGTTTGTGTTAGACACTCTTGTAGGATATTGCTATCATAGGGGAAGCTATCATAGTTCCCAGTTTGCAGTCATTTGTGAACTTTGTGACTAAGAGGCTCTTGAAATTACTAGCCTTTACTTCTGAGAAGTAGCTGCCAAACAGAAGCCGGCCCAACATAGAGCTGTGGGGTACTCTACTGGTGACCAGTCTTTTGGTGAAGGTGGTCTCACCAATCCTGACTTCTTGCGTCTTATCTTGCCAGCCAGAAATCCAGCAAGTAACATATGGATGTATGCCTAGTTCTAAGAGTTTGTCAACAATACCCGAGTGGGGTATTGTATTGAATGCCTTGGTCAGGTCAAGGTAGGTGGTATACACAGTTTTCCCCTCATCCATGTCCTTGGTGACCCTTTTGAAGAAGCCGCCTAAGTTGAGTAAGCAAGACACCTTGCCTGCAACAAAAAAAAACATGTTAGAGGTACAGGTTTGTGTCTCAGAGTTCACCCCTTCTCTGGAACAGACTCCCTACTCGTGAAACAGAGCTTTTACATAAGCCTATTCAAACGCAACTTGGACCAATGGCTGGGAAACTGCAAATTCACCCCTGGCTTGTTGCCTGTGGTCCTTATGGACAGGGGCAGTTTGCAGATGCCCTAAGCACAAGCATATGTCAAAGCCATTCTAGCCAGTGGGTAATGATAATTGGGAAAACTGGGGCATGACTGACTAGGCTGAAAAAGGCTCTATGCATACCTCCCAAGTGTATCTCATTATTCATTTGGGGTCTTAAAAAAATCATGTTACTTGAAGTTCCACATTTAAAGGGTCTGCCACACATTTCAGTGTTAGCAATTTTTTAAACTGATATTCATGGCAAACAGAACTGAATCATATTAATTCATTAAAAGAACTATTCCATAAATAAAAATATCACATTTTAATCAATCTATGAGCTTCTTAGCTGAAGTTGTTAGTAAGCTTTTAGTAACTGTTCCACATTTTGCCCATTTGTTCCACATTATGGGAATTAGTGCTCCACATTTTGGAGATGGAAGGTTGAAAGCTATGGCTGTAGGCCATTAGCCTAGTAACCTCCTATGATCCTAAGTGTCTAATGGGAGTGCCTTTTAGTCTGAGCTATCACTGCCAAATATGATTAGCACGGGAAGAGGGTTCCAAAGTCTAATTTACAGTATAGGTGGGCAACTAAAAAGTCACCAAGTTTAAAAGCACAAGAGATGAGTGGGTGGGTGGAAAAAAAAATCCAAAATCAATGTAGTCGGACAGCAGCTGTACACTCAGAGCTCTTGTAGCTGGATAGGAACGTAGGTTGTTGTGTCTTTCGGCTTTTCCCGGTTAGGGGTCGCCACAGTGGAACTCTGGTCCGCTAATGATTGGAAGTTGATTTTTACGTGCTGAGTTGCCAGCCCTAACGCACAACCTTCAACGAAGGTACGCCCATTCACGCATGCCTCCACGCAGAAGACGCTCTAGCTGAGAGTCGAACCGGTCAGCGTCTTACTGTGAGGCGACAACGCTACCGCAGCACCACCACCACAGTTGGATAGGAACGTAGGTCAATACCTTAAATAAGAAAATCATTTCTCAGCTCCTCCCACTAATTAACTAGATCTAATTCCTATTCAATCAATGAATACAAAAGGAATGTTTCCTAACTGACCTTAGTCAAATACTTTTAAGACTCCAAGAAAAAAAACTTTGCATTAAAACAAAATCTAAAATAAAACAAACTGTACTATAATAAGACCCAAATCAAAAAGTAATGGAAATATTAACTCACAGTTCTTGTAGCAGGATGCAGCTCATATAGCCAACAGGCTGCTGCAGCAGTGAGAAACCTGAACATCTATTAACTTATAGGCACGGTTTGTTATAAAAGCATCTAACAAGGTAACTCTTCCAGAAGTATGGTTAGGCCTAGTATGTTATGTTATGATTTTCATGAAGAAATCAAGAAAGGCAATAGAAACATTCAGAAGACTCTTATCTGGCTTCAAACAAAAACGTCTATGAGCATTTGAAAGCTCCAAGTTTTAGAGAGCAGTTCTTCCAACAAACTTACAGAAAATGGATATGGAATATGGGATACCCCAATCAAAGCAAATCAAAGTTAGACTACCTAAGGAAAGCTGAATTAATAAGTTGGGATCATAGTCATTCCAGGATGAGCTCCTTGATATCATGATAAAGTACAGCTGTGTAAGAACTTACCTTAACAGTAGATATCCTACTGATCACTGCAGTATTCCAACATTATTAGGTTATCTCACTGAGGTAAGCTGACATCCAGCCAAGGTACCAAAGCTGACAAACATTCCTTACAGTCATACTTCCGGCATATGACTTAAGCCTATGGGCATAAGGGTATATAAGCGGACATAAGACAGTGCGATCCACAGACTATCTCTAGGCCAAGAAACACCTGAGGAAAGAACTATCAAAAAGATTAAGGTTAAGCACAGAGATGGTTCCCCATCAGTCCACAAAACTCCAGGATAAACACTCTGATAAAGGGAGTAGTGAGTAGGAATGTGGGAAGTAGTACTGCAACAGTGATCAGTAGGACATCTACTGTTATGATAAATTCTTATAGAGTTGTCCTATGTTCTTCCCTAGATTCTTCCTTTCTATACAACTGGGTGATTCTTAAAGCTTATCAAACAGAAAGGGTGGTGCTATTAATCAATCCAGATAGCACATATCTAGTAAAAGAAGCTCCAGATCTAGAGACAACTTCTACCCTGTAGTGTTTCTTGAAAGTGCACACCGATAATGGCACAGTGGTGCAGTGATAGCATTGTCGCCTCACAGCAAGCAGCTCTCCGGTTCGATTCTCAGCTGGAGTGCGTGCCTTCTGTGTGGAGTCTGCATGCCCTCCCTGCGTTTGTATGGGTTTCCTCCGACATTTCAAAGACATGTTTGGAGCATTTCTCCCCAGGCCTCCACTGAAAATTGGCTTTGTTCCAAGTTGGACTTTCCTGGTAAACAAATGTTAAATAAATAACCAAATGGCTGCCTCTAAAATAGCCTTGGAATCAATTCCCTTGTAAAATGCTCCCAAAGATGAAACCGCTCTAGTGGAATGGGCCTCATTCGGAGAGGATAACGATTTGACATGATGGGAATAACAAAAGGATATGGACTTGAAAATCTAGTTGGCAATTGTTTGCTTCAAAAAAGGGTTACCTAGCTTGGATTCCTAGAAGGAGACAGACAGCCGGCCTGTCTTCCTAAAGACTTTTATCCTGTCCAAACAGAATCTAAATTGCCTGTGCACATCCAAAGATTTCACCCTTGTTTTGACGGTTAGGAAAGAAGGTATGTAAATTAATAGCATGGTTGAGAGGCAATTCATTGAACACTTTAGGCATAAAGGAAGGGTTGATCCTAAGGGATACCCTAGCCTTACGAAAATAAGGAAGGGGGACAGGCCATTAGGACTTGTAGCTCAGAAACCCTTCTGAAAGAAGTAAAGGCTATTAGCAGAATGTTTTTTCAAGTACAAAATCTTATTGATGCAGAACCTGCTGGTTTGAAAGGTGCTTGGGTAAGCTTTTCCAAGACAAAGTTAAGGTCCCAAGGATGACTGATAGTCCTAATGGGTAGGTTCAAATGAAGGACGCCACTGAAAAATTGCTTCACCTCAATTCTAGAAAAAAGGGATGGATCAAGGGGCATACATGTATAAATGGCCAATAAGTGTGCCTCGACAGATGAAAATGATAAACCAGCTCTTAAGAGCATACACACACATGAAAGAATGATGGGAATCCTAATTTGAATGGAATTACTTTTATTTTTGTGACACAAGATACAAAATCTTTTCCATATGGATATATAAGATCTTCTACTGGTAGGTTTTCTCACCTACTGGAAAACCTGGAGCATGTCCTTAGAAAAGTATTGTCTAAAAGGGTTTATAATTCTATCATCTGCAATGTCAGTACTAGCAAGTTGGAATGAAGCAGAGGACCCCTTTTCTGCGTGAGCAAGGCCACTGTGTGAGGCAATGTGTGATGATGACCCCTGACCAGATTAAGAAGAAAAAGAAGAAGATGGAAACAATGCTGTCTGGGACAGAAGGAAGTCAAAAGCAAGAATGTCACTTGGTCACTTTGGATCTTTAACAGAACCTCTAGGATTAGGGGAAGTGGAGGGAAGGCATAAACAAACGTCCCCTCCCATTTAAAAGACATGGCATCCATTCTCCAAGCCTGGGGACAAGGAGTCCTCGAGCAAAACAGACTGAGCTATTTGCTGAGAGTGGAGGCAAATAAAGCTATCGAGGAATACCCTATTCATGAACTATGTCCAGGAAGACCTCCCTGTTCAACAACCGGTCTTCCAGGGATCTGCTTAATAACTTCACCAAAACACTGTCCTGAGAAGACATGTAAACTGCTTACAGGTACAGATTTGCTTGTATAACTTGGTCCCATGCCAGAGTCACTCTGAATAGTTAGTAGAACTTGCCACCCCCCCTTTTGTTTATATACCACAGGACAGTTGTGCTGTCTGTGAAAATCCTAAGGGGACTTGGGTTCCACGAATAAGGTAATATCTGTATAGCATGAATGATTACCCTTACATCTTTTACACTGTTGTGTTCCCTCCTTTGTTTGGGAGTCCACTGACCCTGAACTGTTAGGAAGCTAGCCCATGCACCCCAGGCTAGATCTGATCCATCTGTGTGCTGTTAATGAGTGGGTACAGTTGATCTGAACAGTAGTCCTGATTTCAGCTGCACCTGAGAGCTCCACCAATGTAACTCACTTTTTAGAAAGGGAAGTAGTAGGGTATGGGTGCCAAATGGGTGAGACAGACTTTAGGTATTATTAGATCTTTCTCATGTGAAGTTTGGCAAAGGGAATCATAAGGATGGAGGCTGCCATGAAACCCAGAGCTCTCAGAATATCCCTTGCAGGATGAGATGGAAGAGGAAGGACGAACTGAAAATACATGTAGAAAGTCTGCACTTTCTCTTGTGGGAGAAAAGCCAGCATGATACTTGTGCCCAGTCTGTAACCGTGAAAGACTATGTCCTGGTTAGGAGTCAAAGTAGACTTTTTTAGATTGATTGTGAAGCCCAGCCTCTGCAGAAGGGAGTCAGTATAACTGTGATGCCTTAACAGATCTTCCTGAAAGGTTGCATGTACAAGAAGGTAGTCATGGTGTGGGAATATCTGAATTCTCCAAGTCCTGCAAAAAGCGATAGCTGGCACTCCTAACTTTGTGAATATACTGGGTGGCTGTAGATAACCTAAAGAGTAAAGCAGAGAACTTAAAGTCTGATGAGCAAGTACAGAACCTGAGGAACATTCCTGTAAGAAAAGTGAATGGGAATTTGAAGGTAAGCATCTTTTATCTCCAAAGGTACCAAAAAAGCCTGGGTTAAGATAGTTTGAAAAGAAAGCATTTTGAAAGACAGTACCTTTAGGAACTTACTGAGATGAGACAGATCCTCAAATGGTGGTCTTCAGTCTCCTCTTTTTCTGTGCATCAGGAACAGGCTGGAATAGCAGCCTTTTCCTAGATGGTAAAGTTTTTAACGGTTCCTTGGTCTAGAAAGTCCTACAAAATAGAAGAGAGGAGACGAACCTGGTTGAAAGGATGAGGTAGAATGCCTCTGAAGGCTGGAATTTCCTTCCAAATCATTTTATAACCTTGCTGAATGACAAAAGGGTCCACTTTTTCCTGAACTGATGAGCTGCCAAGCTAGAAGGGATGAAGTTAGTCTTTTTGACTGGGGAATGGCTGGACCGAAGGGAGAAGGATATGGTAGAAAGTAGTCAGGTTGATTTGTCTGGAAAGGTTGGGGGGTTGGAATCTCTTAAAGGCTTGTCCTGAAATCTTTCTGTAATCATCTTTCTGACTTTCTGAGCAGATTTGCGATCTCTGTGAAAAACGGAACTGGATAGTTCATTTGATAGCTGTGTAATGAAGTGGGAAAGATTTGTTTGAAATCTAGCATTAGATTTCCCTTTTCCTGTAAAGATTTGAACAGCTATGCAGCTAGAGGATCAAACAGCAAATCAAGTCTAACAATTTAGCTTTGATGTCCTCAGGCAATGATAGGGAATGAAGCCATGCAAATCTTCTGATAAAAGATCCAGTAGAAGCCTCCCTGGAGGAAGCTTTCACTGCATCATAACTACATTTGATGTTATGCCAGGCCACCTGAATAGCTTGACCCATGATAAAAATAGCTTGCTGCTTAGTTTCTGAAACCTCAAAATTAGCCAAGGTTTTGCTCAATTAACTAAGAACAGACAACAGATATTTTGTCATTTGGGTTTCATAATTCAACATCCTGAAAGCCAGAGTGGCAGAAGTATAAACCTTTTTTCCATATCTGCCCATGGCCCTGCAGTCTCTGCCTGAAGGTAAAACATTAGCAGCAGGTAAAAGTTTGGAGGGCTTGTCAGTGGATAGAAAAAATACAGAGGATCTGCCAGAGGATTTTTACATAAGAATTTTAGATCCTCTGGCACACTTTAAAATCTATCATGCCGTTTAAGAGCCAGAGACTGAGAGTCGGGTGAGGTAGAAATGGATGCAAATGCATGACAGAAGGCCTCCAAATTGGAGACAGAGAGGAGGTGATGTGGTAGCTCCTTCCTCCAATAAACTGTAACACCTTTCTGAAAATCAGAAACGCATCTAGATTCCCATTCAAAATACATCATTTTTGTGACTACATCATCTGATGCCATTTGCAGTGGGGTCGTGGTAGCAGGAGCCTTAGAAGTGATTCTGTTGTACTCTAGGTTTTTGCAACAACTCAACTGGTACAGAGTCTGACTGGCAGACAATGGTTCAGGCCTAGGCTAAGTATTTTATGAGGAAAAATGTTCATGCAGTGTTTTCAGAAGAAACAACTGACAAATTTGACAATTCTTATAGTCATGTTCAGCTTCCAAGACAAAACAAGCATTAGGAGTAGAAGTCTTTATAAGGGATCTGCCTACCACGATCAAACTTCTCTATCCTAGCTAACATCAGACAGATTTAAACACCAAAGTGCAAGAAAAAAAAGAAGATTCCCCATTGGGGCACTTATCTGAATAAGTGAAGGCAGAAGTAACACCAACTACCACGTGAACAAACAGACTGACTGGTGCGAGACCTGCTTTTGGACTAACGGTGAGATAGCTTGATTACCTTATGCTTATATGGATGCTTATGTACCTTTCCATTCACAGGCTTAAGTCACACACTGGATGTGTGACCATAAGGTTTTTTGGTTTTGGTGTCCCAGGCCAGATGTCAGGTTACATCAGTGAGATAACCCAAAAGTACTGGAATAGTGCAACAGTGATCTAAGGAAGGACATATTTTTAACCACCTAATCACTGTCTAGACTACTGCCTAAAAAAAGACATGGAAATTGTTAATATATATTATTATTACTGTGCAGAAAAATTCTCCTTTTGGTTTGTTAACTGATAAAATATCTGTGTTTTTCCGAACAATTCAGGGTTTAAGAACTTTCCACTAAATGATGAAGTTGCTGTCATGTTATACAGCAATTCTGAGCCCATTAACAGAAAATCATCAGAGCTCAAAGCAAACATAGGGATAGGCTAAAGAACAGACAAAAGGGTTCAAAGGTAGAGGCTAGAGGAGTTATTCATGGGCGAAAATTAGTTTTTCTATCACCAGATCTGACCACTTTCAAAATAGTTATAAACTAGATGACAGAATTTTGGTAAATGTTTTAATTGTCTGTGTGTGTGTGTGTGTGTGTGTGTGTGTGTGTGTGTGTGTGTGCGGGGGGGGGGGGGTATCACATAACTGTCAAACAGAGCAACAATGGCTACAAGCATAGTCTAATAGCTGTCAAGTTTCCTGTGGATTTCATTCACACAGAAAGAGTCCAAAAATGCAATGATTCTTGTCACAGACCAGTTACACAGGGACATAATTATTTATTAGAAGTAAATCAGTAACCTTAGAAGTCACTCAGCAGGGAAATGTAATCACAAAACTGCAGTATGAGCAGAATTGAGACAAGGATAAATGCTTGGTAAGTATGATGTCTTTTAACCCAACAGTTAACTGGGTGAAGGTCGACTACAGAGTATTTAAACCAGAGTTCCATCCACAGAGGAGAAGAAAACTCAGGACAGTAACGTGAACAGAATTCTGTCAATTAGCACAAACTCTAGGCATTACAATAAGAAACTTCAGAGGTGGAAAGAGTATGACAGAAATACCAAATGCAAGAAAATAAATAATCTGTCTGTCTTCAAAGTTTCAGTATTGTTAGCACTGTTGTTGTAATCAACAGTGTAAATTGTTAAGCAAACTAACAGATTCTTGTCACAAGGCACATGGTGGCCCTCTACACTGTGAGTAGCATAGCCATATTATATAAATCCAAGGGAGTGTTTCTCAGATTGCAACTCAATAATTGCAAAAGTACAGGAGATCTGATGGAGGGTTAACCTTCTACTAACTCAAGTAAGTGTTTGGGCAGATGGAAAGGGAACAGATTATCTTATTGAAAGAATTTCCAGGGGCACGTCAAGGGTGTGCTTACAGTAACAAAAGATGTATTTAAGATGCATTTAATAAAGTGAGGAGGTGAGATGACTCGGTCAAACAAAAACACAGACACCACACAGGAAGCAAGCTCATTATCAAACCTCTTGGTTGGATAACTCTTCAGCAACCACAGGGATACAGTGGAAAGCTTTTATGGTATCTTTAAAAATGGATAATCAACTATATCAAACTTTTTAGTTGAACCCCTTAATGCAGACAGTGCCCTCAGATTTCAAAACTTGCACAGAGACAGAATGAAACTAATGGGGGCATATCTGATTATACTGAAGATCCTACGACTTAAATGCAAAAAAATATATAAAAACAGGGTAAACATGCACTTACTCTTTAGAGGTCTTAAAGAACAAAATACAAGGTTAAAAGATCAAAAACATCACAACTTAGTTTTCTTACTTATCACTACTGCTGCATACAGGGTCAAAGGAGTGATATAAACTTAAAAATTCATTCACGTTTGTAATTAAAACATTTGTGTGTAATTAGAAGTTATGTACCTACCATAACATTCCATGTTAGTTGTCTTCTCTCGCCTTCTTTCTTGCTGGATGGGTTCGGAGCCGATCCTCGGCTCCGATTCGGCACTTGCTAAGCTCGAGAGCTAATTTTACCAGCTCGAGGCAACCCTATATCCCATGATGCAAAGCGGAGATTACTCAGATCTCGTTTGGTAGCTAAAGAAATAACAGTATTTTCTTCCAACTTAGGAGGAAGAAATAAAAATACTAAATAACATCATAACCGTCTAGAAAGGATCCACATAATCTAGTGACACCAGGAGTTGAACAGCTAGAACAAAGGTAAAAACCTCTCAATAGAAGATGAATAATCTTCTCGGTCTGACCAGGCTAGGGGGAAGGAGGGAGGGACGCAAGAAAGAAGGCAAGAGAAGACAACTAACATGGAACGTTATGGTAGGTACATAACTTCTAAATGTTAAGTTGTCAATCTCGCCTTCATTCTTGCTGGATGGGACCGCGTCCCTAGCACCTCTATCCTGGGTGGCTCAATGGAACAGACTCTTGAGAACGGTGGAACCAAAATTTGCTCTGTCTCTGGAGACCAAATCTAATTTGTAATGTGAGACAAAGGTATGAGGGGAGGCCCATGTGGCTGCTGCACAAATAGTGTCTATTGGAAGTCTAGCTTGAAAGGCTGTAGATGTAGCTAGAGCTCTGGTAGAATGGGCTTTTGGGATAGAAACCAATTCTTTGCCCCTGAGCTGATAAATGAAAGTGATCAAGGAAGACAGCCACCTAGATAAAGTTACCTTAGAAACTGGAAGGCCTTTCTTGTTCTCTGCATAGGATAGAAAAAGTTGATCAGATTTCCTAAAAATTTTTGTCTTATCCAGATAATATCTCAGCTGACGGTGAACATCGAGATAATGCAACTTTTGTTCAGCTCTATCAGAATAATTCGGGAAAAATACTGGAAGATCAATGGACTGATTTAGGTTAGTCTGAGATGCCACCTTTGGTAAGAAAGATGGGTTAGTTCTTAGGGATACCCTATCTTTGTGGAATATTAGATAGGGAGGGAGAACACAGACAGCATGAAGCTCAGATACTCTCCTGGCAGATGTAATGGCAACTAGAAAAAGTGTCTTCCAAGAAAGCAATTTCAAGGAACAGGCAGCTGCAGGTTCGAAAGGGGGAAGAATCAAGGATGTTAAAACTAAATTTAGATCCCACTGTGGTGGGGGGTCTCTAATAGGAGGTTTCAATAAAAAGATACCTCGAAGGAATGCCTTGCAAAGTTTATGAGACATAATGTTGTGGTCCAAAAAGCCTATATGAAAATTTGAAATGGCTGCCAGTTGAACTTTCACTGTGGAAGAAGAGGATCCTGAATTAAAATGTCAGCTAGGAAGTCCAACACTGAATGAATTGGAGCAGTATAGGGGTCTATGTTCCTAGCTTTTGCCCAGAAAGGAAACGCGCCATTTACTAGTGTAGATCTTTCTGGTAGAAGATTTTAGGAAGCTACTATGATATCCCGTACAGGATTAGAAATCATAGGAAGCCTGGCTAAGGATGGAAGTGGAGCAACCAAGCAGTGAGGTTGAGAGAAGGTATGGATTGGTGCAGTTGACCCGACTGGTGGGTCAGAAGATCTGGAACCGGGTCCAGATGCCATGGCTGTACCAAGAGGTAATGATGTAGGAACGGAAACCAAATCTGTCGAGGCCAATAAGGGGCAATGAGAATCAACTTGGCTCTCAAGGCGGTTGCTTTCTGAATTAGCTGAGGTATCAGCGGAAAAGGAGGAAAAGTGTAAAGAAGTCCCTGGGGCCAATCTTGGGTTAGAGCGTCTCTGGGGGGATGGCCTGGAAGGGGGAAGAGAGAGAAGAAGTCTGGGCATTTGCTGTTTTGAGGTGTAGCGAAAAGGTCGCAGCAAGGAAGGCCCCACTTCTGAAAAATCTCTTCCGTCACTGACTGTTTGAGAGACCACTTGTGAGGCATGAGAATAGCTCTGCTCAATCTGTCCGCTATGATGTTGGATTTCCCGGGGATGTGCATTGCTATCAGAAACCGGTGAAAGGAGATTGCCCATTGCCAAAGTCTGAGAGCCTCTCGACATAGTGGATAGGACTTGGTTCCGCCCTGTTTGTTTATGTACCACACTAAGGACATATTGTCCGTTTGGACTGCAATAGTTCCCAGGGGAAGAGTCGTTGAGGGCTTGCAACGTTAAAAGCACTGCTCTCATCTCCAGAACATTTATGTGCAGATGGTACTCGAAAGGTTGCCAAGTGCCATGGACCATTCTGCCCTGATAATGCCCCCCCACCCGATCAGGGAGGCGTCCGATGTAACCGTGGCAACCGGGGCAAGAGGAACAAATGGTCTGCCTTGATGGATTTGAGGGGACGATATCCACCAAGTCAGATGTCTTTTGCAAGTTGGAGTTACTATGATCTGGTGATGCATGGGAAGTTGTTGAAAGGACCATTGAGTGAATAGCATCCATTGTAGTAACCGCATGTAAAAGCGGGCGAGGGGAAGAAGTGTTATGGCGGCCGCCATAAGACCCAGTACTTTCAGAGCAAATCTGGCCTGAATTTTGTTGCTGAATAGAATCACTTGGACGTGTCTTTGAATGTCCAAGATCCTTTGGTCTGTCAACCTTGCAGAAAGTTGTACGGTGTCCAAATTTGCGCCTATAAAGGTAATATATTGACAAGGCGACAAGGCAGATTTTTCGAAATTTATAGAAATTCCTAGCCCTCTGCAAGTGTGAATGGTGTAATTTCTGGCTTGGAGAAGCTGATGCCTGGTGGTGGCAGTGAGGAGCCAGTCGTCTAGATATGGAAACACCTGGAATCCTTAACGTCTCAGGTGAGCCGTAACCACTGCCATGCATTTGGTGAACACTCTGGGGGCTGTAGTGAGTCCATAGGGCAGGGCTCTGAATTGGAAGTGACTGGTCCCCAGCCGAAAGCGGAGAAATCTTCTGGAGCATCTGTGAATTTTTATGTGATAGTACGCATCCTGAAGATCTATCGAGCACATCCAATTGTCCTTGCCTAGAAAGGGCAGAATGGACTGAAGCGTGACCATCCGGAATCTTGATTTCTTTACAAACTTGTTGAGTTTGCTCAGATCTAATATTGGTCTCCAGTCCCCTGTCTTTTTTGGAACTAAAAAGAACCTTGAGTAGATTCGGATCCTATTTGGTCTGCTGGACTGGCTGGATGGCTCTTTTTACTAGCAGTTTTGATATTTCTAGTACTGCTAGTTCCCTTAGACCGGGTGGAATGTCTGGAAGGGTTCCCTTTTGAATTGGGGTTTGAATAAAGGGAATTTTGTAACCCTCGGATATAATTGACTGTACCCATTTGTCTTGAGAAAGGGAAAGCCAGGCTATTGGGTACAGCGATAATTTTCCCCCGACTGCCTCCGAAGGCGGACAATCGGGCAACATCTCAGGGATGCTGGAAGGGTTTGTCAGAAAGAGGATCTCTGCTACCCTGATTCTGCGGACCCCCTCTGCCCCTAGGGCGTCTATTATTGTTACCCCTCTGCCTCTGGGGGTAAACTGACTTCGTAAGGCCAGGCGTGACTCCTTGAGATTTGCGGAACCACATTTTCCCTCCCTTCTGTCCTTTGGGGTAAGGTCTAGAAGGGGTGGAGAAACGGACTCCTACGGCAGAAAGAGTCTTGCCATCTTGTTCGCATCTAGTCAAAGTGTCTTTCACTTGAGGACCGAACAAGGTCGAGCCATCAAAAGGGGAGTTTGTGAAAGACGCCTTGAAAGGGTTTGCAAAATTACAAAGCCGCATCCAGGATTGACGCCTTAAAGCCACTCCTGTGCCTGCGGCCCTACTCGCTCCATCGGCTGCATAAGAAATGAGCCACATGGAGGAGTTAGCAATGGAGTTAAGGAAAAGTTAAAAGGGGGTAGACAAAAGTCTATGAAAAGTTCACTTACCTAGAGCTGGTAAAAGAAGGCACCTCGTTAGCGAAGCGGCAAACGAGATCTGGGTAATCTCCGCCTTGCATCATGGGATATAGGGTTGCCTCGAGCTGGTAGAATTAGCTCTCGAGCTTAGCAGTGCGAGTCGGAGCCGAGGATCGGCTCCGAACCCATCCAGCAAGAATGAAGGCGAGATTGACAACTTAACATTCTGTCAATTAATAGACTTAGTTTTATTAACATGAAATTACTCACTTTGTATCTATGATGGAAAGAGCTAATCAGCCATGTAAAAAAATAAGTTATGTCTTAGCATAACATTCCATCTGTGTTGTCGATCTTCACTAATCCTTGACTGTGGGCTCGGCTGTTTACTACAGCTCGCACCTTCCAAACTATCCAGCTAGGCTCTATCTATAATGGTACTCTCTAAATTACCTCAGACCGAGTTTACCTAAGACAGTGGCAGACAGATAGTAAATAACAAGAAGAGACCAGATCTGTGTCCCTATTATGAAGCCAGTCTTGGGAGTATTCAATCCACTAAGAGTCTCAGGATGGGGGAAGGTGGGGGGAGGTGTCTAGAATTAGTGAAGACTGACAACACAGATGGAATGTTATGGTGAGACATAACTTCTTTATCTGATGTTGTCAATCTTCACGTAATCCTTAACTGTGGGACAGAGTTTCTAGCTGCCTGAATCTTGGGAGGTCTCACGGAAGAATATTCCTAAGCACCATTGAACCAAATAGAGCACATCCCCTAGAGACCTGATCCAATTTATAATAAGTGATAAAGGTATGAGGAGAAGACCATGTGGCTGCTCCACAAATGTCATCCAAAGAAGCTCTGGCATAAAAAACTGCAAAAGCTGCCACAGCTCTAGTTGAGTCAGCTTTCACTGGGCATGGAAGGTGAAGCCCCTTTGAATGATAGATAAAACATGATGCAATCTGTGAGCCATTTAGCTAAGGTAACCTTGGAAACTGAGTTACCTAAGGAAAGTGAAGAAAAGGCAACAAATAATTGGTCAGATTTCCTGAAATCCTTTGTTCTATGAAGATAAAAATATAATTGTCTATGAACACCTAATAAATGTAGACAATATTCTCCTTTATTAGAGATATTAGGAAAAAGACAGGCAGTTGCAATGTTTGACTGATATTGGTTTCTGAAACTAGCTTTGACAAGAAGGAAGGATTAATCCTGAGGGAAACCCTGTCTTTGCGAAATATTATGTAGGGAGGTTTGCAGATTTCAGATACTCTTTTTGCAGAAGTGACAGCTACTAAAA
The DNA here is from genome assembly GCF_019279795.1 of Protopterus annectens. Lineage (NCBI taxonomy): Eukaryota > Metazoa > Chordata > Ceratodontiformes > Protopteridae > Protopterus > Protopterus annectens. The sequence continues at coordinate 1,278,333,602 of NC_056728.1, forward strand.
GTAAACTTTTCCAACTCAAAAACTTTAAATCACACGTAGCCGACGGTTCAAAAGGGAAAAGAGTAAGAGATTGCAGAACTCTGGGTAAATCCCATACATCAATGGGCTTTTTAAAGCGGGGTCTTAACATCAAAATTCCTTTTAAAAAGGCTTTACAAAGCTTATATGACATAAGTGAAGAACCATCGAAACCAGTATGAAAACTAGATATCGCGACTAGATGGACCCTAATGGCAGAGGCTGATGAGCCAGTTTGATAAAGATAAGCTAAAAAATCCAATAGTTTATGTACAGGGACTGTATAAGGCACCAGAGCATTATTAAGAGCCCATCTGGTAAATTTTTCCCATTTACTCTGGTAAAGTTTCCTGGTAGAAGGTTTGTGATGGGCCACAATGACTTGGCAAATGGGAGAGGAAAGAGAAGAATGCCTGGCAATCATGGGAATTGGGGAAGTCATGCAGTGAGCTTGAGATGCTGGAGATTTGAATTTGGAGTTGGGTCCATAATCCAAGGTTTCCAAAGTAGGTGAAGCCAAATGAAGGGAAACCAAACATATCGAGGCCAGAACAGGGCAATAAGGATTACTGTGTTCTTCGACCTCTTGGCTTTCTTTAGAAACTGAGATATCAGGGGGGTTGGGGGAAAGGAGTACAGGAGACCAAGGGGGCCAATCGTGGAGAACAGCATCTCCCGGTGACTCCCCCGGAGGGGGGATTAGGGCAAAGTAACTACTGCACTTGTTCAGGGGAGATGCAAACAGATTGCAGCAAAATTGGCCCCAGTGACAGAAGATCTTTCCCGTCACCACGGGACTGAGAGACCACTCGTGAGGCATTAGAATAGTTCTGCTCAACATGTTGGAGCTCCCTGGAATGTGCATTGCTGTTAGAAAGCAGATGGAAGAAATCACCCATTGCCAAACTTTGAGGGCTTCTTTACAAAGTGGGTAAGATTTGGTTCTTCCTTGTTTTTTGATGTACCAGACTACCGACATGGATTGCCACTGTTCATAGGGGAAGGGCATCTTGAAATGCTTGCAAAGCTAAGAGCACTGCCCTTAACTCTAGAACATTGATTGCAAATTGGCATCCAGTGGGAACCAAGTGCCTTGGACTGTCCTTCCCAGATAATGCCCCCCCCACCCTATCTGGGAAGCATCCGTGGTCGGTCTATATGATAAGCTCGACTGCTTAGCTTGTTGAATGCCAAAACGTCGACAGCTAAGTGGCAAAAGCTTCAAATCATGAACGCCCACGTACGCAAATTTTTTCATCAAGAAATAATTTTCTTGGCCGTTATCGGGAATTTGTCCTTTCCCCAATGCAGAACGATCTCGCAGTTGCTATATTTAGTTAGGGGGTTGTGGAGGGCACAGCCACCCACATCAGGGGGTGTGGGGTGCAAAGCCCCCCCACTTTGTTAGGGTTTGGACATTTATTTTAATTTCCGACGGCCAAGAGAATTCTTTCCCAATGAAAAAATTTGTGTAAGTGGCCATTCAAGACTTTAAGCTTTTACTGTTTAGCTGTTGACATTTCGGCATTTGACAAGCTAAGCAGTCGAGTTTCTAATATAGATTCTTCATGGTCACTATGGCTTGGGGCTGTGGAAGGAGGAATGGCCTGAAAGTATCTCGTTAGAATGGGGCCACCACAACAAGTCTTGTTTGCAGTGATTGGTGATCAAGATGTGATGCAACAATGGCTGATTTATTTTTATTAAGCACCATTGGGAGGCCAGAAGCCATTGGAGAATTCACATGTGATATCTGGCTAAGGGAGCTAAAGTAATTGAGGCTGCCATCAAGCCTCGCACATGTAGGATTTGTCTAGGTGGAACACTTCTGTTCTGAATAATATGGTTGATGTGTGATCTGATCTTTTGCAGCCTTTCTACTGGGAGTGAAGCAAGTCCTGTAAATGCATTTAACAGAGCTCCGATAAATTCCAGGTGTTGATATGCTTAAAGAAGTGCAAAGCTGCAGTGTATAATCTCTTGCCAGTTTTAGTTTACACCTGGTGGCAGCGGTAAGGAGCCAGTCATCGAGATAAGGAAAAACCCTGCAGTCTGAAATCAGCTGCTACCACTGCCATGCATTTGGTAAACACCTTGAGGGGTGTGGTGAGACCAAAGGGCAGTGCTCTGAACTGGAAATGCGTGGCTCCCAGCTGTAAAAGCAGGAATCTCCTGGAGCATTTGACCATTTTTATATGGTAATACGCATCCTGAAGATCTATACAGCACATCCAATCATCTTTTTCCAAGAATGGAAGTACTGACTGTACCGAGACCATTCGGAATTTGGTTTGTTGAACTGCCTTGCTGAACTGGCTGAGATCCAAAATGGATCTCTAGTCCCTTGTCTTTTTGGGCAATAAAAAGAAACTTGAGTAAAACCTGGATCCTTTTTGTTCTGGTGGGACTTCTTGGATGACCTCTTTTCTAGCAGTTTTCGAATTTCTATGTCTGCTGCTTCCCTGTGACAGGATGGAACATCCAGGAGTCTTTTTTTCTATTTTTGGACTTGATGAAATGGGAATGATGTAGCCTCTGGAATGCCTCCAGAGGAAGGCAATCTGGCCTCCATTCAGGAGCGCTGATAGGAGTTAAAAGAGAAGGAATCTCTGAACCCCTGATTCTGCAGGCTACCTTTGCCTCTATGATGGTGTCTTCCATTATTACTTCCCCCTCAGCCCTGGGGAAAGTCCTTGCCATCTGAGTCCTGGAAAGGCCCTTGGGACTTTTTGAACCATAGCCTTCCTCTTCTCTGGTTCCTAGAATAGGGCCATTGAGGAGTGGAGAAGCATATGCCCATGGCAGAAAGAGGCTTCCCATCCTTCTCACATCTGGCCAGTGTGTCTTTAAACTTGGGTCCAAACAGGAATGTTCAATCAAATGGAGCACTGACGAATGAAGATTTAAATGGTTCTGCAAAGTCACACAAGCACATCCAGGCATGTTTCCTAATGGCAACGCCTGAGCTCATTGCTCTTGTCATCCCTTCAGCTGCATGGGGTATTAGCTTTGTCTTGTTTCCCTTCGTCTACTGCTCCTGTGAGAGTATCTGACAGTTCTTTAATCAGATCTCTCTGCAACCTGGTAAAGTGCACCATGTAATTCAAAGACCTGAGAGCAAAGGTCGATGTAGTGTAAACGAGCTTCCCAAGCCTATCCATGGTCCTAGACTCCTTGTTAGGAGGATGGCTAGTAGGACTTCCTCTGCAAGTTCCTTCTTTGTGGCTGCTGCTATCACCATGGCATCCACGGTGATGTCCTTAGCCCAATGCTGCTCTTCCTTGGGAGCAGAAAGAATTTGGTTAGGCCTTTTGGGGATCAGTTTGATAGAGTCAGGGATCTTCCACACCCACTGCAAGATCAATTTAATGAGCTCATCAGTGGGTGGAGAAATCCAAGAGGTAGAGGACTGGGCACAAAAAGCCTCCAGGTATACCAACTCCTCTGAGGAAGGCTGGAGGGAACACCAGCCACCCCCTCTGTTTAAGGATTTCAAGTATGTCCCTGAAGGAAACATCATAAGCGGGTGACCTGAGGAACCTTCCCCTTCATCAAAATTGGTATCCTCCATGGAGGACTCCTCCAGGGAGTCTGAGTGCTTCCTCTTGCACTTTTTCTTCACAGGCACTTCCTCAGGTGGATGTTTCGGGGAAGCATCCAAAGAAGAAACCACCAAGGTGGGTCTCTCCTAAGGCTTTTGTTCCCCCTGTCCCAGGGATGAGGCTGACGGTAGCCCTGGTCGAGGGGATACAGACATTTGGCCTGACAGGGATGGCAAGGACTGGGAGTTCACAACAGACAAGCCCTTCTCCATGATCCAGAAGGCCACCCCCCCTCCCCACAGAGGAATGGGAGCCTGAAACCAAAGTAGACTCCTTCGGAACCGTGATCCCACCCTGCACCAAGGAGGCAGCCCCTGAACAGAAGCCTGGGGCCAGCTAATAAAAGCAGAAGCACCGAGGGACATGGAAGGTTTAGATAAAAAGGAAGTCAAACCCTGCCCCTTGGAACCAGTGAAGACATCTCGACCCCAGAAGACCTCCGGTTCCGAAAAACTGGAAAAGCTCAAGGCAATTCTTGGTTCCAGAGAAGAGGTTCTTACCAGAACCAAGACAGTCGGAGCCAGGAAGGTCAGTGCAGGGGCACCAATGACTCAACTGGAGTTAGAGGAGGAAGATGAGATGGTGTCAATGTAGGACAGGTCTAGGAACCAAAGAAGATGGTAATCCTCTTGCCGTCAAGAGCTGGTCTATCAGCCTCATGTTAGATTCCGAGAGGATCTTAGTGGATCAAATGGACGATGTAGAGGGAGACCTTGGTGGTCTTAAGTCCACAAAAGGGCTAGGTGGATTGGTCCTTAAATGGATCGACCAAGGGAGAGTACCTAGATCTTGCAATACAAATTGTTTTTGTCTGCTCCGGTGCCGAAGAAGCAGTAGTGTTTTAAGAAATAGTAGTAGTGGGTGCCGAGTCTGTCTTGCCTATCAGTGCTGAGGAAACTGTTGACACTGTAGGTTGTTTTGGTATTTTTTTTGGTAGTTCCGAGGAACTGCTGGGGACACAGTGTGACCATTTCTTCTGTTTAGAAGTGGAGGAAAAAGAGGTTGAAGAACTGGCTTTGGCCTCAGACCCAGAAATAGCTTCTTCAAAATCACCTTTTAATAAGCCTTTTAATATCAATTTGTTTTTCTGCTCAGTTAAGGTCCTGGCAGAGAAACTGTGACATAGAGAAAGTACAGTTGTGTACCTACCATAAATGTAGATGTTCGAGTGTATTCACTGTTGCAGTCATTACACTTGGGTTATCCTGCTGGCAGGCTACCCGCAGTCGGCCTGAATTCCAAAGTCTTGGTCCGGCATCGGTTGCTGTCGCCTCTTCCCTGACGTCAGTGCGCCAGGGGTATAAAAGATGCAGCCGACGCCATTTTCTTCAGTTTTTCTTGCCCCAGATGTCAGGTGCCCCCAAAAGGGTAGGCTAAAAAAACATTGCTAATAAAAGCATGCACTAAAATAACAATACCTTCATCTATAAGCAAATACACCACATAGGTTGTATAGGATAGAGAAGTACAGATAAGTCCCAGCAAAGAAAGGGGGATGGTGGGTGGGTAACCTGGACTGCAACAGTAAATACACTCGAACATCTACATTTATGGTAGGTACACAACTGTACTCTGTTCATCGTGTTTCACTGTTGCAGTCATTACACTTGGGTTGAATCCCAAAGCTGAGGTTGGGCGGCTGGGTCTAAATAGAATTAGGAGTAGCTATAAGGCCCTGTAAGACTGCAGTGGCAAAACCTGCTCTGGATTTAGAGTAAAGAGGCAAGTGGTAGTGCTTAGTAAAAGTGTGCACTGAAGTCCAAGTTGCAGCCTCCAAAATATCATTGGTTGGTTGGTACTCCTCTGAGGAAGGCTGCTGAGGTGGCTGCTGCCCTAGTAGAATGTGGTCCAATGCCCTTAGGCACTGATTTACCATGTTGTGAATAGCAGAAACGAATGCAGTGTCCTATCCATTTTGAAATAGTCTGCTTTGAGATAGCCTTTCCTTGTGATCCTGCAGCATATGCCACTAAAAGTTGCTCAGTCTTTCTGAAAGCTTTAGTTTTGTGCAAGTAGAAGCGTAGCTGTCTGTGTATGTCCAAAGAATGCAGAAGTCTCTCCCCTTTATTCTGTGGGTTTGGGTAAAAAGTAGGCAAATAAATGGTTTGGTTAAGTGCCACACTGGACACTACCTTAGGCATAAATGTTAGGTTTGTCCTTCGAGAAACCCTGTCTGGATGGAAGATGATAAAAGGTTCCACAGCCATTAATGCCTGTAACTCTGAGACTCTTCTTGCTGAAGTTATTGCTAGGAGCAGAGCTGTTTTCCATGATAAGAATTTTATGTCAGCTGTACTGGCTGGCTCAAAAGGAGGCATTGTGAGTTTTTCCAAGACAAAATTGAGGTCCCATGCAGTATTGGTGCTCTCCTTGGAGGTCTTATGTTTTTGGCCCCCCTGAGGAACTGCCTAAGCAATGGATATGAAAAAATGGGTGAGTCTGTATTGTAATGAGCTGAAATGGCAGAGGCATGGATCTTAATTGATGAGAAGGATAGGCCTTTGTCCAGCATCTCAGTTAGATATTGTAAAATCTGAGGAATATTTGGAACAAGCGTGTCAATTCCTTGTGCCTGGTTCCAAGCACAGAATCTCATCCATTTTTCTGCATAAGATTTTCTGGTGCTGGGCCTCCTGGCCTCCAAAATGACATCCATAACCGCTTTAGAGAGAGGTGTATTCTGAATGGTTACAGTATCCTCCATGCAGCTAGATTTAGAGTTCCGAGTTGGCTGTGCAGGATCTGATTGTTTTGCTGGGTCAATAAATGAGGAATTTGAGGTAATGTCCAGGCTGGGCCTTGGGACAAGCTCCTTAGGATTGGGTACCAGTGTTGGCGTGGCCAATCCGGGGCAATCAGTATCATTTGTGGCTTCTCTTGTCTGACCCTTAGGAGTACCTTGGGGAGGAGAGGCAGTGGAGGAAAGGCATATACTGTAAGGTTGTTCCAGCTGAATGACAGGGCATCCTCTTTCCATGCTTGTTTGTGAGAAGTCCTTGTGCAGAATCTCTGAAGTTGGCAGTTGTGAGGGGAGGCAAAAAGATCTATGGGTGGGCGTCCCCATTTCCTTGTTATCATGCTGAAGATTTGTGGATCTAGTTTCCACTTGTGAGGGTCCATGAGGTTTCTGCTTAGTTCGTCTGCCAGAGCATTTGTTTTTCCTGGCAGGAATTGTGCTTGCAGGTGTACTTGGTAAGCCAATGCTGTGTTCCACAAAATCATGGCTTGTCTGCAGAGGGGGTAGGAATGTGTGCCCCCCTGCTTGTTTATGTACCACATGACTGTGGTGTTGTCCATCTTTATCAGCAGCTGTCCTGGATGAAGTAGGTCCTTGAAGGCTGTCAGGGCATTTTGTACAGCTAGCATCTCTTTTTGATTGATGTGTAGATACCTTTGGCTTGGGGGCCATGTGCCCTGAATACATTTTCCTGCCATGTGGGCCCCCCAGGCATAATCTGATGCATCTGTTGTTAGTGTTTGCCTGGCTGTGGGTAAAGTGAATGGCTGTCCCTTGTTGTGGTGACAGGCCTGTGCCCACCACCGAAACTCCTGTTGTAGGCAAGGAATGAGGGAAATTAATGATTCCAGGCTGTGGCAATGTTGAGTCCAAACACTTTTTAGGTACCATTGTAGTTTCCTCATATGCAGTCTTGCATATGGAATTAGCAGAATGCAGGAGGCCATGTAGCCCAGAGCCTGCAGAATTTTTCTTGCAGATAACTGGGTCTTTGTTGCCATGTTTTCGAAGTAAGAAGTCAGATGCCTTTGTTTGTCTGGCGTGAGATAAGCCATCTGGGCAGTTGTATTTAAGCTTGCACCCAGGAATATTATCTCTTGAGAGGGTACTAGTTTTGATTTCTTTTTGTTTACTGTGTACCCTAGGCAAATTAGTAATCTTTTTACAAATGCCAGATGCTTTAGTAGAATGTCTTTGGCCTCTGCTTGAATAAGGCAGTCGTCCAAGTAGGGATATATTTGAATTCCTTTATGTCTGCAAAATGCAATTACTGGTGCCAGGCATTTTGTGAAGACCCTGGGCACAGTAGATAAGCCAAAGGGCAGTGCAGAGAATTGGTAGTGCTTTAAGCCAGTTATGAATCTGAGGCATCTTCTGCAAGATTGTCTGATTGGGACATGCAAGTATGCCTCTGAGGTCCAAAGTTACAAGCCAAGCCTTTTTGCCCAGCATGGGCAGAAGCTGCTGCAGAGTCAACATTTTGAATTTCGGAACGTCCAGAAAAGTACTTAGAATAGAGAGGTCCAGAATCTGTCTCCATGCTTTGTCCTTTCTTGGTACTAAGAAAAGTCTTGAGTAAAATCCTTGTCCCTGCTCTTGTCGTGGCACTGGCTGAATAGCCCTCATGTCTATGAGGGATGAAATTTGGTTTTGTGCCTCTGCCCATTGATTGTGTGGCAGGTCCGGCATACCTTTTGCCTTTGGAAGGGTGTGAAAGTGGAACCTGTAGCCCTGAGAGACTATATTTAAAACCCATTTGTCCTGGGTAATCGTGTGCCAATTTTGTGAAAAAAGTGCTAGCTTTCCCCCTAAGGGTGCTGCCAAAAGATAAATGCTTGGCATTGGCAGAGGGAAGTCATTGGGACTGTTTCCTATATGGCTGTGATTTGTCTTCTCCGCTTTTGGAGGTAGAAGCACCCCACTGTTTGGGCCTGTATGAGCCCTGGGGCTGTTGTCTGCATCTAGGGCATCTGTATCTGCCTCTTTGTGGCCTGTCTGACACGGGAAAGGACCAGTTCTTAGAAGGCCAGTTCCTGCTAAATCTGGGTGGCTGCACCTGTAAGAAATCCTTCACTGTCTGCATAGATTTAGCTTTATCCTCCATTTTCTTCAACACCTCTTCTGCCTTAGCACCAAACAAAGTATCATGATGCAATGGAGCATCCAATAATTTTGCTTTAACATTATCAGACAGAGCCTGTTCTTTTAACCAAGCATGCCTTCTAATGACCGAGCCTGTTACAGTGGCCCTGCAAGAGGTCTCCAGTGAATCATAACCACATTGCAAATTATGTTTTCCCACTTGTTCAGCTGCATGCAATAAATCCTGCAATTCCTTGTTCTCAGCACATTCAGAATTTGTCAACATTTTCTGTTTTAACAGAGACATTAAATATTGCTGATATTTAAGCATATGAAACTGACAATTTAAAGCCCTTACAGCCAAGGTAGCAGAAGTGTAAACTTTTTCCCCCATCTGTCCAGTGCCCTAGAATCTCTATCTGAGGGGACAGGGTTTTTTGCAGTAGCAGCTTTGACCCCTTTGGGACCCTGTGAAATAGTTTCTGGGTCAGCAGCAGGGTTTTTATATAGAAATTTATGAGAATCTGGAACCCTGTAGTATCTGTCTGGCTTAACAGGTGCAGGAGGTAAAGAGTCGAGAGACAGACCGGACTCTGAAAAGACATCATCAACAATGTCTAGAACAGAAGGAATAGCAAGAGGTCTGTGCTGAGGAATTAAAGGAAAGTCTCTGAGCCTTTTCTTAGAATCTGAATAATCTTGGCTCTCCCAGTGGAAATGCTCCCTCATGGTATTCAAGGTTTCCCTAAATGAATAATCCTCAGGAGGAGAAGCTGAAGGAATAGATTCTTCAGCATCAGAATCCTCATAGGGAGGAATAGAGTATCCCTGTTCGGAAGAGGAGTCAGAAGAAATGGAAACCTGATCAGAGGAATCATATTCAGTGTCTTGCCTAGGACTCTTATCAGGAGGGGGATGGGAGCCCCTGATCAAAGTAATTAGGTCTTCGGCCATTTTGAGCATCTGTTTCTTAGGCATGGAAGTCTGTCCTGGGGAATGCTGTACTTGTTTTCTTGTCTTTAAAACTGTTTTAGTCTTTGTCTTTGATGCTGAAGTTGGCTTGATATAAAGCTGTGTAGGTCTGAAAACACCCTCAGAAGCCGATGCCTGCTCAGTGGCTCCGGACCCATCTGTGGGATTAGTTTCCGAAGGCCCAATACCTTGAGTATCCAGAGGCCTAGCTGTCTCCACGTGGGAGTCAGAGGCGGCCTGTGGCTCTGAGGTAGCGGGTGTCAGGGGCTGCAAAAGCACCTCACTGACAACCGGTAAACCGGCGACTGGCCTAGAAGAGGCTTCATCGTCGGTTTTGGACCTCGGATGCCTGTCCTTTTCTTTTTCCTTGTGCTTTCTATGAACTCCGGTCATTGGCTGTTCTGACGGCATTATGTAGTTAAACCTTCTGCCAAAGTAATGAAAAGCAAAATCGTACCGACGCTTAATAGTGCGTTGGTTAAATCTAGCACAAAACCGACAACTAGCAACGTTGTGGCCAGGGCCTAGGCAAGGAATACAGTAAGAGTGAAAATTCTTATGAGGTATTTGCTTCCCACAAGAACTTTTTCTGACATCGGTCTGGAGCAAGAAAAAAGTTTCTCCAATGGGGTACTTAGCTTTATTGAAGACTTCGGATCTGAAATTCAATTTCGAAAATCTCAGGAGTCGGCCGACCGGCACTTGCGAACTGCTTTTGCTTCGGGTACCACGCGGCAAGAAAGACTGAAGAAAATGGCATCGGCTGCATCTTTTATACCCCTGGTGCACTGACGTCAGGGAAGAGGCGACAGCAACCGACGCCGGACTAAGACTTTGGAATTCAGGCCGACTGTGGGTAGCCTGCCAGCAGGATAACCCAAGTGTAATGACTGCAACAGTGAAACATGATGAACATCAGTTTTCTTGTAAATGTACTGCACCTAAGAAATAGACACACAAGGCATGGCCATCTAAATTGGGCATTTTTCCGTCACATTTCTAACATATTTTAAACTCAGAAGTGCCCTTAGAAGGTTTAGCTGGAGAAGATTTATCAGCTATGATGGAAAGAAAAGGTTAAGGCTGATACAGGCCCTCCCACACACACACACACACACACACACACACACACACACACACACACACACACACACACACACAGACACACACACACAGACACGCACACACAGACACGCACACACAGACACGCACACACAGACACGCACACACAGACACGCACACACAGACACGCACACACAGACACACACACAGACACATGCACACACACGCAGACACATGCACACAGACACAGACACATGCACACAGACACAGACACATGCACACAGACACAGACACAGACACAGACACAGACACAGACACACACACACACACACACACACACACACACACACACACACACACACACACACACACACACACATGGCAGACAGCAAGAAGAGTGGGTAGATAGAGCAAAGAGTTTAGAAAGAAATATAAATAGTGTAAGGAGTGAATTAAGGATATTTAAAGGAAAACTTACTTGAAAAAACTGCCAAAGCTCGAGAGAGGTCGGACGCATCTGACACATGAAGCAGCAAATAAGATCTGAGGTAATTTAGAGTAGCATTATAGGTACAGCCTTGCTCGAGAGTTTGGAAGGCGCAAGCTGAAGTAAACTGCCGAGTCGGTTTCGAGCCCACAATCAAGGATTACATGAAGACTGACAACATCAGATCAGTCATTTCCAACAGCAAATTCCGTCATTCTAATACATTTCATCTACAGAAAACAATTTAGCAGCTTAATCTATTCATGCATGGCCAACTGCAATATGTAATTCATACTAGCTCATCATTTAGAACTGTGCTAGGGCAATGAAGAACTCTTCCCAATTTATAGTGACACCCAAGATCTTCAACAAGGGAATGGCCCAAGCAAAGGCAGTTACTAGAGAATGCTTCAGCAGCACCACCACAGGTGAAACATGGAAACATAAGGTCTCTGGCACAACAGCAAAACCTTCTTTTAACAAGTAACTACTAAACCTCAACTAAAACAGTGAACACAAGCAACATCCTAGTTAAACATCTAGATGAAGAGGAGAGAGACAAAGCCACAAAACACTATTCTTAAAATGAAAGCCCATTGAAACTAAGCCAAAGAAACCTGCTGTATAAAACCCAGAGTCTGCAGTACGACTCCCTTGGTAAAAAATCATACATGGAATCTGATGTAGCAGCCTTACTCACTGAGATCAATGAGATTAAGAATAGGAAACAATACTTCTTCCCCCTTCAGAACAAGGAAGGCGTAGAAACAGAGCCCTATGCCATTCTATGAAGAACAGGATTTACAGCCCCTTTGAGTACTCAAGTCTGTCGCTGTTACAGGAGCTCGCAGACCCTGACTTATCTCTTAGAAGAGCTATTTTGGGGCATATTTAACACTTCTGAGATGTAATCACTGGAAATCACATTCAGTACACACTGGCCCCTAGTAATGGTTTGCCAAACTTGGACAATGAACTTCCCATGGGGGAGTCTTGTAGGGTAGTAAGGACTACAAAAACAGTGCCTGCATATGTTCTTCAAGCAGACAATGTGCAGAACAGAGAGAGGAAATGCCAACTAGACAGCCCACCTCATCCTGCAATGGGGCTTGTTATTCTTGAGGAACTGAGTAAGCCTACAGGAAGAGGATGAAGTTGAAGCCTGCCAGAGAGACCCTCCACAGTGGTCACCTCTGGCTTCCTCTTTTAGTGGTCTTCAGCCAGGCCCTGGGTACCCCACTTAGAGATGGCATCACTCCTTAAGTGAGCATCCAGAACAGCCTGCCTCAGGCATGTCAAGATTGCAAACACATTCCTCAGTACGCTGCCCTAGTCACAGCATTACTGCCATCAGAGGTACAACAGGATTTATGAAACCATTCTAACAGTTTGTTTCAGAGATGCATTGACCTCCTAATCAATTAGCTCAGTTAGTTTTTTTTCAGAATCAAGTTCACAAGTGAGGATTTGCAGGGAGAAAGGGAAGATGTACAGTTCAGTTACCTAAAACCAAAAGTGGAAAAAGAGCACATCATCTTACCATCTTGTCCAAAGCTTTAAACTCCTTGTCCATTAGAAGACAGTATCACAGACAAAAGTTAGAATGAAGAGGTCATACACAAATCAGCCCTGGGGTTCTTCTCAGTCAGGATATAATTCCATTTGTGGGGGAGGGGTTGTAAAGAACATCCACCTTCTTACAAATAAAGGGAATTTAATCAGAATGCTTTAAGCTGCAGAAATGGCATCATTGATGAAAAGGTTCCAAGAGAGGGATGATCCACCATCCTTTTTTTTCATATAATCATTCCGTCAGAGAAGCTAACAACATGCCAAAGAAGACCTCATAATCTTGAATACCTCTTCAAAGAAAAGGTGAATGGGATAGAAGTATATGGAGGAAAGATCTCACTATCTTTGTCCATCTTCGAAACAAGAACCTAAGTATTCAAAGAAATCTATTCCCATGGGAGAGTGAAGCAAAGCTGAAAGTAGCCTACTCCCTTTCACCAGCAGGTGGCAGAATAAACTCACCAGACATGTGCAACAATGAGTGAATGAATGAATGCATGAATGAATGAATGAATGAATGAATGAATGAATAAGAAGTTAGCCGGCCCACTGGCACAGAGTCAGGATGTCCCATCTGTGTGCAGCTGCTGACCTGAGGTCAGGAATGGGGTCGGGCTGCTGATAGGGCCATCAGGGGTGGGGTGGGGGTTGGGAAGAGGCATTATAATGAAGCAGGCAATAGCCAGATCTTTTATTTAAAGGGGAAAGTTTTGAGAGAACTGCTGACTGTGCAACCTGTGAAGGAGACAAAAGGCTTTACAGCCCAGAGTTTCAAGTGGGAGTGACAGAAATCATGTCACTCTTTCAGGGCAGAGATATGACCAAACACTGCTGCCACTTCACAACTCCCTTTGGGTCGTGAGGCCTGTGCACCCACACCTATGAAGAAGGATTCCAATAAACACATCAAAAAGTGCAAATGTGTAAAGGATACTATTATTCCAGTAAGGCCACCTGGAGCATGGGGACCTGTGGAATCTCCTCTGCTTTTGCCAGCCAGTCTTTCTCAATTAAAGGGAGGTGAAAAAGAGAACAGTAGATTCTCAAATCTGAACTTAACCACTAAGACTTCACTAGGAGATGCAAAGGTTCATTTCACATGGACAGGTTATGCAGTCAAGCTTATGACACAATTCAGGAAGGTCAGTGCTAGCATCCCAGGAACACCATAGGAGATTTCTTGGGGGCTGCACCTTTGTTCTTCACATTGACAACAAAAAGAGTGCACCAGTTTGACTCCTCTCCAGTCAAGGTTAAGATGGTGGTACATGAGCATAAGACCATCTATTAGATAAGCTGTCTGACGGGAGGGCTTTCATCATCATCAGGTCTCATGACCTATCTCCAATCTGTTCATTCTTGATCTGAGATCATGAAATACATAAATCCCTCTGCCAGTTTCTGCTCTGGCCACCCTAAAAGGATACCATCTTTTGGAAAATAATGTAAGGTTAGAGCTTCTCACGTCTCCTGTAGATGGCTGGACTGAAGAACTTCCATTTGTGAAAGGTTTCAAGTAATACACATCTTTCAACTAGTATAAACAGTGCTGATAAGGATCTTGGCTTATGATTTGAAAACCATAGGAACACTCAGAAGTATTCAGCCACTCAGACACAGAGTACGAGATATTTCTGATAAAGTACTTTATGATCAAAATGTGAATCATGTGAGCAGGAGAAAAGAAATGGGAAGCAAAAAGGCTGGGTGTAGGTCATAGCTCAGCATTTGACATCATGACATAAGATAGCAGAAGGTGTGCACACCACTAAGTAAGGCAGAGAAAATTTTAGAGTTATGCCAATCAAGGGATCTCAGAAGTGGAAATCTCAAGAGTTGCTCACTGAACAGGCCCTTCAAATTAAGATCATATACTATGGCACATCTACCTCCCTCCTGGAACATAATTAGTTGAAAAACACATGCAGTATCTTCTATGGATCCAAGCTACATCAGTAGCTGCCCCAGCTATCCTCTGAGGAAGAAGTACTATTACTCGAGAGCTTGACCTTCCCTGCCATGGCTGGACATCAGGCAGTCTGTGTTTGCTTCACATATAAAACCTACTATCTAACCATATCATCTGACCTAGGAGGGGATCATCCTTGGTGGGTTTATGACTTGCTTTATCATCTCTGCGATCCCAGCTTTCAGAATTTCCTGCATGTACAGGCACACGTGGCTCATCATTGTGCATTTTGTCATGTAACACTCTGCATTAGGACAGCAGTCCTTACCTTTTATTTAGTCTTCACCAATCACTCAGCAAGAACATTTAAAGCAATCACAGAAAAGCAACGAAGATCTGATATCTCCAGTGCTCAGCCAGGATACCAAAACATATATACTTGTCTGACTTGCACAGAACTCCAGCAATTGCAGGTGGATGAAGGATCTGTCTCAGGGAGCTGATACAACGTTCAGAATGAAATGCGTGTTAGCCATAAGGGACAACCAGACCTTATGAAAGACCAGATAAGGTCTCTGCACATAAGGGCCTGAAGTGCCAATATCCTGCAAGCGAATGTGATGCCTACTGGGAAAGAACATTCAAAGAAAAACTTCAATCCTGACAGGCCACTAGGATCGAATGGAGGGAAAGTCATCTTCTTAGTCATGAAGGTCAGATGACATAGAAGAGAGTTTTTTTTTTCTCAAAAGGTGGTGGAAATGCAGAGACCCTCTGAGGAACTGTCAGACAGTGCTGAAGCATGATCCTACCCCCTCCAAGGCCATGATGGGCAGAAATGGCTGATATATATGCATCACGATAATGGAATAGCTGAGGTTTAATTGACAAATGGCTAACTCATATTTCCTTCTGACAGTTGTATCAATGTCTCTGAACTAATTCAGTCTGCTCTCTATTTTCTTTGCAAAGGCAAAAACCAAGAGAGACAGAAATGCCCCTTCACACTCTGGATATACACTGTTAAGTGCATTATGATTGAAAATCTTTAAGAAGATATAACGTACAGTTTTGTAAGTAATACTTACTATAACAATAGATGTTCGAATGATCACTGTTACAGTAGTCTTAGCTATATGTGTTATAGCCTGCCAAGGATATAACAGCCGGCTGGCTTCCAAAGCTTCAGGGCACCTTCCACAAGACCAAACTGTCAGGTAGCTTGAGATGAGCTGATTAAAAGAGAAGTTTAGGTGCAAAGCTCTTCAAAGCTTTCCTATCAGCAGACAGAAGGGGTTGAGCCCTGAAAGGACAATGTTAGAAACAACAAAAAACAAATGTCCACACACTGGCATAACAAAACAGGGGGGATGGAGGGAGGGAGCAGATACTGTAGTACGGATCTTTTGAACATCTACTGTTACAGTAAAGGTTTACTTATACAACTGTACTATGCTCATTATTTTGATCACTGCTACAGTAGCCTTACCTATATGGGTAGATTATCATAGCTAACTACATTTGGGAGGAGGAAGAAGAGTCCAGGAGTGCCTGGAGAATGGTCTTAGTAAAAGATTGATCTGTACCCAGAGAAAGAATCAAGCTTATAGTGTTTGCAAAAATATGTACAGGGGACCAAGTAGCAGTTTGTAGAATCTGTCATTTTATAAAAAAACATAGATGAAGCCAAGGCCCTGGTAGAGTGGATCTTGACCCTGCTTGCAATAGTTTCGCTATAGTGAGTATAACAAAAGATAATAGTCTTAGCCAACCATTTGGAAAAGTCTGTTTTGACACAGGTTGTCCCTTATTCTTACCTTCATAATAAATGAACAATTGATTCAAAGATCTGAAAGATTTAATTCTGTCAAGACTGCACCCAAGTTGTCTGTGGAAATCCAAGGTATGGAGGATTCTCTCTCATTTTTAGGATCAGGAAAGAAAACAGAGAGATTGATAGTTTGGCTTAAAGTAAACCTGGATACCACTTTAGGCCTAAAAGGATTAGTTCTCAAAGAAACCCAGTACCTATGGAAAATAAGATAGGGTTGACTCATCATAAGAGCTTGTAACTCAAATACCCTTCTTGCAGAGTTCAGACTAAACAGTAAAACTGTTTTCCATGTTAAGAACCTCAAGTCAAGCAGATTAGCTAGTTCAAATGGAACAAGTGACTGCTTCTCTAACACAAAAGATCCCAAGGAGAGGCCACCAATTTTTTGGAGGCCTCATATGCAAAAATAATTTTGACACGAGACTTCACTGAAAGAGGAGGATCCATTTGCCATGTTGAAAGGACTGATAAATGAACAGTGACAGAGGAATAAGAAAGGCCATAGTATTGTAACTCACTAAAAATTGCAGAACCAGGGAACAACTAGTCCTGAATGGGTGGTGATTTTGTTCTTGGCAACTACTAGAAAACCTTTTACAATTGTTAATATATGATTTGCTGATAGCAGGCTTTCTTGCCTCCATTAGTACATGCTGCATGTCCTCAGTAAACAGGTGCCTAAAAGGAATTAAGACCATATCATCCTAGCAATCAACTGAAGTTTGACTGATGCCAGGGTGCATTAGACACCTGTGTTCTTATGTGATTAGATCCAGTCTGTGAGGAAGCTTGTGGTAATTCCCCTGGCCATTTCCAGAAGAAGGGAGAAGCATGGCTTACTGGGCCAGAAAGGAGTCACCACAATGATTTGGGGGATCCTTCTGAATATTTAGAAGTACTCTGCATATTAATGGAAAGTATGGAAAAACATACAGGAACATTCCTGTCCAAGGAAAAGAAAAGGTATTTGTCTTTCAGGCCTTCTTGCATGGAGTCCTGGAACAGAATCTTGCCAGTTCATTATTCAGGAAGGAAACAAAGAGGTATGCTTGAGAAGCTCCCCACAGATCTTGGAAGATCCCCTGATCTACTTTCTATTCATGAGTGTCTGCCCTGGTCATGTTCAGCTTGTCAGTCACACAGTTTTGCTCTGATGGAATGTAGGCTGCATATAGACCGAGACTGTTCTTCCCAAGCTAACATGGCTAGTCTGTAAAGGAGGTACAATCAGGTTCTCCCTTGCTTGTTGATGTAACCCATGACAGTAGTACTGTCTCTGTAACTGTTTAAAGAGGTCCCGGGGATAAAAGGTGGTTCAGAGAGTTGGAGTGCCTTGATCAGGGCAAGTATCTCCTTGACATTTATGTGCTTGAAGTCTCACACATCCTACAGTTTTATCCCTCCTGAAACTACTCCCCAAGCATAGTCCGAAGCGTTTCTGGTGACCGACTGCTTTGGAGTTAGGTGGGAGAAGGGAGACCTATTTACGATATATGTTGTCTTCAGCAAAAGATTTCTCTTCTGGCAAACACCACCACTGGGATTTGAAAAGATTAAGGATTTTGATGCTGGGACCAAAGAAACTTCAGATACCACTGCATCTTTCTCATGTGTAGCCTTGCCAGGGATATCCTGAGAATCATGGATGTCATGAGACTCAAAATCCTAAGGTATTCCCCTTACAGTGACCAAAGTCTGAGTGCAAAACCTTAAAAATACAGCTAGATTAAGATTTATTTTTTTCTGTAGAAGAAAAGCTCTTTGAGCTGAAGAGTCTAGCTGACATCCCAGAAACACAATCCTACATAAAGACAGATTTTGAATGTTCTCCTGGAATCCCAGCTTGCATTTCAGATCTCTTCTCCAACAGAGAGATTCCTGACACTTTGAAAAAGACTCTGCAAAGATAAGCAAGTCATCTAAACATGGAACAATGTGGATATCCTACAGCCTGCAATGAGCTATAACTTGAGCTAGAAACTCTGTGAACACTCTTGGTGCAGTGGATAGTCCAAAGGGTAAAGCAGAGAGCTGATAATTTCATGCAGACACACAAAACCTTAACAAATATCTGAAGTCTGGATGAATAGGGACGCAATAACAAACATCTTTTAAGTCAAGTGTTGCCAGGAAACTTGAAAGAGGTAACAGGTTGTGAAGTGACATTATTTTGAATTTGAGCATTATCACAATGGTTTATGAACAAAAGTAAGAAAGATCCAAAACTGTCAGTAAGAGTTTTATTTCTTTGGCACTATGAACATCCTTGAATAAAAATCCTTCCCCATCTGGGAAGGAGGAACTGTTTCTATCACTTCTTGGGACAGCATGTGATGAAAAACTGGTGGAAACAAGAGTGTCTGATCTGGAGGATGAGGAATGACCACCCAGAAAGGAGGGATTTCCTCCCACTGCCATTTCTAACCATGAAGAATGATTTTCAGAAACCATTCATCTGACACAATCTGATGCCAAAGAGAAAAATGGAGATTCAGACAGGGGCCATAGCGCAAGAGGTTCACAAGTTTTATTGAACTGTCATTCAGACTTATTGGACTGTCCTTGGTTTTGAGAGGTTCAAGACCTCTTTTTGGAACCATCTTGGCATTTTGTCTTAAATTTTTGTTTGTCTATATTTTGTTGAGATTGTTTATTCTGTTTTTTTGCCAAAATTGGATGAGAAGATAGAAAATCCTTTGGGAAATTTGGAAAAGGAGGGCTGAAAAATCATAGAGATTCCCTGGATCAGCCTGCCCCTTTCATCACACTTTTTGATCACCTCTGCAAAAGAGGGGCCAAACAGTAAATCCACCCAAGGGAGAATTTAAAATGTAATTTTTATCATCATCTGGGAGGTTTGGAGAATGCAGCCATGTAAACCTCCTCAGAACAGTAGCCCTGGAAGAAGTATCAACAGTCATGCACACACTGTAAACGATGAGTAGTGACCTGTGCAACAGAATAGACTGTTGTCTTTTGGCTTTTCCCGGTTAGGGGTCGCCACAGCAGAACTCAAGTCCGCTAATGATTGGCAGTAGATTTTCATGAACGCCGAGGTGCCAGCTCGATGTTCAACTTTCAACGAAGGCACACCCATTTACGCATGTCTTTCGAACGCCCACCCAACCGAGGGGAGGACATGCAGACTCCACACAGAAGGCATTCCAGCCAAGAATCGAACGGGAGAACCTCTTGCTGTGAGGCAACAACGCTACCGCTGCACCACCGAGGATGTCCCTACAACAGAATAGACTCAGTTATTTAAAGCAGATTTTCTTCACAGGAAGAAACTGTAGATAAAACATTCCTCACACTTTCACAATTTGTCAGAAGAAAGTTTAACTTATGAGCCTGACAATTCAAAATTCTGAGCAATCATCCTTATCAAAAATATCAGGATTGGAATAAACTAAGTGCTTAACAGCAGTGGGATCAACCAAAGCTATAGCTACTGGGTCATGTTTGGGAATAGTAAATACAACTTTTAAAGACTAAGGAACTTTATACATCCTTATCTGCCTTTTTAGAGGAAAACTGCAGGCAGTAACACACATCCTCTAAAGCAGACAGAAGAAGAAGAATGAGTGCAGTTTCTGGAAAATCCTTCTGTAAGAATTCATGTTATTTTCTATGGGACTGAGAAATCTCACTGTTCTCTCACTGAAAACACTGGCACATTCTAGCAATAGTTTCAAAGGAACAGAAACCTGAAATTGAGCTCTCCTCTGAGCTTGAATCAGAAATCTGAGGGAAAAAAAACTGTATCCATCCCTGCATCTTTCTTTTCAGATTCAAAATCTTGAATCTCTTCAGGAAAAGAAGGATCCCTCCTTCTTTTACCAGAAACTACTTTACAAGGAATATTAGTAGCCTGAACTAAACCTTCAGCCAGACACCAAAGAAAATTGAGGAGGGGTAGATACATGTTTAGTTTTCTGTTTATTTTTTACAGGAAAAAAATGAGGCCAACAGTGTTACTAATGGCAGCACAGCCTCCTCAAGGATGAGCATAGCATTCTGACACAACAGGGAAAACTTCCCTCTCCCACGACCGACAAGAGTGTCTCTCCCTTGCCCACTGAAGTGACCCTCAACAGCTATGTTACACCAGAGGGATCTAGGGGTAACAAATGTCCACAGCAGAGTCACCCATCTGCAGCTGAGGCAAATTGTTAGCCTGCTGTGGTAGCAAGGTTATTTGCTTATTGTTTTCTTTTTGTGGCTGGAAGAAGGACCGACCATAGTACTGGTATTGTGTTTCAAGGTCAAGCTGAAAATGGCGCATCTTTCCCAGGTAAGACAAACAGCAATTGCCAGTAAATACTACCTTCCAAAAAAAAGTTACTTTTTTTTTTTTTACAGAAAAAAACAGTGAAAAGTACATTAAACCACTGTGCCTGCCCCACAAAAATAAAATAAACACAATTTCTCCACAGAACAAATACTTTTAGCTACTCTGCACTACTTTAAACTGACAGAAAAAAAAAATGAACACTCCATTTAAAAGTACATTACAGTCTTGAAAAAGTCTATTAAAACACTGTTCTCTTAGCTTTAAAATAACATTCCTGAGGAGAAAAGTAATAAAATATTAACAAAGTTAAGAAAACTGAAGTTTTTCCCCCACAGAGAACTTATCTGTCCAGCAAAGGAAAGCACAAGCTGACAATCGATTTTCAAAATCCTCAGGGGGAGGGTATTCTTCAGGGGCAGTAATGCTCTGAAGGGCTTCACCTAAACATGCATTTTAGTCAGCTCAGCTTGAGCTGCCTGACAGTCTGAGTGTGTGGATAATGCCCTGAAGCTTTGGAAACTGGCCGGCTGTTATATAACAGGCAGGATTTAATTCATATAGCTAAGGCTACTACAGCAGTAATCAATATGATGAGCATTGTCTGTTTATATTTTTTGTTCTGGTGATGGAAGACTTGGGATTGCCAAACAAACAAGTTGAAGGGGAAAGATCACCAAAGCCACTGCATGCAGGTAATGTGGCATTACAGGGAGACTCTTAACAAGAACTTTAGCTTTGCATTCCATTCCCCATACTTTACTGAATGCACACAGGAATATAACCAAGTACAAATAAGATGGTTGTAATGGCAGAAAATGGGGGAATGAAAATAAGTTGAGATTTGGGATAGAAGGGAAAAAAGTAGAACAGGCTAACAGCTTGAAGTACCGGGGGGGGGGGGGTTAAGGATTTATTTACCAGAAAAGTCAGACTGGATGGGATAATATCCCATTTTCAACAAAGGCCGGTGAGAAAAGTGCACACTGACATAATATGGTTAGTTAAATAAAGTTATTACAAAGCCTAATACAGAAAGATGGCATAACAACCAAGTAAAAATTCAGCTTCAGCTCATACAGTGTGAAAATATATACACACACAGTGCAAATATTTAGATAGCTATTTACTAAAAACGTCCAAACACGAATAGGCACAAGACAAGACGAGCGTACACTGCAAAGTCCAACAAGGTTTAATAGCTGAGTAAAACAAGCTTACAGCAATCAGTAGTCCGGTGCACACTCCGATAACTGCCAAGCAATAAAAAGTTAAAAACAATCTGGCTGCACAGAATCCAAGTCATAACTGCCAAGCAATAAAAAGTTAAAAACAATCTGGCTGCACAGAATCCAAGTCACAAAGTGTAAAGCACTTTTCGTTAGGAAACACTTCTCCTAACTTCTTCAGACAATTTGTTACTGGAGTGTGCACTGGACTAAACCGGACTTAACATTTTACAAAGTTTTTTTAAAGAGAGCAATAGACAGTTACATAGCATTTCTTAAAAGCGAATCAGATTACAATATATGGATTTATACAATATAGGGAAAAAATTGTTAGACTACTAGTTAGAGATATTAGTGGATACAATAAATCTTGCAAACAGACCTCTTTGAGCTGAATACTTTACATTCAGTCTTTATAAGTTTGGTCAGTATATGCAAGCTTGAGCTAAGAGGTTTAAAAAGAGAGAAAAGTGTGGAGAGAAAGTAGAAGAGGGTAATGGGGTTTACTTTTAGAAAGTAATTAGGTAGTTTGGAGTGAGTTAGTTAGAGAAAGGGTAGTTTAGAAAGATGGTTTTAGTCTGGGGCAATAGTTTGGGCAGTCTTGTTAGGTGAACTAGGTTTATTTCAAATTTGTTACTTTAGCTAGGCTCAACATATGGGCAAATCCATGTAGCAGATAGGTGGGCCTTTAGTAGTTTTTTGAATTGTACTATGTTAGAGTTGGATTTAATATCAAATGGAAGGCTATTCCAGATTTTGGCGATGCTGCAGGAATAGAGGGATTCACCAGCGTGGCTTTTGCATTTTGTTATATCTAGTAACGCCTTATTGCTAGAGCGAAGTGTCTGCTTATTTGAGTATGAGCCAGTAAGTTCTTTAGGGCTGGAGTTTTTTCAGGAGGGTTTATTATTTGGTGGGCCATTTTGAGCTGACTGAATTTTAGCAATGTGGGGAGTTCAAGCCATGAAAGTTTTCTGAGAGAATGGCAGCGGTGGGATCTGTAGTTAGCGCCTGTTGCAAATTTTGCCATTTTATTATAACAGGTTTCTAGTTTTATTAAATCTGACTTTCTTAGGTGGGTAAGGATAGGGGAAGTGTAAAGTAGGGTTGATGTAAGGTGCGTTTCTAGCAATAGTAGCTCTGGTGTCTGGTGTGAGATAGTGTTTACTTCTGTAGAGACACCCTAGCTTTTTGTGAACTTTTTTTTATAGACTGGGCAATATGAATATCAAATAGTCAATGTGACCCCCTAGCAACTTAGTACTAGAAACTGGGGATATGATGGTGTTATTAACTGAAGTGATTTTGAATGCAGGAGGGGTGTTAGGGGCTCTAGTAAGGTGAAATAGGATTAGTTTTGTTTTTTTGGGGTTCAATATTTTTTGAGCATTGGTTCACCAAGCTTCTATAGCTGCAAATGACTGTTGTGTTATGTGTTCTAGTTGCTGGAGAGTAGGAACAGTACATATAATGGTTGAATCATCTGCATACTGTATGACTGTGGTGTCACTTGTAGCTGTATGGAGTTTTGTTTGTGAAGATTGTGAAAAGGAGTGAGCCAAGGATAGAACCTTGTGGGACTCCCAAGGAAACGGGCAGAAGAGGAGAAATTTTGTAGCCATAATACTGCTTGTTGACGGCCATCCAGACAGTTATGAAACCAGACTATTGCTGACTGGCTGAGGTTTAGATCAGCTAGGACAATTAAGAGTTTGGTGTGGGATACAATGTCAAATGCCTTTGACATATTGAGGAAAGTTGAGGAGACTAGATTACCTTCACTACGGAGGGTATTGTTAAAACTTATTAGTGCTGTGTTAGTGCTATGATTAGGGCAGAATCCCTGTTGAGTGAGTGTTAGCAGATTGTTAGTTTATAGATATTCTAGCAGTTCTGTATGAATGCATTTTTGCAAGATTTTAGAAAGGGGAGACAGAATGGCTATGAGATGGTAGTTAGAAAGATCTGTTGAGCTACAGCCTTTGTGGAGTGGGATTATGTGGGAAATTTTCCATAGTTTAGGTGTTTTATTTTCTGTGATAGTGTGGTTTATTAGGATAGCACTGGGGACTGCGTTGGCTTCAGCTGCTAGTTTCAGGTATTCTGCTGGTAGTTTGTCTGCAGCTAATGTAGTTGGCTTGAGTCTTTTGAGATGTACTTTTACAGTAGCAGTAGGGACTGGCTGAAACTGAATGCTATTGAAATTGTGACTTGGAGAGTGTGGGAGAGACATTGTTATTTATAAGGTTTAAAATGGATTCCATAAAGTATTTATTGAACTGGGTTGGAATATCATCTTTGGTATTGGATAAGCTTGGGGTGGAGTGGTGGTTTGCCCTGGATGAAGAATTTTATTTATGGTGGACCAAAACGTTTGGGGATTTTTTTTTGTTGTTGCTTTATTTGGATGTTATTATAATAGTCTTTTTTTTTTTTTGTCTTGCCTGATTTGTTTTTTGGCTGAGTTTCTAAGCTCTAGGTATTTTTGATGGTTTGCAGTGTTTTTTTCTATAACAAGTGAAAAAGAACAATGTCAATAGATAAAGTCAATAGGTAAAGTATTCACAAGTTGCAATTCATAGAGATGACATTAAACACACACAGTACACTCTTTGGAACAAAGATGACTAGATAATATAGACTACATACATCATACAGGCATACAAATATTTGAAGCACAGGCACCAATATACCAAAACTTTTAGTTATGTACTTACCATAACTTCGGATGTATGGGATCCATCTTGCCTACATTCATAACTGATGGGGGCTCCGACTCGGCCAACTAGTATACTAGAACGAAGTCTCTTATTGGCTGGGCTACCCTCTATCCCAGGATGCACCACACCTGCTTTCCCAGATCTTGTTTGTTCGCTTTCATACTTACATGCAAACACAGAAAAATACCAGTTACTCCAACCAACTAAAGTTCTTCAAGAGAAGATCTGCAAATGGACCAACATTTCTTCTAAATCCGAATGGAAGGGGGAAAGGAGGGTGGGTACGAATGAATGTAGGCGAGATGGATCCCATACATCCGAAGTTATGGTAAGTACATAACTAAAAGTTGTAATGGGATCCTATCTCGCCTACATTCATAACTGATGGGACAGCGTCCCTAGCACCTAAATCCCGGGTGGCTCATTGGAAAACACTCCTGAGAACTGTGGAACCAAAGGAAGCCCTGCCTCGAGAAGCCACATCTATTTTGTAATGAGAAATGAAAGTGTGCGGAGAAGTCCAGGTAGCCGCAGCACAAATATCATCTATTGATAATTTGGAGTGGAATGCTACAGAAGTAGCCATTGCCCTGGTCGAATGAACCCTGACTGGAAAGGGAAGCTCTTTGTCAGCCTGCGAATAAATGAAACAGATGCAATCTTTAATCCATTTGGCTATGGAGGTTTTAGCCACTGGTTGACCCAACCTGTTTACTGCAAAGGACACAAACAGTTGATTTGACTTCCGCGTCTGAGTAGTCCTGTTCAAATAAAAACGCAGTTGTCTATGGACATCCAACTGATGAAAGATATATTCTGCGTTATTGGAGAATTTGGGAAAAAATACAGGGAGCTCTAGGGACTGTTGAATGCAGAAAGAAGATGCTACCTTTGGTAAAAAAGAGGGATTTAATTTAAGGGACACTCTATCTTTGTGAAAAATCAAATAGGGAGGATTAGAACAAAGAGCCTGAAGCTCTGAAACCCGCTTGGCCGAAGTTATGGCCACTAAAAGCGGTCTTCCAAGACAGGAATTTCATATCACAGGTAGCTACTGGTTCAAAGGGGCGGGCAGTTAAGGCAGCCAGGACCATATTTAGGTCCCAAGGGGGCACAGGATGAGATATCAGGGGCCTAAGGAGCCACGCTCCTTTAAGGAAAGACTTGCAAAGCTTGTTTGCCATTAATGAAGGTTCAAAAGAAACATGAAAATTAGAGATGGCCGCTAGCTGAACCTTAATTGTGGAAACTGAAGAGCCCAACTGAAAAAGAGAGGCCAGGAAATTTAAGACCTCCGGTACTGGGGCAGTAAGAGGGTCTATACCTCGTCGCTGTGCCCAAAGGGCAAACCTCTTCCATTTGCTGGAATACAGTTTGATAGTGGAAGGTTTGTGAGAAGAGGACAAAATGTGGATAACCTCCGGAGAGAGGAACTGTCCCTGACTAAGGATGGAAGTGGAGTAACCAAGCAGCCAACCTCAAGGACCTGAGAGATGGGTGAGACTGTCCTGACTGATGAGTCAACAGGTCTGGCACTGGGTCCAGAAACCATGGACCTTCCACCGCATACCTCCGAAGGAAGGGGAACCAAACCTGACGAGGCCAGTGCGGGGCAATCAAAATCATGTCGCTCTCCAGGTAAATTGCCTTCTGTATCACCCTCGGCAGGAGGGGAACCGGAGGGAAGGCATAAAGGAGACCGGGGGGCCAAATGTGGGTTAGAGCATCCCTGGGAATCTGTCCCTGAGAGGGAGTCAGAGTGAAGAACTCTCTGCACTTCGCATTGTGGGGGCTGGCAAACAAATCGCAGCAAGGGAGACCCCAGTTGGCGAAGATTTTCGCAGCCACTCTTTGGTTGAGGGACCACTCGTGGGGTAACAGGATAGTCCTGCTTAGTCTGTCCGCAATCACATTAGATTTCCCCGGGATGTGCGTTGCCATTAGGAAGCGGTTGGTAGCTACCGCCCAGTGCCAAAGTCTCATGGCTTCTCTGCACAGTGGGTACGACCTGGTCCCGCCTTGCTTGCTTATATACCAAACTACCGACATGTTGTCAGATAGGATAGCAATCAGACCTTGCGGGAGAGCGTGATGGAGAGCTTGTAGTACCAGTAGCACCGCTCTCATTTCCAGGATATTGATGTGTAAATGCGCTTCCTGGGGTTGCCATGTGCCTTGGACAGACCTGTCCAGATAATGACCCCCCCCCCCACCCTACCTGGGAGGCGTCTGTGGTCACAGTGGCAACGGGGGAATGAAGGATAAAAGGTCGCCCCTGGTCGAGATTGGATCGGAGGAGCCACCAACGTAGATTTCGGCGGCAACTTTCCGTAATCATAACCAAGTGGTTCAAGGGAAGTTCCTAATAGGACCATTGAACCGAAAGTAGCCATTGCAGCACTCGCATGTGCAGTCTGGCTAAGGGGACTAGGAGAATAGTTGATGCCATCGACCCCAATACCTGCAGAATCAGATTGGCTGGAGCTCTTGATAGGGGGAGGCAGGATCGAACTTGATTCTGCAAAACCTGAATCCTTTCTGCCCGGTAAGAAGGCGCATCCTTCTTGTGTCTAACTCTAAGCCTATAAAGGTAATACGCTGAGATGGCTGTAGCACAGATTTTTCCCAGTTGAAAGTGATTCCTAGGAAACGGCCCAAGCTGACTGTGGCCATGAGCAACTGAATTAGTAGATGCTTGGAGATGGCAGTAAGGAGCCAGTCGTCTAGATATGGAAACACTTGGAATCCTAGACTTCTCAGGTGAGCCAGTCACCACTGCCAGACACTTGGTGAACACCCTGGGGGCTGTGGTGAGACCAAAGGGCAGTGCTCGAAACTGGAAATGACTGTCTCCCAGGCGAGGCGTAAATGACTCCTGGACTCTTGACTTATCAGAATGTGATAGTAAGCGTCCTTGAGATCTATGGAGCACATCCAGACATCCTTCTCCAATAGTGGGAGAATGGACTGAAGAGTGACCATTCGGAATTTGGACTTTTTCACAAAGCGATTCAATGAACTGAGGTCCAAAATGGGCCTGAAGTCCCCTGTCTTTTTTGGCACCAAAAATAGTCTTGAGTAAGTTCCTGATCCGATCTGATCGGGGGACAGGCTGGATGACTCCTTTTTCTAGCAGCTTTGAAACCTCTATTGCTGCTTGATCCCGCTGACTGGGTGGCACGTCCGGGATTTCCCTGAAGGGGGGGCTTGATGAAGGGAATGAGATAGCCTCCGGTAATAATCCGGAGCACCCACTGGTCGCTGGTAATAGCTTCCCAAGCTTGTGGGTGTTCCGCAAGCGACCCCGACTGGCTCGGAGCTGCACAGTCGGGCACCAACTCAGGGGCGGTGGCGTGGGAGGAACCACGAAAGGAATCGCGGTCTCCAGAGTTCACGGGGCCTCTGCCACCTCTGGACGGCGTCTTCCTGAATCCCCGCCTCTAGAGGGGGATCACTGCGTGGCGCAGGGGACGACCTCTGAGTTTTCCTGAACCACATTTTCCCTCCTCTCTGGGCCTTGGGGTAAGGCCTAGAGGGAGCAGAAAAACGGGCCCCACCGGCAGTCAAGGTCTTGCCCTCCTGCTCGCACCGAGTCAGTGTGTCCTTCACCTTGGGTCCAAACAAAGAGGACCCATCAAAAGGCGTCGAAGGAAGACTTGAAAGCCTCCAGAAGGAACACAAAGCGTAACCAGGCGTGTCTCCTAAGGGCCACACCTGTTCCCGCTGCTCTACTCGCCCCCTCGGCCACATACGAGATGAGCCTCATTGACGAGTTCACAATGGATGATAAGGTAGTCATCTGGGTGCCAACAGTGTGGGCTAACGCCTCAGGTAGATTACTTGTGAGGGACTCACCTAGCTCTTTAAGGAGGTCCCTTTGGAGCCTAGTAAAATGACACCGGTAATTCAGCGACCGTAAGGTAAAGGCCGCTGAAGAAAGGGTACACTTCCCGTACCTATCCATGCTCCTGGAATCCTTATTAGGAGGGTGGATAGACGTTGAAGCCTCTGCCACGTCCTGCTGTGTGGCAGATGCCACCACCATCGCATCTACAGGAACTCCTTTCGTTAAAAATTCCTTTTGAGGCGGAGCTGAAAGGAATTTGTTGGGTCTTGCAGGCACCGGTTCCACAGAGTCAGGGTGCTCCCAAGCCCTTCGAGAAATTAAATCAAGTAACTCATCGAAGGGCGGAGACACCCAGGAGGCAGAGGGCTGGGCCCCGAAGGCCTTGAGGAAGACTGACTCCTCAGCGGAAGGGGTTTTGGCCTGTCAATCTCCTCTCTGTCTCAGAATCTCAAGGATATCCGAGAAAGAGACATCATCCGAAGATGATTTTGGGGACTCCTCCGCATCATCGAGGTCAGTGTCAGATGTGATAGACTCATCTTGGGAGTCCACATGCTTCCTCTTGCACAATTTCTTCTGTGGAGGCTCATCCGAAGCGGTTTCGGACGGACCCCCCCCCCGGAAGAAGGGAACCCCCCACAGGGGTATCCTCAGGCCCTGGGACCCCACTGTCATGGGACTGCAGTACGCCAGAAGCACCAGTCTCTAGGTCTAGGGACAGTGAGATGGAAACCTGCTGAGCCGGCAAGGACATGGCCAGCGCGCTCCTCATGGCCTCAAAGACAGGACCTCCAGACTCCATGGAGGTTACTGGCCGAGAGACCACGACGGCACTAGGAATCCCCGCAGCCGATGCTCCGAGGGGAAGACTAGGCACCGAGGCACCTAGCTCCAAGATGTTCCCCTCGGCCCCGGCTGAGGAAGTCCCGGTACCGAACCCCGAACCCGAGGACAGGGTAGCAACAATGGTCAGAACTGATAAACTCTGAAGGGGTCTTGGTTCCGACTGTACGGCTCTGCCTTGCTCCACCATCACCGACTCCAACGGCTCCGAGGAAGTTGGAGGAGGAATCGAAAGCTTCGAGGGGGGGATTGGCTCCGGGGCCGAATGGGCTGCAGCCGAGACCATTTTTGCGAAAACCGGAGACTGGAAAAGCCTCTGAATAACTCTATCCAAATCCGAATCAGATAATTTGGAGGATCTAGAGGAAATAGAAAGGGGCAGAGACGACTTCTCTCTCGGCTCAGACAAGGTAGGGGACGGCTCGAAGGGCTCCAACACTATCGGCCGGATCCGACACAGTATGAATAATGATCGGCGAAGGAGCTTTGAGCCGAGGGGAAGAGTCTGAGCTGCACACCTCCACGGCTCCGAGACCAATGGAACGAGGGAGGTGATTAGCCTCTCGATGCTCCAACCTGCGGCTCAAACTAATGGAGCCGAGGAAAGAGGCATCGAGGCAGACCCTTCGACCCTCGGCTCTGAAGTCAGTGGAGCCGAGGAAGAAGAGGTCGACCTATGCTTCTTAGTAGTCGGCTCCGACGGATTGGTCGGAGCCGACGACCTTATTTTTAGAAGCAGTAGCAGAAGATGAAGCCAAAGCATCCTCAAAGGAGGGCTTAATAAGGCCCTTCAGGATTAATTTATTTTTGCGTTCTTGAAGAACCCTAAAAGCGGAAAAGGCATGGCAAACACTACATGTCTCTAGCAAATGCTTTGGCCCTAAACAATAACTGGAAATGGCATGACTATCCGTGATAGACATGTTATAATTGCACTTAGTGCACTTTTTAAAACCAGGTTTCTGCTCTTTAGACATTTTCACCAACAAACTAATGGAATAGTGGAACAATCTAACTGCCACACAAAAACAGTACTTTACCAAAACTGTTTAAGCGAGAATAGCGAGCCCTCTGAACACAAGATTTACCTCACAAGGAGAAACAACAACAAAGGAACACAACGGGCAAAAGCCCTCTAACTTAAACGGGCTTTACCCGAGAAGAAAAAGGAATAAAACAGACAACACACTCACTCCACTAAGAAGGGCAAAGGCCCTCTAACTTAAACGGGCCTTGCCCGAAGTACCAACAGATACAAGAATGCCAATAACACTCAAACAATACACAAACTTAAGAATAGCTGTTAAAACAGCTGTTGAATGAATTTATGAGGAAACCCCAGGTCAAAAGACCAGAAAAAATAAGAAAATACACTTAGCTCCAGCCAAGTCGAGACCACGTCTAGCTAGATAAAGCGGCAAACGAGATCTGGGGAAGCAGGTGTGGTGCATCCTGGGATAGAGGGTAGCCCAGCCAATAAGAGACTTCGTTCTACTATACTAGTTGGCCGAGTCGGAGCCGATGGATCGGCTCTGAACCCATCAGTTATGAATGTAGGAGAGATAGGATCCCATTACATCACTTGTTCCCATAACAAGTGTCCAGGCTTTCCTTAAAATATTTAAACTAGTACTTGCTTTAATGTAATTTGGTAGTCTGTTCTATGCATCAGCTGCTCTCTAAGAGAGCCAATTAGTACACTTCTCATTCCTATAAAATCTTCTACATAGGTTGTGTGATGATTCTCTACTACTTTTTGATAACCCCAAACATTCCCAGAGGTAGTTGTCACTAAATGCCCTATATACCTGAATAAGAGGTGAATGCTATTGAAATTGTGACTTGGAGAGTGTGGGAGAGACATTGTTATTTATAAGGTTTAAAATGGATTCCATAAAGTATTTATTGAACTGGGTTGGAATATCATCTTTGGTATTGGATAAGCTTGGGGTGGAGTGATGGTTTCCTCTGGATGAAGAATTTTATTTATGGTGGACCAAAACGTTTGGGGATTTTTTTTTTGGTGCTTTATTTGGATGTTATTATAATAGTCTTTTTTTTTGTCTTGCCTTATTTGTTTTTGGCTGAGTTTCTAAGCTCTAGGTATTTTTGATGATTTGCAGTGTTTTTTTCTGTAACAAGTGAAAAAGAACAATGTCAATAGATAAAGTCAATAGGTAAAGTATTCACAAGTTGCAATTCATAGAGATGACATTAAACACACACAGTACACTCTTTGGAACAGAGATGACTAGATAATATAGACTACATACATCATACAGGTATACAAATATTTGAAGCACAGGCACCAATATACCAAAACACTTGTTCTCATAACAAGTGTCCAGGCTTTCCTTAAAATATGTAAACTAGTACTTGCTTTAATGTAATTTGGTAGTCTCTTCTATGCATCAGCTGCTCTCTAAGAGAACCAATTAGTACACTTCTCATTCCTATAAAATCTTCTACATAGGTTGTCTGATGATTCTCTACTACTTTTTGATAACTCCAAACATTCCCAGAGGTAGTTGTCGCTAAATGCCCTATATACCTGAATAAGAGGTCCTCTTAGATATCTATAAGAGACACTGCACAAGTTCAGAAGTTTTAGTCTTTCATAATAATTTAAATTTTCACATTCATGGATGCCCTTGGTATATTTCCACTGTACACTTTCCAGTTTACTCATACTTTTTTCGTATAAGGTTTCCATATTGTTATTCCATACTAAAGTTCGGTCTGATGTAAGTAACAAACAATGACTTCATCACTTCTGATTTCTTTGACATTATAAATCTTTTATACAACCTCATTAACCAATTGGTACCCAGGTCCTTAAACGAGTCTACTGTTTTAATCACTGTGTACTGTATTAAATATTCACCTTTCAATGTCTCCTAAATCTCATATGCTTAGTTTTTGATGTATTTATCAGCATATTATTCTCCTTTCCCCAACTGGCCAATTTAGTGAAGTTCTTTTCCAGACATGCCTTATCTGTATCACATGTAATCAGTTTACCCAATTTCAGGTCATCTGTATATAGACTGAAGAACACCTCAAATGAAAAAGTTAGGTCTGAAAGATACAATCTAAACAAGTAGTGGCCTAGGACTGAGCCCTGTGGGGCACCCTGACTGTAACCAAGAATTTCATTTGTCCAGTTGCTGTCTGATACTTGCCATGCTCTATTTGTAAGTCATGCAGCTATCCATCTTAAGAATACATCAATACCTAGTTGTTCTAATTTACTGATCAGTGTTTTGCGTATGACCCTGTCAAATGCTGAAGTGAAATCTATATATATTACCTCACAGTACAATTTTTCATTGATAGCTGATATTATATTGTTAAAGTTACAGGTGGGAATAGATCTGTTCCTAACATATGCATGCTGATATATGGTTTCAAGTCCCAACCCATCCAGTTCTGACAATAAATTATCCAGTATTACCTTCCCCATTATTCTTCCACAACATGAAAGTCGACTTAAGGGTCTATATGACTCTGGGTTTGTCCTACTCCTTTTTCCCTTAAAGAAAGATGTAATACGCACATGTCTCCAATCTTGAGGAATCTCTCCATATTTATATGACTTACTGAATAATAGATATAATGGTATCTGCCCTTTTTAATTTCTCCAAATCTTTTGGGTTTCTAATACCATGACAGGAATGGACCCCATTTCTAAGTCAAAGTATGATTAAAGTTCATGAAATTAGTATTGTTTCAGTCTTTGATGTCAGCCAAAAGTGGTGTTCGCAGCACCTGCAATGTGCCCAGTAATGCCTCCTTCTGCAACTCGTATGGAGTTACATGTACTGGTAACATATCTAAATATGATTGTAGATTCTTTTATAAGACCCATTGCTCCTACTACTATTGTAACTGTCTGGGTATCTTTCTTCCACATTCTCCTCATTTCTGCCTGCAAATCCTGTCCTTTCTGTCTCTCTGTACCCAAGACACTGTAGTCACTGGGTGCAGTGATTTAAATGATCGATGCTACTTTTGCCTTCTTTTCATGGACCACTATATCTGGTTTTCTCGCATCTGTCTTTTGTACTGTGGGTAATGGGTGATCCCATGTGGTATAGACTTCATCATTTTCTATGATGCTTTGTGGCTCATGTTCCCAGCATTTTTCAGCTACTTCAATATTATAATGTTTGCACATTCCCCATGCAACAGTCTTGCCACATTATTATGCCCTTCAGTATACAGTCCCCTCTGCCATTAGTATATCATAACCAGCAACAAGGTATGTGACTGTTTCCAATTCTGTTTTAGAAAACCCGCATTTGTCTATTTCTCCAACATGTTCAATGGACTTTGTAAACAGACATGTATTTAGCCCGCTATCTTGGGCCACCAATATTAACCTTTCATCTTTTGGTTTGAATTCACCTGTCCTTAACCATTCCTGTGCTCGATCCTGATCAACATGACGTTTTTCCAGGAGCTTTCTATACTTGCAACTATTATTTATGCATTTTCAACATTTCTTGTATTCTCATCTGATCCTTCACCTTATATTCTTTCTTTTATTTTTTGGCACATTCACTTGCTGCCTGATTTTTATCTACTTCTGGTTTGATTTCCATTTCTGCTTGACGCCGATATGTTTCTGCTAGACTAAGCAGGGAAATCATCTTAGAATTATTCTCCTCATGTTTCAAAATTTTCACTACGTTTGGGTCTTGTGAGGTCAGCAGATATGTGTGCAGTCTCACGACTGTTGACATATACATGTAATCAATTTCTAGGAGGCCCATACCTCCTTTGGAACAGGAAATACATAATCTTGGTATGCACTGATTTTTTATAAATCATTTGATGAACATGAAGCATCCTTCTTGTTTTCCTGTCTAATCTAGCCACCACCTTTTGGGACCAGTCAGTCACTCCAAAACTGTAAGTTAGGACAGGAAGAGCAAATTGGTTTATAACATGGATTTTGTTCTTAGATGTAAACACTGTTTTCAGAATTAATCTGTCTTCTAAAATATTCCTTACTAAGTTTTATTCACACTTGTTCATATTTTATTGTTGATCCTTCATCATTTCCCAAATATTTATAAACTCCATCTTGCTCAAGTTCTTTTATATCACTTTCTTGTCCCAAACTGATGTTTTCTTGGTGCTCCAGCTTTCCTGTTTTAAAGGTTGCTTTTGCATATTTATTAAGACCAAATGACATTCTTATATCATCTGAAAAAGTTTTGACTACTTGCAGTTGTGCTTTCAGTTCCTCATCCGATGAGCTATACAATTTTAAATCCTAGACAAAGTAAAGATGAAAAGTCTTCACACCTTGTTGTTTTCTAGCAACCAAATTATAGCCATGGCTTAATCCATTAAGTAGACAGCTTAATGGGTTAAGGGCAAGACAGAAAAGCAGCAGTGACAGAGAGTAACCCTGGAATATCCCCTTTGAAATTTTATCCATGGGATAATAATTTGTCCTTTATCATAGCTTAATTGCAAAGTGGTATGCCACTGTTTCATGGTCACTGTAATGTAATTAATCAGTGTAGGGTGTATCGTATAGATTTTTAAGCACTCTTTTTATCCACGAATGTGGGATACTGTCAATGTTTTTTGTAGTCAATCCATGCCATACTTGGATTCTTCTGCTTTTTAAGGGTCTCCACTATAACTTTATTTGGCAACAAATGATCCTTTGTTCCATATGACTTTCTTTTATTACCGTTTTGTTCTATTGCCATGATTAAATTTTCTTCTAAATAACTATAAACTCTGTCGGTATCCGTTCATATGTATAGTTTGTACGTCTTCACAAGGCAAGTTATTGGTTTATAATTTTTAGGATAACTTGCAGGTTCACTCTTAAGTAGGAGCATTTTTTTCTGTTGTTAACCAGGCTGGCATCTGTTCGTGGTGCGCATATAAATAGTTCTTACTCATGGCTAAATCTTCATGCAAATATTTTAATACTTCTAACCAGAAGTTAGGTTCTGCATCTGGGCCTGGGGTTCTCCAATTAGAGGCTTTTCTTAATTTTGTTTCATTGCTCTGGCTGTTACTTCACCCCATTTCATATCCTGTACCTTTGAACTTTTTATTCTTTCTTTTACTTCTTCTATCCACTGGCATCTTTGTAATGTTCCACAGGATCTTAATAAATACTACTACAAAATGTATCTATTTCTTCTTTTTTTGGGTGGTCTTTCAATTCATTTTATCTTGTTTCCCAATTTTCTACAAAACTTTTTTGGGTTATCAATAAATTGCTTATTTTGTATTTTCCTTTATATTTATCAATGTATCTTCTAAGTTTTTCCACCTGTGCTGACATTTTCACTTTATTTGCGATAGTGCAGGATAAATCCTGACCCGTTATAATACCGCACACTGATTTTATCACATCTATCTCTCTGAGTATTTTTGCTAATCTGTTTGGTCTTCTATACTCTTCTAACAGTGACACTTCCTGTCTTAATTGCTTTATAGTTTTCTCTATTCGATATTTCCCCTTCCTTTCCCTTACTACCCTGTGTTCCTGTGGTAGACTTTTATCTGTTATTAATTTAGCTACGCAGTAATATATCCTGCTTACCTGGATCTCTATGGACAGCCCCAATTTACTGTGTTCATTTGTTTTATCAACCTTTTGCAGTCTATTTCTTTTATTGATCTTAATATATCCATCTCTATTAAATCCAGTAACTTTTCTCTTTGCTCATTTTCTTCTAAACTGAGAGCATATTTTTTGTTCTCCATTTCCTATGGGCAGTCTATAGAAAGTTCTATAGCATCTTCCTGTGGCATTTTCTCTTCAATTTCATCCTGTGTCTTCCATTGCTCTGTCATATGACAACTCACTGGCCTATCACTCAACATTGACTCCATCAGAGTTGCCACAGTTTCCTGTTCCTTCCTTTGCTGTCCAACTTTAAGTGAACATTTATACTGGTTTCCTTTGAAAGGCCCCAATATATCTTCATATGGCAACAGACCTATTGCTTCCCATTGCACTGGATTCTCCTTAATTTGGATGTCTATTGCTCTATCCTGCTTCACTTTGTAGGTACTCCAAGGATGCTTCACTTTGCAGGTACTCCATAACCTCAGTTTCTATTTCTTTAACTTCTCCATTACTAATCTCTTTTTCTACTTTTCTTCTTTGTCTTCCTATTTTTGTATTGTAAAGTTTGCCATGTCTGGATTCCTTTGCTTGTATTTCCCCTTTGGTGCTGCTCTTTTTGTATTCATTAGTTTTGCTGTCTCCTTTGCACAATATTACACCATATTACATCTCTTTCTTTCTCATGGTACTGTAGTTCTTGCTGAAGTGTTTTCAGGTCTTGGTGTGATTATAGATGATGACCTTAAATTTTACTTGCATATTCAAAATAGCATAAAAAACTTATCAACAATTAGGAATGTCCTACAGGCCACTCGACACTAGCTACCTTCTCCCATTTCTCTTGTACAGTGCACCCATCCTAATCAATCTTCAGGCTGCTGTTAAGATTTCCATTGCTAGCAAACTCCAGTAAAGCAAATTTCAATATCTTTTCACTAAAAAAAATGAAACTGAAGTAGTCTCGGTTTTTTTAGTGAAAAGATTTTGAAAATTGCTTTATCAGGGGTGTGTGATTTGGGGTACATAGCAGTAACTTTTTCTTTTAGGGTTTAGTAGTAGCTGAGAATAATGTTGCCATCTTTCAACTGAGGAAAAAGCTTCTTGCATGATATGAAGGAGTTGAGGCAAGTAATTATGTGCACATATAAGTGTAGAATCATCAGCATATTTTGTAAGACAGGCTGGACCTATGGAGGTATAGAGGTCACTGATAAAGATATTAAAGAGGAGAGGACCAGGGCAAAAGCCCTAGGGTACACCAGAGGGGACCTGCAGGTATGGAGGAGTATTCTGCCATTTTACATACTGGAGTCTGACAGTTAAATAGTCCAAGTTGAGACAGTTTATACTGAAGATTGGGATGAGAAACTTTACTGAAAGCTTTTGACAGGTCATGGAATAAGGAGAAAACAAGTTTGCCTGAGTCCCTGTATTTGTTTATGGTGTCAGTGAATGACAGTAGGGCAGTAGTTGTACTGTGTGTTAGGCAGACACCATGCTGGGTGACTGTTACGAGACGTTCTTGTAGTAGATAGTGCAGGAGTTGCGTATGAACTCACCTTTCAAGAAGTTTTGTGAGAGGTAATAATACTGTAGTAAGCTGAAAGTTAGAGACTTCAGCCAAGATGCCACCTTAATGAAGAGGATTACTACAGAACTTTTTCCATAGAGAGGGTACACAAGATTCAGATATTGATCTAATGATGAGGCTGGAGACAAGATGTGCGATGGCTTCAGCAGCTATCTTTTAAGTATTTAGGTGGGAGGCTGTTAGCTGCAGTCGAGCAAGGTTTGAGTTTAATTTTTTTTTTTTTTTTTAATCACTGATGTGGAGACAAGTGGAGCTTGCTAGCAATGGATATACAGGGTAAATTAGCTTCAGTTGGGAATGCTGGGGTGGGGGGAAAAAGGAAGTGATAGTGCGTACGGTGTATGGAGAATGTTGGTTTTGGTCTCGGCTATTGTTTTCTGAATTACTAGGACTGGGTGTTATTGAGAGGGTGGAAAAATTTGGGAGGTAATGCTTTCTATCAAGTAGATATTGAATAAGGCTGTAATTTCTAGTGGAGAGCTATTATGAGAGGTTGAGTTCCTTGTTTGAAACTGGATGCAACAGGTTACATATTCAGGTCCAGAACTTTTGCGGTCATTTTTTGTGTTGAAGTTGGAGCTGGCAATAACACTGTTTTTTTTTTTTTTTATCTAGGTTAACTTTTTTTTTTTTTTTTTTTTTTTTAACTCAGACTGTGCAATTTTCTATAAAGCTGCAGGTGACAGGGAGTTTTAAGTTTAAGCCATTCTTTCCAAGCTTCATCTCCGTTAGACAATGTTGCCTTTGTCTGGGTAGTCAGTCATGGCGTGTTGTTAATTTTCACTCTTTTTGCAGAGTAGGGTATGACTATTTAAAGCATTTAAGAATAAGGTACTAAAAATACTAACTGCCTCATCGAGTGGAAGAGTTTTTTTTAGGACAGACCAAGTAAAGGCTTTCAGGGTATTGCTGAAAGAGTCTATATTGACCTTAGAACAGTGTTGAGTTGTTTAAATCGGTGAGTGTTAGGATGGTGGGTGGTATTTCTATGGTTAAAAGCTGGAAGGTGGTTGCTAAGTGAGTTTGGATAGGTTCCAGAAGTTGTAAATTTACTAGAGTCAGAGACAAGTATCTATTCTAGAATTGCACCTTTACTGCTGGTATTAATAAATCTACTGTGTTTTGATAAATTGTGTGTAACCATAAAGGTCTATACTAGCCGAGGAAAAGTTTGATGTGAAGTTTTGCCAGTCAATATTTACATCTCCTAGTATTATTTTTTCATAAGGTATATAATTAGTTTTCCAGAAGAGGATTTATTCTAAAGTTGTTATATTATTCTAGAAGGAATATAGACCATAACAAATTATAACTTTTTTATTGTTAAACTTTAGTAGTGATACTAGTATTTTGGCATTTTGGGATGTTGTGTGAATAGGGAGAGAGTGAGTGTATAAACCTGGATAAATTAAGGCTACCCCTTCTGCTTTCTTGTATGGCCTATCAGATCTGATAATACCACAGGCTGGAGGGAGTATTTCAAAATCTTTAATGTTAGGCTTAAGCCAAGTTTCTGTGATGGCAAGAATATCTGAATGAGGAAGTCAAAGCTAGAATCAGAGGGGCTGCAGCCAAATGGCCCAGTTCATCAGTGTGTGACAGAAGAATGACAAAGAAGTTAAAAGGTAAGGAGTATAAAGCAGCGGTGCATCCGATACTGCTGAATGATATAGAAACATGGGCAGTTGAGGAAGCTAGAGGTGATGAAGCTGAAGTGTCTGGGATGGGTGGCAAGATTCACAAGGTTGGACAGACAAAGAAATGAGGACATCAGAGCAGAAGCCCATGTAGTCCCAACTGCAGTGAAGGTCAAAAAGAACAGATTACATTAGTTTGGGTACATATGCAGGAAAACAGGAGCCAATCTAGTGAAGGACAAGATTTGGGCAGATGAGAAGAAGGCAAGAGGAAATACAGAATGGATAGATTGATTGCATGAGAGAAGACCAGCAACAGTCAGGTATGACTGTCAAGGTAGCAGAGCAGAACTGAATTGAGAGAGATGGTGAGAGTTGACTTGACACCCTGACCCTCTGTAGAAGAATGGGAAAAAGGAGAGGTGATGATGATGAAATGACATGGATATCCAAGATACAGGAGAATAACACACAAATTAGCCAAATGGGTATTGTTCCAGACAAATCAGAAAATATTACTTTTGTTGGGAGTATGTCAATTAAACTGAAGGTCTTCTGTCAGTTTCAATCACCCCTGACTTTTCTGC
The DNA here is from genome assembly GCF_019279795.1 of Protopterus annectens. Taxonomy (NCBI): domain Eukaryota; kingdom Metazoa; phylum Chordata; order Ceratodontiformes; family Protopteridae; genus Protopterus; species Protopterus annectens. The sequence continues at coordinate 1,278,373,232 of NC_056728.1, forward strand.
TAATATGATCCAATGGAATCTGGGCACTACAGCAAAAGACAAGACCTGAAGATGACTCTCCTGTCAAGCTTAACTACAAGGGAACCCTTGTATGGTACTTGAACATTTTGCTGCATTGTCAAGGACTTAAAGTATAAAATTATACTCTTCTCAGCCCTCGGGGTGCATAAAAGTTAGTTTTGGTCTTTCTTCTCTAAATAATGCACTGAGAGAGAATGGAAGGAAATTTCTCAGGAATCGTTCTTGCTATGGGATGGAGAATAGGAGAATGCAGCCACCATGAAAGTCCCATTTGTTCTGCTGCCTGAAGTAGAAGGGAGGAGAACTACATTCTACTGCGTGACAGAAAGATCAGTCTCTAATTCCCTAGTTCTGTAAGATCCAAACCTGGCACACTTTTTGAATCAGCAGCACCAGAAGGAGGGGAGAAACAGCTCAGAGTTTACCAGCATGTTTAGTTCACCCATAATGTGAATTTCTGAGAAAGCATTGCCCTTTTGAACAGGGGGTATGACAATGTATGCCTTGCTATGTTTGGCAGCCATATAATGGACTGGTTGTCAAAGACCAGATTAGAAGTGGCTAAGGAGGCAGCTTCTACTCAAAGACTTTCAAGGCCAGGAGCATTGTTCATAAATCCCATGGGATGATTGAGTGCCCCCAGTCCATGAAGAATATGTTCCTTCTAGCTGCTTTAAGGTGAGTTCTCCAAACAGCAGTGAAATATCCAGCATAGAGCAGCTGCACAAGATTCAGATGCAGAGGAAAATGGTCGACTCATAGGAGGGTGGGGGCTTGTTCACATCTCCAGATAATGACAATAGGGGTTTCACCCCTGGTGAATCTCCATGACTATCAATCATGTGATGACACTGCAGCCAATGGCACTTCAACTAATGCAATATCTGCATCCCAAGGTGTGGGGTTGACACCAAGAAGACAGTGGATGCTACTATGCCAATAAGGTCTGAGCTTGGATGCCAAATACATATCTTCCCTCACCACTAAATAGCAAAGAATGAGTGGAAAGTATCCAACTTCATGCTCCTGAAAGTAATCTTCTAAGGTGGGATAAGAAAGGATTTTTCTCAGCTTATGATCACTTCAGGGAATGCAGCCAATACCTTGGCAAACAGCCTATGTGCACAGAAACGTGCACATGGCAGCATTTTCCACTGAAATTGGCACCCTCCCAGATTAAAAAGAATGAACACCCTGCACAGACCTGAAAATAATAATGTGGTCGGAGACATCGTCCATGCCCACTGATACCATGTTTGTGCCTTGCACCTGTAGGTTCATGGCACCTGGAGAGTTACCATTTCTAACTTGAGTCAGAGATGTGTTCATTAAAGTTGCTGAGATCCAGGATGGTATATACGCCTTCAAACCTATTCAGATAGTACAGGACAGGGTAAGATATTAACCATTACAACAGAGTTTTGAGGAACAGTCACCATAGCAGAAATCATCATAATACAGACTTATCCCATTTATTTTGCTTTCATCCTGATCAGACTATTACACAGCAGTAGCTTACACCCTACACACAGGCTCACACCGGCCCTGTGTCTGTGTTCTGTGGAGTCTCACTAGGAGTGAGTAGCAGTTCTAAAATGCCAACACTGTCTGCCAACCACAAGAAGTTGTTCAGTATGTGCTGTGAAACTAGAATTAACATTTCAACAGTCTTTAGCTTTGGCCCATGGATTTCTGAGATGCCAGTGTTGTTTGGCACGTGGCACCAGAAAGATACAGGAAGATGTTGCTCTCACAGCTTTCAGGAAATGCCTTATGGTAATTCTCTCTCTTTTTTTTTTTATAGGGTCCCTTTTTCTTTCTGCTTCATTTGAACTTACCCAAGTGTCCTTGTCCATCACCTGGCCTACCAACTGCTCATGAACTAGCTGTGGCCAACGTGAAATCTAAGCACATATGGGGGGGGGGGTGATGCTTCCACTGTTTTTTTTTCATTTATGACTTATCTCTTTATCCCTAGTTCCCTCCATTTCTCATGTAATGTTGGAGGGCTGCTCCTCTCTGTGGAACATGCCTCCCTACAGGGAACATCTAGACAAATGTCCCCCTTATCCTCGTCAGACTTTCCAATGCCTCAGACATCCATGCCACTGAGTGAACCCTGGCCACCTGGACTGTAGTTAGAGGTTTATCCCTCTACACCACTGCTCTGGTTAGTAATCCATTGATGCTGAAAGTCTGTAATAATTGCCTGAGTATTCATTTGATTTTCTTTTGCAGGGAAGACTATCATCTAAATTCAGACTACTACTATCCCTAGAAAGATTATTATTCAGGTATTTTGAGCAGACTGTTTGTAATTTACTGTTATTCCTGGGGAGTGAAAGTGTGTACCTGTGCCATGCCTTTGACAATGTCAAACAACTGGTCAGACAAGAGAAGATGATGATGTTTTGCTTTGCTAGGTGTGTGAGCAGTGGAACTAAATATCTGGTAGACATTCAGGGGGATGCAGATAGTCTAAATGGCAGAGATAAGCACAGAAAAGGTACTATACTATTTAAAACCCGAAATACATCTTGCGAATCATATGGGATATGAAAGTAAGACTCTTCCATGTTTAGAGTTGCCATGTAAGAACTATATTCTCTGTAAGGAAGATAAGTTTTTAGAGTCACCATCCAGAAAGACTCTGGGGATATTCAGAAACAAACAGCACAGTGTTTTAAATGAAATAGTTAGCTAAGTAGTGCTCAGAGGACTGGGTGATTTACAGACCTATGCAGCATGATCTTGCTAGCAAGAGAAAAAGCACAGTATGCATCTCATGTAAACGATCTCAATGATATGTGAATGAGTGTCAACATGTTAATGACAGCCATCGCACATGCAAATGACAGAAATCAAACATGGTAGTATGATTCAGAAACACACAAAATCAGCACAAGTGCTATGGTGATTACCTTACCTGAACACCATTATTTCTTAGCAAACAAGAGTATCACTCACACTAAGATGTTAGGAGTAGCATCTGCTGTAGGTGATCAGCCTGTGATAGTGGTCGTCTTGGGAGTGAGTGTCTGTTGTATTGCACGTCACTGCCCTCAGTGTCACACAGTGATCCACCAGTAGCTGTCTCATCATCACCTCCAAAAACAGGACATTACTGCCCACAGTACAGCATGAAAAATGTTTCCTGTTAATGCTAATGTCTAGACCCAGGAGAAAAGGCAACCATGTACAGTGGAGACAGTAAAACCATCTCTGTATTAGCCCGAGCCATATCTGTAACCTTGACACATGATCATGCAATATGCATTCATCTCAGAATGGCCAGTTTAACCAGCTGTGTCAGCATGGATGCACTAACAGTTGCCATCTGGAACACTAATGGTCTCAACAGGCATGTTACTTCCAGTCTCTAAATGCCATGTTCCTCTGCAGCCACTGCAGAATATCCTCTCAACTCCCTGCAACAGTTTCTAGTTCTCATACAGGACACAAAGAACACTCATCTCTGAAACAGCATATGTACTTACTTTCTGTGCCTGGATCTCTGACCTGCACATCCACTGATTAATGCCAAGGATGACATCCTGGTTTGGGAAAGTCCTTTAATCATGGTGATTATGGTCAACTACATGTGCCAGTGCATCAGCATCATCGTCAGTCACCTATAACTTGCTGACAGGCATGCTCCAACCTGTTGTGCGGATTCCTTTTCCAGTGGAACCTGTGACTGCATACACGTAACATACCTGCAGCAGTGCTGAATCATGTGTGTAACTTCTATCATCATGTAACACACAGACTACTACATGCCAATCCTATATACAGTCTGTGAAATATATGTGCTTTGTGATGCAGATTGTCATTGCTGCAGCACTGAGATCCATGGATGAAATAAATACACATGCTCTTGTTTGAGTAAACCATTCACCACTGCATATCACTGCCCTACAGGAATGACTCTCGCGAATACTCATCTGGGGTGACCCTACTGAAGTTTAGGCAGCTGTCACCAGCCCAGCTACTTCATCCATGCCACCTTCAGATATGGGGGAGTGGTTCAACAACTTTTCACAGTGAGGGATACCATGAATTCCTCCATCTATACGAGTTGCCTGTGTTTGTAGTTTGCCTCCAGTGTTCAAACTCTCTCACTCTGTATCAGTGTTTGTATGCATAACTGTACATTCCAACTGTGAGTTGTCTTTGTATTGCTCCCAGTACCCTTAAAGTGGCCACAGCTTTGTGCACTGATATAGCTTATCCATCCTGTGCTGTACCTGTGCCATAGTGTGGTGGCTATCAGCATGCTTGATACCCACTGGAAATCTGCAGCTAAAACAGTCTTTGACTGGTGTACTGAAAGACCAGTATCCCCCATACCAACGCAAGCTGTTTGTGGGTATATAGCTTGGTGTGTTTTCATCCACACAACAGGACAATGACCGAGCCTGACACTGTTCCCTGTATCCTGTCAGGTTGAGGAATCATCCCATCAGGAGTGCAACCTATCCTCTCTGTCACCTGTCCTCCCTGACATCTGCACTCTGTCAGGTTGAGGCCCCAACCCCATCCCAAACAGGACTGTAACTCGGCTTGTCCTGTCTGTCCCCAGTGTCCTGCCACATTGAGCCCCCCCCAACCCAGACTGACAATCCTCTGTTATGCAATGTAAACTTACTCTTTCCACTGCTGTGTGACAGAATCTGTTACTACTATGTCCCCCTTGTATGAATACTGCAGTCCATTATCTGTTACCACATCAGCTGTCAATTTGCCTGTATGGCAGTATACTCTGATATCCACTGTATTCTAACTCTGTGTTGTTTGCTGTAACTCAAATCTCCCTGCAAAATTGTAACTGTAGTTTCTGTAGACCTAAAATGGGGTTCACAGCACGGTTAGTATGCTAATGAGGTGATTTACTGGGATTGTCCTAGAATTGTGCCAATAATGTGATGGGTTCTCAACCAGTACGTACAATGGGGCCCATTCCTTCAAGTTCATGCACTAGGAGGTCATGTAAGGTATGAAGACCTGTGAAGCCTATCCAAGGAAATGTACTACAAGTAAGGAGCAGTGTGTTACCCTTCTGCCAGGTGTGCCATTTTGTAAGTGAGGCCATCAATTAGGGGATGTAAGACTGTATAATCTATTATTAATATCATTCTGCACTGCACAACTGACAATGTGGATCACACTACTGTTAATGGGCATCTTGCTCACCTGCTGTCCATTGATGTACATACCATGGTGTCCATAACACATGGCGAGGAATCCAGTCTGCCTTTTTTCCATGGAGCTGACCTAGTGAGTGGACATGATCTTTGCTGGCACAGATTCTGGCAGTGCTCTTGCCTGGTGCTGCACAGGGATCACCAGGAGCACCTACTGGAGTACTATGAGGGCCACTTTTAAAAGCTAATGTCTGGCTCCAGCTTGCCCCGGCAGTGAGCACTGCCATTACAAATACAGTATGAAGAGGAGGACAGACATTCATTTGTGCATTGTCACTATACAATAAGCCTAGTGCTTGAAGCTAAAGTTGTTCTTTTTCTGTCAGGGATATGCTGTGCTCATTATAGTTTGTTTTATACTTTACAATGTCACAAGACAGTGAAGAAAAATCACCTGCTGGAGGAAGCAAGCCAGGATATCTGGAAAATGCAGTGCATTGCTGGCAGTAATGTAATATTTTAATAACCTGAAGTGACACATTTGTGTCTTTTTCTTTTTTATATGCTCCATTTCCCTTTTTATTAGTTTGCTTTGTTGTTTAGATTTTTTTCTATTTAGCATACAATTTTAACACGCTGTACAACACATAACTGCACACCCGTATCTGTGACTTTTTTGTTTTCCATGGTTTTATTATTTTGTTTTGATATTTTTTTCCATTTAGTGTAACATTAGTAAACTGTCTAACAAAACTGCACAGCTGTAAGTGTTGACTTTCTTTTCTCATTTATTGCATTTTTTATATTATTTCCCTGTAGGATCACCATGGTGCTGGCAGAAATAAGCCAGCAGTCTCCAAGCTCTGTACCAAACACAGTGCCAACCACCGAGTCCTCATCAGTCCCTATACTTGTCGCTCTGCAGGACTTTGAAGAACCAGCCTGTGGAATGTGTCCTGAAGGCTTGATGTTGGCGTCTGTTGCCTTTTCTGTGAGTCAACATGCTTCCTCTTGCATGATCTCATCCATGGGGGCTCCTCAGTGGGTACATCCGAAGACTCATAAGAGTGGGTATCCTAAACTGGGGTTTCCTGTGGCTTCCCTGCCAGGGGAGGTGGTCTGTGGCAGCTGTAGCTCAGGGGAAAAAAACTGGGGTTCCCACGTCGGCAGAATGCTTCCAGAAGTGAGAGCCCTCTGTATCACACAGAAAGCAGGTCTGCCCAAAGAGGGATGGGAGCCCAGAACCAAGAAGGACAACCTCAGTACCAGGGTCACACCCCACTCCATCGAATCTGCTCCCAAGGATGGAGCCTCGAGCTAGATTGGTGTAGAAGAGGCTACCGGCACTGAGGACAGAACCAAAGGACCACACAGAACCATGCCCCAAACTGAGGAGCCTGCCGCCCAATCATGAGATTGAGGAAGGACCGGTTCAGCAGGAACCAAGGACCAAAGGGACAGACCCAGAGCCTCAATGTCCCAGAGCCTCAATGAGGTCCGCTACAGCTGCGGAGATGTGGGGCGGGGGGTTCCAAGAAGGACGTCGGAGCAGAAGGCTTCAGAACTGAGATGGTCAAAGGAGGAGAATATGATGGAGTCAGTGGAGAGGTCAACCCAAGTCCTGCAGGAGGATGGGTCTTGGAAGACATGGGTATCCCCCTGGCTGCCAACCGCTGATCCACAAGATGCACCACATCAAGTTCAGAAGGGCTCCTGGTGAATCTAGTGGATACTCTGGACAGGGAGTCAGGACGATCTAAAAACGGGCTATACAGTTGGCCTAAGAACGAGTCTATGGATGGGGAGTATCCGTTCCATGGTGCATGATCTGGCAGCACCGATGTCTCGAGTTTAGAGACAGGAAGGAGTGGTGTCAAATCCAGTGTTGCTGTAATAGAGTTTGGTGCTGAAGGGACACTCAGAGCTCAAACGGGAGGTTCAATCATCACTGCAGAGACTGGCACTGAAGGCATGCACTGTGCCAAAATGGCCACAGGTGCCAAAGTCGTAGCAGGTGTGGTGAGGTCTATAGTCAGTGCCGGAGGAAGCACTGAAGCTGGCGATGAAGCCAGCACTGATGTAGCAATAGCTGAAGTGCTCGGAGCAGATGAGAATGGTCCCGAAGGGGCAGGCTTCTGCGCCAAGGATAACTTCTGAATTTTTGGGATCTCAGGCTTACCCTGGTCACCCGAGGGTGAAGAGGGAACTGAATGGGGCCTTTTCTTAACTTTCATAGGAGGGGTTGAGACCTCTGTCACAGAAAGGGCCTCTGAAAATGGAGATTTTAGTAGTCCCTTCAAGGTTAATTTATTCTTACACTCGTTTAGAGTGCATTGGCCAAAACTCTGGCAAATCCAACAGGGAGGCTGCAACGAAAAGGTGGGGCACCCCCAAACAATAAACACAATCATCATGAGCGTCGCTATTAGGTAGTTTACCATTACATGAGGTACAGTGTTTGAAACCAGCTATATCCTTCTTATTGGACATCTTGAGAAGTAATCACAACAATTCAAACTTCAGAAGAAAGAAACTCTAAATTCCTAAGACAGGAATGATTTAAACACACACAGAAAATATAAAACAAATCCAATATCAAAAACACACCAGTAGAAAAAGCAGAGAAGGTATACGAAATATGGTATTCAGGGAATAGCACAAGGGTAAAGAGAAAAGGCCGTACCAGCAATGGTACTGAAAAGGTTACCAAAGGGTAGAAATAGAGAGAAAAATATCTAACACTACTGTAACTTGGCAGGAATAAACTATAGTTCACAAAATTTTAGAAACAAACTAGTTTAGACACAAATATCAAATACATTTTCCACTTAGCTAAGAGCTCAGCTGAAACGCGGCTTTACGGCTACACGGCAAATGAGATCTGTGGTAACAGGGAAAAGGGCATTGTGGGTAGAAGCTTAGTTCAAGAGTTTTTGGTTGGCATGAGCTTGGTAATAGGCCGACTCAGTTCCGAAGGCTTGGAACTGAACCCACCCATGATTAATGGAAAGAAGATTAACAACAGCAGATCAATAGTTGTACCACATTAAGCAAAACAGCAATGTTAAAGGCATGGCAACACACAGGAAGTTTACCATTCAGCGATACATGTAGTACAATCACACTAGCATAGAAAATAGCACAGTACACATTGCATGGCATGCAAACAACCACGTAATGACATGCAAATTAGTGCCAACATACTAATATGTGCTACTATGTACGCAAATGACAACAGCAGATATGATGGCACAATTTAAAGATGTATAAAACATCAGAGTGCACCACAGCAATCAGTTTATCCATAAACCTACATATCTCAGTGAACAGGTTTAACACTAGTGCAAAGATGGGAGGAGTACTATTTACTTTAGCTACTCAGAATGTGTTAGCAGCTGTAATGAAACCCACTTCTTTGTGATGTTGTCTTCTGCCACTCTCTTTGTCACAGAAGAGTCATTGGGCAGCTGACATACTGTCATCTCTTGAAATAGGACATAGCTGATTGGGACTTTGATGAACACAGATATCACAGGTGAGATGGCTGACTGGTGCAGTCTTCACATGGGATCAAGGGGGATGCATGGAATGTTTATCCCAGCAGGCACGAAGAGTTGCGTATCAAATGTTTGCCATAGAGAGCTTTCAGTGTCCAGCAGGGGATGTGGTAACTTTGCAGGCTTCAGTCTTATGAGTCCTTCACTATTTTGTAGATGTGATACTAGTTCTTGTTTCACAGCCTTTCAGTATTCAACTAGAACCATGCCAGGAGTTTTGCAGGCCTCAGCCTCATGAACCCTTTACTACTTCCTAGATGTGATGCTAATGTATATGGAAGGGCAGCTGTTTGCACTTATTTTTAAAATCGTTTTTTTCTCAAAGCTTGCATTTTATCTGTCTTTGGCCTAGCACTCTTATGTGGGGTCATTTACTGCACTGTTATAACTTGTTGATACTTGTTAACCTCTGCTATCTCTGAAAAAACAAAAAAATCTTGCTTTTTTCCCACTTTTCTGAGATTTAAAAAAGTTCAGTTACAGGCTTGCTGTTCTTGAACTGTTTGTAAGTTTCTGTGAGGCCATTTTTTGATTGGGCTAAAGGAAAGTCTCTCTGTTGATCAGTGGCAGTGAAAAACATTGAGCAGCCTGCCTGCCCCTGTGGGAGTGGTTACTGACTTGAAACTGTAGTTTTATTGGCCATTTTGGGACAATTCCAAAACTCCTTCATCTTCCTCTCTTAAAACCTGGTTGCCTCGTGGTTTTGGTGTCTTTTCAGGCTTGTTGGCTGTTGGTGAAGCATCCACCAAGAGGAGAAAACGCTGAGAGAAGAAAGGAGCCACTTTTGAGACTTTAAGTATTTTTCCTCTGTTTATTTGCTAAGTTTTTCTGCATAGCCGCCTATTTTGAGCATTTTCTGGCTTGTTAAATTTGATTTCTGCATTAGTAACTGTATTTAGAGCACAACCTAGAGCTGTTTACTGAATTTCCTGTTTGCACTTATTTTTAAAATCGTTTTTTCTCAAAACTTGCATTTTATCTGTCTTTGACCTAGCACTCTTGTGTGGGGTCATTTACTGCACTGTTATAACTTGTTGATACTTGTTAACCTCTGCTATCTCTGAAAAAACAGAAAAACAAAAAAATCTTGCTTTTTTCCCACTTCTGAGATTTAAAAAAGTTCAGTTACAGGCTTGCTGTTCTTGAACTGTTTGTAAGTTTCTGTGAGGCCATTTTTTGCTTGGGCTAAAGGAAAGTCTCTCTGTTGATCAGTGGCAGTGAAAAACATTGAGCAGCCTGCCTGCCCCTGTGGGAGTGGTTACTGACTTGAAACTGTAGTTTTACTGGCCATTTTGGGTCAATTCCAAAACTCCTTCATCTTCCTCTCTTAAAACCCTCTTTTGCGCAGTTTTGCGTGTTTTTATGCATAGCGCAACAGCGAGCAGCGCCGCCTAATTGGGTTTAAACTATTCCTGGCTCCACAAAGTCTGCTCTTCACTTTTTCCCTTAGAACTGCTCTATCTCTCAATTTAAACACCATATTCTCATTCTAAGGCCCTTCACTGGTCCAATTAAGTAATCCTACAAGTTAGCACTATTAAACCATAAGCACTACTTACTCTTATACTCTCTACGATTACCCTGTCCTCTATTGGTCCGTCTTAAATTCTGTTTCCCTGTTACTCTAGCATGTCCAAAGGTCAGTCAATGGTTTCCTCTCCAGTCCAGCGGGTGAATCTGGGAATTTTGAGGCAATGTTACAACTGTCTCATGTACACGGACAACCCTCTCCTCCTCCAAACAGGTTCAAATATATGTGAGAGATGCAACTATTTAGCCAAACTGGAGGCTGAGCTCTTTCATCTCAAAACTGATGTAAACAGTCAGGAGGAGAAGGTAACCTCACACAACACAATTCCAGTATCACATAGTCACACCACATCAGCGAACCAAACACATAAATACACAAAAACATACTCGGAGGCTCTAAATAAAAATCTACCTAAGCAACAGAGACCTCCAAAGCAGACATCCAAGCAAATGCTACCTCAAAACAAAACACACACAACACACAACACACAACCCACAAAGTCAGTGTACCAAGCAGCCACAGCCCTTAAGGCTGAATAACACACCTGATACTCTTGTTATAGGTGACTCTACTGTCAGACACACTGACGTCCCGCTCACCAGGCTGAATAAAGAGAAGGTCACGGTGAGCTGCCTGTCAGGTGCTAGGATCCAACACATAACGCAAGCACTCAGGTCACTCCAAAGCAAATACAAATATGACTCAGTCATTGTACATGCTGGTGTGAATGACCTGAGACGTACCACTCTGGACTACATGAAAAGAGACATAGAGGAGCTCTCTGATCATGTAGCCCAGGCTGGTATGACCCTGACCTTGAGCAGCATCTTACCCTCACCTAGAATGATGCCACAGTACAAAGACAAAATGATCGATTTTAACAATTGGCTAAAATTTTGGTGTCATTCAAAGGGGATACAGTGTCTGTCAGCCTGGGATGACATGCTCAACAAGCCACGTTGCTTCGCTAGGGACAGCTTGCACCTGTCACCACTGGGCTTTCGGATATTGGCAAAGGCTCTTGCCACCCCCATAGTGCCTTTTTTAGGCAAGGCTCAAAAGTCAAACCCACCCCCATAGACAGCACAAGGAACAAGAAACTAAGGGTAATGCTGCTAAATGCCAGAAGTCTTAATCTCAAGATGCACGCACTCGAAGCTCTCCTCAGTATGGAGAACATCGATATCTGTGCAGTGACAGAAACCTGGTTCAAGGCTCCAGAGAGCACTCCAGCACTTCCAGGCTATACCTCGTATCATGCTTTTTGGCCCCAAAACCCGGACGGAACCACAAAAGGAGGGGGAGTTTCCATATTTATCAAGGATATCCACACCTCCAGGTTAGTGGCATTGCACAAAGTATCGGAGACCATCCATGTGCAACTAACAGTGGGCAAGACTGCTTTTCAGTTTATAGCATCCTACAGACCACCCTCTCAAAGTCAGGAATCCCATTCGGCTTTCCTGAAAACATTGGAGAACATGAAGATCTCTCTGAACACCATTATATTGGGTGACTTCAACTACCCAAACATTGACTGGGAGCACTACTCAAGCCCCAGCACCTTAGCCCAAAGATTCCTGGAAATTATAAACTCAAATGCTATGGAACAACTAGTCACCACTCCCACAAGAGGGGACAACATACTAGACCTGATCATTACCAACATGGGGACTCTATGCTCCACACCAGAAGTATATCCCTCATTGGTAAGATCAGACTATAAATTAATTTCACTGGATGTCCACATCCCAACCCCACCCCCAGCCCAGAAAACCACAGTGAAAAACTTCTCAAAAGTGAACTTCTCACTTCTCAAAACTGAAGTGGAATCCTTCAAGGCCCCAGGGCCAGTGGAAACCACAGCCAAAACTGCAAAATCCTATATAAATGCATTCTACGGACATCTCCAGGAATGCATGGATCATGCTATCCCAAACAAAACCAAGACCCAATCATCCAAAGACAGGCGTCCAGTCTGGTGGACCCCTGCCATAAATAAACTGTACAACAGAAGGAGGAAGCTACTACATGATAGAGCAAAATCCCTAATAGGGAAGGCATCTCTGATCAGTACTAGCAAAAAATTGTGATCCCTCATAAAATCCTCCAAGGCCAGCTTCGAGAGAAAAATTGCACAGGACACCAAAGACAATCATAAGGCTTTTTCAGTTATGTTAGAAACCTGGGATGCACCTCACAGACTTGTTCTGAGTTGATTCTTAATGACACAAAATACACTGAACCCACAGACATCGCCAATATCCTGGCAGACAGGTTCAGTGCAAACTTCTCCACCCCCTCCCCCCAAAAGAGCAAGTATCTATCCCGGCAGAGGGCTGCCTCCCAAACATCTCAGATGTTCAGGTGAAGGCTGCCCTCTCCAAAGCAAAAAACACTGCTTCCATGGGACCAGATGGCATCCCAGGTTGCGTCCTACATGAACTACAAGAGGAACTAATCCCTCAAATAAAACAGCTATACAATCTCAGCCTCACTACAGGATATGTGCCCACAGAATGGCGTACAGCAACAGTGGTCCCACTCCACAAAGGTGGAGTCTCTACGGACCCTGGAAACTATCGCCCCATAAGCCTGACTAGCTTAGTCTGCAAGGCTATGGAGAGGATCATCATGGAGCTCATAAACAAAGACATTGGGGACCTACAGACACTAGATCCTACCCAGTTCGGCTTTGTCAAGGGCAGATCCTGCCTTTTGAACCTGGTTGACTTCTTTGAAACAGTCACCAAAGCCATAGATGATGGGAAGGTAGTCCACACAGCCTATCTGGACCTTGCAAAGGCATTTGACACAATACCCCACTCGGGCATCATAGATAAGCTATCCAGCTTAAATATAAACCCCTATGTCACAAGATGGGTCGCAAACTGGCTCAAAGACAGAACCCACAGAGTGAGAGTTGCTGGAGCCATGTCAGACTCAAAACCGGTCACAAGTGGTGTCCCACAGGGTTCTGTCCTGGGACCACTCTTGTTCGGTATATACTTTTCCGAGGTACAGGCAAACGTGGGAGGACTATGGCTCACCAAGTTCGCAGACAACTGCAAACTAGGTGCCATAATCAACTCTCCAGCTGACACAAACATCCTTCAAAAAGGTCTCACAGAGACAGATAACTGGTGCCAGCGCCATGGTTTAAAACTAAATGCCAAAAAATGTATAGTCATACCCTTTGGCAAAAACAATGTGCCCACAAATTACCACATAGGCAGAAACCCATTAAGTACAGAGAAAGTTATTAGGGACCTGGGGACCCAAGTTGATAGCAATCTCTCCTTTGAAAACCACATTGCCAAAGTGGTTAGAAAGACCTTCTACATAGCCCACCTCATCACAAAGGGTTTCACATCTAGATCAAGAGAGGTAATTGTGCCCCTTTATTCATCCCTCATCAGGCCCATCATAGAATACAATGCCCCTTTTAGGATGTACCTTACCCAACACCTGCAGCAATTAGAAAGACCCCAAAAGTATCTCACCAAGAGGATCAAGGGTCTCAAACAGATGCCATATGCTGCTCGGTTAAAAAACCTCCAGCTCTACTCAGTTGCATACCGCCTACTTCGAGGCGATCTATGCCTGACATACAAAGCTATGTCAAATCCAGAATTAATGGACATGCTCCACCTCAGTAAATCTAAATCCCTTAGAGCCACACGCTCGAGGGACTTGAACCTCAGCACAGAAATAAATAGAACTTGCTGGAGGGACAGGTTCATAACCCAGAGGCTCCCTTCGCTCTGGAATAGAATTCCAGTTCATGTGAGGCAGAGCACCTCATTGAATCTCTTCAAGAAGAATCTCGATAAGTGGATGGGGGATCGTAGGTTTGTCCCAGGGATTACTCCCGTGTCACTATTAGACAGAGGCACAGCAAACTAAACCTTAAAAAGGGCACAGTATACTCAAATCAAGGGGTGGCGTAAGACATACAGAATCGGGCTAGGCTTATAATTGCCCCAGGGCAGATAGCCTAGTATGAACCTATGAACCTAACCAAATAGTCAGCCTCCACAATATCAACATTCTGCAATATAGATTGTTTCCCTGAGATTGAAGGGGGTCACTCACTGCATTCACATTCCCATGAAAGCACCACCAAAACAACTTGGGATAAGGTATATTTATGCTGTGCTGTTCATTGTAAGGGCTAGCACACTTGTGGTCTGACTGCCCTGAGGACATCTCCCTTCCCATAGTCTTCATGCGTTTTATCCCTATAACTGTACCCACTGCTGCTGTTCCCCTCCAAATCCACTAGATGGCAGCATAAGCCCACCTTAGTTCACTGTATAGTGGCTTTACTCTTTTATTAAACATAGCACATTCTATCCGTCTTACTTAAGTGATTCCCTCTCTTTTAAAAACAAAGCCACATCCTATCCCTCTTACATAAAGGGATTCCCTATGTTTATCAAATATAGCCATATCTATCCTGCCCACTTTTTTTTTTACATAAATGGTAAGTCACAAGGCTACTGACTCACCATCCTAAGAAAAGTAATTCAAACCTTACATACTCTTCTTTCCCAACCTTAGGGAACTAAAATCTCCCTCAACAGTCTAAATCTCACCCAACAGTCCTTCCATTCTGCATAAAGAGTAATGAGTTTTCCTTGAACACTACCAGCCTACCTACTATATACTACTAATTGCTGTATCCTTCCTACCTGATTGATTGTTTTTTGCAGCACTCTAGCCTCCTCCAGTGCGGCAAATCTGCTCCGTTCGCCTTTGCTACGTTCGGGCTCATTCCGGTTCCCCTACCATACCCTCATTTCCACCCACCCTCATATACATTACATTTATACCTAGCCTTGCCACACCCACTCCCACACCACCAATCACAACCCTCCACCTTCTAACTCCACCCACACTGCTCAAATACATATCCAACTATTAACCCTCTTAATTACCATCTTACAGTCCACCCCTCATTACCTTCTTATTTACCATACTCCTCTCACCCTAACCCCTCATTCCCTTCTTATTTGCCATATCCCTCTGAACCTAACCCCTCCCTTTCTTCAGCAGCCCTAGTCATCTTACCCGACTTCCTAATCCCCTTCTTATTTGCCATACTCCTCTCAACCTGAGCCCTCCCTTCTTCAGCAGTCCTAGTCATCTTACCTGACTTTCTAACTCCACTCCCCTCCTTTTTTCCCACCTCTCTCCACACATAGCTACTACTATTCCACTACACTACATTTTCATTTTGCTTCTTCCTGCTACCATATAGGCTGCATTACCTCTAATTCCTGTAGCCCTAATGCTACATTCATCTCTCACCCACACTTATCTATACTCATCCTAGCCTCTTACAACTGACATTACCCAGCCATATCTCTCACACTCAACATCTTTCTCCTTATACTCACCCTCCACCTCTCTCCTTCTAAAACTTTCATCATTTCACACAACCCATCTCCCTCTCCCACCATACCTGTCATTATCAACACCCTCCCAAGCTACAGTGCTATCTCCTCTAGTCTGTATCAAACTAATCTAGTCTTACAAAAGAAAATTATCCAGCTCTCCATTCACCATAACTCTTCTTATCACCAAGGCCACAAATACCTCAGCAACACAAGAAAAATGTCCCTCCCAAGTAACTTCTTAACTCATTGTAACTTGGCTTTCTGTGGTGATATACACCCCAACCCAGGTCCTTCTTCCCCTTCTCATAATTCCCACACCTCTACTAAAAAACTAAAATTTACCACTGCTAATCTTCAGAGTATTAAGAATAAAATTCCCCACCTGCACACTTGGCTAAGCCAGCAGCACAAACCAGACTTCACTGCCATCACTGAAACATGGCTCAAGCCATATAGCAAGGATTCTGAAATTCTACCTCCAAATTACTCCTGTCTTAGGAATGACAGACTCCACAAAAAAGGTGGAAGTATTGCCTTAATATTCCCAAGCATCTACATAGATATTCAATATTCTAAAACAATTCCCTCTTTCTCATCTGCTGAGCTACTAGTTACTTTTCTCAAACTTAACAACCGCAAAAGCTTTTGCATCATAGTAATATGCATTCCCCCAGGAAACAATAGTCGTATTCTAGAAGAAATTCTAGCCTGGACAAGCCTTAACATACAAAATAACACTATCATTTTAGGCGATGTTAATATCAACTGGTTAGATACCTCCAATAATAATCCCTCCACAAATATTAACCTACACATATATTCTCAACTAATTTCTGATATCACCAGACCAAACAGGAACACAAACAAAGGCTCAACCTTAGATTACGTCCTAGCTTCTGACCCTGATAACATATCCTCCTCCGGCATTCTCACTGATAGTATCAGTGATCACTCTCCAGCATTCATTATACATAAGTCCACCTCTACAACTAACCCTCACCAATACAAATATACCACAGATCTGTCTCATTTCTCCCAAAACACACTCAATGACATCCTGCAGAATACAAACTGGAACCCACTTAAAATTCTTCCACTTAACGATGCTGTTGAATGTTTTAACTCCACATTCCTCTCAACCCTAAACTCTCTTGCCCCCCCCTAAACTAAAGAGAGTCAAATCAAAACATGCCTGCTGGCTGGCAAAGGCCACAAAGCAAGTTATGTCCTCTAGGGACAAAGCATGGAAAACCTGGCAAATAAACAAAACTCCTTCCAACTTAATGCAATACAAACAGCTTCGTAATCAGGCTAAATGTTTAGTGGTCAAAAACAAAAAAGAGTACATACAATCTATTCAAGATCACCACAAACAAAATCCCAAAAAATTCTTGGGAGCAATTAATTCCTTACTCCACCCAGGTACTAACAACACCCCATGCCCAAACCCAGATAAAACCTCACTCTTCAATACATACTTTATTGACACCATCCCCAATCTTACTACCTTCCCACCCATCAACCCTGACACATTGGGCCCAGCATCAGCCCATAATACCTCAAATTCCACACACATCTTCTCAGTATCACCCATTACCACATCCACCATCCAAAAACTACTTTATAAACGAAAACCTTGTACAAACGCTCCTGATAATCTACTTGCAGAATACCTCCAACTAGCAGCCCGTTCCATAGCTTACCATATCAGCATACTCCTTACCAGGTCCAGTCAAGAATCCTGGATACCAGATATCTGGAAAAAAATAATTTGTCATTCATCTACATAAAGGCGGCAACAACTCTGACATCTCAAACTTCCGTCCTATTGCCATTCTTTCCCCTATCTCTAAAATAATAGAGAAGTGCATCCACACACAGCTCATAAATCATCTAGTTAAATACCAACTGCTTTCTCCCACTCAGCATGGCTTTAGGCCTGGCCATAGCACCAACACTGCCTTCATCTCCTTCTTAGACACAGTAAATAGAGCCAGTGGCTCTGGCTCCTTAGTTTTCTCTCTTTCTCGATCAAAGGCATTTGACACCATTTCTCACTCCCTAATGCTCAGCAAACTCTCCAACCTCAGTCTATCTCCCCCTACCTACAATGGTTTACAAACTACCTCAGAAACTGGCAGCAATCCTTTAAATTGCAAAACTCTTCCTCCCCTTTCATCACTGCCAACACAGGTGTCCCCCAAGTATCAATTCTTGGTCCTCTCCTCTTTAGTATATTTGTCAACAACTTTCATCAAACCCTTACTCAGTTCTGTCTTCCAAAATGCTTTCTATTCAGCTATCATCTCCTCCTCAAAATCTCTCACCAAATTACAGCAACTTACTCAAGAAGCATTCACCTCTACTGAGCATTGGATGTCCCAGAATCACCTCGCCCTTAACCCCAACAAAACAAAACTTTTATTATTTGCTCCCACAAAAACTAACTCCATTGACAAATCTCTTTTTACAATTACTTTGTGTAACAATACTATCCTAGAAGTCATCCCTAGTACCAAACTGCTAGGCGTCATCATTGATGACAAACTAACCTTTGACCTTCATAACCACAGCAATATAAAAAAAAAACATCAAAAGCTAGGTGCCCTATATCTACATAACTATTTCTCAGTTTAACTGCCAAAAAGACCCTTGCTTCATCCTTCCTACTTTGCTTTATGGTGCTCCTATCCTTACCAATCTATAATCTAAAAAGTAAGATTGATTCCTGTTACAATAAAATTGCCAAATTTGCTACAAACTCTAAATACTCTACCCACCATTGCTCCTCGTTGTATAAACTAAAATGGCTGGAATCCCACCACCATCCTACTACTTTCAACTAACCACAGCCCACAAAATAATCTACCAACCTGAACATTGCCCTTCCCTTTCATCCATACTGACCATGTACCAGCCCAATCACCACCTCAGGTCATGAAACAAAATGTTGCTGTCTATAGAGAAACCCAAACTGTCAGCTGGCCAAATGCTGTACTCCTATGCTGTCTCTAAGTTATGGAATAATTTTCCTCCTTCTCTCAGATCAACCTGTAAGCCTGCTTCTTTTAAAAAATCCCTAAAATTACATTTAGTCTCTAACTGGCAATGCTCCTGTACCCCACAAAAAAAATCCAATGCCTAATTTCCCACTATGGAACCTGTCTCTCTCTTTCTATTCTCAAATCTTTCCCACTCTTCTCTATGTACCTTCTCACACCTCCTCACTCCAGCTTTTCATCCTGATACAGTCTGTTCACCTGCTTCACCCTGTACTCTACACCCCTCTACTTTGAATCAAATGTATATACTATTGTCTTTTTCTACTGCTAAGTTACCTTCTTCTTCTACTCTGACTTTCATACTTCTGTTTCCATTTATGCTCTCACTTATACATTTTTGTCTTTTCTATGTATTATTGAAATGTCATCTCTGCCAAATGTCTTATCCTTTCTACTGTCTGTCCATTTTATGCATCAACAATTGTTTTAATTATTTGCATGTAGTAATGCATCTATTTTATTTATCTATCTACAATGTTTTTAATTTAATTGCATGTAATAATGTGGAGCTTTTCTCCCTGGGCCTCCACTGAAAATCGGCTCCTCCAGGCCCAGTGGACTTTCCCGGTCAATAAATGCAATAAATAAATACTAAATGGAAGGGTTTCCACTCCATTAAATGCAAGGTGATGTTAAAAGCACAAGGTATAACATATAATGTGTTTATATGCACCATCCAAGAAGTTGCCATGATTCTCATATCAGACCCATGTAACCTTATCAGCATTTCATGCAGTACTAGGGACTTCCACGGGCTCTCCTACTTGGCAGGTGCATACTTTACCAACTGTAGAGCCCAAGATGGTCAAGATATATGAATATAGTTATCAGATCAATCATAATTGTGTTTGCTGTTGAATATTGATGCTGCATATGTCTTGGAGCCATGATAGATGACCTCAATCCATAGCTCCCAGACAGATGCAGAAAGGATACAAAATACTGCACTGGTGCACAGAGAACATCACTGAACATGTGTCCAATATTCTGAAGTCTTGCTTATGCTGCTTAGATCCATGTGGTGGTGCACTGCAATATACTCCTAAAATACACAGCTACATATTTGTGATGCATGCAACATGGTCCTATTTAAACAGTTAGAGCAAGGAGAGACCATAGCACTGTCTGACAGTGGTGCATCAACAGTGGAGGAGTAGCAGTCAGGCGAGGAGTTAAAGGAGTAAGAGGATGTGGCTGCAGTAGACCCCCATGGCAAGCAGTGGCCCAGCACAAAATGTCATAGGTCTAACAAAGAAGTGACATCTGGTGCACAGCTGTTGGTCATGACAGGATAAAACTAAAAGTGAAGCATGCATACTCAGGCTAGGTAATACAGTGCACAGACTAGCCATGCTGTGCATCAAACATTATCATACCCACATGAGCCATAAGGTAGGTGGGTTACAGTCATCACCATCATCTGCACAGGTGGGGAGGCACACTGCCATTGGAAAACAACAAAAGCATAGGTGGAAGATTGATAGGTGATGCCTACAACAAGCCTCCACATGCCTAGACTGTTGAGGGGTGTCAGTGACAAGGTCCTCAGCTAGTGGTGTTGAGCTTCCAGGGCTCAATTGTTGGTTAGGTGTAGCATCGGTCCTTGTGGAGGTATGGACTTCAGGAGAGATAATCATGCATGGGCTCTATAGGAGCACATACATACCTGTCACTGCAGGATGCATCCACTCCTATCCTGATGTTGCTGGGTGACAAAAATGCAGTATGCCATGTACAGATACACTGTGCAGAGGTGCTCACTAGTGTCAGCTTGCAATTGCATGTCATGCAACTCACCTGTTACCTCCCCTACAGACTCAGAAGCAGTCATAATCAGCATACTTGTACTTTATTGAGGGCTATTTCACTGCTAGCTTTTTTGCCAAAAGATGACTAGCACACTTTATTTAACTGCAGTGCATTACATTATGCAAGTTGGAAATGCACTTTGGTATATTCTTCCTTTTTTTCCTCCACTGTTGTCTGATCACAGAATTGGTACATATAATTTAGGGGCTGTAGGGCTGAAACAGAGTTTGCCCTCTTGCCCCTTCTGGCAAAAATTGTTTTTGTGTTTCTTTAGGATTTTTCAGTTACACTTTTCTAAACTGGATTTTTGGAAAAACATAACTCAAAGTAGGTTATCTCAAGGGAACACAAAGCAATCATCATTCCTTGTACTACAGGCTTTGTAGTTGAAGTCCTGATGCTGCTGGGTCAGAGTAAAGTACATGGCAAGATCTGCTCTCTATGGCTGTGCCCCCCACTGCAGAACAATGACTGTTCTACTGGTTTCCTGTAACCTTGGTGTTAGGACCCCCTCTCAGTACTGCAATAGTTCTTGCCTATTCGCTGTGCTCTAACTGTGTTGGCTACCCCTTCCCCAATACAGTCTGGCATACTCCTGCTACGGCCATTGCAGTGTTAGCAAGCAGAAATCAGTATGGTGTGACAGCTGTGTGTGGAAGCCATACACCCTGCAGTTGTCCTTCTCATGTGATGTACAGTAGTAATAATCTGCCAGCAGCTGTGTCCTTAGGTGATGGTCAAGCTAACAGTGGTGAAGTAATGGCTAGGTGTAGCATCTGTTTCTTCAGAGGCAGCAGTGGAACATGTGCTTTAAGGGAGGTCAAAGTATGAGTGGGCTCTATAAATGGGATAGTGACTGTGTCCCCACTGTGTCGTTGTGGCAGGCGGCTTGTTGCCACTACACCCTGTACAGCCATAGATAATTGTCATTTGGGGGATATCTACTTACAGGTTGGTTTTCTACTCTATCCTGTATTTGCAGTAGTCTCTCCAGTTCTGTAGTGCCGTCAGTTGTACTAAAGGGAACTGCACAGTTCAATGCATAATTAGGGATTTTGTAGAGTGATAATTTTGTTAATCAGATAATATGTGATGTCCTTCTCTGAATCATACTAGTAACACTATGGGTTACATCTGTTTTCTGATATGAGGCCCAGTCAGCTTCCTTTAGGTGCACTGTCACCAATTAACATGTGTGTGATCTTGTAGTCATCCCCCACTATGATATATTTGTAGCATAGTAATGGCCATGTTCATTGTGCTACCCAGCTGCCCTTTTTGGCTATGCATGGACATGTATGCATCTGTTGGGTACCACTGACAGATCGGCACTGTGCTACTCTGTCCATTGATACATGTGACATGGTGTCTACACTGTGCAGCGCTGTGACCCAGGTATCACTTCTATTCCAGGATTTGACTTGGCCAGTAGACATGGCCTTTGTAGGATCGCACTATGGCAGTGCTCCTGAATGGTGCAATATGATCACTTAAATCTTGTTGCACTTGCTGCATATTCAGCCCAATGAGCACTTCCTGGGGGATAGATAAGGGTCCCCTGCAAAAAAAAAAAACTGATACCTGGCAGTCACTTGCCAGGGCATCACCCACTGTTGTGAGCTGTGCCAGCTAAAGTATAGTGATCGACAGAGGCACTACCCTAACCCTTTTCTCCAGTAGGAGGAAGAGATTAGGGAGAGACAACCAGAATAGTAAGTAAGGTTTCATTTTTAAGTCACATTGCAGTAGGCCTTAATGTACAAGTAAAGATGGTTTCTGACATGCACGGTTATGCTGTGGTCATTAATGTGTTTTGTATGTTTTGCAGGATCAGAAATTAAGCAAAACTGACTTGCCTGCCAGAAGAGACAAGTCAGAATCTCCTGGCATTGGGGTAAGTTTACTGTATTATTGCCAGACCTGTATCTCTGTTTCATCTGTTTACCACAACACTGCCCAGTTTTGCACTCATTAAAAGCTAAGTACTACATACTTCACTACTTGTAAGACTGCTATACGGTTTTAAATCCAACAAAAACTAGTTCTCTTACCAGTGTCTGTCATTTCTGACACTGCCATTTGCATGCCAAATGTATTAACCCTTGGTTGTTCTACTGCAGTTAGGCTTTTTTTCCTTTGTAGTAATGTAGCATTTTATTGTTCACTGCCTCACAGATATGCGATTACTAGTGTGTAAGTGTGAACCTTGACATTTTGTAATACATCTGTACTCATGCCACTGTCCTTCAGTGTGACAGTTATTCTTAAAATAATGTGAGTATGACTATAATAATGAAGTGGCATACCATCGCAGTGAAGCTTGTTTTCTTTTTGGACTCCTATAGCAGTAATTAACTGGCCAGTACTTTTTCATATTGTTATTTTGGGACATGTTATTTATGGCACTGTGCTAACCTGTGTCAAACATCCCTGAATTTGCCACATTGTATGTAACAGCTCCACCTACCTTTGTTTTCCATAGCCCTGCATTTGTTCAGTTTAATTATTTCTTCCTTGCTTCATTCTCCATGATGCACATAGGGGTGCCATCCATAATGTGTGCCAGTGTCCTACACACCAGTAACAGGGGCATAGCCAGTCATATCCCCTAGTGTTGTCTCATCATTTTTACATGTTCCCCAGCCATTTGTATAAACATTAATCAGTCGGTTTACATTCCTTGCAGGGCCTTTTATAAGAATGTGAGGTACATCATACTAGCCAGTTCTGTTTATATCCTGTTCTCTTTCCCTCTGTCATTCTCTTCATTTTACTATATTTCTTAATGGTTTTGTTGTTTTCCAATTACATTATTTTTTCTGCAGCACATACAGCAGTAGCCATAATGTCAGCTGCTGGGGTGCCAACAGTCCCCAGTCCAGGCCAGATTATCTGCAGGGTAATGAAGGTCATTCTGTGGGAGGTGCCTGTAGGGTTCACTGGTGGCCCCTGGTGCTGCTTCTCCAGCAGGTGGCATAGGTCTTAATTGGAGCATGGCATCAAGGTGTCCTCATGGGTCACCTATTGGGAAGTGCAGCAGCTGGTTAAGACTAAGGTGGACAGGTGGCCTGATACCTGGACTGGCACCCTGGAGCATATCCTCATGTGAATAGCAAGGCTGACATAATGCCAGCAATGATGCTGATTGCCTTCTGGGTATCATTCTTGCTTGGACTGCTGTCTAAACACCAGCTTATTTTCCATCATGATGTTCCCCTTCTTGTATGTCACTCTCCCTCCTATGTTTGCTGTCCAATCCTTCCCATCACCACTTGTCCACTCTTTGTTTGTGCCTCTCCACTGTGGATCCCCCTTTTGTATTACTACCTGTCCTGTCGATGTTTTACATTTGTGCACTTGCCCTGTCTACGTTTTATGTTTGTGCATCTTCCCTTGCTTCCATCTGTATAACTTCACTCCTACCTACATCATCCTACTGGCTCCCTTCCACTCTACCCTTATCTTAAAAAAGGAGCACCTGTCTCCCCCCAAAAAATCTTCTTTCCCTCACCCCATGCCATGTTTCCCTTCCCACTGTCCTCCTCTGCTTGATCTTCCCTCTTTCTGACTGTACTTTACTGTGTCGTCCTTGCGTGATTCTCAGCTGTGTCCATGTAGCACACATGCTGTGCTTCAGTTTGCATGTGCATGCTCATTGTGTTGAGCATGCCACCTCCATATTGATAACAGAGAGTCATATAATCTTTAATAATTCATTACACTCACTTGTGCAGTGATTGCTATTTTCAAGAATGCACCAGTTCATTATGCTCCCCTGCCTCTGGCACTTGTTCATATCTAATTATCACACTGCACAATTTCTGTTGTGTTGTATATCATTTTGTCTGCATACCCCTTACTATTTTTTGGGAACTAAAAAAACAGTGCAGAATGAAAAGCACCGCTCTCTTTAGTACAAAGGTATACTCTCTGTATTACATTCTTAAACAACCTTTGCGCCATACTTTGAGAAGCTTATTGTACCTGATAAGGGGTTTGTAGAACAAGAAGTATCTGTGTTGCTTAAAGGGAATTGTACTGAATAACTTAGCTAAACTGTCCAGAATTTCAAATGGTGTTTAATATTTTTCCAAGCCAGAAGTTAACTCTGAAATATCAAACATCCTTGGAAAGACAAAATATAAGAAGATACAATATAAATCACTGGAACATTGAAATATAATACCAAACTAATTTATTCAGCAGTCTCCACGTATGTTTCTAAATCCTACACTATGGGATTATTGTCTTCATCCCTTGAGAAAGCAATAATCTAAGGCAGTATTATTCCAGTGCTTTATTTTAATCTTCATGGGTTTTATTGACTTTTAGGGTGTTTGACAGCTTTGTTTTGCTTGGGAATTTGTGTACAGTATGGCCTACAGAAAGACCTGTAGGAATAGAATTAGCAACCACCTGTTAGAAATAAAAAGGAAAGTTATAACAAATGCTTGTATAAACACATTTTAGAGACAGAAGAATGAAATGATCTTAGATTTTTCATATTAGAAAAAAATTAATGAATCTTTAAGAGGCGGAGATATAATTAACATCACAGAAAGATGTGAAAATAAATGGATACTATATTTTAAAGCATTTTGTCCGCCAGGGTTGAATGGTTTTTATTCATTAAAGCCTGATTTGTTGCATTCATACAACTGTATAAAATGATGGTGTGTATATACATATACACATATTTGAATTATAGGCCTTTTTACTTATAGGTCCTTTTTACAGGTCTTTCTATAGGTCTCATTTAATATCTTTAGGTGTTCATTATAAGTAAATATTATAAGTATCATATGTATATGAATTTAGATTGAAGTGTGTGTATCTTTTAAAGTTAATTGATGCTTGAATATGTGCTAATTGAGTTAGTATTTAAACAATTGAGGCTAAGAGGTTGGATTATGCCTGAGGAAGCAGATTTCTTTCTGTGAAAGTACTACTCTGAATGTGCTAGTGACATTAGACCTTCTTGCACCATTTTTTGGCTTTGGTGTGAATTTTTGTTCCTGTGGAGTATCTCTATTTGTTGTCACACCAATCTTATTGGCAGGCTATTCCCTTTTTGCTGCAGAGGGTAAAAGTCCCTTTTCTGTGTTGAACCTTTACAATCACCACTGAAGAGTCACATCTCAGTGTGAATTTTTTTCCAATGCAAGTACTGACTCTACTCCTTGCTGTTTCTATACTTCTTCCTAATCTATATTAAAATACTCCCTGGTATGTTTTATAGTCAAAGGAGACTGAAGCAATTCAAAACCTGTTGTGGCAAAAAATGTCTGTAGAATAAAACAATCAAAATCTAAGTCCCGTTTTAAGTTTGACTGAAGATCTTTGAAGAAAGAAAGAAAAAGAAACAGTGCTGATGAAAGATGGGATGCACTTGCAGTGATGGCAAGAAAATAAAGTGAGTAATAATGCTGGCTGGTTGGAAGACTGCTTTGAACAACTACTACAGTTAAACAGCATGGATCCCAGTTAAGTCTACATATGGAATAAACGGCTATCATGTAAACATTTGATGGTGAGAAAAACAACAGATAGAAAAAAAAGAAGTTATGTACTTTCCATAACATTCCATCGCTGTTGTCCATTTTCATTCTTCCTCAACTACTGGGTTCGGATCTGATCCTCGGATCTGACTTGGTTGTTACTTTAGCTTCCGGCCACGAAAAAACTCTTGAGCTCCTCCCTTACCCATAATGCACCAACCCCTAACATACCTCACATCCTGTTTGCTGTTTGACATAAAGTAGGAAAGCACTGCTATAACATTTCTAACAGAAGAAACCATATCTGGAGCTCAACATGAAGGACAGTGGTGTTATTATAAACTCTTGTTCTTTCAGAAATCAATTGTGAAAAAGGTTGGGGGTTGGTGGATGGGAAGCTGAGGAAGAAGGAAAATGGACAACACAAATGGAATGCTATGGTGAGTATATAACTTCTTTATCTAATGTTGTCAATTTTCATTCTATCCTCAACTGATGGGACAGAGTCCCCAACTACCTAAATTTCCGAGTGGACTCTAAGGAAGGATATTCCTGAGCACAGTTGCTCTTCCCCTCAAGATAAGATCTAGTTTGTAATGAGTAATTAAGGTATGAGGATTAGCCAAAGTTGCAATTGCACATACGTTGTCCATGGAACCCTAGACAGGAACACTGAAGAAGTTGCCTTGGACCTAGCTGAATAGGATCTTAAAAGTTTTGGTAAAGATTGACCTAATTTGTTGTAGATAAATGATATGCGATGCATCAGCCACCTGGCTAAAGTTACTTTTGCAAATGATTTTCCCAATTTAGAATCTGCAAAGGACACAAATAATTGATCTGTCTTCCTAATTTCCTTTGTTTTATGTAAGTAAAAACATAATTGTCTGTGGACATCCAATAAATGCAACATATATTCACCTTTGTTCATAAATTTAGGAAAAAAATATTTCTGACATCACCTTAGGAAGGTAAGAAGGGTTGGTACGTAATGGTACTCCATCCTTATGGAAAATCAAGTAGAGAGGTTTAGAGGGCAATGCTTGAAGTTCTGAAACTCTCCTAGTGAAGGCAATGGCCATTAGAAAAATAGTTTTCCAGCTCCGAAATGTAAGATCAAATTTTGCTGCTGGTTCAAAAGGGGAAAGAATTAAGGCCTGCATACCAGATTTTAATCCCATGGTAGAGTAGGGTCTTTATAGGGAGGTCTCTGCAGGAGAGTGCCTTTCAAAAATGCCTTAAAAAGCTTAGATGAAGCCAAGGAAGAATTTTCAAACCCAATATGAAAGATGGAAATTGCTGCTAACTGAACTCTAATTGTTGTGGAGCTAGCTCCCTCATTGAAAATTGTTGTCAAAAACTCGGGAACACTTTGTACAGGAGCTAAGAAGAGGTCAATGTGTTTTCTGAATAGCCAGTGTTTAAACCAGTTTGTGCTTGTTTTCTCAAAGCTGCAGTGAGTTAGGCCTTCTGCCCTTGCTCTGCTGTTTTCCAAAAGCCTGCTGCGAGACTACAAAAGATAAGTGCTTATTTTCAACCATTTTCTGCACTTCTGATTGATGAAAACAATATTTGCTGCATATCTGTTCAAACTGTGCAACTGTATTTTAGGCTTGGTGAACTGAATCCTTACCTCGTTCTGATCTTGATTCCCACCCATCCACTCAACTGTTGTTGTGGTCTTAAAGCTTGGTGGCTTTTGAGTTGCCTGCCACTACTATAAATTTGAATTTGGACACTCCTTTCAGTCCCATTGCATCAGCTCATTTAAATGAGTACAGTGAGATCAATTGTGAAGGCACACATATTGCATCAGCTCATTCTACTGAGTACAGTGGGATCAGTTGTGAAGGCCCGCACCTTTAGCATGTTAACCTTGAATTATCTTCTGTCTCCTCACTTTCTACTTAAAAACAATATTGTGCCTCTTCCTACTTAATATTGCTGCTTGTGCTTAGGTGTTCAACTGCATTTAGTTTGCCACATTTGATACAGCTTACTGGTAGCCTGATAAAACTGATGACAGTATTCTACTGAATTGCTGCTTTATTTGAGTTGTTTTTTACTGTTGTGATTGTGAGCTAATTTATCACATTTGCATTGTTTTAAAGCAATTTACTGATTAAAGAATAGTTGTCTACGAACTTACCATAAACTTAGATGTCCTTCTCTTCCATGTTGCAAAATTATTAACAGTAGGGAGGTTGCTGCCTGCAGCACCGACATCCGGCCAATATATCAAAGTCTTGCTTCAGGAAGGTACATGAGACGTCCTGCGCTAGGGCCATAAACCAACGTAGGGTATAAAAGTGACAGCTGCACGTACCCTCTTCAGAATGGACTGCAGCATACACTAGTACTCCTGGAGGTTTAAGGAGGGTTCAAGATGGTAGACCCTAGAGATTCACATGTAGATTAGAATAAGGGTACTTATTAGGCTATTATCAGTAGAGAGGTTAAAATGGAAGATGACTGGATAGAGTTATGCCCACAGGCCAGTAAGGTAAAATAGGCAGTGGAGCCAGAGGGGGCAGGTAGGGAGGGACTGAATACTGCAACACGGAAAAGAAGGACATCTAAGGTTATGTTTAAGTTCTTACACAACTATTCTATGTCCTTCTTTTCACATGTTACAGTATTCATAACAGTAGGGAGAGTGCCAAAGCTTTTAGGTATGAACCTGGGAAGAGGACTGGGGTCCTTGGTCAATGAGACCCTGAAAAACAAGACCTGGCGAACCCAGCTCTAGCCCTAAATCCAGTTTGTAATGTTTGGTGAAGGTGTGCACTGAGGCCCAGGTGTCGGCTTCTAGGATGAGGCATAATCCACCTCCTTGAAAAAAGCAGCTGCCTTGGTAGAGTGTTATCTCAGGCTAGGCATTTATAAACTAGTATAGGCTAGTGGTATACATATATATGTCAGTGCCCGCTAATTTACCTTGCCTCTGTCCATACCCCACCCATTATGTGCCCAGCAGCTCACCTCACGATTGTGCCAGCACAGCAGATGATTTCCGATAGACATCCACAGGTCCTACGATCTCCTCACATGTCTCTCAGATTTTCCACAGCATAAGGAGTCTCTGGGCCTCACATGGACCAGGATTTTTCTCCCACACAGCATAGTCCCTCCTTGAGTGTCTATTACCTCCCAGGGTTTTTCTATGGATTTGGATTCTTGAGGTGGAGGTGGTTGTCGTAGTGGTTTTGGACATGGCCTTTGAGGTGGAGCACATGTCACCTCTGAGTGTTGGGTATGGTCATGTGTCAGGCAAGGCTGGAGTTTCTTCAATCTGGCGCTGAACTTGACAGGAGCTTGGAGTCCCTTTAGTATTTTGATTGAGGATCCTCCCTTTATCCTAAACTGAGGGGGTCTCTCCAATTGATATTAGATGTCGCGGAGGAACTGTACCCCAATGCATTGTGATCATAAGTGAAGAGGATAAGTGGTGATGACACAACTACAATGACCTGTGAAGATCTCATGATCAGGTTCATGATCAGGGGTGGCAAATGAAGGTCTTTTTTAGCAATGTGAGTGTGAAAGTGTGTCAAAAATCTTCCTAGGTCCCCAGGTCCCAGGTCCCTGATAACCTCTCTTCTGTGCTTAGTGGATTGCCACCTATATGGATCCGTCCCATTGATGCTGTTTTTTTAGAGAGAGAGAGCTAGCACCAGGCGCAACTTTCGGGGAGGCTACACTGCTGTCGGGTGGTTGACACTTTCGGAGGGGAGGGTGAGGGGGTGTTAGAGATTGCAGAGTATGTTGGCAATGTCAGTATAATCTGCATGTCTGTAATTTCTGTCTGTTTTGTCCTATATTTAACTCATTTTGCACTAATTTGGGAGTTTCCACCTGGGGTTTCACCCGCTGCTCTAGATTAGCTGAAAAAGGCCTTGAATCCATGGCAATTTTCTCTCAAATTTGGCCTTTTTTATGAGTGCTAGTTGATTTTATTTTGCCGTGATATAATAGTCAGGACTTTTATGGATTTTGTTCTATCATGTAATAGCTCTCCTCTCTTATTGTAGTTGTTACTGGGCTGGGGTCCCCAGCACTGGGGACGCTTGCCCTGTGGAAAGAGTCTTGGTTTTATTTGGGATTGCCTGATCCATGCAGTCCTGGAGGTGTTCATAGAAGGCCTTGAAGGATACCACCTGAGTAGTGTGAAGTTTGCTTTGCTTTAGAGTTTCTCTTCATTATGGTCTTTTGCTTTGGGTGGGGGCGGGATGTGATTTCCAGTGAGATTAGTTTATGATCAGATCTCACCAATGAGGGATACAGTGACTCCATGGCATTTGAATTGTTCCACATGGCATTGAGCTATAGAAAATAGGGCTTTTGGGTAATGTTCCCAGTCTATATTCGGGTCCAGAGTCACCCAATATGATGGTGTTTGGAATACATTTATACCTCCAGTGTCTTCAGGAAGGCTGTGTGGTGTTCCCTGAGTTTGAGAGGTGGCCTGTAGCATGCTACAATTTGTTAGAGCAGTTGCTGGTGTCATTGCAGTTTTGCTGGATGGTTTTTCAGCTTGCTGGTAGTTACTCAACCTGAGGTGTGAGTATAGTTTATGAATATGGATACACCCCTTTTGTTGTGTGTGGGTCCGTTTTGGGGGGGACAGCATGATATGAGGTAAAACCACTATAGGGGTGCCAAGCATTGCCAATACCAATATATCCTGTCCCAGGTGACAGGAAGCCGTCCCTTCATAAGCAGCAGCTCTTTTTGCCAAGCATGTCATCCCAGGCAGACAGACACTGATCCCCTTTGAATGACACCAGACATTAAGCCAATTGTTAAAGCTGATCATCTTGTTCTATATTTTGCATCATCATTGGGTGAGAAGGATACTGCTCTCAGGGTTAGGGTACCTGCCCTGGCCACATAATAAGAGCCTCTCTATGTCTCTTTTCATGTAGTCCAGTCATGTAGTCATGTGTGATTTGACCTGGCCCTGTAAGGTTTCACCATGGGCAGAGTAACATATTCCAATGGATTTAGAGATCCATGAGGAAATGGTTTGTTTGGTGACTGCCTTCCCTAGAGCCCTAGGGTGGAAGGAGATGAAAAGCTGATCAGATTTCCTATTAACTTTGATTTTGTCTAAATGATACCTTGGTTGTCTGTGCACCTCTAGAGAATGTAGGGTCCTCTCTGAGGCATTTTGGGGGTTAGGGTAGAAAACAAGCAGGCTAATGGTTTGGTTCAATGAAAGTTCATTAACCACCTTAGGCATGAAAGAGGGATTTAGTCCTGAGGGCAACTCTATCCTTGTGGAAAATGAGGTAAGGAGGGATGGCCATAAGGGCTTGAATCTCTGATAACCTCCAGGCAGAGGTAAGGGCCACTAGTAGTACAGTTTTAAGGGTGCACAGTTTTAGAGTTACTGAATGTGCTGGTTCAAAAAATAGCAGAGTGAGTTTTTCTAGGACAAAATTCAGGTCCCAAGGTGGAGGGATAGGCTTTCTGGGAGGTCTGATATGAAGAACCCCCTTTGAGGAACAGCTTGACCTCAAATCTAGAAGCCAGCAGTGGTAACATGGGCAGACAGGCACAGATGACAGATAAATGGACTTTTAACTGACGAGTAAGTTAGTCCTGTGTGAAGGAGCTCACACAAATAGGAAAGGGACCAAAGGAACATGATCATAGGGTCCTGGTTTTTCCTCTGACACCACCTGGAGAATCTTTTCCATTTAGAGATGTAATTTCTCCTGGTGATAGGTTACCTGGCCTCCTGCAGGACACCAAGTATGTCTTCTGTATATAGGTGTCTGAAGGCGATTAGAACTCTGTCACCCATAAGGTCAGTTTCAAGTTGTTCACTTGAGGGTGGAGTAGGGATCCTCTATTCTGAGTGAGCAAGTCTATTTGGTGGGGTAACCTGTGGTGATTGCCCTTGGCTAGTAGGTAAAGAAGGGGAAGCCAGTGCTGTCTTGGTAAAGGGGGTCACCAACAGGATTTTTGGTTTGTCCTGTATTTTGAGGACAACTTTCTGAATCAGAGTAAAGGATGGAAAGGCATAGAGAAACATCCCCCCCAATGAAAGGAGAAGGCGCCCACTTTCCAGGCTTGTGGCTTTGGAGCCTTTGTGCAAAATTTGGGCATCTGTTTGTTCTGGGAGGAGGCAAACAGACAGAGTTGTGGAATACCCTACTTGTGAATGAGATCTAGGAATACCTCTCTGTGAAGCATCCATTCCTATGAAGGGAGCTGAAGTTCTGCTTAGAGTGTCTGCCATGACATTCTCTGTCGAGGGAATGTACACTGGTACTAGATGGATGTTTAGAGTCATTGCTAGAGTCCAGATTTGGATGGCTAAACTGCAAAGAGGATAGGATCTTGCCCCCCCCCCCCGGTTTGCTTATGTACCACACGACAGTCATATTGTCTGTCATCACTTTGAGAGTTCCCAGGAGTAGGGCTATTTGGAAGGTTTGTAGGGCCAAATGGAGTGCCTTCATTTCTTTGATACTGATGTGGTCCTTTAGTCTTAGTGTGGACCACTTGCCCTGTACAGTGATCAGTTTCTGGTTGTGCTGTAGTACTGCACCCCAACCCAGGTCTGAAGCGTCTGTGGTGAGTTCTAGCAGGGGGTCAGGTACCTGAAGTGGGATACCTTGGTTGTGGTGGATGGCAGAGATCCACCACTGGAGTTCTATCTTCAGACACTGAAGTAGTGGGAGAGGAGTGTCCAGGGAATGGGAGTGTTGGCTCCATAAGTTCTTCAAGATCCACTGGATCTTTGGAGTCTTGCTACGGGTAACATGGGTATTAGGGATGCCATGTGTCCGAGCATGCCTAGGAATTCCTGTGCTGGCAATGAAGTAAGGTTGATAAGTTTGCTGAGGTAGATGGCCAGATCCAGGATTCTTTCCTCTGGGATAAAGGCTTTCATTAAGTCTGTTCTGATTCTGCATCCCAAGAAAACTATGTCTTGTGTGGCTTGCAGATGACACTTTTCCTTGTTTATAGTGAACCCCAGTTGGGTTAGGGTGTTCATCACTAGTCTTAGATGTCTTGGAAGACTTGGTGGTTTTGATGAAGTACGATAAGGTCATCTAGGTATGGGTATATTTGTATACCCTGTGTTCTGCAGTGAACAATGAAGGGCGCTAGACACTTTGTGAACACTTGAGGGGCTGTGGACAGCCCAAAGGGCAAGGCAGAGAGTTGAAAATGCCAGGAACCTACTGCAAAGCAGGGGAATTTCCTGTAGTCTGGGTGAATAGGAACATTGAGGTAGGCATCCTTCAAATCCAAGGCCACCATGTAGGCCTGAGTGGGAATGAGTGGAAGGAGCAAAGGTAAGTTGATCATTTTGAAGCTGGGTACCTTGAGAAACAGGTTTAGGAAAGACAGACCCAGGACTGGTCTCCATGGGCCATCTTTCCTTGGTAACAAAAACATTCTTAAGTAAAAACCTTTGTTTCTTTGGGTGGCTGTTATTTGTTCTATGGTGCCCTGGGCTAGTAGCTGTTGAATGACAGTGGGGAAGAGGTGGACTTGGTGGATGCTACCCCCCCCCCTTCCAGGGAATCCCTCAACCTCCAGCAAACCAAGTCATAAAGTAACCCCTCTAAATGGTGGAATGTACCCATCTTTCTGTTGTAATCTTCTGCCAGGAGGGTAGGGAGAGGGTGAAGAGAAGGGACAGTGGGGTGGTTTTGATTTAGTAATAAGTCACAGCGGAGTTGGTCTGGATTGATCAGAATGGCTCCAAAAGGAGACAGTGGAAGGGGTGGAGTGAAACCTGGGGGCAGAGGTTTTCCTCTGTTGCCTGCGTCCCTTTGTCTGCTGAGCTGTGTGGGAGGATTGCCTCCTGACAAAGGACGTTTTCTGAGGATAGTTTCTGTGGTATCTGGGAATGGGAGATGCCAATAAGTGTTTTAGGTTTTGTAGTTCTTTTCCCTTCTCTTGAAGGGATTTAAGAAGTTCAGCTGTGACCGGGCCAAATAACACTTTATTGTCCAGGGAACATCAAGCAGCTTTGTTTGTACATCTAAGGGCAGTGGCTGAAGTCTTAGACAGGAGTAGCACCTTAGTACTGAGCCAGAAGCAGCAAATTTGGATGAAGTTTCCACAACATCATAACTGCACTTGATGGAGTGCCTAGTTACTTGGGATGCTGTGGAGAGTAGGTTGTTAAGCTGAGTTTTAATGTTGGATTCAGGGACTTCAGAGAGTAGGGTGGAAGCCTTAGCAATAGTATCCATGACATACCTAACCATATGGGTTTGGTAGTTAAAGGCTCTTATAGCAAGAGTAGAGGAGGTATACATTTTTTCCCTAGTCTGCCCATAAATTTACTGTCTTTGTCAGTAGAATAGAGGGTGCAAGAAGGCAATTGCCTAGATGTCTTTTCTGCAGAGACTTGCAATAACAGCAGGGTCTGCTGGTGGGTTTCTAAAGAGGAACTGAGTGTCCTGTGGGACCTTATAAAACTGGTCAGGACATTTAGATGCTGGTGGTTGTGAATCTGGAGTCTGGGAGGTGGCTAAGAAGGCATCCTAAAAGGCAGGGAGCAAGGGGGCACAGCTGAAGGGGATGGCTGTTTCATTTGCAGCAGGTCAAAGTATCTTTTCTTACTGTCTGAGACCTCTGAGGCCTGCCACTTAAAATGATCACTCATGAGGGAGATGGTATCAACAAAGGTGAATTCTTCCCCAGGGGACTCTGGGGTAATGGGATCCTCTTCCTCTGGGGTAATAAAGTCTTTGGGTGAATCAATTTGAGATCCCTAGGTAAGAGAATCTTCATCTGAGGAAGGGTCTTCCTCTGACGCAAGCAAAGGGGGTCCTGTAGGAGAAACAGTCGGTTGCTGTTGTGTCTGCAAGGCCTGGAATGCTCTAAACAAGCTTTGAGAGAAAACTTCCCAACTTAGAAAAGGTTGTGGTTCTGTGTGCCTTACTTTCTGTTTTCTCTTCATTGGAGTAGACTGTAGAGAAAGAGAGGGAGCCAACATCTGGGTAGATGGAGGAACAAGAGCAGGGCCCTCTGACTGAATGAGTTGTGGTTCCCCTCTGTTATCAGAAGCTGATGGCTGATTTGCCTCAGGGGACATACACGAGGTTTCTGCCAGTCCAGCTTCCATCGTGGTTCCTAGGCCTAGTAAGGAAACAGGGGTCTGAAGAGATCCCGGGTTTTCATCAACCTCAAGAATCTCCCCTGATGCCTGAGGCGCAGCATGGGAATCAGGCCTGGTTTTCTTGGCCTTTTTCCTCGGCAGCTCTTTGGATGGGCCTGTTTCTTCCTCCATACCAAGTGTGAGATGTCAGAGTCTCTGATTTTCTAAATAAACTTTAAGCATGGCCAAACGGCTGCGAAGGGTTTTGGGATGAATGATTTGCAAGTAGGGCAGGATGTGTGGTCGTGGGCCTCACCTAAACAGAATATGCACTTATTGTGCGAGTCCTTGTGAGGAATCTGGCACCCACAAGCACACTTCCCCTTTCTAGTAGACATGTACGTATTAGCAAAAAAACAAAAGGAAACAATGAAAACCCCACAGGATACTTATCTGTAGCAGTCGTCTGAATTAGTGGTCTGCTTTCTGAACTGGCGAACTGGAGTTAGACGTTCACTGCGGCAGAAAAATTCTGAAGAGGGTACGTGCAGATGTCTCTTTTATACCCTACATCGGTTTATGGCCCTAGCAGAGGATGTCACATGTACCCTCCTGAAGCAAGACTGTGGTATACTGGCCAGATATCAGCACTGCAGGCAGCAACCTCCCTACTGTTATGAATACTGCAACATGTGAATAGAAGGACATCTGCATTTCATTACTGTTTAACTGTATTTTTCATAATGTGAGTTCTGTTTTTGAATGTAAGTGGCTAATCTGTGTTTTTCTGTGAGTTTTACGGCATTCTTAACCCTTAAATTGAGTAGCATAATCTGGATACAGGTTTGCTGCATCCAAAACTGTTTGTTTTTGCCTTCTGTGTTTCTGGCAGTCATCTTGTATTTGCCTTCTGTGTTTCTGGCAGCCATCTTGTATTGGTAGGGGCCTATCTTCTCTGCTAGTGAGAGTAGCACGGCTGCCTGGACCTTGTTTGGCATAGGCTGACTGGTAAAGAAAGCAGGGGCTAGCAGGATTGACTAGAATTCTGTGTTACTAGAATCTTCTATTTCTTTGTGGTATTTAAACACAGCGTTTGAGCTGGTTTGGGTTTGTTTGCACATCATGCACCACAACTGCATTGTTTTTAACCCATTGTAAGGTATTCCAGCTACAAAATGTCCCTTAGTAGCAGTAGCAGTAGCACTAGTGTGTGATCACCTAGTAGTACTCCTCTTAGACCTTCCACCCTTTACCCCCTTAGCTCTCTCTGGCCTCTCTCTCTCAAATTCTGACAAATATGGATGGACAATTTCCTACAGCTTCTCCTGCCAGTCTGGTTAATATGGGTATCCTGAGACAGTGTAGCAACTACCTCATTTACACAGACAACCCTCTACTACTACCACCTAGGAACACAATCTGTGAGAGATGTGATTACATTAAGAAACTAGAGTCTACGCTCTCTCCTTCACAAACCAGTATATCTGGCACTGAGAAGGTTGTCAACACAAACACCACACCTCAAACACTCCCCACACCTACACAACACACATCCACATATGCAGAGGTCCTCAACAAAAACATAACCAAACAAAAGAGACCTCTGAGGCAAAACACACGCGGACTCCACTGCCCACCACACACAGTCCACACAGCTGTGTCTCACAGCCACTAAGGCCTAAACATAAACCCAACATATCAGTTATAGGAGAATCCATTGTGAGACACACACATGTGCCTCTCAATAGGCTGGATAAGGAGAAAGTCATGGTTAGTTGTTTGTCATGTGCCACAGTCTGCCATATCACCCATGCACTCAAGTCTCTCTCAAAAAAAGGTACTGTTATGGCTTTGTCATAGTCCATGTTAGAGTGAATGACTTGAGATGTACCTCCGCGGGCTATATGAAGAGAGACATGAAAAAGCTCACTGAATATGCATCCCAGGCAGATATGTTCCCTGTCTTAAGCAGCATTCTACCTTCACCGAGAATGATGCCTCAATACAAACAGAAAACGACTGACGTTAACAACTGGCTTAGTTTCTGGTGTCATTCCAATGGGATCCAGTACCAGACCTCCTGGGAAGACATGATCAACAGACCACGATGCTTTGCCAGTGATGGCATGCATCTGCCTCCCTTGGGCTTCAGGCTTCTGGCAAAGGCTCTTGCCTCCCTCATAGTGCCTTTTTTAGGCAATGCCATGAGGTCAAAACTACCAACTTGAAAATTTCAATCAAAAAGCAAATTAAAGGTCATGCTGTAAACACTAAGAGTCTAAACA
Organism: Protopterus annectens; assembly: GCF_019279795.1. Classification (NCBI taxonomy): domain Eukaryota; kingdom Metazoa; phylum Chordata; order Ceratodontiformes; family Protopteridae; genus Protopterus; species Protopterus annectens. Next base: position 1,278,410,614 of record NC_056728.1, read on the forward strand.
TAAAACTTCACTCACTGTAAGCCTCAGTAACCCTAGAAGATGTTGACATTTGTGCAGTCAGAGAAGTCTGGTTCAAAGCTGTGGAGAGCACCCCAGCCATACCAGGTTACTCATCCTATCATACATTCAGACCCCAAACCATGGGCAGCAAAGCAAAAGGAGATGGCGTTGCAATATATATTAAAGGCATACACACCTCCAGGCTGGTCAACCAGTATAACACAACAGACACTCCAGGTGCAGTTAACCATTGACAAGAAGACCCCTTTTCAAATCATAGCTAGCTGCAGGCCCCCAACTTTGACTCAAGCTGCCCACTCCACCTATCTGGACCTTTTGGAATCTATCAAGATTCAACCCTTTACCTTGATCCTGGGTGACTTTAACTATCCAACCATAGTCTGCAAGAACTACTGATTCCAAAACACAAATGTGCAGAGATTCCTTGATTTCCTCAATGCAAATGCCTTAGACCAGCTGGTAGACACCCCCACAGGTGGTGATAATATCTTCGGCTTGGTATTAACCAACATGAGTAACCACTACAGCATCCCTATAGTGTCATCCTCCCTGGTTTGAGCCGACCACAAAGCGGTCACTTTCGAAGTCACCATCTCCCTCCCCGGGGCATTGGGTGCTGATTTGTCAGAACATAGGCTAAATTCTTAACTAGACTTGTAAGGGCCTCAGGGCCAATAGCCTAGTGATTTCCTATGATCCTAAGAAACCTTTTCCATTTACTCCTGTAAATTTTACTAGTAGAAGCCCTATGGGAAGATAAAAGTATATGATGGGCAGGGCAAGAAAGCATCGGTTGTCTGGCTATTAATGGGAATGGAGAAACCATAATGTTAGCTTCAGATCTGAGATATCCAGCTTCAGATTTGAGATATACAGATGAATCATGCCTGTCAGGTGAGACAGGAGGCCTGGAATCAGATGCAGAATCCAAGGTGGGTAAAGGAGATGAGGTCAAAAGAAGGGGAACCAAATCTTTTCAGCCAGTAAAGTGCAATGAGGATGACTTTGCTCTTCAACCAGGCAGCTTTCTGCAGAAATTTTGAAATTAGGGGAGTTGGTGGGTAAGCACAGAGTTGTCCAGGGGGCCAATCATGGAGCAGACCACCTCTAAATGATTTTCCCGGTTGGGGGGGTCAGGGCAAAGAGGCTGCTGCACTTGTTTAGGGGAGAAACAAAAAGATGGAAGCATGGCTGGCTCCAATTATGGAAAATTATTTCTGTCACTTTCATGTTAAGAGACCATTGAGAGGCAGTATACTGGACCTCCTCAACTTGTCAGCTATCACATTGGACTTCCTCGGAATGTGCATTGCTATCAGAAAGTTTTTTAAGTTGTTTATGTATCAGTCTACTTACATATTTTGTCTGTCTGTATTGCAATAGTCCCAAAAAGGGCAGTCTTGAAGGGCCTGTAATGCTAACAGCACTGCCCTCATTTTCAGGACACTGATATGCATATATTGGCCTCTTTCCCAAGAAGTCCCCCCCCCAATCTGGGAATTGTCCATAGTCACTACAGCCTTGGACTAAGGGAAAAAAAAGGGCAGACTTGTAGAACTTGATCTGAATGAATCCACCATCAAAGGTATCTCTTGCATGCCTGAGTGATTCTTATTTGGGCTGACATGCACTGATAAAGAATCAACTATTGTGCTGCTACCGTATAGTCACTGACATTGACCCCAAAGCTTGAAGTATCAAACAGGCTGAAACTGTGGTACTGTGAATTATTTTTCTGACCTGGAACCTGATAGTCTGCACTCCTGAGAGAGGAAGAGAAGCTGTCAATGAAACAGTGTTGAAAACCGCTCATATGAATTCCAATGCTTGAGACAGAGACTTATAATTTACGGTTATCCCCAGAAGGGAGCAAGTCTGGAGTACCTGATCTCTCACTCTTATTAGTTGATGCCTGGTCAGGATGGTAATGAGCCAGTCATCTAAGTATGGAAACACTCGGAATCCCTGTAATCTCAAGGGAGCTGCTACCACTAGCATGCATTTGGTGAACACCATGGGGGCTGTGACGAGGCCAAATGGCAGTGCTCTGAACTGGTAGTGACGGACTCCCAGCTGGAAGCATTTATACCTTCTGGATTGTCTGTTCATTTTTATGTGATACTATGCATCTGGAAGGTCTACGGAACACATCCAGTCATCCTTGCATAGAAAAGGCAGAATGGACTAAACTATGAGCATCTGAAACTTTGAGTGTTATGTGTCAAACTGGTTTGTTCAATTCATTGAGATCCAGAATTGATCTCCAGTCCCCTGGTTTGTTTGACAGTAAAAAGAATCTTGAGTAAGTTACACATTCTATCTGGTCTGGTGGGGCCTCATGGATGACTTTTTTCCTAGCAGCTTTTGTACTTCTAGTTCTGCTGCTTTCCTCTGACTTGGAGGAACACTGCGAATTTTGGATACAGGTGGAGGTGGTAGGGGAAAAGGAAGTTACATAACCTCTGGAAATAATCCTCTGCACCCATGTATCTTTTGTTACATTTAGCCAGGCTCTCTGGTACAGGGATAAATGACCCCCAACTGCCTCCAGAGGTGGACAACTGGGTCTCCTTTCAGGAGTGTTGGCAGGGTCTATTGGAAAAGGAATCTCTGGATCCCTGGTTCTGCGGGGCCTCCTCTGCTGCATGGGCATCATCATCCATTTGAGTTCCCCCCTCGGACTCTGGCGGAACTATCTCCACGTGGATCTTGGAATGGACCCTGGAACTTATTGAACCACAATTTTCAACCTCCACGTTGATTCCTAGAAAAGGAACTTTCAGGAGTTGAAAAATGTATGCAGACTGCAGAGAGGATCTTTCCATCTTTTTCGCATCTGGCCAAACAATGAACTGCTGTCAAAGGGTGTATTGACGAATGAGGACTTGAAGGGCCCAAAAAATCACACAAGCACATCCAGGCATGTTTTCTAATGGAAATGCCTAAACACACTGTACGTGAGGAACCTTCAGCTGCATGCGAGATGCACCTCATGGATAAATTAGAAATAGTCTGTAGGGTAGCCATTTGAGAGGCTACAGATGTCGGAGTGTCGGTCACCCAAAAGAGATTTCGACGGTTACTTTATCAAATCTCTTTTTAGTCTCATAAAGTGTGAAAGATAGTTCAGTGACTTAGGGGCAAACGTTGCTGAAGCATACACATGCTTCCCAAATCTGTCCAATGCCCAAGACTCCCTGTTAAGGGGATGGAGAGAGGAACTTTGCTCAGTAAGCTCCTTCTTTGTGGCCACAACCATGACCACAGCATCTATAGGTACTCCCTTGCTCCAGTGTTCCTTACCTACAGGTGGAGCCAGAATCTGATCTGGTAATTTGGGGATTGGCTCAACTGACTTGGGATCATTCCACGCCTGCCTAAAGATCAAGTCAATGAGCTCATAAGCAGATAAAGTAACCAGACAGGCCAGCTCCAAAGGCTTCCAGGAATACTGATTCCTCTGGGTGAAGGGTTATCAGAGGACCAACCACCCTACTGCTTAAGGATCTCAAGAATGTCTCCAAATGAGATGTATTCAGGTGGTGATCCTAAGGACCCTTCTCTTTCATCAAAATCAGTATCTTCAGTGACTGTCTTCTGAGGGGAGTACAAGTGTCTCTTCTTGTACTTTCTCTTCCTAGGGACTTCCTCAGTGGGATGCTTTGGTGAAGTATTGGAAGAGATTGTAGAACCCTGCTGAGTAGGCTGGAGACTTTGAACTGGTTGCCCTTGTGGCATAGACCAATGTGTCTAAAGGCGCAGAGACATCTGGGATCCAGAGGGAAGATCTCAGGCATAGGATCCATCCATCCTGCTGGGGCAGAGAACACCCTCTTCACCACCTTAAAGGCAGATTGCTCCAGGAAGAAGGAAGACAATGGATTCAAGAAGCCAAGCTTCTGGCTCATCAGTTCCCTCTACCCCATAGGAAATCTACCTGAAGTGGATGTAGGAGCAGAATGGTCCAATGCCAAGGCTCTGAGGGGCAGTGACAGCTACAAAAACTTCAGAGTTGACTCAACTCCTCGGATGCGACAGTGGCTCTTCGGCTCCAAGTCTCATCCAGCTCAAAGGACATCTGACCCAGTGCACTCAGAGATTGCTTCAGAACCAAAGATAAGAATATCTTCAGATTTGAACTAGATGGACCCAGAAGGCTCAGATCCAGGGTCTCCAAAATGATCAGTCAAATCAGAGAAGGAGCTGAAATCGTCAGAGTGGTAGGACGGGCTTCCTGACTTAATGAGGTAGGAGCCGAGAGAACTCCTATCTGTATTTGCACCAAGAGGAATCTCCTCATCATTCTGTCCACATCAGCTTTGGTCAAACTCCTGGAAGAATGAGAGGAAGCTAGGGAAGGGGACTTATAGTGCCTTTGTTCCAAAAAGGGAGAAGGTACTTTGGATGGTACCAGATCTAAACTTGGTGAGTATCTGGTTCTAGATAACATTCTTGGATCCAAAGTGCTTGGATCCAAAGAGGGTTTTGTTGGATCCAGCAGTGGTCGGACCACAGTGGCCTTTGGATCCAATTTATGTTTCTTTTTAGGCAGCTCTGAGGAAGATGGAGTCGATGACCCAGAAGGCTTGGGGAGACTTGGTGTAAGGCTCGTTTGATTTTGGTTTGGGGAACTGAGCCCCAGAAATAGCTTCTAAGAAAGAAATAGGATAAGCTTACCTTTTCTGTCTGCAATAGCACACTGATTAAAATTTTTACAAATGGCACAATCAAACTGAAGGTGTTCTAGGCCCAAACAATGCAAACAAAGTGTGGGCATCAGACAAGGGCAATCTGTGCTCCTTAAATCCTGAAGGACCTTTTTCAGACATCCTGCACACAATATCAAGAAATTAAATAAAAAGAAGGAAAAAAAATAAATAAATATATACACACACACACACACACACACACATATATGTACATACACACATATATTTATATATCTATATCTATATATATATATATATATATATATATATATATATATATATATATATATATATATATACATACATACATACATACACACACGCATATATATAGAGAGAGAAAGAAAGACACAGAAAGAGATACCAAAAACGGTATTCAGACTTGCACAAAAGGTGTAAAAGGTGTAAAAAACAAACAATACTGACTATGGTAATAAAGAACTATACCAAGTGTAATAAGAAGGGAGGATAACTATTGATAAGTTGTAAAAGATAAAGATTAAAAACACCAAGCATAAATTGAAATATCGCTCGAGAGCTCAAGATGACCACGTCAAATAGCAAAAAGCAGCAAACGAGATCTGAGGTATGTTAGGGGTTGGTGCATTATGGGTAAGGGAAGAGCTCAAGTGTTTTCTGTTAGCCACGAGCTAAAGTAACAGCCAGGTCAGTTCTGAGAATCTGATCCAAACTCAACAGTTGAGGCCAGAATGAAAACTGACAACAGCAGATCTATAACTTTATGACTTACTGTTGAAGTAATCCTCCTCAGAACACCAAGAAAGGGTTGGAAGTAGAACCTTTACCTTAATTTGAAGAAAGAATCACCTCTATAACTCATAGGTTCATAGGTAAGTACTAGGCTATCTGCCCAAGGGTATTTATAATCCTAGCCAGAGTGTGTTGGCTTTCTCCACCCCCAGACCAGTTCCCTGTGCCTCTGACCAGCAGAGCCATTAGTTCCCTGCGCCTCTATCCAGCAGAGCCAATGCAGTGATCCCCAGGGTAAATTTTCTGTTTCCCATCCACCCGTCAAGGTTTCTCTTGAAGAGTGCTAGTGAGGGGCTCTGCCTGATGTATACTGGAATCTTGTTCCAAAGCATGGGGAGTCTCTGGGTCATTAATCTATCCCTCCAGCACATCCTATTTATCTTTGTGGTAAGGTTTATATATGTAGAGCGTGTGGCTCTCAGGGATTTGTTTTTTTTTTAGGTGGAGCATATCCATCAATTCTTGGCTGGACATGGCCTTGTATGTCAAGCAGAGATCACCTATGAGTAAGCGGTATGCAACAGAGTACAGCTGGAGTTTCTTTAGTTGGGCTGCATAGGTCATCTGTTTGAGGCCAGTAATCCTCTTGGTGAGGTACTTTTGTGGTCTTTCCAGCTGTTGCAGGTGTCTTGTAAGGTACATCCCAAATGGGGCATTGTATTCTATAATGGGTCTAATAAGAGATGAGTAGAGAGGCACAATAACCTCCTTTGTTCTGGATGCGAACCCTTTTGAGATTAGGTGGGCCGTGTAGAAGGATTTTCTAACCACCTTGGCGATATGATTATCAAAGGGGAGACTGCTATCTACTTGGGTCCCCAGATCCCTTATTACTTTTTCTGTATTTAGGGGACTACCACCTATATGGTAGTTCGCGGGTAATCTGTTTTTTCCAAAGGGAATAACAAAATGCAATGCAAAACCCAATCCACTTAGAAATAGTTTGTTTTGACACAGGCTTGCCCTGAGAACTCAAAGCAAAAGAAACAAACAACTGCTGAGACTGCCTAAAATCCTTAGTCCTGTTTAAATAATAACGCAACTGCCTGTGTACATCTAAAGTGTGCAAAATCTTTTCCCCCTTATTTTGGGGATCTGCATAAAAAGTAGGCAAATGAATAGTTTGGTTCAAAGCCACACTAGAAACCACCTTAGGCATAAAGGAAGGATTAGTACGTAATGATACCCTATCCTTATGGAAAATCAAAAAAAGGCTCAACCGCCATAAGGGCCTGCAATTCAGAAACCCTTCTTGCAGAAGTAATGGCCAACAAAAAAGCAGTCTTCCATGACAAAGATTTCAACTCAGCAGTAGCCAGGCTCAAAAGGTTGTAGAGTAAGTTTCTCCAACACAAAATTGAGATCCCAAGCAGGAGTAGGAGCTCTAATGGGGGTCTTATATTCTTTGCCCTCTAAGAAATTGCTTGAACAAAGGATGAAAACAATGGTGGGTCACAATCATAGTGAGCTGAAATTGCTGCAGCATGAATCTTAATGGAAGAGAAAGACAAACCTTTGTCCAATAACTCAGTCAGATATTGAAGAGCCACACTCAAATTAGGCTCAGAAACCTCCAAATTCTTTGCTGCACTCCAAAATAAAAATCTCTTCCATTTTTCAAGTACACTTTCCTTGTACTAGGTCTTCTGGCTTCCATAATCACATTCAAAACTTGTTGAGGAAGTTGAGACCTGCTGTGTTTCAAAACAGAATATGCCAGGCTGTTAGATGAAGAGAGTGAAGCTTGACATTGAGTAGATGACCGTCCCTCTGAGACAATAGGTGTGGAATCAAAGGTAAAGGCCATGGAGGCTTCCTTACCAGACTCCTCAGTAATGGGTACCAGTGTTGCCGAGGCCAATCTGGAGCTACTAAAATCATCCTTGGCTTGTCTTGTCTGACCTTTAGGAGTACCTTTGGGAGAAGAGGCAGAGGTGGAAAGGCATACACATGAAGATTTGTCCAACTGAAAGAAAGAGCATCCACTTTCCAAGCTGTGTGATGAAACCTTTTGTGCAAAACTTTGGCAGCTGGTGGTTTAGTGGAGAAGCGAACAGATCTATGTCTGGAGTTCCCCATGACACTGTCAATTTCTGAAATACATGAAGATCCAGTTTCCACTCGTGGGGATCCATGATTTGTCTGCTTAACACATCTGCTAAGAAGTTCTGTGCTCCCGGCAGAAACCTTGCCTGAAGAGTTAGTTGCAAGCTGAGCGCAGTCTCCCATAAAATCATTGCTTGCCTGCATAGAGGGTAAGAATGTGTTCCCCTTGTTTGTTGATGTACCACATGACAGTTGTGTTGTCTGTTAGAATCAACACCTGCCCTGGAAGAAGTAACTCCTTGAAAGCCATTAATGCAAACTGGACTGCTAACATCTCCTTCATATTGATATGTAGATGCTGTAGTCTGGCAGGCCACTTGTCTTGTATCCACTTTCCATTCAGATGAGCTCCCCAAGCTATGTCTGAGGCATCTGTCGTTAGAATCTGACTCGCCTCTGGCCCGGTCACAGAGAGTCCCTTGTTTAGGTGACATTCCTGAGCCCACCACAAAAATTCCTTTTGAATGCAAGGTATTATTTGAATGACAGTGTCCAAATCCTGGCAGTGCTGTGTCCATACATTTTTGAGATACCATTGCAGCTTCCTCATATGCAGTTTGGCATTGGGAAGCACCAGAATACAAGATGCCATGAACCCTAAGGCTTGAAGGACTGTCCTTGCAGTCAGCCCGGACTGAAGAGATAGTTGATGGAAGTAAAGGGAAAGATTCTTTTGTTTGTCCGGGGTTAAAAAGGCCATCTGTTGCTGTATTCAGTCTCACACCCAGAAAGCACATGTCTTGAGAGGGTACTAGACTAGACTTTATTTCGTTCACAGAATACCCCAGGCATCTTAGCACTGCTATCACATATTCCAAATGCTGTAAAGGTCTTCCTTTTCTTGAGCCAGAATCAGGCAGTCGTCCAAGTAAGGATAAATTTGTATTCCTTTTAGCCTGAAGTAAGCTATCACTGGAGCCAGAACCTTTGTGAATACTCTGGGCAGTAGATAAGCCAAAGGGCAATGCAGAGAACTGATAATGGAATTCCCAGCTCGAAAGCAGATACTTCCTGCAACTTAGTCTGATAGGTACATGAAGGTAAGCCTCCTTGAGATCTAAAGTTACCATCCAGTGATCCTTGCCCAGCAGAGGTAAAAGCTGCTGTAACGTCAACATTTTGAACTTGGGAATGTCCAGATAAGTGTTGAGGATAGATAAATCCAAAATTGGTCTCCACGTGTTCCCCTTCTTTGGTACTAGGAACAGGCGAGAATAAAATCCTAGGCACAGGAACCGGCTGAATGGCCCCTATTTGGAGTAACAGCGAAATTTGCTTGTGAGCCTCTTTTCTTTGTAGAGGAGGAATGTCTGGCATGCCTTTGAAAGGAGGCAAGGTATGGAAATAAAACCTGTAACCGTGGTGAATGATATCCAATACCCATCTGTCTTGGGTAATTAAACTCCAATTTTCTTTGAAAAGTGCCAGCCTTCCTTCCAAAGGTGCTGCCAGAGCAGAAAGCACTGGCAGCTGAAAAGGCAGGTCATTGGGTCTGTTTACGCAAGGGCTGACCCCTGCCCTCACCAGAAGATTGAGCAGGTGAACTCCTGTTCTAGGCCTAAAAGAACCTTGAGCTCTGCCCCTACCACGTCTAGACCTACCCCTAGACTGGGAATCATAAGCAGGATATGTCCATCCCTTAGTAGGCCAATTTCTACTAAACTTTGGAGGCGAACCTGCAAAAATCTGTAACGGTCTGCATAGAGGTAGCCTTGTCCTCCATTTTCTTTAAAACAGCTTCCACAGGCGAACCAAACAACACGTCAGACTGTAACGGAGCATCCAAAATCCTTGTCTTAACATGCTCAGCTAAATTCTGATCCCTAGCCAGGCGTGCCTCTGAAGAACAGAACCAGTGGCAGCCACCCTCAAGAGGCCTGCACAGCATCAAAACCACATTGCAAGGAATGCTTACCCACCTGTTCAGACACATGAACTAAATCCTGCAACTCTTTACACTCAATACCTTCCGCCAGAGCATCCACCTTAGACTTCAATTGTGAAAGGAGATAATTTTGATATTTTAACATGTGGAACTGGCAATTCAAAGCCCTCATGGCTAAAGTGGAAGAAGTATACACCTTCTTTCCCCATCTATCCAAAGCCCTTGCCTCTTTATCAGGAGGAACAGGATTTTAACAACAGAAGCCTTAACACCTTTAGGCCCCTGAGAAACAGTTTCTGGGTCTGCCCTAGGACTCTTAAATAGATACTTATGAGCTTCAGGCACCCTATAATACCTATCTGGTTTAACTGGGGCAGGAGGCAAAGAATCAGGGTTCAGGGAAGCCTCTGCAAAACATCTTCCACCACATCCAGAACAGGAGGTATAGCTAAAGGCCTATGCTGGGGTAAAAACAAAAATTCCCTAAGCCTCTTCCTGGAATCAGAGAAATCTTGGCCTTCCCATTTAAAATGCTCCCTCATGGAATGAAGAGTCTCTGAAAAAGAGAAATCCTCAGGAGGAGAAGCCGAAGGAGTAGAATCATCCACATCAGAATCAGAATAAGGAGGATACTCCTGCAAGTCTTCAGCCGAAGACTCAGAAGCCTCCGAACACTGCTCAAAACTCTCAATATCAGGTTCCACCCTAGGCCTCTTATCAGGAGGGGGCATAAAACCTCTAATCATAGTAATCAAATCTTCTGCCATTTTAAGCATATGTTTCTTAGGCAAAGATCCTGAAGAACTAGGAGAGACCCCCACTGAAGTTAAACCTGGCCTGCCTCTCAAAGAAGCCTTGGAAACAGAAGGGGAGGGCCTAACCACCTTAGGAAGAGAGGGGAGAACAGCCACCTGAGAAGCCCCTTCAGCCTGGCCTACCTCCTGAGAAGACACATCTTGTAACAGTAAAGTCTCTCCCTGAGACTCCAAAGAAACTTCTGGCAGAACCTCCGGCTCCACTGAGCCTTCTAAAGAACCGACGTCCGGGACTGACGGTTCTTCCAACCTAGGCTTTGCTGCTTTGTCCTTGCGCTTTTTGGACGAAGCGGGCGTCGGAGCATCCGACGGCATTTTATAATTACAACGCTTCCCAAAAACTAACCTGGCACAGTCTAACCTTCTCTTTATAGTGCGTTTGTTAAAACTAGCACAAGAGCGACATCCAACAACGTCGTGCTCAGGCCCTAAACAAGGTATGGTAATCCCTATGAGGTATCTGTTTCCCACAAGAAATACAGTTATTCACTTTTTCTGACATCCGGTTAAATACTGAGGCAAGAAAAAACCAAAATATTCCCCAACGGGGTACTTAGCCAACTTTGATTCGGTCTGAAACTCCAACTTCAGAAAATTTCAGAACGCCAACCTGCACTCGCAAAACTGCTTCTGCATCGGACCATGCGGCAAAAAAGACTGAGGATATGACGTCGGTCATGCGCATTTGTACCCTGACGTCCTGACGTCAGATTAATGCGCCTTGACCGACATCAGCCATATACTTTGGTATTCGGGCCGACTGGGACAGCGGACTACCCAAGTGTTAGGACTGCAGCAATGTGGTATGAAGAACATCAGCAGATCTATAACTTTATGACTTACTGTTGAAGTAATCCTCCTCAGAACACCAAGAAAGGGTTGTAAGTAGAACCTTTGCCTTAATTTGAAGAAAGAATCACCTCTATAACACATAGGTTCATAGGTAAGTACTAGGCTATCTGCCCAAGGGTATTTATAAGCCTAGCCAGAGTGTGTTGGCTTTCTCCACCCCCAGACCAGTTCCCTGTGCCTCTGACCAGCAGAGCCATTAGTTCCCTGCGCCTCTATCCAGCAGAGCCAATGCAGTGATCCCCAGGGTAAATTTTCTGTTTCCCATCCACCCGTCAAGGTTTCTCTTGAAGAGTGCTAGTGAGGGGCTCTGCCTGATGTATACTGGAATCTTGCTCCAAAGCATGGGGAGTCTCTGGGTCATTAATCTATCCCTCCAGCACATCCTATTTATCTTTGTGGTAAGGTTTATATATCTAGAGCGTGTGGCTCTCAGGGATTTGTTTTTTTTAGGTGGAGCATATCCATCAATTCTTGGCTGGACATGGCCTTGTATGTCAAGCAGAGATCACCTATGAGTAAGCGGTATGCAACAGAGTACAGCTGGAGTTTCTTTAGTCGGGCTGCATAGGTCATCTGTTTGAGGCCAGTAATCCTCTTGGTGAGGTACTTTTGTGGTCTTTCCAGCTGTTGCAGGTGTCTTGTATGGTACATCCCAAATGGGGCATTGTATTCTATAATGGGTCTAATAAGAGATGAGTAGAGAGGCACGATAACCTCCTTTGTTCTGGATGCGAACCCTTTTGAGATTAGGTGGGCCATGTAGAAGGATTTTCTAACCACCTTGGCGATATGATTATCAAAGGGGAGACTGCTATCTACTTGGGTCCCCAGATCCCTTATTACTTTTTCTGTATTTAGGGGACTACCACCTATATGGTAGTTCGCTGGTACTTTGTTTTTTCCAAAGGGGATGACTATGCACTTTTTGGCATTCAGCTTGAGGCCGTGATTTTGACACCAGGTATCCGTCTCAGTGAGACCCTTCTGGAGGGTGTCTGTATCAGCCGGAGAATCATTTATGGTCCCTAGTTTGCAGTTGTCTGCAAACTTGGTCAGCCAAAGTTCTCCTGTGCTTGCCTATACCTCTGAGAAGTATATACCAAACAGGAAGGGCCCTAGGGCTGAGCCCTGGGGGAAGCCACTTGTAACTGGTTTAGAGTCGGACCTAGAGTCTGCAACTCTCACCGTGTGGGTTCTGTCCATGAGCCAATTTGCAACCCATCTCGTGACGTAGGGGTTAATGTTCAGGTTGGTGATTTTGTCTATAATACCAGAATGGGGAATGGTGTCGAAAGCCTTTGCAAGGTCTAGGTAGGCTGTGTGGACCTCCTTACCCTCATCTAATGCCTTGGTAACTGTCTCAAAGTAGTCCACACCAGGTTTAGGAGGCATGATCTGCCCTTAAAGCCAAACTGGGTGGGGTCCAAAGTTTGGAGGTTCCCAATGTCTCTGTTAATGAGTTCCATGATAATGCGCTCCATAGCCTTGCAGACCAGACTAGTCAGGCTTATAGGGCGATAGTTCCCATGGTCCGTTGTGGCGCCACCTTTGTGGAGTGGGATAACTGTTGCTGTGTGCCACTCTGTGGGTACGTAGCCTGTAGAGAGGCTGAGTTTGAACAGTGTGTTTAGGTGAGGGGTTAGTTCATTTTGGAGCTCTTGTAAGACACAGCCTGGGACAATGTCTGGTCACATTGAGGCTGTGTTTTTGGCTTTGGATAGGACTGTTTTAACCTGTGTGCCGGTGATTGCCGGGGCCTTACATTCTTTTGGTATGGTTATGGACCCTTTAGGGGGTGAGAGGGGTGTGAAGTTTGCACTGAACCTGTCTGCCAAAATGTTGGCAATATCAGTCGGTTCAGTGTATTTTGTGCAATTCTGCACCAACTCAGAGCAGATCTGAGAGTTTCCACTTAGGTTCTTGACATAGCTAAAGAACGCTTTGTGGTTATCTTTGGAGTCCTTGGCAATTTTTCTTTCAAAACTAGTTTGGATGACTTAATGAGGGGTTGTAGTTTCTTGCTGATACTGATCAGGGATGTCTTTCCTTCTAGGGATTTTGCTCTTATCTGTACTAGTTTTCTTCTTCTATTGTAGAGCCTGTTTATGGCAGGGGTCCACCAGACTGGCATCCTTTTCTTGGAGGAGTGAGTCTTGGTTTTACTTGGGCCAGCACGATCCATGCATTCCTGCAGATGATCATAGAGTGCCTTTGTATAGGTTTCGGCAGCTTGGAAAGCATTGTCCATTGGCGTGGGGGCTGTGAACCTTTCCGCCTCGGTCTTAAGCAACGTGAAGTTTGCTTTCGAAAAGTTTTTCACGGTGGTTTCCTTGATTGGGGTTGGGGGCGGAATGTGAATATCCAGAGTGATTAGTCTATGGACTGATCTAACCAGCGAGGGGTTGACGTCAGGTGTGGAACACTGGTCGCCCATGTTGGTGATGACCAGGTCCAATATGTTGTTCCCTCTGGTGGGGATGTTGACCAGTTGATCTAGGGAGTTCGAGTTTATAAATTCTAGGAAGCGTTGGGCAAGGGAGTTAGTACTTGAGTAGTTCTCCCAGTTAATGTTTGGGTAGTTGAAATCACCCAGTATTAGGGTGTTTGGTAGGACCTTCATATTTCCCAGTGTCTCCAGAAATGCAGAATGGGGGTCCTAGGTCATGGTGGGTGATTTGTAGCAAGCTACAGTTTGAACTGCAGTTTTGCCCATTGTTAGTTGCATTTGGATGATTTCTGATGCATCATGCTGTGCCACTAACCTGGAGGCGTGAGTATCCTTGATGAATATGGATAAACCTTCGCCTTTTGTGCTTCGGTCTGGATTCTGTGGCCAAAAGGTATGGTATGACTTATAGCCTGGTAGTGCTGAGGTGCTCACTGCAGCCTTAAACCAGGTTTCTCTTACTGCATAGATTTCGATGCTCTCCATACTGAGGAGTGCCTCGAGTGCATGCATTTTGAGGTTTAGACTTCTGGCGTTGAGTAGCATTACCCTCAGTTTTTGGTTACTTGTGCTATTTACAGTGGTGGGTTTGTCTTTTGAGCCTTGCCTAAAAAAGGCACTATGGGAGCGGCAAGAGCCTTTGCCAGTATTCGAAAGCCTAAGGGGGACAGGTGCAAGCCATCTCATGTGAAGCAACGTGGCTTGTCGAGCATGTCATCCCAGGCAGACAGATACTGGATCCCCTTTGAATGACACCAGAAACGTAGCCAATTGTTGAAGTTGATAAGTTTTTCTTTATACTGTGGCATCATTCTTGGTGAGGGCAGGATGCTACTCAGGGTCAGGGTCATACCTGCCTGGGCTACATGATCAGAGAGCTCTTCCATATCTCTTTTCATGTAGTCCAGGGAGGTACGTCTCAGGTCATTCACACCAACATGTACAATGACACAGTCGTATTTGTACTTGTTCCATAGTGACCTGAGTGCTTGTGTTATCTGGTGGATCCTGGCACCTGACAGGCAGCTAACTGTAACCTTCTCCTTGTCCAGCCTAGTTAGTGGGACATCAGTGTGCCTGATTATAGTCGCCTATCACTAGTGTGTTGGGTATGTTATTTTGCCATAAGGGCTGTGATTGCATGGCACACTGATTGTATGAAGTATGTGTTTCATGGCTGGTGATGGGTTGTGGAGGTTACCTGGATGTCTGCTTTGGAGGTCTCTGTTGCTTTTGCAGATTTTTATTTAGAGCCTCCGAGTATGTTTTTGTGTATTTATGTGTGTTATTTGCCTGTGTTAGTTTGTTAGGTCTATGTGAGACTGGCGGTGTGTTGCAAGTACTACCCTTCTCCTCTTGATAGTCAGTTACAGTCTGGGATTGAGAGAGCTTTGCCTCCAGTCTGGCTGTATAATTGCATCTCTCGCATATATTAGTGTTTGGTGGTAGGAGGAGAGGGTTGTCTGTGTACATGAGGCAGTTGTAACATTGCCTCAGAATGCCCAGATTCACCAGCCGGACTGGAGAGTACACCAGAAGCTGCCATTTGGACATGCCTGAATAGGTAGAGTGAGCTGTTTTTCTAACTGACTGGTGGGGACGAAAAGAAAGCCTTGTCCTTCTGGACAGTATAAGTGGGGCTAGTGCTAGGGGTATTTAGTGCTTGTTATGAGTTTTAAGCAAGTGCTGGGCTGTAAAATGAATGGTTTGAGTGCTAAAGTTGAAGGTTTGTCTAGTTCCAAGGGAAAAATGCAAGAGTAGACTTTGTGGAGTCAGGAATAGTTTTACCCTAGCTAACCGGCACTGCCCGGCGTGCAAAACCGCACAAATGTGGTTTTACATCAGAAAGACTAAAGAGATAGAAATTAGCCCAAAATGGCCAATAAAACTACAGTTTCTGGGCAGAAACCACTCCTCCAAGGACAGGTAGGCTGTTCAGAGCTCCCCACTCTCACTGGAGAACAAAGAAACTTCCCTTTTCCCAAGTAAGGTATGGCCAAACACAAAGCTTAAACACAGTCCAGGTATCAGCAAGTATCTGAAATTGGAATTTTCTAGCTAAGCAAGGCGGGAAAATAGCAATTTTTTTTTTTGTTTTTTTTTTTCCAACAAAACAGTAGAAACAAATTTAAAAACACTTTTATAGTGCAGTAATGGCTGTTGCACTTGAGTGGGAAGCCAGTAACAGTTGCAATTACAATTTACAACAAAAACACATTTTAAAGTGCAGGCACAAATAAATGCAATTTCAGTGTAAAATGAGCGTTCTGAGAAGCAATAAATGCCAGAAAACGAGCGTTTAGGTGGAAATAGCAGTAAGCAACAAGAAAAACCAAAACAATGGTACTTAAACTCTCCAAAGTCTCTCCTTTTGTCTCTCTGGCATTGTAGGTCTCTGCAGGACACCTGGGAAAGTGTAGGCCTGTTTGTGAGATCTGTAGAAATTGCTTGCTTTCTGCATACAACCCTTTCTGGAGATGATCACAAGCTGTCATAGATGATAGAATGTCAAATCCACTGGGTCTTCATGACAGCTGTCCAAACGAGGACGAAATCACAGAATTCCTTCATTGTCAGCCCTAGATAACAGTTAGGACTGAGAGTGTAGGGCTTAAGGAGTTTTCCTCAGACCACTGAAAGGAGTAAGCCTGTGTTGATCCTTGAGTGTAGTCTTAGATCAGAAAGAAGGCTTTACCTTAGGAGGACTTTGCTATTCCTACAAGGAGTACAGGCTGGGGAGCTGAAAGGGTGTGGAGTTGCCCTTAGTAGTGGAGAAGGCCTACTTCCTCTTTCAGGTTTCAGTATATCAGAGATCATGAAAAGGCAGGCTGAATAAAATCTTTCCCTTGAAAGAGATATCTGGGATGAACTTGATCCAATTCATAAGGGAAAGACTGCCTTAGCAAGGCCATTCTGCAAAGGCACATACCATAGCTGTAGGTGCTATCGGCAGAGTAAAAGCTACAGCAAAACACATAGTAATTTACTGTGGACATGGTACAGAGTCTTGACCACCTCCCTCCTTCAGCTTAGACTTGTGTAAAGACAAAAATCAAAAACATGCCTGCTCCACTTCAGGGGATTGTAATGTGGAAAAGTAAAATAAACACCAGATGGCTCAGAACCCCGAAGGGTCAAGAAGATAAGATTCTGTTGTCCATCACCTCTAAAGATTTAGAATCCTCTTCTGGGGAAAGGTAGCAAAATTTTGTGCCTTCCTTGTGGTGGACAAAGGAGATCCTGAAGGAGACGACTTAAGTACAGCTGTTCAGGACCTCATTCCAGTCAGATGGGGCATTAGGCATAATAACTGCTTTCTTGGAAATTGTCAATGTCAACAGCAGTAGCAGCGTTTTGGAGTTCCAGACTGCACATCTCAACAAGACATTTTTCTAGAGGAGAAATAATTGATACTGACAGACTACAGATGACTATATGCCCCTAAGATGGCTCTGAAGGGGGGGGGGGTCAGTAGGTGGGGAAGATTCACTGACCTTCTCTCTGTCAGACAATAACTTCTAGGTTATTAAACTTCTCAAAGGAAACTATAGAGGAAGGTGTCCCCACAGGGTATGATATCATTTTCAGAGACTGTTTTTATCAACCAACTACTTTATGAAAACAGGGCTACAAGAGGAAAAAGGATATTGCCACTGCATCCTAGAAATCAATATAACCACCACCTTCATACAAGTTTCTAACTTTCAGCAAAACATTCCACTGATTAAGGCAGACTCAAAACTTTTGCACAGTTCCCGCCAATTATTCATGCTCTTTTTAGCAGAGGCAAGCTCACATGTGGCTAAGATGTGACAAGCACCTGATACAGTTACTCGACAGAGGTTAGGTGCTTGGGGGTTCACCTGCCAAAGGCAGCATAAGGGCTTGAATGATGGCATATTGTGCTCCTACACCCATATTATCAGGATTCACCGGCCTTTAACTGTCTGAAATCTATGGCCTGATCTATGGGCTGTGGATTGGAAAAAAACAGTGGACTTTCCTCAATTTTGGATGAAGGGCACTGCAAAACTATGTACTCTTCTTTCCTGACTCCTGAATGCAAGTGACAACTGTCACTCCCAGGATTCAAGCCATTCACATACATGCTCTATCTGAGTAACCACAGGAAAGAAAGGGCCTACTGCCTGGAACCAAGTTGAGAGCCAGAGTGCACCTCCTTTGGGCCCATCATCAACCAACAAAGGCAAAAAGGTATGAGCTGAGCACTAACTGGTCAAGAGAGAGGTGCTGATGCATACAGACAAAGTTGATTTTAGGAATGAACAGACTTGCCCTCAAGAGAATATAACTGAAACCTCTCTTCCATTTTCTCAAGTTTTGGCTGTGATCTGGTAAAGACCCGGGGCTGCAAGTGGAACATGGGATGCTCCTACTGATGCTGTCACTGGGTACTTTCATCTATCAATCACCATTTTCTTCATGTAAGGCAGGCCAGGATTTCTTCTCAGATATCTGTAAATGGCCAGGTTGAAACATGATTTGTAAATATGCGTTCTGAATGTGAATAATACACTGAGTAATAAGACCAAAATGACTATTAATGTGTATCCTAAGTAGAATGAATACATTATATATAAATATAAACTAACATGCCCGTTTACTCAATTTCTTCTGTTAACTTCATTTAAAGTGATTTGCCAACATTTGTATATACATTGAAGCTTTTGAGGAGTCAAGCGCTGTGACGTATTTTCCAGTTTGTTCGCCCTTATGTTTTTTGGTCAATTTTTTAATAAAATGCTTTACAATCTTTTTTTTTTATTAAACCATAGCCCAAATAAATTTACTATATTCTATTTTGATGTCAGCTTAGGTTAATGTGCTGTGTGTCCATAGACTTTAATGGGACACCTTCTTGCATGTGTGCCCGTTAAAGTCTATGGAAGCAACACATGTATTTCTTACACTGATGTCACCAAGGTTAGAGTTCACTGATTTTACTCAGTGGCATTAGTGTAAGGAACCTACATATTTTTAAAACTTTTTTTCCTAAAGAAGAAGCAGCCAAAAAATTTCACAGATGGTCAGAAGTACTGTTTGGCAGTTTATGCACCACATGCCTTGGTGTACAGCTAAGTTATAAACACTGGCAAAATATTTTAATTTACTACAGTAGAACAAATATAGGAAAGAAATGTTACAGATATTGTCTGTCGTGATTTATGTTAGCTTAAAATATTAAATACTTCACAGAGCTCTTCTCCTCCAATCCACATTGTAAGCAATACCTGCCCTGTACTACCTAACACAGCTACAGTGCAATAAATAAACAATACTACATTCTTGAATTCACATACCATATAGGTGATTGACAGATAAATTCATCAATCAGCGGGTGCTGTATTTTCTTAACAAAATTTCTTTTTTTCTGGTGGAGCTTGAAGTAATGCAGGTAATAGCCATAAGTGCGGATACAGTTGTGGATAAACATACTTACTGTAGCAGTTTATTAGCAGTCTGTTTGTCCCTAAGAGTAGCAGTGGCTTTCTACCACTGTTTCACCCATTCCTGACTGGCGCATGACATTCGCATACATTAGCAGTACCAAAAGGAAATGACTTCAGTTCTTCAAGAACTTAATGGTGCTAAAAGTGACTACCACTATAATAATCAACTGACCCTAAAACAATAAGTTATTATGTACGCTGAAAAATACTGTGTGACTGTTGTGTCTTTCGGCTTTTCCCAGTTAGGGGTCGCCACAGCGGAACACCGGTCCGCTAATGACTGGCAGTAGATTTTTACATGCCGAGTTGCCGGCCCTGACACACAACCTTCAATGAAGGTACGCCCATTCACGCATGTCTCCACACAGAAGATGCTCTAGCTGAGAATCGAACAGGACGTCTTACTGTGAGGCGATAAAGCTACTGCAGCACCACCACCGCAGTCTCTGAAAAATACTGTGTGATAATTTACTAAAATATAACAACATGTACATCTCTTGTTATGGCAAACAAAGGAGGAAACTTTCACAAGTAAGTACTTGGCAATTAGTCTGCAGATCATTACAAGCCCAACAAAAAACAAACCTATTCAAAACGTCCCTCTGGGCTGAAGGAGGACAAGACAAGATATAAAGGGGAAAGTTAAGGTTGCCCATGCAATTATCTGGTTTTACCTCAAGGATAGCAAAGGCTACTCTACTTGACATGTAGTGGGACTTTGGGCCAGAGATAGGGAAATGCTGGGATATGAATGTATCATGCCACAATGTCTTATTTACCTGTTGATGAAGGTTTAGTACCTTAGGTCAGGCATTTGGAGTACAATTTATTATGCAAAGGCATAGAAGATCAAAGAGGATTGGAACATTAATGTCCTGAAAGGCAGGACACAGATCTCCACAGAAGACTCTATAAGATATGAAATGCAGAAAGAGGGCTGCTAGTCTGTCCTGATAACCAAGACTTTTGAAGCTACTGATCTTTATACTTATGAATCTCAGAGATCTCATAAGTTGATTGATATGTTTAGACAAATGCATGCCAAAAGACAGATAGCAAATACGATACAAACTGGTTCCTGCTGTTGTGTTTGCAAACTGGAGCACCAAACTGAGCAAGCCTCCCGGTATTTAATGTCTGTAAGGCACAGCCCCTGCAGAAGCTGGATAATCAAAATGCAGTCAACACCCCGGTTGAAACTGGACAATTAAAAACAAGCACTCCAGTACTTCACTGGAGCCCAAGCTCAGGCAGCTATCACTAGGAAGCCTCTGCTTTAACCAAAGGCTGGAACACTGCAGACTTAAGTCCTTTTAGTGCACTGAATCAGCAGGAACCCTGGTGGAAAGGGCTTCATGTCTTCTCCTCCTTCTCTGTAGTTTTCTTGCCTCTGGAATAGCCCAGCACCAAGAAGCATTGAACTGAACAAGCCTCCTCCTGGTATTCAAAGTCTGTAAGGCTCCACCCCCAGAAGCCAGACAATCAAAATGCATACAACTCTCTCACATAAACTGACCAATAAAAAACTGCATTTCAATCCTTCACTAAAACCTAAGATCAGGTAGTGCCAAGTGGAAGCCTCTGCTCTCTCTCCAAAGGCTGGAACACTGCAAACATGGTCTTCAAAAGCCAATGAAGTTCTTTTAGTTTGCTGAATCATCAGGAACCTACATGGAAAATGAGTGTTGCAGTCTTCTTGTCTCTGAAGTAGCCCAGCACTGAACTGAGGAAGCCTCCTGGTATTTAAAGTTTGTAAGGCTCTTCCCTGCACAAAGTGGCTAATCAAAATGGAGCCAACACTCCTGTAGAAACTGGTCAATCAGAAGCAAGCACTCCAATCTTTCACTGGTAGCCAAGCTCAGGTAGCTGTAATGTGGATACCTTTGGTCTCACCAAAGACTGGTACATTGTAGACCCAGTCCTAAGAAGGCAATGAAATCCTTGCAGTGTGCTGAATCAGCAGAAGCCCAGAATGAAAAGGGCTTCATTATCTTTTACTCCATCTCTGAATTCTTCTTGTCTTCAGAGTAGCCTAGCACTAAAGAGCTGTTACGGTTATATAGACCTCTTCTCACAGATTTGCTCTGATCTTCTTCACAGAATGACACTACAACAGTAGATTATAACATCTGGCTAGCATTGCAAGAAGTAACTTACTTTTTTGAGAGGGGGAAACACAAAACTCTTTCAAAACAAGACAGTAGTCTTATGGTCAGTAAATGGTACTGGCTTCCATGTATCATGCAATCATTTTCTTTAAGCAAAAGCCAAATCACTTCCAAAGTATAAAATAGAACTTCCAGGATGCTTAGGTAAGATATACATAGATGTCTTCTCAGACAGATGAAATATATATATATATATATATATATATATATATATATATATATATATATATACACACACACACACACACACACACACACACACACACTTTATTTGAAAATGCTTATGTGAAATGGATGGGTGCATTTAGCACATTTGATAAAACCATAATCTGAATAATAGAAACTCTAGTGAAAAGACAAACTGCACAGCCATTTGCACATTCTGTATGTTAACAAAATGTAGCTGATTTGCAAAATACAAGAAAAATGAAAGTGAGTACAGTCGTATCACAGATGACTACCAAGTGTTGCTAGAACTGCAGTTCCTAAATACTGGCAAACTAGTAAAAATGACAAAAAGGTTATTCAAAGCAAGGGATTCTGTAAATGATGCTGTCAAGCAGAGATAATCCAGTAGATTTAAATTTAGCAGATACCGTTTATTACAAGAATCAGGCACTCTTCTCTTTTCTTGTTTTTTCCTTTTTCCTAAATAAGCTATCTAGACTGTAATATCAGTGTTACCTGTTTTCTATTAAGTTCATAAAGAAAAACAGTGCAATGACAGGAAAAGAAAACACTGGTTTACTAGTAGTGAGAATATGATTAATTCTCAGAGTAACTATTTTATTTTGGAAATCAAATAAAATGCTTATATCAACACTTGTAATCCTGAAAAACATTTGCAAAAGATAAAATCAGGGAGATGTATGCCATGTGTGCAACTTGAGTATGCAGTAGTTTGATTCCAAAAGATTAAAATAACTTGTATAGCATTTGTATAAAACCAAGAGAGAAGAGAATGCTTGCTTTGTGAATTTATTTATTTATTTTGCATTTGTTGACCAGCATAGTCCGACTGGATGTAAGTCCATTTTCAGCGGAGGCCCGTGCAGAAAAGCTCCACATTAAGGCAATTTACAAGACAGAAATCTTGACCATATACAATACAGATAATGTCAGACAGGTAAAACATTTAAAATACAGGAACATTTATATAGTACTGTTACAGTAACATACCAACATATCCGACTAAATAAGTTAAAAATTTTGAGTAAAAGGATTAATAAAACATTTTTTTTTGAGGGTAGCATTGTTTATAAAGTTTACCAAACCTTAGGAGGTGAGCTGCTACAGTAGGAATTAAAATAGAATATTAGAGCACCTGAAATAACATGTTAAAGATAGATAGTAAAGAATGGTCCTATTAGGGGAGAAAGTGTCAGTCAGGATTTGTGCATGGGCAAAGCCATTGGGCTTTAAGCAAAATTCTTAATTGCTTCTTGAAAAGTGGGGTAGAAGAAAGGGCTGTTAGTTGAGTTGGAAGAGTGTACTAAGAGTTACCAATAGAGTTTGAGAACAAGCTATCTCCAGATTTGCTGTTGGACTTTAGGGTAGTTACTAGTACCTTATTAGCTGATCGAAGGGTTGTTAGATTTTTATATGGGCAGAAAAGGATAGAGAGTATGGGAGTATCTGTGGGATGATGTAAGATCTTGTCTATAGTAGTAAGTTGCTGGAAAAGAGTCAGGCTTTGCAATTCCAGCCATCCTAGCAATTTAAAATTTTGGCAGTGGTGGGTTCGAAAAGGGGCACCAGTGGCAAATCTAGCTATGTTACAATAGGCTGTTTTTTTTCTTACCGTTTAACTGATCTGAA
This sequence comes from Protopterus annectens, assembly GCF_019279795.1. NCBI lineage: Eukaryota > Metazoa > Chordata > Ceratodontiformes > Protopteridae > Protopterus > Protopterus annectens. Next base: position 1,278,433,676 of record NC_056728.1, read on the forward strand.
TAAGAAAAAAAAAATACAGTATGATACTATGTGAAGGAAATTTAGATTAGATGGTCTAATAACTTTAGGTAGCAAAGCAAGCACTCCATGTGCTAAATATAGGAATACATCTTCCTACATGTTTACTTACAAAATTATTAAGTTAATATTAAAGTATTATTTAGGATGTTTTAAAGACTTATAAAATGATTAAGCTGTTAAAGAACTTGAAAGTTCATTTTCTCGAATAGAATATTTTTCATTTAAAAATGGTGTGATGAACTACACACTACTATTGTACTAAAAAGTTGTACTAGTTAGGGAGAATGATGAAAAAAGGGTTGTTCCAATTAAGACGCCAGTTACTTGTTAAGGAACTCCAGAACTTAAACTAGCATTATGGTACTTAAGGAGAACAACATGTAAAAACTCCATGTTGATACTTTGAAAACTTCTACATTTGATTTCTGTAGAAAGTGACAAACTGGGGAACGTCCAGTATATTGTTCCTATGTAGAATGTGATGTATTCCCTGTAAAATTTGTCTTAATTCTATTAAACAATAGTCTCTTGCACACTGTTATACATCTAAAATGTCTACTGCACATCGGAAATGGCATAAAATAAAGTATCTGTTAGTAATGAACCTTTATTGATTATGACAGTGTATCTATTTCTAACACTTAAAGCTCTTGCATAATTAATCAATACAGCAACAGACTTATTTCAGTTGAAATACAGCTGCTAGTAGAACATGAAAAATAACTTTAAACCTACTGTAAAAAGAAAATCTTGCCTCCTAAAAGGGAAAAAAAGTTTGCAAGCCAAGAGATTTTTCTGTTATAATAATAAATATATCTCATGCTTCTAATAACATTAATAGTGCAGCATGAGATTCTCTTGTAAAAGAAAAATCTTCACATCTAGCATGTAATTGTTAGTGATATATATATGAAAGATTTATCTTGTTTTATTTATATAAATCCTATATAATTAAAAGGCAATTTACATGTGGTATCTTTTTCAGGCTAGATGAACGCTCTTTGTATCCACTGCAAATAAATGTTATATAATAAAGAAATATTTTCTTTGCTGCTAATACTTAAATGAATTACACCTCATGAAAGCTTCACAAGTAGCTAATGCGGTACCACCTTAGGTAACTTTGTAAAGTAGTCCTACCAAAATGCAGTACCACAATAGATACTACCAAAGTCTATATAATTTAGTGGGGGAAAAATGCAGTTTTGTCGGGTCTACCAAAGGATTTAAGAGTAATTTACCAGAGGAAGCCCTAGAACCCACCTGACATCTGAAAACAGCAACTGGGTTACTGAAAATGTATTATTAAGTCTGATTGAGGCCAGGAAAGACTATCAAGCTCCTGATATCTCCTGGTCCAGCTGATCTAAGGGGAAACCTAGTAGACATAAATAGATCAGAATCTCCTAGGTCCAAATGACCTTAAGGACACCAATGTTGGTACTGACAAGGGTAATGGTTGATGGGAAAAAAATCCTTAGTAATTAAACCTAACTTCTCTTTCCTCTGTAGGGGAGTCATTTTTAAGAGGAAGATATAAACAATAAGTTACTGTTGATGCACTGAAGAAAACACTTTCGAAAATCCTTTGTCTAGTGTTTTTGCTCACTTCTTGAATGGCACTTCACTGTACTATCAAAGGCAGGGAGAAATTTAAGAGTCCTGTATTACCAAAGTGCCAGACTTTTAATTACAAGATATAACAGATATAACACAAAAGGTATGTCGCATACATAGTTAAAGAGAAAGCTTAAAACATCTTTCTTGAACTGTGTTAAGGCAGAATGATAAGCAGTCAAACTTGGAAGAAAATATTTTTCATTTTTCTAAAATTGATAAATTATTTAGTAAGGATACTCTGTAAATGAAGTAGGATGTGAAGTCTCTGGAGTGGCGGGAAGAACAGAAGATATCCTAATGACACCCCGTATGCATTGGGTCTCATGCTCAAATCATGGATCTGTGAAACACTGATTTCATCCCTACTCTATAGATGGCTGCTGCCATGAGCCAGCACAGGGAATTAGCACATATATTAACTGGTGCAGTGACAGACCAATCTCACTCTTCCAAGGGATACAGTGACTGCTAAATAATACTGGCCGACATTCCCTAAAGAATGTTTACATCTACAGAGTAATACACATCTATTTTGAACAGGAAAACAAGTGCTTGCTTGCTTATTAATTAATTAATTACATTTATTTATTTATCTTGGAGGAGCATTCAACTGCAAGACTTCAGTAATTCAAAACTAGCGTAAGGAAAAAAAAAGCTAAGCTATTTTTTGAATGATAGAGTGAAATTCCATAAATAGTTTGCTTCCTGCATCACCTACATGGGAAACTACATCTCCACACCCGTTTTACCTGAGTATGAATGTTTTCTGTTCGTGGCAACCTTAAAGTGAAAGAAATTTTGCTGAAAAAAAGCAGTATATTTTCAGCCATCTTGTCGTCAATGATGCTCTGAAACGAAATGGTCAGCTGTCTCAACCCCACACTTATGGTTAAATGGTGATACACTTATTACATCTGATCGACGCCTCCAGGTGCATCTGCAGTTAACTCCTAGTAACGCCTCTAGGCATCAAGTATTGCTTGTTCATATTTGCATCAATAATTCCAAAACCATGCTACGTACAAGGTTTTAAAAGATTTTATCTTAAAGCTTACACAATAGCAAACTCAACTGCATTAATATTTGACCTCTGTTTAGTGCAGGTAAATAGATATTAATTGTTGTTTTTATCATTTTAATTTATATAGATATAATCTTCACATTTTTCTAAATACTTCAACAACCAAGTAACACAGACAGAACTACTTAGCCTCATATGAAAGCTCTCAACTAGTTAAATAAAATGCTGCTTGACAGTATGTATGTAATGTGAATGGTTGCGGAGATATTTTAAGTTGTTTACAAAATATTACAAATGTAATAGTTACTGTGTTTACTGTGACTTATAAAATTCTGTTTAAGACCTAAACCCTAAAGAAAAAATACTTTGTGCTGAAGAGTTTTCCATTTATACTTCTTTCATAATCCCAATGGTTCCAGAGATATGAACATTTGTTTGAAATGTGAAGACATAACTTGATTCTGTTACAAGGCTTATTTAAATTTAAATTGAATTTATTTATTAAAAGGCACAAGAAGTGACAGTGCAAACTTCCTGAGCTCCATTGGAGGGAATGAGTTACGAAAACTACTAATCTAAAAGCCCAGTTGATACAAACCCACTAAGAAGGTTGCTGTTCTCCTGTAGCTATTAAAGAGAATACTAGTCCAAAAACTATTTGTGTTACTCACCCTGATAATGATTCATAAGTTGCTGGTGTAATGATGATGTGATCACCCCGTCTGGCAGTTCTCGGAGAAACAGTTTGAGGAGGCTTGCAACAGAAGTCACGTCAGCATTTCCAACAAGTGCCACATGCTCTCCCTGCTCAAATTTCAAGCGCAGTCGCTCTACCACCTTCACATTACCATTCACTCTAAAAAGACCCTCCTGCATTAGTCCTGAAATAGAAGAAAGAAACAAGCTCAAGATATAAAAAAACACATTAATACCTCACTAATTGTACTGAGATTAAGTACACACAGACAAAGGCACATGCTGACACAAAAATGTTTTATACCTGCAAAAACACATGTTCATTATAACTTTATATGTTTCAGATTTTCAGACACCCTGACCTGTTACAAAACAATGAGTAAGAATCATTGATTACTTAAGGTAGGTTAGAGTGTTCATCTGCTATGCTGGCAGTGGTTGTGTTCATGCTCCTGCCTGTGATGCAAGTGACAGGGGTTCATTAATGAGCCTTGGTAGCTGAAAGGACAACATGAGATAATTATTAAGCATTTGGGTGACTCTTCTTCTATGGTGGCAGTGGACAGAATAAGGAAACAACTGCTTTGATATTGGTCTTCAGGGGAGGTGAGCGATACTAGCAATGAGGACTATGATGTTGTTACATAACTGCTCTCTGGCGAGGAGAGAAATATATCTGGAAAATATGGGGGCAGGATCTTGCAGCACTGAGCAAGCCATGCCCTGTCCACTGACAGTCTTCCAGTGGTATATCCTAGGTTCATAGGTAGGTACTAGGCTATCTGCCTGAAGGCATTTATAAGCCTAGCCAGAATGTGCTGGCTTTCGCAGTCCCCTTAGATTAGTTCCCTGTGCCTCTGTCCAGCAGAGCCACTGAAGTGATCCCCGGGGTAAACTTTCTGTTTCCCATCCACTCGTCAAGGTTTCTTTTGAAGAATCTTAGCGAAGAGCTCTGCCTAATGTAGATTGGAATCTTGTTCCAAAGCATGGGAAGTCTCTGGGACAGGAATCTATCCCTCCAGCGCATCCTATATTTTGTTTTGGTGAGGTTTAGATCCCTAGAGCGTGTGGCTCGAGGGGATAAGGTTTTCTTTAGGTGGAGCATGGCCATCAATTCTGGGTTGGACATGGCCTTGTATGTCAGGCAGAGATCACCTCTGAGTAGGCGGTATGCAACAGAGTACAGCTAGAGTTTCTTCAGTCGAGCTACATAGGGCATCTGTTTGAGGCCAGTGATCCTCTTGGTGAGGTACATCTGTGGTCTTTCCAGCTGTTGCAGGTGTCTTGTAAGGTACATCTCAAATGGGGTGTTGTACTCTATGATGGGTCTGATGAGTGATGAGTAGAGGGGCACAATGACCTCTTTTGATCTGGATGCAAATTCCCTCTAATAACCTCAAAAAGAATCACCTCTGCCCCCCTCACACCAGACAGTAACCAGACATATGACTGATAAGGCCACGTTACTCATAGGGAAGTCCCTGCCATGGGGGGGGACACCGAGGGCTGTCCAACAACATATGGCTCTCTAGTGGAGAGTGCTAGATAAGGAGGCAGCAGGTCAAAAGGAAGGCACTTGGCCGTGTGGTGGACATGTTGTCTGTTACAGTATAAAGCGGAAATAAATGTTACAATTCCAATTAATTTTTCAAGGGCCATTTTAGATTAGACATCTGACTGTCTCCAGAAAGGATGAAAATAAATGGTTCCATAATCTTGGGAACATAAGCAATACAAATATCTTCTAATTAGAACAGCAAGGTTAGAACCTAGGAGTCCCAATGTCTCAAAAAGTTGACTGTGATTAAAAAAAAAAAGTTAATTAAATTTGCTGATACCCTTTTAAAGCATGTCTTTTTTTTTTGCACAGGCAGCTTTGCTCCCCTATGTCCCCTCCCACATTTCTGTTACTTATGTATACTCACTTAGTAAACTCTTACCACATAGTACAGGGCAATATACTGAGATACAGCAAACTCAGATCTAGTATTTATTCTCCTCTCACTTGCACTTTCAGTTATGGCACCTTTAGGAGCACAGTTATGGTCAATGGAATTTCAACAGGCACCTAATGTAAACATTCCATATTTCTAAGATTTAGTAACACCTTTTCAACATAAAGCAAAATAAATAAATCTCTCTCTCTCTCTCTCTCTCTCTATATATATATATATATATATATATATATATATATACACACACACACACACACACACACACACACACACACACACACACACACACACACACACACACACACACACACACACACACACACACACACACACACACACACACACACACACACACACACACACACACACACACACCACAAAACAGCTTACAAAGTAAATCAAGGAAAGGAACTAAGGAACTTTATGGAATCTGTGACAGTTTGTTCTACCGTTTGAATTTTCAATTTACAAGCTGCAACAGGATGCTTTTTTGGAGCTACATTTTTTTAGATTTATCTTTTATTTGCAAGTCTGCTCCATCATTCCAACCCCACCCCCCCACATCCCCATCTTGTCTTCTTCTTCATGGCTGCTTCCCCTTTTCCATATAGCTCTGAGATCATTCTACTTACTCCTCTCCCCTGTGTTTTTTCTATTTCAAACACGGTGGCCTTGATTTCCCTTTTCTCTTTTCTTCTTTTATCCGTTTCTGCTTTTTGTCATTTTCAAATACTTTTCTCTCAGTGTTAGTAAAGGAAGTTATGGATGAATTCAGACTATCCATCCCCTGAACCAGGTCCAGCACAAGGTGACCCAGGCAGCTGCCCAAGGCCCATGGCTGGCTGGGAAGCAGGGTGCCGCCTGGCTTAACAAATGTTACTCCACCATGTTAAGAAAAAATAATCATGTACAGTCAAGTCAGCACTACAGAATCAACACAAGTCCAACATCTGGACTGTATGTCCAGAAAAGAATGTGCATAGTGAATTCAATTACAGAGTGCAGGTTCAATACAACATGTAGCAACTTCAGGCCACTGCATGTCTGGAAAAGTGAGAGTGAGATCAGTCTCAGCATATGCACAGAAAGGTTGCAGTCAGCAGCCAGCCAGCAAAGTGAGTGCATTGAACTCAGTTAGGGGTGTGTGTGTATGCATGTGTGTAAAATGCCCCATTTAGGGTCAATGTCTAGTTAAGTGACTTTGCTCAACTACTGGGAAGCAGAAGCCTTAGTCCTCCACACCAATTGCCAGGCCTCCTTCAATCTTTTGATTGGTAAATTACTGAAGATGTAGACTGTCAATGTCTGGCATATAATTTTATGGTTCATTGTCAGCAGTGCAACAGGTAGAACACTCATCTTTGGTGTAGAAGGCTGTGGGTTCTATTCCCACACCAAGATCAGTAGATTACTGACACTGCAGTGCAGCAGAAGGGGGATGCTGCACTCCTGAGTGTGATGTCCTTTGGATGAGACATTAAACTATGTCCATCTGCTTGAATTGGTGGCAGCTCAGGTGGATATAAAAGATACAGCACTTACTGAAAACAGAATGGGAAATTCCTTGATGCACTGGTGAAGTTTACTCTAGTAGCATAGAAAGTCTGCAGAGCAACTTTGATTTTGCCTCATAGTTATGCACTGTTCTCAAGCAAGTTACTTAATCAGACAGTACTTTGGGGAAACTGAAAATTTGGGCTAAGCTCCTCAATGGTCCCTTTGACTGCAAGCCTAGTAACTACTTATGGACAAGAGTACTTGCGCTGTAAAGGACACTATTCTAGTGATCCTTGGTTTCCTTGTGCTGTTTAACATGCACAGTGTGTTTATCATTTTGCTGAGAATAAACTGGACACCATGAAGTCTGTGAGTTTAATGGTAATATTATTAATTATGAATACATTTTTCACTTAGCTTGTTTTTTGCAGACACACAGGTATGAAATGCAGTGCGCCTGGGCTGCAACAGCTTGTCTAGCATTTAGAGCAGAGGAATAAGGTGCATGAGCTGTTAAAGAACTCCTTCCTTATAGTACATGGTTTGATTCTCAGCCTTCATTTGTCTTCTATGTGACTGCCAAGTCACTTCTCCAGACAGTCCTCCTGGGCTGTGCCTGAAAAGGGACACTTGTGTCCAGTGGAGTGTCCAGGCTGTTAGCAAATGTGATACACATTTGTCTTTTGAATTCCTGAACTCTTCATAGTACGTCACTATATGCTACTTCAGCATGAATCTCAGCATGTCGCTTGTAGTTTAATGGGTTGCCAGATGCGTTTTCACTAAATGTGAGCTTCAAGGAAAAAGTTACGGTTTCTCATGCTGAGTCTATTTTCAATGTACAAGTGTTTGTTTTGTTTAGAAAATAGCTCACATGCTTTTTTTCTTTAAAATTTGAAATAAACTAAACTTTACCGATAATAGTAAAAGTAAAGAAGAAAATAATATGTGCACTGACAGGTTTGAACAGTATTTATGGAAACCAGGGACAGACAGTCAAGTAATAGGATATTGGCATGGGTGGCAGGGTCCAATTCATTACCAGGCAAAGGGCCTCATTTGTCCATGATCCAGCTCTGTTGACTCTGGAGGTGTAGGCTGCAACAATACAGCATTATTAGCCATTCCAGTATGTCAGACCTGAACTGAGTGATATCTGATGGGTTACCTTTTCATGATGATAGAGAAGGCATGGGGTGGTCCAAAATGAGATATAGGTCTAATGCAAGCATGTAACCCCACCCCTCGAAAAACAATATGCTGCATGCAGTAGTGTTTCTGATTTCTGTACGTTTGTGGGTTGTTAGAACAAAAGCTGCTGTAGCACTTATATCATCTTTTAACTGTTTTGCTTTATTCCTTGCTATAAAGAGTGAATTAATTTATTAACAGGCCTGGATTGTCTGATACAGTCTAGACATTTTGCATTTTAGTAATATATTTTTGTAGTACCTTTACAGCCACCAACAACTGGAAAGCGGGTTGTCAAGTCAAATAGTCTGCATTATTTGGAGGGGTGATCAGAACAGTATAATCTTCAGCATCCATTATATAGTCATTGCATATTACTGTGATACAGTCTTCTCTGAAAGATTTGATTGCAAAGGATTTCACCATTTAGTTAAAAACTGTTACTGTGGCAGTTAGCGCAGTGGACTAAAGCTGCAACTTGTTAATGAGCTGCTTCCTGTGGCAAGGATGCAGAGTTTGAATCTTCATTTACCTACTGTGTGACACTGAACAAGTGACCTAACCAGACAGTGCTTTGGAGCAATTGCAAATTTGGGCTAGACTCCTTAATGATCTCCAGCTTAGTAACTATGAACTTGTTTTCATTGTTTGCCAGCCATTCTGCATTGCATAGATCATCTAATTCTGGAAATGTGGCAATATCACCAGCACACTAATTTTTTTTTAATGTAACATAAGCAATTTATTCTTCAAAGGCAGCAGACATCACATTGAAGAAGAAGCCCTGAAATGTTAAGTTGTTTGCCAGCAGCAACCTCTGAATTAGTAGTAGTTTTTTTTAATGTGGAAATATTCAGAGGACTTATTTTTGCAGAGATTGTGCATATTGACTGATATTGGTAACTTGTAATGATAGTTTCAGTGACCTTTTATGGTTGAAATATTCTGAAATGGGTAGTTTCATCATTATTGTTTCATACACTTTGTTTTACCACTTACTGGAAAAAATGTTCAGAACTACACATGTACAACATTCTAGAACCCATGCATTTATGCGTAGCCTTAAAAATGTGAGCTGGCGGCCCAAGGTTTGAAAAACAGCCTTGAGCCCTATATACGCTTCCTCCACTGGCCAGATGCATTTTCAATAAATGTGAAGTTTTCATGGGTAGAGAAGTTTAACAAATAATCACAAGTGATTGTGTTATAGAATCTGAAATAAAAGTTTTAAATTAAATTCATATGTTTGTACTTACTGCAAATGTAAAGAAGAAAATAGTATATGTACACTACAGGTTTAAACAGTGTTTATGGTCATTTGTTAGACCATCAATTAATGAGATACTGGAATGGCTGAAGGCAGGGGTGGGGTTGGGTGGTAGCGCTGGTGGTAGCCATTACTTGCCAAGGGACCCATTGACCATGATCTGGCTCTGTCTGTTCCTCTGCTCCCTCTTTCACTGGCTCTTCTTCAACTTTTCTCTCTTTCTTCTTCCATTTTTTTTCTTTGCTTCTTTCCTATTACTGTGCCCTATCTTGCTGTCTCCTGAATCTTTCTCATTCTCTGTCTCGCCATTGCCACTATAAAATGTTGCCACATTTCCTTAGGTCTTGCTGATTCATTCTTCTATATTTCCCCAACAATCTGGATGATATCTCTCATTTTCCATTTCTTATTTTCACTGCTGTCTCTATCCATCCGAGTAGATTGCATGCTATTACATATTTGTTGGAGTCCTCAGCTCCCACCCCCTTTATGTTACCTTACTCTTTGCTTCTCTTTTCTCTTCCCCTTTCCCTAGTCAACCTTCCAGGTCACCTTGTAATTTTATTAGTCCCGTCTTCAGTGGGTCGTGGGTCTAACTGGCAAGTTCCCTGGCACATCAGTTACGACTACAAGTATCATCGTTCTTAACACATTACTCATCTAATTAATCTAGTTGTTTTACAGCACATTCTTCTTCGGACCCCCACCCCAGATTTTCTCTCTCTCTTTTTCTTCCTCCAGAATTTTTGTTCTGTATTATATATATATATATATATATATATATATATGTACACACACACACACACACACACACACACATATATATATATATATATATATATATATATATACACATATACATCTCACCCCCAGATTTTTATACTATTTCTCCTGCATTCTCCCACACCTCCTATCCCTCTTTTCTTAAACTCTGACCACAACTCTCCTTTCCTGGTTACATTGGTTATATCTGAGATGTGAAGCTCAAATTTTGTAAAATCTGGCATTATTTCTTCTTAACAGTCTTGATGTTCACTGACATGTGCATGCAGTCATCTGCATACAGTAAGTACCCAGACTGTATTTCAGCCATCTCTTTCAGCTATGCCATTTTCTTTCTAATTTGTGTTGCTACCTTTTCTGTGAGTAGTATAAGCAAGCCCAGGAAAAGTGGGCAACATTGCCTATTTTTTCTCCTTACCTTGAATAGCATGCTTCACCCCCCCATACATACACACACACACACACACACACACACACACACACACACACACACACACACACACACACTCTCTCTCTCTCTCTCTCTCTCTCTTATGAAACATAAACTACATTAGCTGCCAGAAGGAGAAGCCGCAAGGTTCTTAAAGAAACTTTTATTATCCACAAATAAATAGACTGATAAGCGTTTTTGTTCATGTAACAATAATGTAATATAACTAAAACCTTAAAATTTACTAAATAAAAAAAAATAACTTATTAAAAATAATACAACTAAAAGAAAAAGAAAAATGATTAAAAATTAAAATACAAATTTTCATTAGGATGTTAACATATACACAAACCTATATGGAAATAATAATGATACTTTATCTAGTTAAAGCTTTATGCTTTAAAATACAACTGATTGAGCAATAGCCATTCAAGCCAGGCCAGCTGCAAGCATTCAAAAATATTTGCCAAAAATTACTTTTGAATGTTTGGAACTGGCCTGGCTTGAATGACTATTGCTCAAGCAGTTGTATTTTAAAGCAAAAACTTTACTAGATAAAGTATCATTATTTCCATATAGTTCGTGTATATGTTAACATCCTAATGAAAATTTGTATTTTGATTTTTAATAATTCTTCTTGTATTATTTTTAATAAGTTCATTCATTTTTTATTTAGTACATTTTAAGGTTTTAGTTAATGAATATTTTCACATTTCTAGATCACTGTGTTTATACAGTTTGAATGGCACTTTAAATAGCAAGCATTTTGACATTTTAAGAAATGTAAATGGGAGGGTTTAATGGCATCATCCTTTTATCAGATGATTGCTTTGGGCCTTATTTAAATCCTGTTTTGTGTTCAATTTTATCTGAAGTTCATTATTGTTACATGAACAAAAGTGCTTATCAGTCTATTTTTATATGGATAATAAACATTTCTTTAAGAACCTTGTGGCTTCTCTTTCTGGCAGCTAATGTGGTTTATGTTTCAGATGTTTGCCTTTTGTCTCTGTTGCATTGGTGTGTTTTCATACTCTCTCTTCAGAACCTCTACTTTTGGGTTTGCGTACATAGCCTTTATCCAAGTTATGAATCTGTCCCCTATTTTTCTCTTTTCTAACCCCCCCCAAGAAATGTTCATCTCAATGTGGTGAGGGCCTCCTGCGGGTAAAAGAGCACCATTCCTGCTTGCATTCACCCCTTTTGTTACTCTCTTTCCAAACACTCAGTGCTGAACAGGTATTCTCTGACCTTGTGCCTTTCACTATGGTTATTATCTGGGGTAAGACCACCTGCAGTCATCCTGCTACTACTTTGATGTCTTTGTTTATCAACGACATTCTCCCATTTTTATCATCTCCTCCTCCTTCTTTTGGGCCCATTACAACCCTTTCCCTTTTTACTGTGTCATTTATCATCCCTGTCCTGCTTATTCCTTCAAACCCCTCCTTCAGGGCCATCAAAATTGCTTCTCCTTTTCATCTGTACAGCTGAACCAGATATTTATTAGGCTCCCTGCCTTCCTATCCCTCACTGCATCCTTGAGTTCTTTCTTTGTAATGTTCTTGTTCAGTTTCTGCCTCTACTTTTATACACTCATAGCGCTGCCACCATCTCATATCCTGAAATTCAGATTTTTTTAATAGAAATATGAGATCTTACAGGAAAAAACAAACCTACAACCAGTGCAAATGGCTGGCTAGACTTGCTTTTTGGTCAAAATAAAAAAGTTTGCTGCTTTAGAGTCCGTGTTGCTTCTATTGTTTTATAGCATTTTAACCTGATTCAGACACAAATCAGTTTTATGCAACAATTAAAATCTTAGGACATTTGACATTTTTCTTTTTTTTTTTTTCAGAACAGAACTGCCAAAATGGGGACTGCCCTGCATAAAGAGGGACAAGTGGTGACCTGTACTGTACAAACCAATCACTCCCTCCTTGATCATGAATTCCTTTTTTCTTTTCTTTTTTTTTTTTTTGTTCCTAGTAGCTCTGTTTATAGTTGTCCCTAAATGCTTCCCAGACTTTGCTGCCCTGCTGTGTTACTTCTCCTTCTCACTTACTTTCTGTACTGCTCTCTTTCCCCTTTCCATTTTTGTATTTCCTTGCCAGATATTTACCCTGTTCTTCCCTACTATCCATCATAAATGTTTTCAATATCAATGCTCTGACTTCATTGCCATTAATACTTTACCTTTCAGTTCAGCACTTATTGCCACTTCCTTTGTTTTGTGTCTCCCTGTCTTTTCCCTTGCTCAGCTTTTCCAGTTTTTTTATCTCCTGTTTGTTATTTTCCATTACCATATTCAATCATTCTCATAACCTTCACCTTACTGTGAGAATTATCCTATCCCACAATACCTTCTTAGTTCCTTTCTGTTTGTTGTGTTTTCTTAAAATGACTCCTCTAACACTTTCTAGAACTGGTGACCTCTTCGAGTCCCTTCAATTATATATTGCCTGCCTCCATCCTAGCCCTTCTCCTTCTTCCCTCTGGGTCTTTATTTGCATTACCACTACAGCATAATATGATAGGAATTTCTCCTATGTCTGTGGCCTTCCACCCTCTCAAATATTCTCTCTTCCCTAATATCCTATCTATATTGTTGGTTCAGGCCAAACAGTTCCTAATAAATGTATATTCTTTATTCTCTTGAGTGTTTCCCTCCAAGTGTCTATTGATTCCCGTTTATTCTTGTCACTTTTCAGGTCTCCTCTCGTGCAGGTACTGCTTTCTTTTACTAAACTATCTTTCCTCAAGTCTATTACAGTGTTGACATCCCTCCACCCCAATGATTCCTCTCCATCCCTCGTCAATTTATCCCACTCTGTACAGAAGTTGTTGTACAAGTCCTTTGCATCTTTGTTTGCAATGTGGAGGCTTCCTTTTGCTCACCTTTTCTTGTTTATTCTTCCCGGTCAGAAGCTCCATCTTCCCATCTTGTTTTTCCTTGCTCTGTCTGTCACTAGCTATAATCCCTTTATGTGGCCATCTCTCTTCACCCTTCCTCACTTTGTCTCTTTCTCCCATAGGGTATTCAAGGCTCATAATCCAGCCTCCCCAACCAGTAGTTTGGTTTCCTGTAGCATTATTATGTCCCTGTATATTCTCCTAATCTTTTTTTTTTCTCAAACTTTTTTTAGTTTTCAAATACAGTTGAATAAATTCCGTAGTATTTGTATATAACATCTTAAATAACTATGTACACTATTTACATCAGACTGACATTATAACAGAGCTCAGTATATACACTTACTTTATAGATATAACAATCCAGTTATCAGAGTGTATCTGTTCAGTTATTGTAAAGTGTCAATCAATGATAAGAATTTTTTTCCATGGATTGTTAATAAATGGCTTAGGATGAATCCTTAATTCTTTAATTTTAATTTCCAACAATGCTGTGGTCTTCAGTAGGCTGTAGAAGGCTTCCAAAGTTGGTATTGTGTTTGTATTTCATCTTCTTGTTATACACTTCCTTGAGATTGCAAGTATTGTCCATACTAGATACATATTTGACTCATTCAAATGAGGACCTTTGTACACATTTAATAATACTAGAGCTTTAGATAAGTTAAATGATTCATTAAATAAAGCTTGTAAAAAGTTTTTAATAATATTCCAAAATGGCTTAATTTCAACACAGTCAAAAATGTGATTCCAATCTGCATTGCGTATTTGCCCACACCTCCAACATATTCCCTTTGTGGAAGAATTAATTTTAGTAATTTGATCTGGAGTTAAGAATGCTCTGTGCAAGCATTTCCAATTAAAAACTTTCCAGTATTGTGTAAAGGATGTATGTTTTATGGATAATAAAATATTTGATTTAATTTCTTCAGTTAGCTGTAATGAGTGTCCTTTTGTTATATAATTCCAATATGAGGATTTGGGTGTTTTATAATTTATCAATATCTTGTAAAATTTCAAAATACTATTTTACATGTCATAATCATTATATATGATTTCATATAGGTATTTCGTAAGTTTAGGTATTCTTTAAATGACAACTTACTAATTATTCCACATAAATCTTGCAAATACGTCAGAATGCTTTGCAGAGTTAGCCAATCTTGTTGTGGAATTTTGTATGTTGTTTCTATTATTTGTATATCCAGAACTTTTAGTTCTTTGATACACTGAAACCAACAAACAAATCATTTCTGTTCCCAGGAATTAATTATTTCTCTGTATATTTTATGTGGATAGTTCTTTGTAACTATGAATGGTGCTAAAAGATCAAACCAGATTTTTAAATCTATATTTGCATTAATAATTTTCCTAAACGAGTCAATATACAAGTTTTAGTATACTAATACATAATATGTGCCATGGCAAATTGTTTTTATCTGTTATTTGAAATTTGTTTTGTAAATCAAATTCATTTATTGATATTACAGTTAGTAATTCTTTCCAATTTGCAGAATAATTTGGACGTATCCAATCTGAAATTGTTTTAGATATTGATGCATTTATATATGTTTCTATATCAGGAAAGTTTAATCCTCCATGTTTCAATGCTCTGATATGATGTATTAAAGCTATTCTGTTTCTTTTGGGAAACCATAAAAATTTTATTAGGCATGAGTTTATTTCTTTGAGTATATTCCTTTCTGGTAACAGGTGTATTGCCCAAAGCTATATATAGAATATTGGGCAGTAAAACCATTTTTATTAACTGTAGTCTATCTTCAAATGTTGATATTATTTTGTTCTACTTTTCCACAGAGATTTTAGTTGTATTGATGATATTATTGTAGTTTGAGACTAATTTATTATAATCCTTGCATAACTCAATTCCTAAATATTTTAAGGTAGATTCTTGTTTCCCTATAATGTGATTCTCCTTCGTCTGCAATTCTTTTTTTTTTTATTTAAAAATTACAATTTTGATTTTGATTTACTGAAATGGAGTCCTGAAGTCCTGTAAAATGTGTCAATTAAAATATCTAATTCTTCTAATGTCTACTTTGTATTGGATACTGTTAATAATATGCCATCAGCAAAGAGCATTACTTTAGAATTGTATTGTTCATAAACATCTACTCCTTTGATTTTTGTATTGTTACATATTGAATCTGCCAATATTTCAATAGCCAAAGCAAATAGAATCGGTGACATGAGACATCCTTGTTTAGTATCCTTTGTTATATGTATTGATTCAGAGGTGAAAGGACCTAGCTTAACATTATATATATATATATATATATATATATATATATATATATATATATATATTCTTTAGTAGATGAACAAAGGAAGGAGGAAATTCAAATAACACCAGAATTTTGAATAAATAGTCCCAATTTAGGGAATCAAAGGCTTTCTCTATATCGAAGCCAATTATGAGTGTTTCTTTATTTTCTTTATTAACATAATCTATAAGATAAATTATCATTTTAATATCGTCATGTGTGTGTCTATGATATATAAATCCAGTTTGATCATTAGTTATTGTTTTGGATAGTGGTATTTTCATTTTGTTAGTTAATATTGTCATAAATATCTTATAGTCATTATTTAATAATGATATAGGTCTATATGAGGTACAGAGGTTTGGGGATTTGTTTTCCTTTAAGATTGGTGTGATTAAGGAATATCTCCAAGAGGGTGGAATTAAAGCTTGTGACTGAATTTCTAATAGAGTTTTATGGAAGAGGGATAGTATCTTTGAAAGAAAAAGTTTATATATTTCCATAATTATGCCATCTATACCTGGAACTTTATTATTTTACCCTCTTTTATTGTAACTATAATGTCTTTGTAGGATAGGAGTGCTTGCAGATCTAATTTTAATTTTTCTGGTATTTTTTTTTATATTACAACATTTTTCATCCAGATTTAATTGATCGATATGTATATTTTCTTTTAGGAAATGTTCCATATACTGATTTCTAAAGGCATCAATAATGTCACCTATATCCGAGACATTTTCCCCTTTCTTTTCATGGAGATACTTTTAATGTTATTAGCTTTTGATTGTATTTTGATTCTTGTGGATACATTATGTAGATATTTGGGAGAAGTGGCCAAGGTATTAATTTTTAGTTTTTCTAAAGCTAACCTTGTTTAATGTTTTAGAATTTTGTAGTATTTATTGTTTAATACTTTTGCTTTCTTTTTCATCTCCAAATTATTTTGATTTTTTTCAGCTTTTACTGACAAATATTTGGATTGTAGATCTAATAATTCAGAATCCCATTCTCTGATTTTGTTATACCAAGTTAGGTTTTTACCATATATGTAAGTTTTTAATGAGTCCCATATCATTATTTTATTTATTTCTGTGGTGTAATTTATATCTAAGAAGAACTGTAATTCAGATAATAACCGGGCTTTGAGCTCTTTAATTTTAGTTATAAATGCTGGAATTCTGGAGTTAAAGATTAATGGTTTGTACCCATTTTGAAGTTTTAGAATCAATGAATTGTGGTCTGAAAAGGGAGAGGGAGTGATTGAGAAATTCATGATTTTAGAGTGCAAGTCATGGGCTGCAAATAATTTTATCTATTCTAGTTTGGATACCAAATCTGTGATCTTGATGGGAAAACAACAAAAAATTTATCTTCTTTAAATGTGAAAGTATCTACAAGATGAAATGACTCTACCCAATTGTTTAAAGCTTTTGATACAGCAGATGTACGCAGTGGTCTTTTATTTATAGTTTCAGAAATATCAAATATACAGTTAAAAAGCTTCTCCTAATATTAAGCTGCCTTTATAACCATAGGAAATGAAATCCAAGTGTTTTTTAACAGTTCCTGATCCAATGCCTGGGGACCAGTATAGATTGGCTAGGGTCCATATTCTGTTATTATATTTAACTATTACTAATGCCATAAGGCCTTCTTTATCTTCATACTTATAAATGATTTCTGGGTTAATCACATTTGTTTTCCATAAATTTGTCATCCCTTTTGTCTTTGTCTTATAAGTAGATTGCGCTAATATCATATATACTTTAGGATTCCATTTGCAATTTTCATGTATTTTGAAATGAGTTTCTTGAAGGAAGACAATTTGTGCTTTGTTCAGTTTGAAATATTTCAGTAGATTTGATCTCTTGCTATGATTGTTTAAGCCACTGGTATTTAAAGATAATAAAGTTAAATCCATCTTAGGTTATTTAGACTATGTATTTTTTGTTTTATTGTGACTATTAAACATTTTCCTCTGATAACTATAAAGTATATGTTAGAGCTTTTAAAGAAAATTATAAGTTTTATACTTTGAGTGTTTACCAATAAAATAATGTTTTGGTCAGGCATACTAAAAATGTTTTTGTGAAATAAATTTAAATTAATAAATGTTAACAAAACTAAGATCTGCACTAGCCATGGAATGAAAATCATTCCTAATTTGATGGATAAACCTAAGCACATCAGATTATCACTCATACCTTGACAATCCAGAACATCTGAGCTCCATAAATTGAATTATCATATGGAGAATATTTGTAATATGAATAAGCAATATTTAGATTATTTTGAACCAGTATAGTACTATTGTAGATTAGACAGAATTCTAATACAATATAAATGTCTACTTATTGTATAAGCAATTAATATTTACATGAAAGACAGATGACAAGCAATTCAATCATAGTAAAATAGGATGTATCATGTATAAAATCTCAGTAAAACATTATAGCACACAGTTATTTAACATAGTCACCCTTACTAATGAAGTCTTTCCAAACTTATTACTTAATATAAATAGATGGTAATAATATTTATACCTAATGTTTATAATAATACAATGTATTTTACTGGATATATCAGAAGTTATATTTCATTGTTTGTCAGCATTTAAGTAATCACTTTGTTGCTAACTTACTTAAATCATCAAGTTTGTTTTATGTAGACATTGATGACAGTGCATTTTAATTATCAGTGCATCCCTTTTCCCCCATTTCCTACACATAAGGATTTTCATATCTGTCATTTCTTATTATAAAATGAGTGAAATTACAGGTTAAAAACAACAAATTCACTTATTGGGATTCATAATTACAAGTTCCCTTTCCATATTCATATATTGCCATTTTATAGCATATACTGAAAGTTTTTAGATTTAAATGGCAACATTCTATTTTGTATAATCAGCAAAGGTTAAACTGAGCGATCATTGTCAATTTAATACTATTTGTTCAGAATATGATTGTTACATTCTGTGACATTTCAATTTCAGGCTTCTATTGTTTCTCTTGAACAACTTTGTCAGTTTGATGTCATGTATAAAACATTAGTTATCTTGGTAACCGCTTAAGTATTATATATGGTCAAGATGGGTTACAAAAACTACAATTCAAGTTAAAGCAATTACATGACTTGTTATGCATATTTACTTATATAAGAAAATCATCATGCCTTCCCCTTGATGTTCAATGTAGTGTATGTCACTTATGACAAGTTAAGACAGTAGTGCTATTATACACAAGCCCATGTTATTAAATCTTGTCTTTAATATCTAAATTCAGGCAAACTACTTCATCTTATATGACAATTATATATATTATGTCTAGATTTACTAAAATCATACATTACATAACTATTGTGTGTTTTTTTTTTTTTTTTTGGCTATTGCTTAGTTATTTGAGAGACCACAAACTGTAATGTTTATGCTTATTATTAGCTCCTTCCAAGCATGTTTATACAGTCCATAGACTTTAAATTATGAGACCCTTCTAGTTTCTTATTTTTTACAAGTATATTTCCATCCTTACATACACACATATCAGTACTTCAAGCACAGGCAACAATGCCCATCCAGTTTTGCCAGAATAGCTTTCACTAATTCATGTGGTGTGTTTCCAGGCTGTTCTTAAAATATACAAACCAATATTTGTCCTGTTCCATTTTACCAGCCTGTTCCATGCAGTGGCCACTCTGCCAGTGAACCACTCAACACACCTTACATTCCCACAGATATTTCCACAAAGGAAATCTGATGACTCTCTAGCACTTCCCTGCAACCCCAAACACCCCTAGAATCAGCTATCCCCATATGTCCAACACGTCCGAGCAAGCCCACCTCTCAGACCTTTGCAAAGGGTACTGCACAAGACCAAATGCTCTTAGCCTTTCACAATAACTCAGACTTCCACTCTTATGTAAGTCCTTAATGTGTTTGGACCAAAATACATTTTAAATATAAAATTGCAATTATTTTTATTTATTTATTTTTTATCAAGAATCAACTTAATGAGCTAAACAAAGTATTAGGAGACCATCAATATGTGTACATGTTATTTAAAACAGCCCTTTTATTATATATATTTTTTTAAAACAAAAATGTCATTGCCGAGAATCTCCTCAGAGCCGTTAAGCATTATCGTCACTCTGTCTCCATTACCATAGCAACCTGGGAGCATCGGTTTCTTGTAGTGTGTCTGTGTACTGCATACCAGAGGCTTGTGATGCACCTGAAGCAAAGCTTCACTTCACTGCAGCTATTACTAAAAAGCAGTGGTCCGTGGTGTGAAGTTTGTAGGAAGAGGTGTTTCGGGAGAGGAAGGTTCATGAGTAAAGGTTATACGTGGTGGTGGTTCTTTTTCTAAGACAGATGGTAAATAACTGAAAAAATTCTAAGTGAATTAGTTTGCATGTCCGGGAGGAGATTAGAAGTGAGTATAACTGCAGTACTGGTAACCACTTAGCTTTTGCCAAAACTGAACAGTAGTACTGTGTTTGAGGGACAAAGATGATAAATCTACAGATGATGCTGGCTGTAGTTTGTTGGTATTAAGGAGAAGTTTGTTCTGTGAAAGCCATTGTGATAGTTGGTTAAGGTCATTCTGTAGTTCTTTTTTGACTACAGAATGACAGCTGCTGGCCCTGTAGATAGCCACTTTATCAGAGAACAGGAGGATAAGTGTTTGGAGTAAGTCAGTAGTAAGTTTACTGATAGACATAATAACGGAAATAAGTCTGAATCTTGTGGAACAGGTCTTATTTTTATTTTATTTGTTTTATTTTAACATTTGTTTTCCGGGAGAGTCCAAATGGATACATGTCCATTTTCAGCGTAGGCCCAGGAAGAAAAGCTTCAAAAACACATTCAACAAACTGTTACATTTTTACAGTATAAGACACAAAATAAACACAAATAAAAAGATTTGTACACAGATGTCAACAATCACAACAGATATACACAAATTATTACATTTTTACTCAGATGGAAAATTCAAGACAGTCTTTTTAAGAATGATAGGGTATTGAATGCCTAGTAGACTAACCTGGTAGTAGATCCAAGGAGATCATAGGATATAGAAGTTAAGAAATAAAGTGTAGGCAGAAGTCCTCCATGTGCACACAAGTGATGGTTAGTGTTAGTCTGGATTAGGACAAGGACATAGCCATCGTTTTTTAAAATACTGAATCAGACTTTTCTTGCACTGAGGTAGAGAGAGTTCAGATGTATGATTACAGGAAAAGAATTCCAAGTTTTGCCAACAGAGTTAGCAAATAGAGATTCGCTGGCTGTGTTGTTGGATTTGAGAGTGTGAACTAGTAGTCCTTCAGATGAACGAAGTGCACTAAGGTTACTGTAGGGGGTGATGAGGTTTTTAAGTACGGGTGTATTATCTGGTTGGTAAAGGATCTTGTGTGCAACTATTAGTTGGTTAACCTGAAGTTGGTTAGGCAGTTCAAGCCATCCTAGTAGATTGAGGTTATGACAGTGATGAGTTCTGTAGGCTGCATTGGTAGCAAATCTAGCAATGTGATTGTAGCTGCTAGAAAGTTTATTAAGGTCAGTTTTGCTGAGGTTTGTAAATAGAGGGGAAGCATAGAGGAGGGTGGAGAGTAGATGTGTATGAGCAATTACAGTTCTGGCTAATGGCGTTAGGAAGGGCTTGATCCTATATAGTGAGCCAGGTTTTTTATTAACTGTTTTAATAGTTTTATTGATATGCAGATCAAACTTAAGGTTATTATCTATTATAACTCCTAAGAGTTTGGTTGAGGAATCTGGGGAAATAATGGTGCCGTTGTTGGATTTTAATGTAAAGGTCGTAGGAGTAGACCTGCGAGTGGGTGAGAAAAGCAGCAGTTTGGTTTTATTAGGATTTAACATGAGACGACGGTTAAGGAGCCAGTTTTCAACTTTGTTAAAAGTATTTTGGGATAGAATCTGCAACTCTGTAGGTGAAGTGTCGGAGCATACTAAAGTGGAATCACCTGCATATTGAATGCATGTTGCATTTGGGATGACCTTATACAAATCATTGATGAAAATGGAAAATAATAGTGGACCTAGTATGGAACCTTGGGGTACTCCCAGGGTGATGGGTAAAAGGGTGGATAGTTTGCTCTGCCATAGGGCAGCCTGTTGTCTACCACTGAGATAGGATTGAAACCAATGGATGGCCTGGTCATCTAGGGAGATGGCTTTCAAAGTGTTTATGAGTATTTTGGTGGTTTAACATATCAAAGGCTTTCGAAAGATCGAGAAAGATAGCAGAGGAAAGTTTATTACTGTTTTGTGTTGGTTAATGACATTAGAGAAGGAGACGAGGGCTGAGGTTGTACTATGGAATAGTCTAAAGCCATGTTGGGTGTTGCCTAGAAGATTATTAGGGATAAGATAGCTCAGGACTTGATTATTGATGCATTTTTCCATAATTTTAGCCAAGGGTGACAGAATAGCTATGGTTCTATAGTTGGACAGGTCAGTAGAGCTGCCCCCTTTCTGGTGTGGGATGACATGGGATATCTTCCAGACGGAGGGGATGGATGCTTCAGTTATAGTTCTATTGATCAGGATAGTAATGGGGTATGCTATGGCATCTGCAGCTTTATGTAGATATTCTGTGGGGAGTATATCAGCCGACAGGGTGGTAGGCTCTAATTTCTTAAATAATTTCCAGCCAAAAGATATGCAAACTGTTTTGAAGTTAAAGGAGAGTTGGGAGCTGGGTGTAGTGGCTGGAGAATATGGGCATCTGGGGATGATTGGTTAACTAGGTTCTGGATAGCTGTTGTAAAGAAGCTGTTAAAGGTATTGGAAATTTCTTCTGTGGGTTTCTGGTTAGAATGCAAGGGGGCAGGAGTGGAGGATTGTCCTGGACTAAGAAGTTTGTTTATACCTACCCAAAATTTGTTTTGGTATTTTTCTTGTAGATGACAGTGATAGTTTTTCTCGTCTAATGTGGTGGATTTTTTTGTTTCATTTCTTAGCTGTCTGTATCTAAGTTGATCTAAGGGGTTTCTGTGGTCCGTGAAATGGCCCAAGCCCTATTTCTAAGTAGCATTTTTTTTTTGCCTGGTTTTTTTTGAGAGCCAAGGAGCAACTTTTGTTTTGGTTCTAATAGTCCGTGCTGGTGCATGGGTGTCAAGGATGGAAAGGAATTTGGTATTAAAGTAATTTACTGCTTCTTCAAGTGGTAATTGTTTCAGACCTGATTTGGGTTAATTTTGGAAATTCATGCAGTTGAAATTCTTATTTTCCTTACTGTTTTAAAAATGGACTGGTTATGGATATCAGCTTTTTGCCTGATTAAATAGGTGAGGAGGTGATCACTTACATCATCAGGCAAGGTCCCACTCTTGTACTTGAGGGGTTGGGTGTTAACAAGAATCCAGTCCAAATACTTACTTTATTGTTGGGTTTATTGATCCCAGTGGGGGAGGATACGACCTGTGAAAATCCATAAAGGTTTATGTGGTGAATGGGGGGTTCTGAGGAACACATGTTCCAGTCTATGCTGAAGTCCTCAAGTACAATGGTTTCCAATTGGATAACCAATGTAGGATATCTCCGAGGGTATTTATGTTATTGCCTGCGGGAATATTCACACAGATGTGATTTATACATTTGTTCTTTTTAATGTGGAGCTTAGTGATAAGAATTTCAGCATTGCCAAACAGGGATGTTTGCATGGCATTATTGGACACTTCAAGCATGGATGTTGACAGAACAGCTACCCCACCTCCCTTTCTATTGGTTCGATCAAGCCTTAAGATGTTATAACCTGGTGGTATAACTTCTTTATCTGAAGTAGAAGGTTTTAGCCAGGTTTCAGTTATACATAGTATGTCTGGGGAAAGAGCATCTAAGAGGGCATGCAGGTGTTGAATCTTATTGTTTACACTTCTGACATTTAGGTGACTAATCAAGAGTGAGTTTGGGGGTTTGTCTAAGATTTGTGTAGTAGTGGGACAGTTAGTAAAGGACCTAGAGGCATCTAAGAGGACATGTAGGTGTTGAATCTTATTATTTACACTTCTGATATTTAGGTGACTGATCAAGAGTGAGTTTGGGGGTTTGTCTAAGATTTGTGTAGTAGTGGGACAGTTAGTAAAGGACCGAGAGCCTATGGATAAGGATGGGCCAGGATTTGGGTGGATATCTCCATCCATTGTCAGGTTACATTGTAATCTGATTGTGAGCTTCCAGATTTTAATTAATAGACTTTTGTATCTTTTGGTTTTAGGGTTGGCATATCTTGTTCTAATGGGATGCTTATACCAAGTAAGTAAGGAGTTAAATGGGTGGGGATGTATTAAGTGTGCAAGCTTATGTGTAGCTATATAAGTGGAGGTTTGGCCTTTTGGGTAGTGGAAACCTGGGTATGTATTATACTCATAGGCAGTAAGAAGATATGGGACAAGCAGAAAGGGTAGCAGAGAGTATAGTGGTAGTATTTAATTGGTTTTATTGCAAGTAACATTGGGATTATTGAGGTTGACTTTTCCCCAGTTTAAACTACTTAAGATAGGACAGAGGGGTTAAGTACTGGAGAGCCTTTTGTTGACTTGGATATGGCTGACTGGTTGCAGAAAGAGGGGGTGTGGTTGTAGCACTATATATTTAGCTGTACTGGGGGCATGTGGGAATTAGGAGCAGGGTGAGGTGTGGAGCAAGCCTGAGCGCAGCAAGGGTGAGCGGAGCAGGGCTGAACTAGACCATGAGGTAGTAAGGGTCTGTGTATACTGCGTGAGTGCACTGGAGCTAAAAGTAGGGGTTTTTTGTAACTTTGTATTAGGTTCTTCTACTTTTTATAACAATTTGGTCTACAGAGTCACTTTTTTGCATTTTATGGCTATGAGAGTAAATTTCACTTTTATGTACTGGTAAGACACTTAGCGTTCAAGAGCCCACACAAAGCATTAAACTTTCTTGAGCAGTTTTCCACTGAGGTACTCTTTAATGGGTAAAAGTAAAAGTAATGGACTTAGTAAGCCAAATAAGGTAATAAAGGTTTTCTAAGATATTGATTGGAAAGGAGCTATTACTGCTTTAGACCTAGTCCAGCTATGTAAAATCTAAAATGGTGCCTGCCACAGGTAATATTTATTAACTTTGGGATTGGCTTAAGTTAATAAATAGGGAAGGGGAGGGGGAAACAAGAGTGTGGGCTGGCAGTTCTTTTGTACTGCTGCTAATGAGCCAAGATCCAAGCAAAGGCAAGTTTGTGTTTAAGTAAAAGAATCCGAATTGATCAAAAACTGCTGTGAAGCTGTAAGTCATTTGTTAACCATTTATCAGATGGGAAAACAGCATAACTTTGTATCTGTAGGCTACTGTGCTCTCAAATTAACAAACATACACAGTATTTGATCAGTTATGGATACTATTTGCTAACAGAAGGGAATAAAAGAGAAATGGAAGTGTTGTGTGTGTGTGTGTGTGTGTGTGTGGGGGTGGGGGGGTGCTTGAATATTAGCTCAAGCAGGTAGACACATACACAAAGTTAATTTAGCTGTGTGTGTTTGCAGACAGTTCAGACCGGGACTGCACTTTTCATATAACAATGTATCCACTGGTCGGGTTAAAGATAAAGGTGTTATTGCAGCCGATTACTTAGAGTGGTGTTAGGTACAAAGTTAACTTTAGCTGTTTGTGTTTGCAGACAGTTCAGACCCGGACTGCGCTTTTCATATAACAATGTATCCACTGGTCTGGTTAAAGATAAAGGTGTTATTGCACCCGATTATTTAGAGTGGTGTTTGGATGGACAGACACTGAGCACTTCATGGGGCCTGTAGCAGAGTGGTTGTCTTGCGAAGGGACAGCAATGTGAAAGAGACTTTCCTATCTGAACTTTAGTCCAAGAGGAAGTTTTGGAACGATGGAAGAGTCTGTGCCAATACCTGCAGCAATAAGTGATTGTAATGAGGGACCCTGATCTATGGGGTTTATCTCTGATAAGTCCTATCTGAGTTAAGGAACAAGGCAAGGGTGTCCTCTTTTCCTTTTTGTTTGCATTATATTTAGAACCACTGGAAAAAAAATAAGGGATTCAGAAATTCAAGGATATAACTGGTACGGTAATCAAAAAAAGTTGGCTTTATTTGCAGAAGGACATTTCAGTGTTGCTGAACAATCTGAGACAGTTTCAAGTCTTTTTGGGAAACAAAATTAATGAAGATAAAACAAAGGCTATAGCTGTAAACTATGTACCCACACATGAATTGGTTCAGTGATACCCATTTTTACGGGGACATGATAAAATGAAGTACTTAGGAGTATGGATTAAAAAGGATTCTGTTAAGGCAGTAAAGTATATATGGGAAGAGACTAAAAAGATAATACAAAAACTGATAAATTGGAAGCTCTGTTTTATGGATATTGATAGCAAGATACAAGTAGCAAAAATGTTTTTAGTCCCTTTAGCATTATACACAGGTCAGGCATATTTTTATCAACCAGGTGAGAAATTGTGTCTAGCAATTAATAAAGAGTGAAGGATTTTACTTGGAAGGAGAAGAGGGCAAAAGTCAAGTGGGATAAGCTAATGTTTCCAAGAGAACAACTTAGTTTGGGATTACCTGATTTGAAGGGGTATTTTGAAGCTGCTCGGTTGACTTG
This sequence comes from Protopterus annectens, assembly GCF_019279795.1. Lineage (NCBI taxonomy): Eukaryota > Metazoa > Chordata > Ceratodontiformes > Protopteridae > Protopterus > Protopterus annectens. The sequence goes on from NC_056728.1 coordinate 1,278,459,973, forward strand.
TATACATAACACAAGCAGAAAGCTGTAATTCAGAGTGAAAAGGGATGACGATGAAATAGGGGGACTGGGAGCTCAAGAAACAAGGAGAGACTGGGACTTTGGATGCAGATCCTTAAGAAGAATAACAATAAAACACAAATGGAAGACACAAGGAAACAAATTGCTACAGATAAAATCCAGAAGAACTTTAATCTAGAAACGTTTTGAAAAAAAACTTGTTTAAAACTATGAGAGATGCGCGCTTTTGTTCACAAAATACATGAACTTCATCAGATAAACATTGCTGGAAGTACACACACATTTTGTAGCTTTTGTGTTCAATCACATGACCGCCAAACCCCCAGGAAATGAAACATCATATTAAAGGAACCACCACAAAGAAATTCCCAGTGTGTAGCACTGAGTCAATTCAATTGACATAATTTGCAAACAATGAACAACAACAATATATATATATATATATATATATATATATATATATATATATATATATATATATATATATATATATATATATATATATATATATATATATATATATATATAGGTCTCCTTGAAAACACTGACATGCCAAAACACCGACGACAAGAACACAGAGACCGGAAGATCGACAACTGAGATAACTGACAGTTTAAAAGCACGAAACTTCACATGCCTGACAAACCACAATCGCGACAATCAACAAAACAAATACCTTTTCCGAAAAACACACACACAACACAAGCGCACCAAAAACCTTACAAACCTACAGTAAACATTACATACACAACTATCTATGCACTAACCTTAACCGAAACCCTAACCCTACGGTCCGTCACTACCACACACTCACTTAACCCGCACCCTAACCCTAACTCACTTAACCCACCCCTAACCCTAAAGTCTGTCACTACTGCACACTTACCTTAACATGTCGGTGTTCTCAGCGTCGGGCTTTTAAACTGTCGGTCATGTCAGTTGGCGATCTTCCGGTCTCAGTGTTCGCGTCGTCAGTGTTTTGGCATGTACACACATATACATATGCATATGTATATATATATATATATATATATATATATATATATATATATATATATATATATATATATATGTATAGGGTTCCTATTACGTGATCGCAGATGCATTCTGTCGAATGTGTTTTGATCGAACGTAAAAGAACGAAAAGGCAAAATAGCTAAACGGCTTTTAAGCAAATTCTTTCCTTAGGAAAGAATTTGCTTGGCCTCTTCCGTTACTTTGCCGTTATCAGCACTGTAGTGCAATCTCGGTGTTGGTATATTTAAGTAGGGGTGTCTGGGGGGCACAGCCCTTCATGTCGGGGGGGTGGGGGAGTGAAGCCCCCAACTTTATGTAATGTTTTAAAGTTATTTTTTTTTTTGGAACAGCAATTTTTTTTCCCTTGGAAAAAAAATCGATGTTCTGAGGTTATGCTTACATGGGGTTGATTAGTTTGCTTTTTATATATATATATATATATATATATATATATATATATATATATATATATATACATACATATATATATATATATATATATATATATATATACATATATATACATACATATATATATATATATATATATATATATATATATATATATATATACATACATATATATATATATATGGTTTCACTTCATAATCTCGAAATGCTGAAATCTCGAATTTCAGCATTCCGAGATCATGAAGCTGAAAATGCAAAATGCCGAATGTGCACAAGAGCGAATTCGTTTATGCATTTCCGGTAAGTTATGTGAAGTGTTTGGCTGGTATGGTGCTTGGAATTGAAGGTGAGTGAGTGTATGTGTGTGTTTTTGTACGTTGTATGTGTGGGTAAGGGTAGGGAGGTGTAAGTATTAGTGTGAATGCTGGATTTGCGGTGTTTGTGTATGTGTGATGTGTATTTGTGTGCGAGCGAGTGTATAATGCCGTGATGTGAATTTTTTTTTTCGTTATGTGCAATCTCGGAGTTGGTATATACAAGCAGGGGTTGAGGGGGGCACAACCCCCCCCACATGGGGCATGTAGGGGGGCTTGCCTCCCTTCTTACATGCAGTGTAGGGTTGTGTGGCTTGTGTGCTGTGGGTAGAATGGTATGTGTGTTATGTGGTGTATCGTGTATGTATGTTCGTGATTGTGGGTTTCGGGATTGTGAATGGTTCGGCTTCATAGTTTTGAAATGCTGAAATGCGAGATTTCAGCATTTCGAGATTATGAAGTAAAACCATATATATATATATATATATATATATATATATATATATATATAGATATATATATAGATATATATATATGGGTCTACTACGGCTGATTGAAAACTCACTTGATTGAAAATGAAATTACTAGGATCACTTCATTGAAAGCTCTCTTCACTGAAAACTCACTTGACTGAAACTCATTTTGTTGAAAGTTATAAATGGCCTTTTCCCCACTGTAGTGTGACCCTGGAGTTAGTATATAAAGTAAGAGGGGGTGTGGGGGACACCCTGGAGTTAGTATATAAAGTAAGGGGGGTGTGGGGGGCACAGCCCCCCACATATCTTAGTTATATAGCCTCTTTTGGAAACAGTTATTTATTCCACTTGTAAGTATCACTGTGTATAGTTTAAAATGTTTATAATATGTGGGGAGCGTAGCCCCTCACACCCCCTTTCTTTATATACTAACTCCAGGGTCGCACTACAGTGAAGAAAAGGCCATTTATAACTTTCAACGAAATGAGTTTCAAAGAAATGAGTTTTCAGTGAAGTGAGCTTTCAGTGAAGTGGTCCTAGTAATTTCATATACATATATACATACACACACATACACACACACACATATATATATATATATATATATATATATATATATATATATATATATATATCTATATAATAGAACAAAATGCCAAAATGCATTCCCTATAAAATCAGAAAAATGAAGATAAAAGTATGTAAAAATATGTAAAATATAAACTCTGTATTTAGGGCTTATCTTTCAAGTGCTTTTAACTTAGGCAAACATGCTTTTGAAACATGTTCATTGAGTTCAGGCCAACTACTGGCATTCAAACACAGCTGCCAATATAATTCATATTTTCCAGTGCTAAGGTCCATGGGCTTTCATTGCTGTTAGAAGGCATTTGTTCCAAAATACAAAATTTGAATGTGTAGTGTGGGTATCATTTTAAGTATTTGTAGAGGGCGTTAGTCTCTTTTCTCTCCATTCTTCTCTCCATTTTTCTTATGTAAAAATAGGGGCAGAACATACATAGTGCACAACATACCACCTTTATTGTACAACAATTGAATCTGTTTCTTATAGCGACATTATGGTTGTTCACAGCAATTTCATGGCACACCAGAATATTGGGGCAGTAGGGGCAACAACCACACTTTTCATTCCAATAAATTCAGAATTTTGCTTATGTTGGTGTTTGGACCAACTCTGTTCTAATTCTGTTTTCAAATTCCTGCCCCTTCTGAAAACCACTCTTGGACCCAGCCCCACCTAATCATGAATGGTATTCTGTTGCAGGAGAAGACACCGATTCTTTTCCAGAATTGATTTCACAGAGAGACCTTCAGTAGAAAAGATTGTAATAAAAGAATTCCTGAAGGTCTCTGTGTTTGTGTTTGTTGTGTCAGCCATGGGTAGCACTGATGTATCTTCACCGTCTAGGACTTCCTCACTTCCATTGCTGGTCACACAAGGGCCTCCCAGAATTGGCACAAAATGATGAGACTCACATTTACTGATCACCTCTAGCATCAAGTTGTCTACAAATTTTGTAGGATAGCTATGTTTCAAAAACATGTTTTAAGCGATATGTACTCCTCCCAAAAGGCAGCATCTTCCCTGGTCATTCGGACTGCCCTCACAAACTGACCCTTGACCACTGCCCCTTTTCTGTGTTATAGGGTGCAAACTGTCAAAATGGAGAAAACTGTTCGAATACATGGGTTTCCTGAAATTTTGGAGGTAAATCTTCTGTTTGTGTTGTGCCTGGCCAACCATATATCCAGGCAAGCTATATTCACACCATTACTCTCATGGGTGAATGTAAGAAACCTTGTTGTTTGATTAATACATGCCAAAAATGGGGGATGTCGTGATCTTCACCATCCCACAAAGGTTGTGTACTGTGTATATTCAGCCCCTGTTTTTACATAGGACAAGTGGATAGGAGACTGAGGGACAGAATATATGAACATGTATATGAAATCAGAATGAGAAAAGAGACTAACGCCCTCCACAAACACATAAAATGCTACCCATATCACACATTTAAATTTTGTATTTTGGAACAAATAAATGCCTTCTAACAGTAATGATAGTCCATGGACCTTATTACTGGAATCTTTGCATGGATAGGTATTTCTATACTTCAAGCAGACTCCACAAAGAATTTTTTCTTAGACAGATTGCAAATGTTGCATGCATGATGGGAAAGAAAGAAGAAACTGGGAATATATTTTATGGGAGTATAATTAGTTGGAAGACTTAATTCCTTGCAGAACACTTTGTCAGAAATCCTGGATGAACAAATTGCTGTAACTAAGGAAATTATTTTTTTTGAGCTGTGACACAATAAGAATTGCCCAGACATACTAAGACCTTGCTAAGTTTAATGCCTGTGGCTACCAAAAAGCAATTACCAGAAAATAGCATTCAAAGTCGAAACCAACTGTAATAGAAGTAGTGAATATAATAGTAGAGAGAAAACTGAAAGTGGGATCTTTAGAAAAGGGTAGGTGCAAATTACATATAAAAAATGGTAATTGTGGGAACAATACATTCAGAATAATGTTTTGGAGAAGGTTTAAGGGAAGTCAGGAATGGAATGAGTTATGTAATATTCGACTGACAGCTGTATAGATTATACGTTATGTATAATGTTTGCAACTGAAATATGTCAACATGGTTTGTTTTCATTTATATAAATGCATGCTTGCCTGTGTCATAAGTGATATTTCAATATGTTTCTTGTTTAAGACTGATCTACTAGACTAGATGAAAAATGTTTGAGAGGTCAATAAATACTGTACTAGTAAGGAGGCCTTTGAACATACTGTTGAGTCGGGTTGGTAAGGTACTCTATTCTGACCAAAAGCTATTCTGATGTTAGGATACTGTATTGTTACTCAGGCCCCTGTCCTGCATCCCAAGTTCACTCCACTGCTCTTCAGTGTGTGATTTGTGCATCTCTGGACTTGGAACTGGAAAAAGAAAGGAAACAAATGACCCTCCTTATTCCTTAAATTACCAGCTGGACACTTTCCCCATTTGTTCCATATTATTGTTCTTCAGCAGTTTATATCTTTCATGTAGATCATGTACTCTTCTCCAACACATTGCAACACAAACTAAAATGATGTTCCCATTATTGTTTCTTTCCTCACACTCCCCTTCTTGTTTCTTGTGCATCTCTTCTGCATTCCAGTCTTTCCATTGTCAGGTTTGCCCCTTCCTTGCAAAAGGGGTATATCTAGCATGGACAAAAGTAAGGAATGGCACAGCTTGCTACTGCACGTGTGTTCTAGTCTATTCAATACAGTCATTTCATAGGTTCATAGGTAGATACTAGGCTATCTGCCCTAGGGCATTTATAAGCCTAGCCAGAGTGTATTTGGCTTCCGCCTCCCTATTAGATTAGCCTACTGTGCCTCTGTAAAGTAGGTCACAGAAGGTACCCTTTTAAGATTAATTTACTGTGCCTCTGTCTAGCAGGGACACAAAAGAGATCCCAGGGGTGAATTTGTGATTTCCCATCCACGCGTCCAGATTTCGATTGAAGAGGGTCAGTGAGGGGCTATGTCTAACATGAATTGGGATTCTATTCCACAGTGAGGGGAGCCTCTGGGAAATGAATCTGTCTCTCTAGCATGTCCTTTTTATTTTTGTGCTGAGGTTTAGGTCCCTGGAGGGTGTAGCTCTACGGGACTTGGATTTTTTGAGGTGGAGCATGTCTATTAATTCTGGGTTTGACATGGCTTTGTACGTCAGGCATAGATCGCCTCTGAGTAGGCGGTAAGCAACTGAGTAGAGCTGGAGTTTCTTTAGTTGAGCTGCATAGGAAATCTGTTTGTAGCCCATGATCCTCTTGGTGAGGTACTTTTGGGGTCTCTCTAGTTGCTGCAGGTGTCGGGTAAGGTACATCAAAAAAGGGGCATTGTATTAAATTAAGGGCCTGATGAGTGACGAGTAGAGGGGCACAATGACCTCTCTTGATCCAGATGCAAACCCTTTCGTGATAAGGTGGGCTATATAGAAGGTCTTTCTAACCACTTTGGCAACGTGATTATCAAAGGAGAGATTACTATCTATGCTGGTCCCCAAATCTCTAATTACTTCTTCCGTACTTAATGGATTACCACCTATGTGGTAATTTGTGGGCACCTTGTTTTTCCCAAAGGGGATGACTATGCACTTTTTAGCATTTAGCTTGAGGCCATGGCTCTGGCACCAAACATCCGTCTCTGTGAGACCCTTTTGGAGGATGCTTGTGTCAGCTGGAGATGCGGGCAGCGCAGTGGTGCAATGGTTAATGCTGTCGCCTCACAGCAAGCGGTTCTCCGGTTTGATTCTCGGCTGGGGTGCCTTCTGTGTGGAGTTTGCATGTTCTCCCTGCGTTTGTGTGGTTTTCCTCTGGGTACTCCGGTTTCCTCCCACATTCTAAAGACATGCTTCTGGAGCATTTCTCCCCTGGCCTCCGTTGAAAACAGGATCTGTGGAACCTAGTCAGACTTTCCCGGTCAACAAATGTTAAATAAATAAAGATTCGATTATGGCCCCCAGTTTGCAGTCATCTGCGAACTTTGTTAGCCATAATCCCCCAGTGTTAGCCTGAACCTCAGAGAAGTATATACCAAACAAGAGAGGTCCCAGAACTGAGCCCTGTGGGACGCCACTTGTAACTGGTTTGGATTCGGACATGGCACCTGCGATTCTGACCATGTGGGTTCTATCTCTGAGCCAGTTTGCAACCCATCTTGTGATATAGGGGTTGATATTTAAGCTGGTAAGCTTATTTATGATGCCCGAGTGGGGTATTGTGTCGAAGGCTTTTGCGAGGTCCAGGTAGGCTGTGTGGACTACCTTGCCCTCATCTATGGCTTTGGTAACGGTTTCAAAGAAATCAACTAGGTTTAAGAGGCAAGATCTGCCCTTAGCAAAGCCGAATTGGGTAGGGTCCAGTGTCTGGAGGCTCCCAATGTCTCTGTTTATGAGTTCCATGATAATACGCTCCATAGCTTTACAGACCAGACTAGTCAGGCTTATGGGGCAATAGTTTCCGGGGTCCGTTGTGGCACCACCTTTGTGGAGTGGGACCACTGTAGCTGTACGCCATTCTTTGGGTACATATTCTGTAGTAAGGCTAAGTATGAACGGTGACTTAATGTGAGGGTTCAGTTCTTCTTGGAGCTCCTGTAAGAGACAGCCTGGGACACCGCCCGGTCCCATAGATGCTGTGTTTTTTGCTTTGGTGAGGGCAGCTTTCACCTGTGCATATGTGATGTCAGGGAGGTTACATTCAGTTGGGATAGGCATTTGCTCCTTTGGGGAGGAAGGGGGGGAGAAGTTTGCACTGAATCTGTCTGCCAGGATTTTGGCTATGTCTGTAGGTTCAGTATATTTTGTACCATTATGCAACAATTCAGAGCATATCTGGGAGTTTCTGCCCATGTTCCTGACATAAATAAAGAAGGCCTTGTGATTATCTTTAGTGTCTAGGGCAATTTTTCTTTCGAAACTGGCCTTTGATGATTTATGAGGGATCGAAGTTTCTTGCTAATACTGATCAGAAATGCCTTCCCTTTTTGGGATTTTGCTCTGTCATGTAGTAGCTTCCTCCTTCTATTGTATAGTTTATTTATGGCCGGGGTCCACCAGACCGGTCTCCAGTTTTTGGAGGAGTGAGTCTTGGTTTTATTTGGGATAGCACGATCCATGCATTCCTGCAGGTGCTCATAGAATGCATTTGTAAAGGGCTGTATTATCTTCTGGCCCAGGGGCTTTGAGAGATTCCACCTCAGTCTTGAGAAGTGCAAAGTTGGCTTTTGAGAAATTCTTTACAGTGATTTCCTTAGCTGGGGGTGGGGACGGGATATGGATGTCCAGGGAAATTTGTTTATGGTCTGATCTTACCAATGAGGGGTTTACCTCTGGTGTGGAACATAGAGTCCCCATGTTGGTGATGACCAGGTCCAATGTGTTGTTCCCTCTTGTGGGAGTGGTGACCAGTTGTTCCACTGCGTTAGAGTTTATAACTTCAAGGAACCATTGGACGAGGGTGTTTGGGCTTGAGTAGTTTTCCCAGTCAATGTTTGGGTAGTTGAAGTCACCCAATAACATAGTGTTTGGAGAGACCTTCATATTCTCCAGTGTTCTCAGGAATGCCAAGTGGGGTTCCTGTAATAGGGAGGGTGTTCTGTAGCAGGCTACAAACTGAAAGGCAGTTTTGCCTGCTGTTAGCTGCACATGGATGGTTTCTGATGCTTTGTGCAGTGCCACTAACCTGGATGTGTAGGTATATTTGATGAATATAGATACTCCCCCTCCTTTTGTGCTTCGGTCCGAGTTTTGGGGCCAAAACGCATGGTATGAGTTATAACCTGGTAGTGCTGGTGTGCTCTCAGGAGCCTTGAACCAAGTTTCTGTTACTGCACAGGCATCGATTTTCTCCATACTGAGGAGAGCCTCGAGTGCATGCATCTTGAGGTTTAGACTTCTGGCATTGAGTAGCATTACCTTTAGTTTTTTTATCCTTGGGTTGTCTATGGAGGTGGGTTTGTCCTTTGAGCCTTGCCTAGAAAAGGCACTATGGGGGTGGCAAGACCCTTGGCCAGTATACGAAAGCCTAAGGGTGACAGGTGCAAGCCGTTCCTAGCGAAGCAACGTGGCTTGTCGAGCATGTCATCCCAGGCCTGACAGACACTGGATCCCCTTTGCATGACACCAATACTTTAGCCAGTTGTTGAAACTGATCATTTTGTCTTTATACTGTGGCATCATTCTTGGTGAGGGCAAGATGCTACTCAAGGTCAGGGTCATACCAGCCTGGGCTACATGGTCAGAGAACTCTTCTATGTCTCTTTTCATGTAGTCCAGGGAGGTACGTCTCAGGTCATTCACACCAGCATGGACAATGACAGAGTCATACTTGTACTTGCTTTGGAGTGACCTGAGTGCTTGCGTTATGTGGTGGATCCTGGCACCTGACAGGCAGCTTACAGTGACCTTCTCCTTGTTCAGTCTGGTGAGCGGGACGTCAGTGTTCCGGACAATAGAGTCCCCTATAACAAGTGTATATGGTGTGTTGTTTGACCTTAAGGGCTGTGACTGTGAGGCACACTGATTTTGTGAGATATGTGATTCGTGGGTATTGTTGAGGGGTGGCTGTTGCTTGGATATCTGCTTAGGATGTCTTTGCTGTTTAGGCAGATTTTTATTTAGAGCCTCTGAGTATGTTTTTGTGTGTTTATGTGTTGGGTATGCAGATGCAATAGGTCTGTGTGAGACTGGATTTGTGGTGTGGGTGGTTACCTTTTCCTCCTGACTGACTGTGCCAGTCTTGGGTTGAGAGAGCTATGCCTCCAATTTGGCTGTGTAACTGCATCTCTCACATGTATTAGAGTTTGTTGGAAGGAGGACAGGGTTGTCTGTGTACATAAGGCAATTGTAACATTGCCTCAAAATTCCCAGATTCACCAGCTGGGCTGGAGAGTAACCTTGAAACTGACCATTGGACATACCAGATTAGTATAGGGAACTGTTTTTTTACTGATCAGATTATGGAAGGGAACTGATTTTTCACTTGATCAGGAAGGACCAATCGGGAGCCTAATACTTATGAGAAGTCAAGGAGGATGTAGTGCTTTAGTTAGTTAGTGTTTCCTTATAAGAGCTGAGCAAGTGCAAGGCTTTAGAAAGAGAATAGAGTGATTACTTTGAGAGTTTGAACAGTTCTAAGAGAAAAAGTGAAGAGCAGACTTTGTGGAGCCTGGAATAGTTTTAAACCTGTTTAGGAAGTGCTGCCCGACGCTGCTCAGTGCGCAAAAAGAGAGTTGTAGGGTTTTAAGACAGAGAGATCAAGGAGTTTAGAATTGACCCAAAATGGCCAATAAAACTACAGCTTCTAGGTAGTAACCACTCCTCCAGGGACAGGCAGGCTGTTCAGTGTTAACCACTCCCCACTGGTGAACACAGAGACTTACTTTCCTTAAGCCCAAGCAAGCTCTGGCCTTCTAGAAACTTCCAAACAGTTCAGAACAGCAAATCTGTAACTGAACTTTTTTAACTTTCAGAAAGTGGGAAAAAAGCAAGATTTTTTTTTCTTTTTGTTGTAGTTTAAAGGTAGCAGAGATACACAAGCAGCAAAATAATCACAACAGTGCAATAAATGACCCCACACTTGAGTGCTAGGCCAAAATCAGGTAAAATGCAGTTTTTAGAGAAAAAAATGATTTTAAATTAAGTGCAACACAGGAAATGCAGTAAACGGGCTCTAGATGTGTTCCAAGTACTGTTACAGATATAAACTTTAGCAAGCCGGAAAATGCCAAAAAGTAGGCAGCAAAGCAGCAAATCTGTAACTGAACTTTCTTAACTTTTAGAAAGTAGGAAAAAAGCAAGATTTTTTTTCTTTTTGTTGTAGTTTAAAGGTAGCAGAGATACACAAGCTCTTTAAAGCTATTTAAAGTTCTTTTTTATATATTTTGAATACAGACCATAAACTTTAATTCATTCTGTATAGCAGTAGTCACTGTTAATAAGAACATACAATAGGAAAACTCTTACCATTTATCATTGCCTTTTCTTTATGCTGTCCTTTACAATTTAGTTTTCCATCACTTTGTCTTAACAGCTTCTGCTTTGGGCCTCCATTGTTCCCACCCAGACAGTGTTTTTGTATACAGCCTTATTTCAAAACCTACATACTGTCTTTGGGACTGTCTCATCCGTTGCCCTAAGGTGACTTGTTTGTAGCCTTGAATCTTTCTTTTTGAACCTCCCCTGGCTCTTGGCTAATCTCTCCCACTTTGTTCATACTGCCCCACTTTGGACAACCTCCCTTCTCCTGTATTCATCTGGTATCATTTGTCTGTTGATGCTCTCTCTTGGACAACCTCCCTTCTCCTATATTCATCTGGTATCATTTGTCTGTTGATGCTCTCTCTTGGACAACCTCCCTTCTCCTATATTCATCTGGTATCATTTGTCTGTTGATGCTCTCTCTTGGACAACCTCCCTTCTCCTATATTCATCTGGTATCATTTGTCTGTTGATGCTCTCTTGACACCCTCCCTTCTCCTGTATTCATCTGGTATCATTTGTCTGTTGATGCTCTCTCTTGGACAACCTCCCTTCTCCTGTATTCATCTGGTATCATTTGTCTGTTGATGCTCTCTCTTGGACAACCTCCCTTCTCCTGTATTCATCTGGTATCATTTGTCTGTTGATGCTCTCTCTTGTTCTCCTTCCATTCTCTGTTGATCAGTTCAATCTTTTCAGTCTCCCTCAAATCCAACACACTGGGTGTCTAAATCATCTGACACCTCTGCTACCCTGCCTACCCACTGTGTCCGTGTTCTCTTCTTCCACATCACTTGTCTTGTTTCCCATCACTATACTAAATGTATGCTATTTTTCTGTCTGAGCCATCACATTTCAGTGACATTTAATTTGTTTCTCATATCTTGCTCATCATTTGTTTTGCTTGTCCTGTCGGCTTTGTTAGTGTAAGAATGCCCCCACCCCCCGTTCCTCTTCACTGCTGGTGCAGCTACATCAAATACTTCCTGTGATTGCGTCATCACTGCATTATCTCTGAAATGTTGTGAGATCACTTGCCAGTCCATTTGTGGTGGTCGATTTGAATTTTCTTCTTTGTTGCTTTTATTTCTGCTTCCATCTTGTACAGTCACTGCAACAAATATACACGCTTCTCCTGAGGAGAACTTAAACTACTAACTCTCCAAACCACAGTCAGTATGGTGGGATAGTTAATACAAGCTGGGATTCCTAGGGCTTTCATGGAGACTCAGTAGGTCCATCATTCCTTTTCTTTGCCTGTGTAGTAAATTGTAATAGTCACCCACCATCTTATGACCGTATCCTTAAAGGGAATCACTGTGAGAGCCCTAGCTTGCATCAAAATGTTCTTCCTTATTTTGCAACTAGTTGGGCATGCTAGTATCATCTTCTTTTACCCCTCATTCTGTCAACTCTGTGACTACCTTCACTAATCAGTTACTGTTCTCTGGGCAAATGAAATCTTGTATTCAGTAGCTCCTGAAACAGTTTCTAGTTCCCTAGCTGGGATTTTGTTCCGTTATTTATCCTCATGTTGCATCTTCTGGACTTATTTTCCAGGTCATCCAGCTTTCCTGCCTGCCACTTTAGCATTTTCCTTACCATCCCCAGCCTTCTAATATGTTCATGAACCTTAGATCACAGAGCTGCTCTGTTTTCGTCCTAAACCTAAATTTATTTCATTTAGGTTTCCCCTTCCTGTTGGCTGCCTATGGCTTCCCATCATTCTCTTATTCAATTCCTATCATATTCTGGAACAGTCTGCAGAGCTGCTTTTCATGTGGAGCTGCTTAAACTCTGCAAGCTGCAGGCCCAGCCTTCTCTGATTCTGTAACCTGTATTATTTATTTATTTTTTCTATTAGCCTGTGGTTATTTTTTCCTACAACACTTGTTCAGAACTTGGATCCTAAGCAGACATCTTGCTTGGGCTTGCTGGTACCTCATGCCAGTAAAAGGTTTGTTAGTAAAGACTCCATGATCCCAGGATTACCAAGTTCTGGCTGTTCCTCCACAGCCTCAACTAGACTAGAAATGGGACATGTGAGACAGATAATGGAGGGCAATCTTGTCCAAAGTCTTGGACTGGTGGCAAAAGAGAAGGAGCTGTGATCTTTGGGACTGTACTGAGCTAAAGAACTTGCTGTGGATGCTTGGAAAGGATTCCACTCCATTCTACAGTGATTTATAGGAGGCTCTTGTCTCCTTATGAGTTGAGGGATCCGGATCAAGGTAACTTCCAGGCTATAAGAATGACATTCTTAAAGACATCCTTCAAAGGTGATGAGATTCAGAGGCCATAATGTCTCTTTTTTTCCACCAAATATTAGATGAGCTTCTTAAGGGAATAACAGAGAGGAAATGGAAGATGGTCCACAAAGGACCTCATCAGCATGGGCATTTCTGCAAAGGATCAGGCCACACATTGAGTGCTAAAGGGAGTGTAGGAGTGATTATCCTTAACTGTCTCAAGGACAGTAATCAGTGTTTCTTCTTCCACTACAAAAAAAAAGGATGGAAGGGAAAGAGACAGACACTTCCAGTGCATTCTAGCTTCAGTAAGAGGTGGCCTGCATTCACCAAATGCTTCGGGCAAGAAAAAGCAAATGGTGGGCAAAGGGATTGGCATAAAGCAACCAGAGAAAGGGGAAACACTCATCAAAGGTATCACTGGCATGAAAATGGCTTGAACCTAGGTATCACAATTATTCAATAAGGTACATGTACTTATATCAAGGGCAGTCAGCAATGTAGTGAGACTGAAGAACACTTTTGCAAAGCTGCATCCACAGAAAACTACAATATTTCTTATTTTATCCCAAATTAAGTTTGTTACTGTAAAAAAAAAATCAGTCTGCAGATCTGGCTTCCTCACAGTTGTACAATCATGGAGTTGCTATACATAGGGAAGGTGGACGTGGAATATAAAATATGTTGTCTTGTTATTGTGGAGATTTACTTTTACTGTTAGTTGGGCAGCTGTATGCTTTACAAGTTTTTGTATGATTTTCTTTGATGGAAGAGATTACTGAAAATGTGTAGCCATCTTTCCAGTTCTTTATATTGATTTAGTTAGTTACTTAGGTATTCAGTATTGTGAGCTTTGTTTAGGTGTCATAAATCCTATTACTTAAAGTGCTGCTCATGCATCACAAGGCCATATCCCGCAAGACATCATAAGGTATCAGAGACTGTTTATATGTCCAGCAATCACAGGATGACTGCAGATTCGTTGATTATGGGATGTGTAGCTGGACTCTCTTCTGACCAAACAGACAGAGTAAGCACTTAGTAGGAAGAGGTGAGTGGAGACAGCTTTCTAGGCTCAAGTCCAACCCCTAAGCTCTCAAAGAATCTCATGGGCTAGCTTCTTATCAAACTAATCAGACTAACCCAGTGTAGGGTGTGTGGTGTTTGAATTTTGGGGTTCACTCCTTTAAGTGTCTGCTGAAGGGAACACCTCTCCAGTTCACTTGGTGCTTGGATGACAACAAGAGCAAGGTTGAACCATTGTGAGAAGGTTTACAGTTGGCACAGAGGAATAGGCTGCCATGCTGATGCATTTAAGAAAGAGGTGGTTATGGCAGATACCTGGCCTTGAACTTCCCTTACTATTCCCCCTTTCATTCTCACTCCTTCCTGGGGTATTATATGATGGACCATCCCACTCATCACTTCTCTGTCTGTACTCCAGTGCTAATATCCAATCAGTGATTAGACAAGCATCCAGCCTTTTGTTCTGTGCAACATGTATCAGTTAGTAAGGTTAAATGACTAGCACCCGTGGCAGTTTGACATACAGTGTTCCTCAGTCATGTAGGAATGAGACAGGATCAGGGTGAATCCTGGCTAGTGATCTGACACCACAGGAGTACTACTAAAGTCTTAAGTTTCTTCAACATCTAATACAGCAACAATTCGGTGAATATTAGGACCGAGATCTAAGCTCACTGAGTTGCAAGGAGGAAAGTGAGAGTAGGTCTGAGCATGTACTGTTAGACTCAAATGATGTCACTGCATGTGCCAGTAAGAGGTACAGGGCCTACAGAACACAACACACTGCTGAGAGAGGATCCTCAAGGATGAAAATCTTGTCACCTACTTCAGTGTTCCCTCTGAAGTAAAACTGAGGTACTATGTATAAAATACTCCTTGATAAAACGTCTTAACACATGGCAGTCTTCATTTTGAATAGTAATGAGTATAAACCTGAATGCATCTATTACAAGAATTTAATGTTCAACCAGTCGCACCTTATTACCCTTACAATGAATCCATCCAGTACAAGTACTGACATGCCTAATTTTAAATGGCATGTCACAGAGGTGCACACAAAGTATGCTGACATTTTTTATGGCAGTCATTTTGTTACTGTAATATCTGCATGTGAAATAAGAGCACTGCAGCACAACATATTTGAATATTAACATGAAATACTGTTTTATGCTATGTCTAGCCCTGGCATGTTTTCACAAAATAAGATGACAGAGGTAAAGTCCAATAAAAATGGGAAAGACGCTAAGATACTGCCACCTATGCTTGCAATGTAAGAAAACACAATTTGCACTTGTAAGAAAAAGTACAATGCATGAATAACAAACATTGAAGTTTTTTCATGTATAACAATATTCAAGGCCACATTAAGCAATAATGAATGAAGTACAAGGATATAACAACTTGCTTTTTGCTTAAGTGACTGTGCTGTGTCTATGGCAGAACTATAGGTACACAATAAGCTTTTAAAATATTATTTTATAAGGATATCCAAAAGTACAAGTCATACGTCTCAACCTCTTAGCACAAAAATCTGGGCAAAGACAAAATCATGGGGGGCAAAGGCCCAAATCTAGGGACATATTTTAAATATTGCTCATATAAACCTAGAAAGTTGCTAGAACTACAGCATTTATGTTAGCATGTTTTTTTCTGAAGGATATGAAATCTGAAACTCAAATGTACGTCATTACTTAGTGATTTTGATCATCAGTGATTTGCCAGGATACCACAGGTTTTATGAGGTACAGATCAAAAATATGAGGCAAAACTCTGGGCATTCTGTGAAAATCTGTACAGTTGAGAGGTATGAAAACTGAATGGTGAAATTTCACTTTTATAGTCAGTTGGGAATTAACAAGGCTGATGTGATATCTGCTGTCAGAACCTCATTGATGGTACAGAGTTTATAGTAGTTTACATGTGTACTTAAAAGTCATTAATCCCATACCATGGGCTAAAGATTAGACTGGAATTACTCTCTGCCTTCCATATAGAAAGGAAATGGTGCAGGAAGACACGATGAATTTGCTAATGTGGCTCACAAAATGCAAGACAAGAAAAATCAAAGGTAAAACACATGCTGGAAAAGGGGGCTTTAAAGACTGTAAAAACAGAAAATGTAAACTCTGTGTCTGGCACTGCTGGCACTGTGCCAACATTAGAAGTGTGGAAGACAAAGTAATCATACCAGTAATTCAAAAAAACCTACCACAACAGAATTACAGAGAAAGGATCAGATTATAATATGATGAAGTAGATTTCTGATAATGTCAAATTAAATTTACATCTGGACAACTACAGCTTCAAGAAACAATTGCTCTTAAACAGCTATTTTGTCCAACAATCCCACAAAAGTCTCAAACGAAAGTAAAACAGGATAACTAACAACGGTTCTGAAAGATAAGTAAAGGAATATAAAAAGCAATGACAGAAATGAGTACAAAATTAATGAATTAAAATAATATAAACAGGATTAAAATCACAGCTATGTGGAAGTGTGGACTAAGCAAGAAAGAGAACGTAATTTCAATGGAGAATATACTATATAAAATAAAGGTGACATATCTTAAAATCAATTTCAAAACTATCCTAACTGAAGTGTTCTGACAAACTATAGAATCAGAAAAAAAAGGCCTGCAGAGCCAGGGATGCCAAGATGCTCAGCAGTATAATTGGTGTTAATATCCGATTTAAAGAAAGACAAGTTTCAGAAGAGAAGACAACTGATTTAAAAGAACATCAACACAGAGAGAAAAATTTAGAAAAAAATACTGTACTCCAATCTATGACAGTATAGCCCCTCTTCCCATATCTCTCAACTTCTAAGTGCAAGAAATCTGGACAACGATAACGGGGGATAAAGACCAAAAATAGGGACGGATTTTAAATATTGCTCTTATAATCATATAAAGTTGCTATAATAACAGTTTTTTGTTAGCTTGCATTTTCTGAAGGATGTGAAGTTTGCAGCCCAAATATATTTCATTATTCAGTAACTTGAATCCCGTGATTTACTAAGAAAACAACAAATTTTATGAGGAGCACAACCACAAATATGAGGCAGAAGTCTAGACATTCTGTGAAAACCTGGACAGAAAAAGACAAGCTTTAAAGGGTAGTATTTAATTAATCTTAACAGAGCATCTACGATAGATAATCATTTAAGTTTCTTAATCAAACTCAAAAACATATTTTGGAGAAGGGCCAAGTAAGCAGTCTCTTTTTCCCTAACACATATCTCTCAACCTTTCCAAATCCAAAATGAAGAACACTAGTGTTAAGAGAAAAGTTTTAAAACCATACTGTAATTTGTCTTTTTCCTCTTCTTGCAAAGTGAACATGTTATTTGTTGGGATATGCCTATCAAAGATGGGCCTCATCTGTGAATAAAATGCAGCATTGTTTATAAATCTGAATAATATCTGTTTTCTGCTTTTCAGAATAAAGAGACTTGGTTATAGCTTAGTGAAGCCTGGGATAAGGACGAACAGCCGAGTAAGAGTTAATTTACTGAAGCAGGCTGTGTGTCCTGGAAAATTTGAGCTAACATTGTTGAACTGAACATTCTGTACTAACTGTTGGTTTGAGGTGATGTGTGATAAACATGTTTACCACAGGTGTTTTTCATAGCCAACTGTCAATGGTCAGAAATGTAACAAAAAGCTGTTTTGCTTGCAGTATAAAAGTTGATGCAGGAAAAAAGTTGACCAGAGGAGATCATCTTGGCCAACATGCTGTGTAATCTGGTTAGCTGCTAATAAAGAAGTTTTTCATCACCTGAGGCAGATGTGACTCGTTTGAATGTTTCTTCTGACATTTTGCTCCTTCGGACCGGAAACCTCTACGAAGATACGGATCAGACCGACAGACACAGAAAAACTTGTGCAGGTGAGGGTTTCTCATCTTAAGATTCCCTCAACTGAAAGCCCTCCGACTGATTTGTCGTTGAGAGGAGGCTGGCCGCTCTCTGATCCCTATCTGAGGGACGGTTTCTGAACGAAAAGGGGAAACGGAGTCTCATCTGGTTCAGGTAGGATGAACAATGAATTTTCTTTTAATTTAATTTAACCTTGTCGACAAGGGTTTTATTTTTAGTTAAGGGTGGGTAGGATTACTTGTTAAGATTCTTTTGTTAGGATCACCCGTTAAGATAGCCCCATTTTATAATAAGCCCTGTAAAATAACTTTGATACAGTCCTAAAATAAGAAATCTAGGGGAAATATGGGTTCGAGTTGCTGCAAGTATGAGAGTGATGTCTGTTTAAATGTTGATGCTAAGTATATGAAAGGTTTAAACAAAAATAATGTTAAAGTGGAAGTTGAAATATGATTTTGATGGTACACTGAATAAGAATGCCTGTGCAAAATTGGTTAGAGATTTGAAAAGAGATACGGGAACTAGAACTAAAAAGCAAAGACAATTGGGGTTTCCCCAAGTACAAAAATGGTTAGAAGAGGCAAATAAATGAGCTATAAAAGAAAAACAGTGCCACGAAAAAGAAAAAATAAATCAAAAGGGATCACTGGTGCCAAGTGGAAAAGTAGCTTTATTTTTAGATAAGGAGGAGGAACATACAGTTTGTGTGGTACAAAGGCAGGCAACTGCCCCACCGTATGGGGAAATTGCTGCTGCCGTACCGGCGGAACCTCCTCAATATCAGTCTGAAGATGTGGGATCTGTACAGCAGGGTGGGTTATTGGCTGCTCAAGGAAATGCTGTGACCCCTCCAATTTACACGCAAATTCCCGTAGTACCCAAGGTTGCTTTGCAACAGGTAGACCAACCTATGCAGTTAAGGTCAGGATCAGCAGGGCAAGGACGTTGGGCCATTAAACTTTCTGACTACTCAGAAGCTCTTCCCTTAATACAAGTTGCAAACCCACAAGCAGGGGATGTTGGACAAGAGCCAACTATTTTAGTTTATTGTCCCTGGGCTAGAGAGGATATAAAATGAGCTACAGATGGTATTCCTCATCCCAAGGTTAATTTTCAAAAGTTTTCTGAGGACATAGTTGGTATGCATTTAAGTTATCATCTAAATGGTTTAGAAGTAGAACAAGTAGTGCGACAAATCCTGGGTCCAGATTGGCACTTAGTTTGTGGTACTTGGACATGTAAGGCAGATGACGGCACTACATTAAAGCATAATTCTGGGGTGTTAGACACGCGAGTCACTGATCTGTTAAAGAGAATTTCTGATAAGTGGCATCCAAGAGCAGATTGGACAGTGATAAATCAGTGCATCCAAAATGATGATGAATCTGTAGAACACTATATTGTAAGATTGACAGAAGTGTTCAATAACCATTGTGGAATGATGATTCCGCAGGATCAGACCAATGATAGTCCGTATGAACAGCAATTGAAAAATGCTTTTCTTAAGGGTTGTAGGGCTCCAATAAGTAGTTTTATAACTAAGCATATGGTAGATCATAGAACATGTAGACTGTAACCTTTGTTTGAATATGCACGGCATGCTGAGCGACATTTCAATTTAAAAAAAAAAGAAAGTACAAGTATTAGCAGTAGGGGATGATGGTGGTATATTCTTGGTACAGGACCTAAGGGGGCAAGGGCACCGTGGTGGCGTAAAAAAAGTGGGGGCCCAAAATGGGACACGTTAAATAAACCGGGTGGACATTCAGAGGAATATGAGGGGAGGTTAAAATGTGGAGAATGTTTTAAGTGCGGTAGACGTGGGCACTTCGCTGCCGATTGTGAAGAATGGCAACATCCCCCACAGCTTACGAACAAGGGCTCCGCATGACTATATGATAGTAAAGGAAGGCGCCAAATTCATTATTGTGATTATTGTAGAGAAGAAGAAAGTGAGAATGATTGTGATGATGATGAGGCAGACACTCTCTGCGATGAATGTCAGAACACTCAGAAGGAAGGGCGGGATTGTGACTGTGAAGTCATAAACCTGGCAAATTTGGGTATTGCTATGCATCTAGATCAAAAACCCATGATAGAGTGTTTGGTTGAGGGACAGAAAGTGGAGTTTTTATGTGATTCAGGTGCATCACGTACACTTTTGGGTCCAGCAGTTCTGCCCCCGAACTGCGAGATGGACGAGTTTGTCCTTGTGAAAGCGGCAAACGGGAAAATCTATAAGGAACCACTGTCTCATCCTCTGTTGTTCACAGATCCGCTAACAAACCAAACTGTTAAGTGTAGGGCAATTATATTGAAAGTTTGTCCAGTTAATTTGCTGGGAAGAGATTTGATGCATTTGTTTGGAATAGCGGAAATTCCCACACCTAAAGGCATTGAGGCGAAAAGGTTAGCGGATGGCTTGGTGGTACAGGGAGTACAAAACTTGTTTTACTGGTATAGCCAGGACTTGATTTCAAATGGGCCGGGGAGGGTTGATACAGATTTGATCAACCTAGCTTTAAGTAAATCTAGGAGTGGGTCACCGCAGGTTGCGGTGCACTTACATTGTACAATGTTCTACAGAAAGGCCCCTGGTCCAGATAAAGAATTTGAAAAAGAATTCTTTAAGCACAAACCTGCAAGGATAGTTTTGAATGATATGTTTTGGGATACGCAAGGTAATACAGTAGTGACCTGTACTTTGACCAAGGAAATGAGTTCTTTATATTGCTCAGGTTATAGCCCAGATATTTCAATTACTAAAGCGGTGGGGACACATTGGGTAGATTTGGTGAAAAAGGTAACGAATCGGGACACAATGTCCGAAAGTCAATTGAAAGATCAACAGATCCAGGTACAAAGATTAAATTGGGTGACTTGGGCACAACCAAGTGTGCACCTCAGGGATGACACAACAGAAATGGCATGACAAATACTCAAGAGGAAGATAGTGCGTTAAGTGCCTTACCTGTAGATTTATGGTCAAAAGGTAAAGGGGATGTAGGACTGATGAAAACAGCAGGTGAAGTTTGTATAACTCCACAGTCAGGTTTTAGACCTCGTAAGCACCAATACCCGCTAAGTAAACAAGCAGAGGAAGGAATTAAGCCAGTCATTGAGCAGCTAAAACACGTAGGATTTCTTGTTGAATGCCCAGATTCGCCCTGCAATACTCCGTTGTTTCCTGTAAAGAAACCGGATGGGTCATGGAGGTTGGTTCAGGATTTACAAGCAGTTAATTCAGCTGTGATCCCAAGAGCACCGGTGGTCCCTGACCCGTATACATTACTTAATGATTTACTACCTCAGCAAAGATATTTTTCTGTCATAGATATAAGCAATGCTTTTTTCTCCATACCACTACATAAGGAGAGTAGATTTTGGTTTGCATTCACTTATCAAGGTAAAAGATACACCTACACCAGATTGCCACAGGGTTATTGTGAGAGTCCGACAATATTCGCACAAGAAATGGCTGCGAATTTAGCTCAGTTTGTTCCCCCAGAGGGAAGCCAGGTTCTGTTGTATGTAGATGATATTTTGCTGGCCTCATCCACACAGTAAAGTTGTAGAAAGGATACCCTTGCCCTTCTTCGTTTTTTAGCTGAGCAAGGACATAAGGTAAATAAAGAAAAGTTACAACTGTGGAAAGCACAAGTAAAGTACTTGGGTTATTTAATTTTGCAGGCAGGTAGACAATTGGAGAACAAAAGAAAACAAGCAATTCTTGAGGCACCTATGCCCACGACTAAGTGGGTGATGATGTCCTTTTAGGTGTGACTAATTTTTGTAGAAGTTGGATCCCTAACTATGCTGAGGAAGTAGGGCCATTGACCGCACTAATCTATGACACTCCCATGGCAGCTAAAAATGATATACAGTGGACAAATACGGCAATACAGGCATTTAATAGAATTAAGCAATTGATAGCAGGATCCTCTGTTTTGGGTTTTCCGAATTATTCTAAGCCGTTTGTACAAATGGTTGATTGTAAGGGAGGATATATGACTTTGGTTCTGGTACAAGTACATGGGGATAAACAGAGACCGATAGCTTTCTACTCCTCCAGATTAGATCCTGTTGCAAGGGCATTGCTGCATTGTGTTCAAGCTGTAGTTGCAGCCGCCATGGCAGTACAAGCCTCAGCATCATTAGTTTTGTTTCACCCATTACAATTGCGGGTTCCACATTCAGTAGCTACTATACTTTTGCAAGATAAGATAACCTTTTTATCTCCTAGTCGACATTTGTCATGTATGACAGTGCTGCTGACTCAGCCTCATATGACCATAGAAAGATGTACTACTCTTAATCCGACGACACTTTTGCTGACTCCAGAAGAAGGTACCCCACACGTTTGTTTAGAGAGCATTCATGACAAAGTGCTTCCCCGACCAGATTTAATGGATATTCTGTTGGTAGATTATGATCTCGTTTTGTTTGTAGATGGATCAGCAAAGAAAGACACTGTAGGAAAAACACTAGTAGGGTATGCTGTCACCACAGAAACTGAAGTTTTGGAGGCAAAGAGATTGTCAAACATTTATTCTGCACAAGCAGCTGAGTTGGTGGCTTTGACTCAAGCTTGTACCTTAGGGGAGGGTAAAAAAGTGACAATTTATACAGATAGTCAATACGCTTTCTCCACTGTACATGTTTTCGCTCAACAAGGGAAGAATAGGGGAATGGTTACTGCGACAGACAAACCAATAAATCACAGAGATTTAATTTTACAGTTGTTAGATGCAGTGCAACTACCACTTCAGTTAGCGATATGTAAATGTTCCGCACATACCAACAGAAAAGATCCTGTCTCCAGGGGAAATGACCTTGCTGATATGGCTGCAAAAAAGGCAGCTCAAGAAAATGATTTGCTTTTACATGACAATGATTTAGAGCCCGGACACCTCTTAGACTTAGAGACACTAAAAGTAATGCAAGCATTGACAACACAGAAGGAAAAATGTTGGGTAAAATATGGTATCACTCAACAGAGTGGGTTGTATAGGGCATCAGATGGCAAAATGGTATTACCCTCAAACCTTTTTAGGTATGCGGCATAGGTTAGCCATGGACCTGCCCATGTAGGAGTACAGAAGATTATTCAAATAGTGTCTAAGGTGTTTTGGTGTAAGGGGTTTTCAACTTATGCAAAGCAATTCTGTTTATCTTGTTTATTGTGTGCAAAGTATCATGCTCAGGGGGGGTTAAAAAGTCTCAGCAGGCATTCCCCACCCCTCCATATCCATTCCACACACTCTGTATGGACTTTATTGAATTGACACCCTCAGAGGGAAAAAAGTTCTGTTTAGTCATTATTGATGCTTTTTCTAAATGGGTAGAAGCTTTTCCAGTAAAGCACCCGAATGCACAAACAGTAGCAAAACTTTTGACTACAGAAATAATTCCCCGATTTAGTTTACCAAGATGCATTTACAGTGATAATGGGTCTCATTTTGTTAACCAGATTGTTCAGAAGTTGGGTCAAGTGTATCAAATTGATCTTAAATATCATTGTGCTTACCATCCCCAGTCAGCTGGACTGGTGGAAAGACACAACAGTGTCTTGAAGAGTAAGCTCGGCAAACTGATGGCAGAAATACATAGATCATGGACTGCGTGCCTTCCTTTGGCACTCCTGTATATGCGAATCACACCCTCCTACAAAGGACTTACACCATTTGAACTTTTGTTTGGGAGACCATATTACTTCCTGCAGTGGCAAGGATTGCCGCCAGTGGAACGTGAGGGGGGTGAGGATCTAGTGGATTATATGAAGAAGCTGCTAAATGCCAAATCTCTTGTAACCAATGACTCCTTTGCAGATTCCAGAGGTGAAGCCTTGTTAAGTGTGGCACCCGGGGACTGGTTGTGGATCCGAAGTGTGAATGTTAGATTTTATTAATATTAGTCTGAAATTAATTATGTTGTAAATATGCTGAAAGAAAAGGCTTGCTTAAATGCAGAAACTGAGTTTAGTAATATGTGATCAGCAGTCATACTAAATGACCATGGCTTGGAAAAGGAATCTGCTGAATGGACATATTTCCCTTACAGACTCAGAAACAGGACGTATGCAAGAGCAAAAATACAAAATCTGCTTTTAAAGAATGGACAATGACACTGTGACAATGTGTTTTCTCAGAAACATGTTATTCTGCATGGAAAAACAGGATATGACACAAGAACAGATGTTTTTATACAAAGATCCAAATAAAATACAGGATGTTCACACCGTCAGAAAAGCTGATCTCTGACAATGTGTTTTCTCAAAAATATGTTTTTCTGCATGAAAAACAGGATATGGCACAAGAACAGATGTTTTTTATACAAAGATCCAAATAAAATACAGGATGTTCACACTGTCAGAAAAGCTGATCTCTGACAATGTGTTTTCTCAAAAATATGTTTTTCTGCATAAAAAACAGGATATGCTTATCAGCACTGGCAAAAGAACATATGTTCATATACACAGATCCAAATAGAATACAGAACAATGTGTTTCCTCAAAAATATGTTTTTCTACATGGACATCAGGACACTGTTACAGGATATTCACAGTGTCAGAAAAGCTGGTCTCTTACAAGACATTGTTAAACAAGGAAGCTTAGTATTGTTTCTACAGGACTAAAAAGTGTATATAAAGAGCTGTATAAATCCAGCTATGTTAGAGGTATGGTAGGGACACAAGTCCTAAGGTAAATGTTATATCTCTCACATCATCTGTACTATATGAGAAGCAAAGTTGGAACAGTATTTTAAGCTGCAACGTTTGTCCGGTTTGATTTATTATAAAAGTTATTGGTTACTGCTCTTAAAGACAAGTGCTGCAAAGTATATTCTCTCATCAGTGTATATTCTGCAAGTTTCTGTATGCAACAGACTGTGAATGCAAATATAACCAGACTTTGAATTTTAGCAGAATCTAGCCAGCAAGACTGAGTGTCTTAAGAACACTTCAAATCCATCCCACAACAAGAAGCAGCAAGAAGCAAGCAATAAGATCAAAATATTTTTTCAATGACGAGGCAGCTGAGTAAGCAGCTCCATATAATTTTTTCAATGGCAAGCTAGCCTGCATTTGAACCTACAATCTGCATTCAAACACAGGAGGAGTGATGGTAAGCCCTGCAGAGGGTCACTTCAGTCAAATTGCAGTAACTAACATTTGTACGTATGTGTAAATCCTAAACAGAAGTATTCCAGTTTATGCAGCTTGCAGTAGTAAAGTTTTTAGACGTCTACAATCCGGAGTGAGACTAGTTCAAGAAATTCGCAGTGCCATAACTTCGCTAAGAAAAGGGGGATATCCACTAGTCCAATAGTTCACTGCCTGTTGTGCTTTCCCAGCTTCTCAAGTGACTTTGAAAAATTTCCAGCCATCTGCAACAACAGCCTGATCACCTGTTTTCTTGCTCACTGGTAAGACTTTTTTCTACGTCACATTTTTTAGTATGGTTGCTATTCGATAGTTTGGATATTAAACAGTATGGATATTTTCATGCATAATTTAAGCAAATGTAAAAAATTGCTATGTTGGTATATACACAGCACATTAGTAAATGTAAAACCTTATTAGGGCAGGTTGATAGTAAGGCATTATGCAAATGTATTACAATATTTGGCTGGTATCTCAAAGAAAACCATCTGGAATATGACAAATGTTTATTGTGTGCTTCAACAAAAACTGCATTTTGTGTATTATGCCATAAAATAATATTGTGTCATATTGCTAAAAAATAGGCTGTAAAGACAGATCTGAAGAATTAACTAAGGGTAAAGTGTTTCCATTACATTCTGATGTTGAACAGTTATGTCCTGTCACCACATGTGAGTCAAATCAGTTACTGGTAGAACCCCTAGTACATTTTGTTACAAAGGAATGTAGTAAACTTCTAAAAGACAGACACAATGAGTTCAGGAAGCTTAGACAAGTTATACATACATCTTTTCAAAAGTGCATAGGAGTTTCAAATTCAGCAGAACAGCTTACTAAAGAATGTCAGAAAGACCATACAACATTCCAGAAAATTCAACAGCAGTTGCAGGATAAAGGAAATAAATTAGCTGAACTGACAAAGACTGGGAATTTCCTGCATACACAGTTAATCTGTGCAAAAGAAATATATTTTATAATATGTTTATGTTTTGAAAATGGTTAAGCATGCATGCTAGGATGGTAGAGACATGACATGCTTGTATAAAGATATACATATACAAGACAGACATGCATGTGTGTTCTTTTCATCTAGAGTACATTTGTTTACAATACACAAAGGCAAAAGGCAGACAACAGCAAATATAAGTAATATAAATATAAATGTGTTGGTTAAACTAATATCTATTTTGTTTTTTACAATTTGTTTATAATTATATAGTAACACCAAACAGTTAAAGTTCTGAATTTTAAAAAAGAAAATCACAGATGGTATTATTCAAACAGTTTTTGTAAAATTAATGGCAGGACAGTTAAATAGATAAATAAATAAAAAATACTAAAATCCATGTAAGGTAATTAATTGTAAAATAATGTCTAGTTATGTTGTATAAATGCATAGTTATGCAAATCACAATCACATTAAAGGAAAAATGCCAAAAGAATTAACTATAGTTTACAGAGTATAAAATGTGAGCTCAGACCTTCCTAGACTGAATGAATAGTTACAGGAAATGCTGGAAAGATAAGATAAACAACAAGACTGATTGCCAGATAAGTAGCTTGAGTTTTTCTAAAGCATCATTGTTATTAAAACATAATTGTTAAAATGTTTACAGGCAACACTATTTGGTAATTGTAATAAAATGTCACAATTGTGCATAGATGTCACTTATAATCTGTTTGCAAGTAAATGTTAAAAAGACAAAAAAAACCTCAGTTGCATCAAGTACAGCCAGCAAATGGGCTATAGTATATATACAGTTCAAATCAATTGTGCAGGAGGGTGTAAATACCTACTAGAGGTAATATACAGTGAAAGCTTTATTTAGTAACCTAATAAAATAAATGTATAACCAAAGTGTTGGGCTGACATACATTCTATTTTCACAGCATAGAGCAGGTAAATAGTGCTGAAGTACTACAGGGGAGGGGCACTTTCTCAGGTTTACACTGACTGTACAAGCAGTACTGCACAAGGGTCTGAAATAAAGCTACAGAAAAAATAAACAACAAGGGTCTGAAATAAAGCTACAGAAAAAATAAACAACAAGGGTCTGAAATAAAGCTACAGAAAAAATAAACAACAAGGGTCTGAAATAAAGCTACAGAAAAAATAAACAACAAGGATTTGAAATAAAGCTACAGAAAAAATAAACAACAAGGGTCTGAAATAAAGCTACATAAAAATAAATAATAAGGGTCTAAAATAAAGCTACAGGAAAAATATCTCATTCCTTCTTGGAAATCCTCTTTTGGGGGGGGAAAACAGGTATTAGTGTATTAGAAATACTGGTAAACTGGATTAAACCTGACAGGATAAGATATTTTACAAGTTGTTAATAGCTATCATAATGGTTATTATTGTATTGTTTAGTATTAAATTGTATTTACAACCTGTTAAACTGTAAAGCTATATAAGAGATGGTTTAAAAAACAAGAGATGGCTTAAAATTGATTACAGCTATACAAGAGAGAGTAAAGACATGTAAAAAAAATTGAACAAGATTGGTCACTATTTTTAATATGTTTTTGGCAAAACAATGTTGGTATAAAAAAGCATGAATATTTTTATTAATTGCTGAGTATGTAGTTTAAAATAACAGGACATATGCATTTGGTGTCAGTTCCACTAGATATTTCTAAAGAGACAAACATTTTCCAAGATTTTGCTTAATATTAATGTTTTTAAATTTGTAAGATTAGACTAAATGTACTTTACAGTCTTTGTATGTACAAATGTAGAAAATTTCAGTACAAATGATAGTCTTTGTATGTACAAATGCAGAAAAATTCAGTATAAATGAAATTAATGTCTAGTAATAAATATGTGTGAAAAAACATGTTTTAAAAAAATGGGTCCAGGGTACCTACTAGATTGAAATGCATAAATAGCAAACAGTCTGTGTAAATACATACTGTACAGGATACATCGTAATAAGTTCAAAAGTAATTTGCCAAGTTGTAATATCACTGGTTTTACCCCAGTAAAATAATTGCTTTCAAATATTTATTATCTAAGCCCAGTTCAGTATTTTACCAAGATGTTAATGAGCAGTTCAGAGACATGAACATAATATGATGGTTAAAATGACATTAAAACTGTATATTTTCAACAGTGTATAAATGCTTGCAGTAGCACATGGTCACTGTCTCTTATAGTTAATTCAACAGTTGCAAAGAGTTAATAAAACAGTTCTAAGTCATAAATTAAATTCTGTGATTGCAAAAGAATAAATTGATCATGTTAAAAATAATAACATTAAAGCAGACACAGCTCATAACTGATAAAATATTTTCACAGAATGGTCTGCAAAAGAAAAAGTTGTTAAACACATTCAAGTTTGGTAGTAATACTTTAATATCATTGTATTAACTATGTAAAATTGCATTTTGATTTGTTGTATCAAACTAAAGGTTTATTTCTTAATGTATTTTCTATATAAAATGTTTTGAGTATGTTTAAAAACAGAGGGAATTGTTAGATTTTATTAATATTAGTCTGAAATTAATTATGTTGTAAATATGCTGAAAGAAAAGGCTTGCTTAAATGCAGAAACTGAGTTTAGTAATATGTGATCAGCAGTCATACTAAATGACCATGGCTTGGAAAAGGAATATGCTGAATGGACATATTTCCCTTACAGACTCAGAAACAGGATGTATGCAAGAGCAAAAATACAAAATCTGCTTTTAAAGAATGGACAATGACACTGTGACAATGTGTTTTCTCAGAAACATGTTATTCTGCATGGAAAAACAGGATATGACACAAGAACAGATGTTTTTATACAAAGATCCAAATAAAATACAGGATGTTCACACTGTCAGAAAAGCTGATCTCTGACAATGTGTTTTCTCAAAAATATGTTTTTCTGCATGAAAAACAGGATATGGCACAAGAACAGATGTTTTTTATACAAAGATCCAAATAAAATACAGGATGTTCACACTGTCAGAAAAGCTGATCTCTGACAATGTGTTTTCTCAAAAATATGTTTTTCTGCATAAAAAACAGGATATGCTTATCAGCATTGGCAAAAGAACATATGTTCATATACACAGATCCAAATAGAATACAGAACAATGTGTTTCCTCAAAATATGTTTTCTACATGGACATCAGGACACTGTTACAGGATATTCACACTGTCAGAAAAGCTGGTCTCTTACAAGACATTGTTAAACAAGGAAGCTTAGTATTGTTTCTACAGGACTAAAAAGTGAATATAAAGAGCTGTATAAA
This sequence comes from Protopterus annectens, assembly GCF_019279795.1. Classification (NCBI taxonomy): domain Eukaryota; kingdom Metazoa; phylum Chordata; order Ceratodontiformes; family Protopteridae; genus Protopterus; species Protopterus annectens. The sequence goes on from NC_056728.1 coordinate 1,278,489,328, forward strand.
TCCAGCTATGTTAGAGGTATGGTAGGGACACAAGTCCTAAGGTAAATGTTATATCTCTCACATCATCTGTACTATATGAGAAGTAAAGTTGGAACAGTATTTTAAGCTGCAACGTTTGTCCGGTTTGATTTATTATAAAAGTTATTGGTTACTGCTCTTAAAGACAAGTGCTGCAAAGTATATTCTCTCATCAGTGTATATTCTGCAAGTTTCTGTATGCAACAGACTGTGAATGCAAATATAACCAGACTTTGAATTTTAGCAGAATCTAGCCAGCAAGACTGAGTGTCTTAAGAACACTGCAGATCCATCACACCAAGCAGTAAGCAGCTCCATGTAATTTTTTCAGTGAAGACAAAGAATTGGTCATCCCCCAGGTGGGAAGGCCCATACCAAGTACTTATCTCGACACCTATGGCTGTAAAGATCGCTGAGAGGACTTTGTGGATTCATATCACCCACTGTAAAAAAACTCAAGGATCTTCCTTCTGCCATTGATATTGGTCAAACTCCACCGGACCTCTGATCGCAAAGTCTGGCTACAAAGGGGGATTAGCCCAATAGGGGTTAGTTTGTCTCAAACCCAGTGAAGAAACCAACAGCGTGAGGTAGTCCTTAGGGAGGATGGCCACATTCAACTGGTACTTGAACTGTTACATGATGATGATTTTGGTGGTGAAAATAAATATGCCCATACGAGAAGGAACAGTTGCAAGAGAAAAAGGAATGATGGTGCTGCAAGCGCAAACAGGTGTTACTACTGTGTTTAAGGTGAAACTTTGTGAAGGAATTTTGGACTGTTCTAAATGGAACAATAATAATTTCTTGACTCGTGCAAAATACTTGTGCAATAGAGACTGTATGTCCTGGTCAAATGTTTGGTGGTCAACAGATGTGAATGGATGGGAAACAAGTGGTGCAGTGATACCAGAGAAAGATAAAAGCAGGCAACAAAGAATAAAAATTGCGCATTTCCAAGGTACCGAAGTAACTACTATAACCATTGTGTCACCACAAGAAAGTGATTCAGGAGTTTATGGAATCGGAGTGTCCCTTCCAACTAGAACTGATCCATTGGGGACCCTCCAACTTAAAGTACAAAGCCTTAAGAATGCAACAAGTAAAGCAGATTTTGCCTTCACAGAAGAAGAACAATTGTTACTCGAGATGGGATTCGTACACCATAATGAATGGTTATCTTGGGTTAGATATAGTACCCGAGAAGCACATCGTGAGAACTGTATTTCTTGTGCTGAAGGTAAACAGCAACTAGCGACAGTCCCATTGATGCAAGATGAAGGTAACCTAACGTGTCTGTTGAAATTATTCTTCAACAAAACTGAAGATAAATGCAAAAATGAAACTCAGCGTTTTCCCGTCATAAGCAAAGTTGAGAAACCGCCTGCAGCGATTTCCTATCCAGGTTCATATATGTGCATTTCCAGAGATGGCACAGGGAAGAATTATGGCAATATGGGACAGAACTATTGCAATGTTACTGTGAATGGCAATGAGAATCCATTTCTGGAAAACCAAACTCATAGTTTAGCAGACGTATGGTGGTTATGTGGAGACAACAAACTCAGATCAAGGCTTACGATTCCCTGGAGGGGAACTTGTGCACTTGTAAAGTTAATTCTGCCATTCTACATTTTCCCAGTTCCAGCAAGCAATTTTAAGAGAACCTGAAATAAAGCCAAGTGGTTGAGTAGGAGAAAAGAGAGGCACAAGCAATCCTTCGATAACGGTGTCTACATCGATAGCATTGGCGTACCAAGAGGCGTACCTGATGAATACAAAGCAATAAACCAAATAGCAGCTGGTTTCACATCCATCTTTGTCTGGATTAAACCTAATAAGAATGTGGACTGGATCAACTAAATTTACTATAACCAGCAGCGTTTTGTGAACTATACCAAAGATGCATTGAAAGAAATTGCTGAACAACTGGAGGCCACTTCGCAGGTGGCATGGCAGAATCGAATTGCATTGGATATGCTCCTGGCCAAAGAAGAAGGAGTTTGCAGGATGTTTGGGACTTTCTGTTGTACATATACTCCAAACAACACTGCGCCTGATGGAAGTATCACTCGAGCTTTGAAAGGTTTGGAGATGTTATCCGAAGAATTGGCAGAGAACTCTGGGGTAAGTAATCCCTTTACAGACTTTCTACAAGTGTGGTTTGGAAAATGGAGTCATCTCATCAGCAGTTTCCTGGTGTCCGTTGGAGTCGCTGTGGCTAACGTGGTGGTATGTGGCTGCTGTTGTATACCCTGTATCAGAGGTCTTCTACAAAGACTGGTTGATACTGCTGTTACGAAGATGATGTACCAGCAATTGCTACAGACTGCTGAAAGTGAATACATTGAAATGTGACTTGTTGCAAATGTTTTTGAAGTTTAAAAGTTTGTCGCAGATGGGGTGGTACATCTGGGAGTCTTTTCTTTGGAATTGGGGGCAATAGGAAGGGTATTCTGTATCCTCTGGTAACAACGCTTTTTACCCAGTTGTCTGATGTAAGATTTTGCCAGGCCTGAGGGTATAAAGCTAAGCGACCCCCGACTGCCTCCAGAGCAGGACAGTCGGGCCTCCTCTGAGGAGTGCTGGAAAGGTTTTCCAGGGGGTGTATCCCTGTCACCTTGGTTTTGCGGACCCCCTCTGCCACCAGGGCAGCGTCTTCCACCACTGCCCCCTCCTCTGCCTCTAGAAGGGGCATCACCCTGTGCGCCTGGGAAAGATCCTTGGGGTTTTCGAAACCACATTTTTCCACCTCGTTGCCCTTTGGGGTACGGTCTGGATGGGGTGGAAAATGGACTACAGCAGACAGAGTCTTTCCTCTTGCTCACACCGGTAAGGGTCTCCTTTACTTTGGGGCCAAAGAGAGTGGCACCATCAAATGGGCGTTAGTAAAGGAAGACTTGAAGGCTTCCAAATGAACATAAGCGCATCCAGGATTGCCTACGAAGAGCAATCGCTGAAGCTGCTGCCCTACTCGATCCTTCTGCGTATGATATCAGCCTCAAGGATGAGTTTGCACAGACGTAAGGGTATTGAGATGTGCTGTAACTTTTTCTGAAATAGCAGCATCTGTAGTACCCTGGAGGGTATCTCCCAACTCTTTGATTAGATCCCTCTGTAGCCGTGTGAAGTGGGTCAAATAGTTCAGGGATCGCATAGAAAAAGCTGCTGAACTAAAAATGCGCTTCCCATACCTGTCCATAGTCCTAGAATCTCTGTTAGGCGGATGGACAGATGAGGAAGATTCAGACATCTCCTTTTTCGTGGCCGCTGCCACCACCATAGCGTCCACTGGCACTCCCTTTGTCAGATAAGCCTTATCCTGAGGGGCAGTAATATACTTGTTAGGCTTTCTAGGGACTGGCTCAACCGTGTCAGGCGTCTCCCACTCCCTTCGAGCAATCAGCTCCATCAACTCATCGAAGGGTGGAGTGACCCAGGAGGAGGAAGGGCGAGCACCGAATGCCTTCAGCAAAACTGACTCATCCTCAGAAGGGGGGAGGGCTTGCCAATCACCTCTCTGTTTTAGGATCTCCAGGATGTCCGAAAAAGAGACATCCTCTGAGGGTGACTTTGGGGACCCTTCTGACTCATCTAAGTCAGTGTCCGATGTCAATGATTCTTGTGGAGAATCTAAGTGTCTCCTCTTACACAATCTTTTCCTCGGAACTTCCTCGGGGGGAGCATCCGAAAAAGCCTCTGAGGAAGAGGGGCACCTCCAGGGTGGCTGAGACACAGGTGCTCGACGCTTAGATGTAGCCGTGGGTGCAGAGGAGAATAACGGTCCTTTATGGGGAGGAGAAGCTGTTTCTGCTGATGTGGTTGTCTGGGTAGACAACACCTTCCTCATGAGGTCGAAGGCCCCCGGGTCCCGAGTCGAGGTATCTCCCGGGTCTGAGGAAATAGGAAGAATCCCCGAGACAGGCACCGATGGCATCGACCCCGAGGACGGAGCCGAGTCGATCCGAGCCGAGGCCCCGAGAGGGAGCGTCGGAACCGAAACATCGGTCCGACTCTCAGTCCTGGATCAGGATGGATCTTCGGCCCCGAGACTCCGGTACCGGATCCGACGGAGTCGAGGTGAACGGAGCCGACCGAGAGAAAGACGGTTCTGGCACCGAGGGTTCCACAATCAGCAGATCAGCCTCTTCCGCCCAAGACTGAATAGGTTTCGGAGGAGGAACAGATGGAGATAAGGGAAGGCCTTCGAAGTCTCGACACCAACTGGGATGAGACAGAGATGAGCTTGGATAAGGCCGTATTCTCCATTAATTTCTGCACCACGGTCTACATCGGTGTCGGAGAGGGTCTGGAAGAGCGTCGAAGGAATCGAAGACGGAGCCGACCTCAACAGTGTCGGGGAGGAGCTCCGCCACCGTTCCAAGACTCGAGGCTCGAAACTGACAATAGTTCAACACTCGCCCCAAGTCTGTGGAACCGGTGATCGAACTTTAACTGAAGAGCTCGGAGCCGATGACCTGGGCTCCGACGTCTTCGATTCCTTCGAGGATTTGGATGCCTGGTCTGATGCATCCAGAGCCTCTTGAAAGGTAGGTTTTAAAAGACCCCTATCCATAGTTTCCTCGCCTATCTGTCATGACCCTTCCACTGAAAGAATGACAAATTGAACAGTCTTCTTGCAGATGGAGAGGGCCAAGACAGTAGACGAGGAACTATGATTATCAGTCACTGACATCTTCTGCCCACATTGGCAACGTTTAAAGCCAGACTTAGCTTTCTCAGACATGTCACAATCTTAGTTATATCTAACAAAGGAGTTAGTAAAATGTCAAGTCCAGTAGTTTTGTCCAATCCAGAAACTTTAGTCAAATCCAGTAAAAACGTCAATCCAGTAGTCAATCCAGTAAAGGGTGGGTAGGCCCGAGGAAAACTCTAATAAAGTATAAAAGAACTTTATATGGAACCGAGAATTCCTCGAAACACTACAAACACACACACACAGTTACTTAATATAACATTTTTGTAGAAAAAACTCTTAAGAAATATAAGAAAAATATAAATCTTAGCTTAAGGTTGCTCGAGCTCATCAAACTGATGCGAACGCTGCAGCGGCAAACTAGATCTGGGGTAAAGGCAGAGGGGGATTGTGGGAGTTAGGTTGGTCTCGAGCTTCTTCTCGATGCAGAGCTTGCAGAGCGGCCAACACGGAGCCTGAGGATCGGCTCCGAACCCAGGTGTAAGAACAAACGGCGAGATCGAACACTCTCACATCATTGCTATTCAGCAACGTTCTACAGTTGATATACATGTTGTCATGCTGTGCTTGTTTTCTTTACAAATAAAAAAAGGTATAAACAAATGCCCTTAATTTACGCTACTGACAAGGAAAGTTTTTCTTCACAAAGCTAACAGGCTAGAAAATGGAATACAAGAAAAATGGTAGCAGTTAGGTTTTCGAAAAGCGCTGATTATTTCAACTGTAAAGCTATAAGCTGCTATTTTTCCCACCAAGCAGTGTGAGATGGTAAGTCTACATGTGCAGGCAATTAATCAGCAAGTAATAATGAAATGACGTAATAGCTCAAAATTATTTATTAAAACATCTGTACTCTCTAACACATAGGCTAATGCCATCAAGGAGATTAAATAATGCACTAAAAACAAGGCAATTTAAAACAAGTGATCTTAAAAAAGCCACTGGAACTGCATCAACAATTAAACCATAAAAACACTAATTAAATTATTTAAAAAACACTTCCATGCATACTGTTTATTCAGCCCAAGGATGAAACATTCCAAACTGTCAAAAAAAAAAACAAGGTCTCTTTACACAGAAGATATATACAATATTTGGCACTATCTTATGCAAAATAGTAGCCTTCCAATAATGTACTATCTCTTCCATGAAAACAAAATGAATAGCTACAAAACTAGTTTCATTATTGTACTTAATGTCTTTAATATTGCTTCTGTCATTCAGTTTTAAATTTTCTACACGTTTGACCTGTATAAACTAAACCACATGGGGACATTAAAGCATAAATAAATACAGTAGGATCACAGGAAAAACTCTTGAGTAATTTCACAAATATCTTGTCAAACTCTCTAACCACAGCAAAGCAATTATAAGAATCTCCACAAGGGAACAGTACGCCTCAGTTACTTAGCTGCACTAATATTTACCTTTATTTTATTGAAGTAATAACTGTATACTAAATAAACTTGAACATTTTTGCCTTTCATATATGCCACTGAAAAGCTTCGGCTATATCCGTAACCTAAAAGGTAGGACCCAGATGTGTGTTGAACTAGCTGTGGATGGCAACACACACACACACACACACACACACACACACACACACACACACACACACACACACACACACACACACAGATCTTGTGAAAATAGCTAGTGTGTTAGCTGACAGGTTTGGCAAAAATTTCACCCCTGTCCCCCCAAACACTGCACAAAGCATTCCCTCTACATATTCCCCACCTTGCATCTCCAAAAGTCATTAATGCTCTCTCCAAGGCCAAAAGCACAGCCTCTATGGGACTGGATGGCATCCCAGGTTGCATTTTAAATAGTCTAATAGATGAGTTAGCAACTCCATTAGGCACTCTCATCAACCACAGCCTGAGTACTGGTTTTGCCCCTGCTGAACAGAAAATAGCAACTGTCATCCCCCTTCATAAAGGGATAGAGCAACAGCCACTGGGAATTACAGACCCATAAATTTAACTAGCCTTATTTGTAAGGCAATGGAACAAATCATAATGGACCTTATAAATAAGGATATAGGTGATCTCCAAACCCTTGATCCAATACAGTTTGGTTTTGTCAAAGGCAGATTATGCCTGTTAAACCTGGTGGACCAGACCTCCCAACCGTCCCGAATTACTCGGTTTTACCGAAGTTTTGGGAGTCAAATGAAGGGGTTCCGATTCCCAGTGGCACCCCTTCATTTCGATTTCTTTGTTTTTTTATTTTTAATTTTTGCGCGCTGTCGAGCCGACGTCATCACGCGCGATGGCGCCAGCTTCAGCACTAACAGCCAGTCGGAACTGAGCTCAAGGAGCTTACGTCCATGATTTCCGGCTGGCTGTGAGCAGGCGGAAGAAGTACTTTAAATTGTTGCTGGCTGCTGCTGAGAGTACAATACTCATTTTGCTGCCGTTTAAAGTTCGAACAGAAACGCTGAACTAGGGAAGTGTTTTTAAACTGTTGTGGCCAAGAATGCAGGCTTTGCTGTTTCCGATCCGACAGAAACTGCTGACTTTGGTGCTGCCTGAGCCTGCCTCCCGTTTCGGACAGAGAATGCTGCTGATGCTGAGAGGGACTTTGCTTCTGCGTTCTGCTGTATTGTTGCTGCCACTGCTAAGCCGAGGGAATAGGGACTTAAAGCTGCTGCCAGTTCGCATACTGCCTAGGTAAGGATGTGATAGCTTTACTTCTTAAAATCTTATCCCGATTAGCCATATGTTTCCGTCTGAGAAAAGAAAGGGTCTTTTACTTTCGTATCTGGAATTACCATCTGCAGAAATATTTAAACCCAAGAAAAGAAAGTCTTTCAGTATGTTCACTTCTTCCTGATGTAGTTGTACAGTATGCAGTAAGGATCCATGATTTGGCTTAGTTGTCCATCTGAGTTCTTCTGTATATTGGTGATGTTGGCCTCTAGATATTTTCTTACTGGCTGACATTTGATTACGGATCTGTGTTGTAGCCGTTTTAGTAAATGATACACACTGAAGCAGATTTAGTTAGTAAGCATTTCTTAATGCTCCAAAAGAGCTAGAGAGGGAGGGAGGAAGAGAAGAGAGACGGAGAGAGGGAGGGAGGGAGAGTGAGTGCAAAGTGCATGTGTTTTGTGTGTGTGTGTGTGTGTGAGCCAAGGGTGTGTCGCTATGAGCATTAGCATTAGTAGCTGCATTACCAGTATTTGCGCAAATTACAAACATTATATTTGTGAGCCGTTACAAGTGCAAGCATTTAAGGGAATATTTATTTGCAAGCAGTTGCGGTTATATTTGTGAGCAGGCTCAGCAGGGATGAATTACGAACAGAGCTGTTTGCTGCTGTAAGTAAGTGTGTGATAAGAGTGTAAAATGCACACTCGATTGCTCTGATTGTTTTAGAAGGAAGCGTAGAACGTTTTTGCTGTTAGAGTTCCTTAGAGCAGGAGCCGGTGATACATGCAGCCGGGAATGCTTGCAATATTTATAACAGCAGTGGACTGTTTTAATGCTGGTCTGGTTCTCCGAAATGATTTACTCTTTAGTGGATAATGTGGTCTTTCTTCTTGGTAGTGTGCCCCTATTGAAAATGTGGTAGAATAAAAAGAGGAACCAAAACAAGCATGTTGGTTTTAGTTTGGGGATCTGCAAAGGTGATTGTCCTAACCTGAAAGGCTGAGACTACTAGTAGAGCTGCAATACCCAGCTACATAGTGACCATTGCTACTAGGACATAGTGCCGGCTTGCAGGTACTGATAACTACATTTATCTAACTCTTGTGGGCTCGCAGGGATGCAGTGAGAAGTGCCTGCTTCACAAAGCCTTCTACAATGACTTTGAAAGAGGAGCGGTAACTTTAAGCAGCATATAAAAGTACCTGTCCTATCCTCACAGTGTACAGCAAGGGTGTAGTCAGGCATACTCGTGTGCTTAGATGAGTACATTTTTTTTGAGCATCTCTCGATAAAAGAGCACAAAAAATAAACATCTGGTTTAACTTGCTGTTTAACATGCTTTTTCTGACTGGAGTTCACCTTTAAGTAGTCTTTTTTATAGTTAGAGAATACAAACTTGCCATATTCTCCTGCGAGAAGTGGAGGAAAATGTTTACTTTTGGCGTATGGTGGAGCTCTCTAAATGATTTGTTTAACTGCATGTTATGCAAGATTCTGTAGTGCAAGTGCTTGGCTACATGACCCAATTTTATGTGTAGTATTTACTGTTAAGTCCATTGGTACGGAGGGCTAGTGATCCACTTAACCCCCACTCCAGTCTAGTTTTAAAGGTGGAAGAGGTTAAAGACTGCCAGCCAGCCCTTACCAATGGATTAATGATAAATTAACAAGAAAATGTCAACAAAGAATATTCAGCTGTTGGGCTGCATAACAAGTTTAGAAGAGCATTTGGTGACTGTATGGAAGAATACTGGAGTAACGGCTAACGGGAACTCTGCTTACCTGGATAGGTCAAGCAAAAAGAGACTAAACTGAGTAATGGTAAGAGACGGTGTCTTCTAGAAATCATTGGTACTGTCTGCTGCATTTTGCCTTTGTAAATGGGTAGGAACAGTGGTTTTTCATGTAAACTCAAAGAAGGATACTGAAATGTGGAAGTGCATACTTGCCCCTGTTTAAATGGAGCTTTTAGACAGCTGAAAGTTATGTTCTGAGCTTTGTCCAGATTTTTTTTTTGTACTAAGAGTTCAGAGAGCTATGATGAGAAGTAAGAACATTTGTGCTAACAGTTCAGAGATATGGTGAGTGAGAAGTGAGAACTGAATTTGTATTTCCCCATTATTAGCTTTTTGTCCATGAGGTTAAGAGCTATGTTGAGAAGTGAGAAATGAATTCACTAAATGATTTCAGTCTTCCTATTTTTCAGGCAGCTGCTGATTTGGGATAGTGGTATGTTCTGAATGTAGTGCATAGAGTCCTGGGTTCAAAACCTGCCAGTGAAATGCATGATTGTAGCACAGCATTTTATTCTAGCAACTGTACAAAATTATACAAGCAATGTTTAAAATGTGTCCCTGGTTTTTGACCTTTTGTCCCCCTTCCCCCCCCCAAATGAAATTGAAAATAAGTGTGAGACGCTGTGCAAGATGCCTCTGGCTTACACTACTGTCATTCTATTTATAGTGTGGGTGTGGAAGCAGACTTTTTATCCACCACTGGCCAGATGCATTTTCTTTGGATGTGGTGTGTGTGTGGGTTTCAATGCTGTTTCAATGAATGTGAGTTTCAAGGGCAAAGTTCAATGTCAAGCCTATTTTCATTGTGAGACAGTATTGCTTTGTAAACCAGATGACGTGACGTCTTTTAGTGTTTCTGCATTGTTGTGCTGTAAAATGTAAAAATAAAATTCAGATCATTGTAGAAGTAAAGCAGTATGCATAAATTAGTAGTGTTTATGGTAAATGGGGCAAAATAGCCAGGTAACAGGACACTGGAATGGCTGCAGGGGGACTCTAGTGCCATGTTTTGGTTGTCTGTTTTCAATTTGCATTCGAAAGTTGGTATCCCAGAATTCCACTGGAGTGGGTGGGGTTACATAATTATGTATGCAAATTAGATGTTAATCAGCGTACAGATTTGTACCTATTTTTCATGGGCCTTGTCCAGATTTTTGATGTTTCCAGGTTGAGAGGTATGTGGTGGACTTATTTGAAAACATAACCAGAGTCCTAGACGAAGGAAATCTGTACATGCAGCCTACCTAGAATTAGCCAAGGGCTTCAATGCAATCCCACATTTGAGCATCATTGACAAACTCTTCCAGTTGAATATCAGCCCTTATGTCATCAGGTGAGTGGCTAACTGGCTCACTGACAGATCACACTCAATGTTGGGGGCTTTACCTCACCCAGCAGACCTGTTACCAGTGGAGTTCCACAGGGGTCAGTGCTGGGCTCCCAATTGTTTGGAATATACTTCTCAGAAGTTCAGTCCAAAACAGAGGAGCTGTGGCTTACTAAGTTTGCTAACAACTGCAAATTAGGTGCAATCATTAAATCCCCATACAATGTCAATATACTTCAAGAGGGACTTGCACAAAGCAATGATCGGTGCCAAAGCCATGGACTCAAACTCAGTGCTAAAAAATGCATTACCCCATATAGAGAGATAACTTCCCTTTTTGTAAAATGTATATATTTGTGGGTATGTTTGCTGTTAGTTAAAACAAACTGGGGGGGGGGGTTGAAATGTATTTAGTTTCTTGTATGCTTTTATTGAAGTAAAAAGTCTTCTAAAATGTAACATGGGGTCAAACAGACGTGAGAAGCAAGTATGTACAAGTTCAGCCTGCAAAGAATTAATTTGTGCATGTAAGCTGCAAGAGGGAAACATGTATTTAAAAGAACCATTATCCAGAATATGTGAAAGTAGTATCTTCTTATTGGAATGACTGCCTTATTGCAGGTATAGACAAAAAGCAAAGATTACTGAATTATATTAAGCATGTAGGGTGCAAACAATGTTAGAGGAGACCCATTAAGATAGAAATGAGCATTCGAATTTGGTAAATAAAGTATTTCAGAATGGAAATTCAGCAAATTATCAGGAACAAAGGAAAAGGGTAGTGATAATACTGACTGCAAGACAAGAGGAAAAGAAAGACAATAATGTTAGATCTGTGGCTATTAAGGTGGCTATTAAGGTTATTGGCATAGAAGGATGATTACACTGGCATGTATTTATATCCCACACAAAACTAATATTATGAAACTTAGCAGAACAGCATGGAAAACTATTTATTGATGGGGACTAGAACCTGATTTGAAATACTGAAGATGTATCAGTGATCTAGAAGGGAGAATACACAAAAGAGGGTAGATATCTAAAGGAATGTATGAAAATATTTGGAATGGATGCTATGAATCTACTAGCAAGAACTTTGACGGAATATACATATTACTCCCCAAGAGGCAATAGCTGGGATAGACTATATTAAAATTATATTTCACAATAGTTTGGATATTTAATTGTAAGAACTGAAACACATTCAATAAATATTTCAGATCACACACAAAGACTGAGATAAAGATGCAAGGCATTGCAGAAAAATGAGACACTGGCACTTTCCTATGTAACTGTTAAAAAGATAGGAATTTAAGGAATGGGTAGTAGAAGTGATTCAAGAGTTATTGGAGAAGATTTCTTCAGAAGCGATGAGTGGCGTAAAATGAAATGGAGACAATGAAGTTAAAATATGGAAGAAATAAGACAGAAAGAAATATGGAAGAAAAGTAATAGGAATTACTTAGAGGGGATGCCAAAGATTTAAGTATTATAGACAAAAGGGAATCTCGCAGAACAAGATGAGAAAAAAAGTGCTGAGTGCTAAAGGGAACACAAGTGAACATTTGGCTAATCTGCACATGTTTAGAAAGGTTGCCGTTAAGCAATTCATTTTTTTTATAACAAATCTGGGGCACAAAAATTATTACCACAAAGACTGAAGCAACAGAAAATACAAAGGGGTATTGCCACACTTAGGGAGTCCATGACAAGACAGCTAAGCAGAGATCTTATAAAGAAATTAGTGATACTTTGGAAATTATATTAAATTTTTATAAAGCAAAGAAAAGGTTATTACTCAAAAGTCTGCAAGTCCAGGGAGACCAAAAAGAATTGCACAGAGGTGCAAACCAATGAACGTATCTCCAGAAAAAAAATGCAGCAAATCAGCAGAGGGTAAAAATGAACAGATTTTGACAAACAAGCATGAAACAACCAAATACAAACACTCAATTTAAATATCCCTACCAGTGAAATCACATGATCAAAAAACATCAATAAAATACAAAACACAGTTAATATGCATAATTCAACCATCAGTAAAATAAAGCTCCTAATCCAAGTATTTGTGTAGTTCACCTTTTGTCATTATAAAACAGGTACCAATCTACACAATAATAAAATAAGCGGTTACATGGGACAAAGTGTGTTTTTATAGAGGGCTAACCAATTGTTCACATCTTATACCTCTTAAATCTTTTTTTCTCAAAAACATCTCAAATTTTCACTTACATGAGTTCTACGGGGACAACATAAAATGCTTTGCACACTCTATCAAATACATCATACCAACATTTTCACAAGTAATTCTAAATCTAATATCAAAACTAGTGGGAGGGTTTTTACTTAAAGTTGATGAAGTCCTTTGGTTAGGACGAAAACGCATGTTTTTTTATGTTGGTGAATAAAAGCGTTAACCAAACTTTTGGGTTCGTCGTGGATTACCTGGTCTTTACATTCATTGGAAGGAGTTTGTTCGTGGCTTGAGGCATTTCTTGTTGTTTTTTACTTAAAGTTGCAATGTCCACAGCAGCCAGGACTTTTTACGTTAGGATGAGCATATTCTACCTGCAAACCTTTATGCTTCCCTAGATGTTACCCTAATTTCCTATTCCCTGTGAAAACTAAAACGTGAATGTGTCCAGTACTACATTCTTAAAGAATGTATCCTCTGTGAGTTTGTGTCAGTGCTGCTGAAGCATTTCACTAATTTTCCTAAAGTTTGTCCCAAAAGGGGTTTCAAATCTCATTGGGGTGAATTGTGCTGATTTTCCCTATTATAATAAAATAAATGATTCCTATACTTTATATGCTGTTCAGTCTTATCTAAAAATTGCTTCAGGACCCCTATTAAACCATGTGTATTTAAAATCACTGGCCACGTTCATCTGTTCCATATCTATAGAGCCAGTCCTTTTGATATGCATGGACTGAGCTTTCATTACATTCCTAATAATATGAGTTTGTGAGGGGTGACAACTATGTGAATATAGAATAGTACTTGGGGGGGGGGGGGTGGTTTCCTCTAGATGGAAATGGCCACTGAACCCTCTGTTAACATGCTTATATCTAAAATATCAATGGCAAAAATTTCTGCCTTCTAAGTAAAACTTTAGCCCAGACCATTATTGTTAACATAAGAATCAACTGTCCTTAATTTAGTGCTATAATGCCAAGGATTAAGATGTTTCAAAAATGTTATGTTTTGTATCATAAATATAGAACAATTCAAAAAATATACATACATATAAAGATTAGCATAGATTGGGGCAAATTCCATCCTCATCACAGTCACACAAATCTGTAAAGAACAATTATTACCATAGTAGAAAATAATTTTGTCAAAGTCCGTTCTAACACTTGTAATATAAAATCACTAAATTCAAAGGCATAACTTTTTGCTTTCTTCAAGCAAAATTTCACAGCTTGATTCCTGTAGGAATGGGGATGCACATATGTACAGATTTAACATCCAAAGTTAATAACAAACAACAGATACAAAAATATCAAACATCATTTGCGAAAATTGGATCATATCCTGTATACAAGCTGAAACATGCTTTAATTTAGGTTTTAAACAGTTCTCTGAAAACTCAGATATTGCCAAGGTCAAGGAACCTTTCCCTGAAACAATGGGCTATTCAGGAGGATGATCCAATGATTTATGAGTTTTTGGTAATATATAAATATATTGCCTATTAGGTTCATTAATAAGCAATTGTCTATTCAAGGACCCCCAATAGCTCAAACACTCAGTAATCTCCACCAGGAATCTGGATGTGGGATCAAAATCCAATTTAAAATAAATCCTGGAATTATCCAGCTGTGGATGTACTTCCCTGTCACAATCACTTATTCCAGGCAACAGTACCCCATCCCTTGTCTGCTTGTGTAAATATCAAATCATCCCCGTTTTTTTTTCATTTTTCTAAGACTATGTATACCACATTTAAAAATATTATTGTCTTCAGTGTATACATTTGAGCCAATGAAAAGTGCTTCAGCGCAAGACATGTGGGTGGGAAGTCCAACTTGCATCTTGGCTGTTACTCTGTTGCAGACTCATGTTCATACTGTGCAGAGCTGTGTCATGGTCAAATAAGGCCCTAGGCAGGGTAGTGAACCCCCCCCCCCACAGACTGCAGTCAAACCAGTATCCCATTACTTGGTTGTGTCTCTGCTATTACCAAAAAAAAAAACACTGTTTAAACCTGTCAGTGTGCATACTATTCTCTTCTATACTTTTACAATGATCACAGAGACTTGGATTTAATTTAAAACTTTTAGTTATGTACTCACCATAACTTCAGATGTTTGGGATCCATCTCGCCTACATTCTGAATGATGGTTCGGAGCCGATCCCTCGGCTCCGACTCGGCACGCTTATGCCAAAGAGCGAAGTCTCTTATTGGCTGAGCTTACTATATCCCAGGATGCACCACTACCAATCCCCAGATCTAGTTTGTCTGCATACATGCACACACGCACTGCTTATATAACATCGACAGATGATACAAGATAAAAATAGTAGAACTCAAACCGTTCCATCTCTTCTGATCTCCAAGGCAGGGGGAAGGAGGGTGGGTATTAAGAATGTGGAGATGGATCCCAAACATCTGAAGTTATGGTGAGTACATAACTAAAAGATGTTATGTGATCCTATCTCGCCTACATTCTGACTGATGGGACAGCGTCCCTAGCACCTGAATCCTGGGTGGCTCACTGGAAAACACTCCTGAGTACCGTGGAACCAAATGATGCTCGCCCTTTAGATGCCACATCCAATTTATAGTGGGAAATGAAAGTGTGCGGGTTGGACCAAGTAGCCGCAGCACAAATCTCAGAAATAGCGAGCTTGGAATGAAACGCAATAGAGGTAGCCATAGCTCTGGTAGAGTGAGCTTTGATAGACGTTGTAAGTTGCTTATTTGAAGAGGAATAAGCCTGAGTTATGCAATCTCTAATCCATTTGGAAATAGTAGCTTTAGTGATGGTTTTACCCAATTTATTATCTGAAAAGGACACAAACAATTGGTCTGTTTTTCGAATTTGTTGAGTCCTGTCTAGATAGAAGCGCAATTGCCTGTGAACATCCAATTTATGCAAGGTGTATTCCGCTTCATTTGAAAATTTTGGAAAGAAAACTGGTAGCTCTAGAGATTGTTGGAGACAAAGACTAGAACAAACTTTTGGAACAAAAGATGGATTAGGCCTAAGTGATACTCTATCCTTGTGAAAAATCAAGTACGGTGGTTTGATAGATAGGGCTTGAAGTTCTGAAACTCTTCTTGCAGAGGTAATTGCAACTAAGAAGGCAGTTTTCCAAGACAGATATTTCAACTCACAAGTAGCAGCCGGTTCAAAAGGGGAAGATGTTAAGGCACGAAGTACCAAATCAAGATCCCACGGAGGCGCAGGATGAAAAACTGGGGGTCTTAAAAGCACAGCACCTTTCATGAAAGTTTTACATAATCTGCTGCTCATCAACGGTGGGTCTATGGATTCGTGAAATTTGGAGATAGCCGCTAGTTGGACTTTAATAGTAGAGACTGAAGATCCCTGATTAAACAAGGATGTTAAAAATTTCAAGACCTCTGGTATCGGGCAGTAATAGGGTCTAAGCCTCTGAGTTGAGCCCAGATAGCAAACCTCTTCCACTTACTGAGGTACAATTTCTTAGTGGTGGGTTTGTGGGCTGAAGATAAAATGTGAATAACTTCCGGGTCTAAGGTGTGATTTCTGACTAAGGTCGGAAGTGGAGGAGCCAGGCTGTTAATTTCAAAGTGTGAAGGGACTGGTGCTGTCGTCCCGACTGATGAATCAGCAGGTCCGGAGTTAGATCCAAAAACCAAGGACCGTCCAGAGCATATTTCTTTAGGTAGGGGAACCATACCTGAAGAGGCCAGTACGGAGCAATTAGAATCATTGTGGACCCCAATTGGGAAGCTTTCTGGATGACTTTGGGGAGGAGTGGAACTGGAGGAAAAGCATAAAGTAGTCCTGTTGGCCAAGGTTGGACTAGAGCATCCGTAGCTGCCTCCCCTGACGGAGTCAAGGAAAAGAACCTTTGCACTTTGTGTTTTGTGGTGTTGCAAACAGGTCGCAGCACGGGGTCCCCCATCTTTTGAAAACCTGAGCTGCTACTGTTTCGTTCAGGGACCACTCGTGAGGAGAGAATCGTCCTGCTTAATCTGTCTGCCAATACATTGATTTTCCTGGAATGTGGGTCGCTACCAGGAAGCGGTTGGTAGCTACTGTCCATTCCCACACCCTCATGGCCTCTCTGCAAAGGGGGTAAGATCTGGTCCCTCCTTGTTTGTTTAGATACCAGACCACCGACATGTTGTCTGTGTGGATAGCGATAATGCCTTGAGGGAGAAACTTGTGGAGGCTTGTAGGGACAGAAGTACAGCCCTCATTTCCAATACATTGATATGGAGAAAAGTTTTGTCTGGAAGCCAAGAACCCTGAACTAACCTGCCCAGACAATGCCCCCCCCCCCCCCGTCTGGGAGGCATCCGTTGTCAAGGTGGCCACCGGAGGGGGTATAACAAAAGGTCTTCCCTGATTCAGATTGGATGGCTGAAGCCACCAGCGGAGGTCCCGTTTGCACGTTTCTGTAATCAGTGAGATGATTGAGGGGGAGATCCTGAAAAGACCATTGTGTCGATAACAGCCACTGAAGAATCCTCATGTGCAATCTTGCCAGCGGAACTAGGAGAACCGTGGCAGACATTGAACCTAAAAGTTGCAGGACCAACCTGGCTGGGGCTTTGGATCTTGGAAGCAGGGCTCGGACTTGACCTTGTAATGTTTGAATCCTTTTGGTAGGAAGGAAGATGCATCAATTTTGAGTCTATCTCTGCTCCTATGAATCTTATGCACTGAGAGGGCAGCAAGACAGACTTTGACCAATTGAATGTAATTCCCAGGGAAGCACCCAGGAGATGGTGGCTTGTAGGTTGTCTAGTAGTAGATGCCTGGTGGTGGCAGTCAGGAGCCAGTCGTCCAGATAGGGAAACACTTGGAATCCGAGACTCCTCAGGTGAGCAGTCACTACTGCCAAACACTTGGTGAATACCCTGGGGCTGTGGTGAGACCAAAGGGCAGTGCACAAAATTGGAAATGACTGTCTCCCAGGCTGAAGCGCAGATACCTCCTGGACGCCTGATGTATCGGTATGTGATAATAGGCGTCCTTGAGATCTATGGAGCACATCCAAACATCCTTCTCCAACAATGGGAGAATGGATTGTAAAGTGACCATTCGGAATTTGGACTTCATGACGGACTGGTTTAGTTTGCTGAGATCCAATATGGGTCTCAGGTCCCCTGTCTTTTTTGGCACTAAAAAGAACCTTGAGTAATTTCCGGATCCGATCTGGTCTGTGGGGACCGGTTGGATGACTCCTTTTTCTAGCAGCTTTGAAGCTTCTGCGGCTGCAATTTCCCTTTGACTGGGTGGTGGGTCCGGGATTTTTTTGGATGGTGGGGGTGAGTATGTGAAGGGAATGGTGTAAACTCCGGCAATAATCCAAAGCACCCATCTGTCCTGAGTAATAGACTCCCAGGCTTTTAGGTGCTTGGCAAAATGGCACCCGACTGGCTCCGGAGCAGCACAGCCGGGCAATCCCTCATGAAGTGTGGGAGGCTGAAGAGCCACGAAAGGACTCGCGGTCTCCAGTGTTGCGGGGCCCTCTGCGCCTCTGGGACGGCGTCTCCCAGAAAAATTTCCCGTCCTCTGCCTCTGGAAGGGAATCTTCCTGCTGTTGAGGAAAGAACTTCTGTGACTTGCGGAACCAGATCATCCCTCCTCTTTAGCCTTGGGATAAGGCCGAAAGGGAGTGGAATAACGTGCTCCTACGGCAGATAAAGTTTTTCCCTCTTGCTCACAGCGGGTAAGAGTGTCTTTACCTTGGGTCCAAACAAAGAGGACCCATCAAAGGGAGCGTCGGCGAAGGAAGACTTGAAGGCCTCCGCGAAATGACACAAACGGAGCCAGGCTTGTCTCCGTAGGGCCACGCCTGTGCCTGCCGGTCTGCACGCCCCTTCAGCCGCATATGAAATGAGCCTCATGGACGAGTTAGAAATCGAGGTAAGGATAGCCAACTGAGAGCTAACCAACTGGGCTAGCTGCTCAGGTAGGTTACCTGAGAGGGAGTCTGACAGCTCCTTGACCAGATCCCTCTGTAGTCTGGTGAAATGTGCCAAATAATTCAGGGACCTTAGAGTAAAGGCCGCTGAAGTCAGGGTGCGCTTCCCGTACCGGTCCATGCTCCTAGACTTCTTATTAGGAGGATGGACAGATGTTGAAGCCTCTGCCACGTCCTGCTGTGTAGCAGATGCCACCACCATGGCATCTACAGCCACGCCTTTCGTCAAGAACTCCTTCGGGTGGGGCAGACAAAAATTTGTTAGGGCGAGAAGGCACTGGTTCCACAGTATCTGGATGTTCCCACGCCCTCCGACAAACCAAATCCAGGAGCTCGTCGAAGGGCGGAGACACCCAGGAGGCGGAGGGCTGAGCCCCAAAGGCCTTGAGAAGCACTGACTCATCAGCGGAGGGGGGTTTGGAAATCCAGCCGCCTCGTTGCTTAAGGATCTCTAGAATGTCTGCAAATGAGACATCATCCGAGGACGACTTTGGGGACCCCTCCGCATCATCAAGATCAGTGTCCGATGTAAGAGACTCGGGGGAGTCCACGTGCTTCCTCTTGCACGATCTCTTCCTTGGGGGCTCCTCCGAAGACAACTCCAAAGAACCCTCAGGAGGAGGGGAACCCCCAGTGGGGGTAACCTCAGGCCCCGGGGCTCTGCTGCCTAGAGACAGGGGAACTGCCAAAGACCCAGTCTCCATGCCCAGGGAAGGTGCCGGTAAAGCCGTAGAGATGGCCGAAGAAGACTTGGCCAAGGCACTCCTCATAGCTCTGAAAGCCGGACCCCCAGAATCCTGGGAGTGTCCAGTCCCCGGAGCCATGATAGCAGACGGAAGTCCCACAGCCGAAGCACCGAGAGGGAGGCTCGGAACCGACAGCATCGGTCCCGAAACGTCACCCCCGGGTCCAGCCGAAGAAGTCCGCGTGCTAAACTCAGACCCGAAGGCCGGGGTTGGAGTAAGGGTCGGAGCCGACCCTAGGATCTCTACTGGCTCCATCAGCACCTGCTCCGACGGAGCCAAAGCAGTCGGAGGAGGAATGGCAATGGAGTGGGCTATCCGCTCCGAAACCAATTGGGTCGGAGCCGAAACAAATTTTTGAAAGACTGGGGACTGGAACAGTCTTTGGAGCACCCTGTCTATGTCCGAATCTGACATCCTTGATGACCTGGAAGAGACCGAACGGGTCCGAGTAGGTCTCTCCAACGGCTCCACGGGACTAAGGGACCCGGCTCGGCGACTTCGATAACTATCGGCGCCGAGGAGTGTCAATCCAATTTCCATCGGTGCGAAGAGGACTTGGCGCCGAGGAGGAAGTGTCTGGCGGACAACCTTCATCGGCTCCGAGATCAGTGGAGCCGATGAAGGTGACCCGCCTCTCGATGCCCCAGCCGTCGGCTCTGAGACCAGAGGAGTCGAGACTGGAGGCATCGAGGCAGACCGTTCCACCCTCGGCTCCAAAGTCCGTGGAGCCGAAGGAGAAGCCTGCCTATGTCTTTTGGCGGTCGGGTCCGACGGACTGGTCGGAGCCGACGCCCTTTTCTTTTTAGCAGGAGAAGGAGAGGATGCTAAAGCTTCTTCAAAAGAGGGTTTGATAAGGCCTTTCAAAATAAGTTTATTTTTCCTCTCTTGGAGGACCCTCGAGGAGAACGCGTGACACACGCTGCAGGACTCCTGCAAATGCTTGGCGCCCAAACAATATACACAGAGAGAGTGGTCGTCTGTGATCGACATCTTAAAACTGCACTTAGTGCACTTTTTAAATCCTGAAGGCCTAGGAGCCTGTGACATTATGGCAATCCAAACACAGAAAACTAGCCAAGAAGAAACACAAGAAACACTGACTACACTATAGAATTTTTCTTGCTCTCTCTTCTTCTTCTTTACTTTCCTGTCTTTTTAATAAGGACTAACACAACACCAAAAG
This sequence comes from Protopterus annectens, assembly GCF_019279795.1. Lineage (NCBI taxonomy): Eukaryota > Metazoa > Chordata > Ceratodontiformes > Protopteridae > Protopterus > Protopterus annectens. Next base: position 1,278,509,924 of record NC_056728.1, read on the forward strand.
AAGTAGATTCAATAACCTTAAAAATAACAGGAATTAGCCAACAACGAACTGACAGGGGAAGGCCCTTCAACTCCGATGGGACCTCTAGTCTGTCAAAACACAGTCACTACACAATATTTTACCAAGGAAAATACTCATTCAAGCACAAAAACCACTAGATAGCTGTTAAAACAGCTTTTTGTTGAATTTTAAAGAAAATCCTGACAGAAAAGTTAGTGAAAAAACACTACTTAGCTCAGCCAAGCTCGAGACCACGTCTTTGCTTGTTAGCGGCAAACGAGATCTTGGGGGATTGGTAGTGGTGCATCCTGGGATATAGTAAGCTCAGCCAATAAGAGACTTCGCTCTTTGGCATAAGCGTGCCGAGTCGGAGCCGAGGGATCGGCTCCGAACCATCAGTCAGAATGTAGGCGAGATAGGATCACATAACATCTTTTATTTAAAATTGTACAGTAAGAACACTGACAACTCTTTGATGAACAAAACAAACCACTTTCACAATGAAAACAGACTTAGAATGAGCAAGAATAAATTTCTTTTCCTTTGAGGAACTCACATTTACTGGAAATGCATCTGGTAGCTGAGGGAAGGTATAAACAGCGTCACACATCCATCCCCCTCCATAGGAACTGGCACATATTTCCAAACATACACCAAAGTACTGTTTGAGTATTTATATAGCTGCATAGAATCAGGAATACCAGACAGGGCAAAATCCTCCTCCTCAAGGAAGAGTAAACCTGTCTGATGGACATCTGCAATAAATAAACTGTATAATAAAGGTAAAAATTGCTGTCCAGGACCAAGAAGGATCGGGTGCCTAATTGGAAGCAATCTCTCCTTAGCCTGAACAAGCAAATAAGAGCACTAGTGAAATCCTCCAAAGCAGACTTCAAGTCCAAACTGGCCACATCAACTAAAGGCAATCATAAGGCCTTCTTTACATATGTCCGCAATCTCAAAGGAAGCACTCAGATCTGCTCAGAACTTGTGGTCAAGGACACCACATACACAAACGCAGTAGATATAGCCAACCTGCTGGCAGACAGGTTTAGTGAAAACTTCACCCCTCTGTCCCCCCCATCAGTAAATCAGGACATCCCCAGCACCTGCCCCTCCCCTTATCTCTAGGGAGCAAGTCATCACTGCCCTCTCAAAGGCAAAAAAGTACAGCCTCCATGGGCCCTAATAACATCCTAGGCTGCATCCTACATGTACTCAGCAGGAACTTGCAGCACCAGAGTACGGGCTTCTTCCCAACTGAGTGGATGACAGCCACTGTCATCCCTCTGCACACCAATCCAGGAAATTATAGACCCATCAGCATAACTAGCCTGATCTGCAAGACCATGTAACAGATTATCATGGACCTCATTAACAAGGACATTGGCAACCTCCAAACAGTCGATCCCACACAGTTTGGTTTCATCAAGGAGAGGTCATGCCTGTTAAAATTTGGTCGACTTTTTTGAGACAGTCACCAAAGCCGTGGATGAAGGGAAGATGGTGCACACCACCGACCTTGACCTGGCCAAAGCCTTTGATACTACTCCTCCTCAGGTATAATAGATAAACTCTCTCAGCTAGGCATCAATCTGTGTTACCAGATGGGTAGCAAACTAGCTCACTGATAGAACCCACCTAGTCAAAATGGGGAAGCCACCTCAAGCAGTAGACCATAACACGTGGTGTACCCCAGGGATTGGTCTTGGGGCCTTTGTTGTTTGGAATATACTTTTCTGAGGTGCAGGCCATGGATGACCTATGGATGACAAAGTTTGCAGATGACTGCAAGCTGGGCACTGTCATCAACTCAACTAGCGATGTGGACATCCTCCAAGAGGGTCTCATCCAAACAATTGACTGGTGCCAGAAACATGTCCTCAAACTGAATGCCAAAAATGCATCATCATCCCCTTTGGGGACAGTGATGTCCTCACAAATTATTACATTAATAACAAGGTCCTAAGCATGCAATCAGTTGTGAGGGACTTCAGCACCCAGGTTGATAGCAAACTGACATTTGACCACCATACTGTCTCCATTGTATGGAAAGCTTCCTACATGCTCACCTCATTAGTAGGGGTATCTCATCGACGGACAAGGAGGTCATAACATCCCTGTATTCTTTCCTTATAAGACCCATTATTGAGTACAATTCCCCTTTCAGCATGTACCTCACAAAGCACATGCAGCAGCTGGATAGACCACAGAGGTTCCTCACCAGGAGAATTCAGGCCCTCAAACATCTACCATACACAGACAGGCTAAAAGCCCTGTCCCTCTACTCATACAGACTCCTCAGAGGTGACCTGTGTCTGGCATACAAAGCAATATCAAACCCCGCCTTGATGGGACTGCTGCATATCCGCAATTCAAGCTCCACTCGAGTAACCCACATATGCGACCTCAACCTGGTCTGTGACATCAATAGGACTTGCTAGCAGGACAGATTTGTGTCCCAGAGACCCCCCCCCCCCCTTCTGTGCAACAGATTCCCTCTCCACATCAAGCAGAGTAACTCATTAAGCCTGTTTAAGCACAACTTGGATAACTGGATGGGGAACAGACAATACACCCCTGGGATTCCACCTGTGCCCTGCTGGACAGGGGCATCAGGCGCTGACTTGTCAGAACATGGGCTAAATTCTTGGCTAGGCTTGTAAGGGTGCCAGGGTCAATAGCCTAGTAACGTAATATGATCTTATGAACACAATGAACTGCAACAGACATGTTTGGATTCATAGTTAAACAGCATATAGTGAAGAACTAGTTACTGGTTATGTGACGGGTACAAGGATTTCAAAAGACAAGTATGTAACACATTTGCTAATGACTTGGAGTAGCCCACTGGACACAAGTATCCCTTTTCAAGAGCATCCTAGGATTAGTATCTGGTGAAGTTACTTGATCAGAATCACTTAGGAGAAAAATGAAAGCCCAAAGAATGAAGGCTGATACAATGTAGTGTTAAGCGCTTTTCATTTACTAGAATAGCAAACTTCATCAGACAAACACACGTACACATTAAACTCATTAAATACTAAAAAAGGTGCCAAAATGACAATGATGTCATCAAATTAAATACATTTCATAAACCCTTGGTCATGGTAACCATAATTATTTAAAATATGAAATCATATCTAATAAATACAAAAATAAAAAAGTTCAAAATACAATAGCTTAAAATATTGACCCTAGATGTATAAAATCTATCATAATAACTTAAATACATTAGAATATGAACTGTTATGATGAGCTGTCATCTATTCAAAGCCCTTAGTTTTAAAATGCTACTTACATTACAAACATCATTCAATCCTGGCCAAGCATATGAAAACAGATCGAGTTGCCAAACAAGTTTGGCTTTGTCAAGCATCAATTCCCAGGGACCACCTCTTTTAGGCACTTTTACCTGCTGCAAAACTGAAAACTTAAATTCATGACCAGTAAACTCATGCATATGCTTAGCAAGTGCATTATTAAAATTACACTTCCTTATTGCATACATATGCTCATATATCCTTAACAGCTTTCTTGTGACCTTGTCATATGCTTTCTCCAAGTCTAGGAATGCCCATTTGGACTCTCTCCTCATCTCTAGCTTCTTCTGAAGTATCTGCCTTACTGCAAACATTGGGTTCATTGTGCTGCATCCTGATCTAAATCCAAACTGCTCATCTCCCATCTTACATTCTACTACTCTGCATATCCATTTATTAGTTACCCTTTCCAAATTTTCGTGCAATGTGATAGGAGTTTGATGCCTCTGTACTATCCACAGGTGTGGATGTCCCCTTTGTTCTTGTACACTAGCATGAGTATGCTTATTCTGCAGTCATCTGGCATATGCCTTTCTCTCCGCACTGCTATTAGCACCCTCAGGAGCCATGTCTCCCCTATCTCACCCAGCCTCTTTATCATATCTGCTGTGACCTCATCTGAGTCTGCTGCTTTCCCTGACATCATTTTCCTTAGTGCTGTTCTTACTTCTTCTAGGGTGGGCTCCTCTTCTTCCCTCATTGTAGGCTGTTTCTGGGGCAGTACAGCTTCTGTGGGGTTTTCTTCATTCAGAAGCTGCTGGAAATACTCCTTCCATCTGCATTTGATGTCCTGTGGACTGGTGAACAGGTTGTTGCTGGCATTCCTTACGAAGGGTGCCTGACTATCTTCTTCATCTTTCTGTATTTGCCTTGCAATCTGATACAGTTTCTTTGTGCCCCTTACTGTTTCACTTTCCAGAAGTTGGCAGAGTGCCTCCTATGCCCTATTCTTTGCTATTGCAACTTCCTTCTTAGCTTCTTTGTTAGCCAACCAGTAGTTCTTCTTAGCCTGGTCAGTCTTTTCTATCTCCCACTTCTTCCTGCACTCCCCTTTCTTTTGATGACTTCCTAGACTTCTGCATTCCACCTTCAGCTTTCCTTATGTACCTTATTTCAATACCTGGCTCGGCCACATATTTTTTCTGTAGTCCTAACACATGCTGTTTTTAGGCACTGCCATTCTTCTTCAGTTCTACCTATTTCCTCCTCTTCTGGGTGCTAGAGCCCTGATTAATTCCATGAACTGTTGCACTTTTGATCCAGTCAACTTCCAGGTCTTCAGCCTGGTCTCTGTTGACCTTAGACCCTTCTCTGACCACTGCTTGCAGCTGACTGTGGCAATTAGTGGTTTATGCTGTGGAACGACTGTTTCACTGGGCATGACTTTGCAATCATGGATTCTACTCCAGTGCCTTTTCCTTACTAGGAGGAAGTCTACCTGAGTTGCATGTTGGCTACTCTTGTATATGATCTTGTGACTCTTTCTGAACCATGTGTTGGGTACTATCAAGCCATTTGCCAGACAGAATTCTAGATGGCTTTTCCTTCTCTATTCCTGTTGCCCCACCCATGTGGACCCAGGCAGTCCTCATATCCTGTTCTGTCTGTCCCAATATGTGCATTCAAGTTACCCATTATCAACACCAATTCATGTTGTCCTGCTTTATCTAGTATGTCCTGCAACTGTTGCCTGAATGCACTCTTTTCCTCACTATCACAACCCTGTTGTGGGCCATAGGCTGAGATTATGAATACTGTCCAATCATTACACTGGAGTATGATTGCCATGGGTCTGTCATTAATTCTGATATCCCTCACTGCTTACTGAAGCCTCTCTCTCACCATAATTCCTACACCATTTCTAGCCCGCCCCCCTCCTGAGTAGTCAAGTCTGGAGACAATCCAAGTGGCTTTCTTGCACTACCCTTCCATCTAGACTCTTGGATACATGTCTGAATTTAATAAAAATTTAATTCAGACATGTATCCTAATAGGATGGGATAAATGTGCGAATTTAATAAAAATACATAGGCTAGGATACATGTGTGAATTTAAGAAAAATGTTAAAAAAGAAGACAGCCTGATACCTACATTTGGAAAGTTCTTGTGATTATACATATAAAATATAAACAATAAAAAGCCAAAGCTGCACAAAACATTACAGTAAACACTCTCATACACTACAAGGAAAGTAGGAAGGTGAGTAAGCAAATTATATATGTAGGCATATGTTCATATGTACTGAAAGCTAAGCTGAAATACATTGCAGAAATATATATATACTGTTTGCAAGGAATGACTTTTACATAAGTAGCTTAGTCAGTTAAAACATGAGGTTATGCTGAAGTCATTGTAGCTTGCTTAAAGCAAGAGAATGCTGCCTGCTTTTGATGGTATTCTAAAAGTTTAGTCTTGGCATATTTGAATGCCAGCTCCTAAAGTTATTTGAAAGAGTGAGTCATAGTTTAGGGCCTAGAAGGGAAATGCATATGGTTGGTTCTGTCTGCAACACAGAAGAATGAAGCAGCAGATCCTCCTAGATAATACTTGCAGGTCATCATTTCTTAGAAGTATAATCAAGGAGGGCAGTCCATGTTCTACCTTTAGGGTGTAAGGGACTAGGACATTTTGTGGCAAGAGTTGTATTTAATTTCACTTTGACATTACTGGTACAAAGCGACATAGTTAAGGAGAGAGATCATGAGTTAGAGCAAATAATTTAAAGGCAGATGCATTCTGACTACTTTGGTTGTTATGTAATAATTTAATAAAAATTTAATTCAGACATGTATAGTTAACTGTAATACTGGCTGGCTGTACAGATTTTTTTATTATACATTTCCATGTACAAGAGCATACTTGTTTATTTAATTTTTAAACCATGTTGCCCAGTTTAAGAATATCATTAATCTATTTCAAAAACTTATGGCTTGCTGCTTACTGATGTATATAAGGGTAACTGCATAAAAATGGTGAACAGCTAAAAGCATCCACATTTTGATAAGACAGACTTTTAGCTATAGCTACTATAAATTAATAATATGGTCGGCTCATTTTAAGAGTATACAATAACTGTGTCCTTGGTGTGCAGATTATTTAGAACAGTGGCAATGTGTAAAAGCAGGTTAAAGGGTATGGCACTGAAAGGTACTATTAGTCTCTCCTGGAAACAACTGTGTGTATGCATGAATGCAGTGCAGTTTTAGCCAAGACAGTCTCTCTACTGGTAGAGATTTTGGAGAGGCATTGGTCTGAATGTGATGAGGGTTCCAGAGAAGCTCCTTTTCATAACTTTGCTCATCAGCTGTAGTGTGAAGAGCTTAGTTGGCTGTGGCTCCTGAGGTCATAGCCCAAGGCAGCAGTGTTCCTTGCTTTACTCCTTTAGGGCATAAAAATATAGACTACTGACAGCAGTAAGATGTGTTAAGTTGCTCATTCCAGTTGGCACTCACAGTGTAGGGAGACAGAATAGCATCAACTTCTCAAGGCTGAGCATCAGTTCCAAGGCCACCAATAACATTAAGGGGGTTCAGAGTTAAGACAGTCAATGTTGCCTTCTGAGTCAAAGTTGAACGTACTACTACAGAGACAAATGATAGGGAGACTGAAATCAAAGACTTGCTGCATTAACTCTTCCAATGTATGCAATGTATATGCTTGACATCAGTATTTGTTGCACTGTAGCCACAAAAAGTGGAACCAGAGAACAGAAGATATTACCTGGTGTCCTGGGCTTCAAGGAAAACACACTCTGTCCATTACAAACAGGGAGGAGTAAGGATACTAGAATACCACTCCTACGTTTGACAAAATGTAAGCTCTTCATAGTTAAAGCTAGAGATGGTGGGGGGAGTGACTTTGTATTAATGTTAAAGATTTTATTGTCAAGGGTTTCAAATCCAGTATTATGGGTACTTACTTGTCCAATCCAGAATCAGATAAAACTTAAACATAGCATCAGCCAAGGGTGACAAAGCCATTTCAAGAATTTTGGCTGGTACTCATTTGACTAGAGGTTCCTTTATTTTAAAGGTTACCTCAGATGCTGTACATGAAATTCTAGGCTGCTTAGGAGTTTTGGATCTCTTTTGGACTATTTACAATGCTGGATAACAGCAGTTCTCCAGACCAAAGAGGAAGGACCCAGTTCACTAGAATCAGTTTTACCAGATACACACTTAGAATCTTTTTTAGCAGATAAAGACTTTTGATAAAAATGCAATTATAATGTGATTTGCCATTCCTAAGGGACAGATCCATAGACAGCCCATGTAGTACCTGGTGTATAGTGCAATTCCCTTATATGGAGCCCCCTCAACTCAAAATTGAGGACCAACAAGGTTCTCTTGGAGTTAAGGACCAAATACATGGTGAAACAAGTGACTTGCTGCAGTTACCCATGTGTGCATCAGCCCTGACTGCAACAATTATAGTATCAGACTTCATATCTGAGCACTAGTACTGTAATACCGCCCATCAGCAGCTGTTGATCGTGACCAACACTTTGTACTTGGTGCAGCTCTTCTCTTCACCCTGCCCTAACTATGCATCTGCTAAATGAGAAAGTAGCCAATTCCATAAAACTGAACTCTTTGTGGGATTCTATCCATCACCCAAACAGGTAACACAAACTGCATATCAGGCTTAGGGTGTAATCATCTTTTCACAGGCAGACTTTTGGTCCATTTTGATTGGAAGCAATGAAACCCAGCCACTGGGGATGCACAAGCCAGCGCATTTCTTTGTGCCGGTCCCAAGCCCGGATAAATGGGGAGGGTTGCGTCAGGAAGGGCATCAGGCATAAAACTTGGCCAAATTATTCATACGGACACCAGAAAATATTTACATACCGGATCGATCGAGGCCCAGGTTAACAACAACCGCCACTAGGAGTGTTAGCCAACAGGGTGCTGGAAGAAATTGGGCTACTGTTGGCAAGAAGAGGAGAGGAGGTGGAAGGCATGGCTGAAGGCAAAAAAGAGAGGGGAAAGGCTAGGACTGTGGTAGTGAGGGTCAGAGCTTTGAATGTTGGCAGTATGACTGGTATAGGGAGAGAGCTAGCCGATATGATGGACAGAAGGAAGGTTGGTATATTGTGTGTGCAAGAGACCAGATGGAAGGGGAGTAAGGCTATGTGTATCGGAGGTGGGTTCAAACTGTTTTATCATGGTGTGGATGGGAGGAGAAATGGCATAGGAGTTATCCTGAAGGAACAGTATGCTAAGAGTGTTTTGGTGGTGAAAAGATTGTCAGAGTGATGTTTATGAAGGTGGAAATTGATGGTGTAATGATGAATGTTGTTAGTGCATATGCTACACAAGTTGGGTGTGTGATGGACGAGAAAGAAAAATTTTGGAATGAGTTGGATGAAGTCGTGATGATTGTACCCAAGGGTGAGAGAGCGGTGATTGGAGCAGATTTCAATGGGCATGTCGGTGAAGGGAACAGAGGGGGGATGAGGAAGTGATGGGTAGGTATGGTGTTAAACAAAGGAATACAGAAGGTCAGATGGTAGTGGATTTTGCGAAAAGGATGGACATGGCTGTGGTGAATATGTATTTTAACAAGAGGGAGGAGCATAGGGTGACATACAAAAGTGGAGGAAGATGCACACAGGTGGATTATATCTTATGTAGAAGGGCCAGTTTGAAGGAAATTGGGGACTGTAAAGTGGTGGCAGAGGAAAGTGTAGTTAGGCAGCATAGGATGGTGATTTGTAAGATGACGTTGGTGATCAAGAAGAGGAGGAGGAGGAGTGTGATGGCAGCACCAAGGGTCAAATTGTGGAAATTGAAAAAGGGTAATTTTGAGGTGGAGTTCAGGGAAGAGTTAAGACAGGCACTGGGTGGCAGTGAAGAGTTACCAAATAGCTGGGTAACTACAGCGGAGCTAGTAAGGGAGACAGCTAGAAAAGTGCTTGGTATGACATCTGGACAGAGGAAGGATGAGAAGGAGACATGGTGGAGGAATGAGGAAGTACAGGAGAGTATACAGAGAAAGAGGTTGGCAAAGAAGAAGTGGGATTGTCAGAGAGATGAAGAAAGTAGAGAGGAGTATAAGGAGATGAGGTGCATGCAAAGAGAGAGGTGGCGAAGGCTAAGGATAAGGCATATGAAGAGTGTATGAAAGGTTGGACACTAAGGAGGGAGAAAAGGACCTATACTAATTGGCTAGACAGAGGGACCGAGCTAGGAAAGATATGGAGCAGGTAAAGGTGATAAAGAATACTGAGAGAAACATACTTACAAGCAAGAAGAGTGTGCTGAGCAGATGGAAAGAGTACTTTGAGGGGTTGACGAATGAAGAGAATGAGTGGGAGAGAAGGTTGGACGATGTGGGGATAGTGAATCATGAAGTGCAATGGATTAGCAAGGAGGAAGTAAGGATAGCTATGAAGAGGACGAAGAACGGAAAGGCTGTTGGTCCAGATGACATACCTGTGGAAGCATGGAGGTGTTTAGGAGAAATGGCAGTGGAGTTTTTAACCAGATTGTTTAATGAAATTTTGGAAAGTGAGAGGATGCCTGAGGAATGGAGAAAAAGTGGTTTGGTACAGATTTTTAAGAATAAGGGTGATGTGCAGAGCTGTAGTAACTACAGGGGGATTAAATTAATCAGTTACAGCATGAAGTTATGGTAAAGAGTAGTGGAAGCTAGGTTAAGAAGGGACGTGATTATTAGTGATCAGCAGTATGGTTTCATGATGAGAAAGAGCACTACAGATGCAATGCTTGCTCTGAGAGTGTTGATGGAGAAGTACAGAAAAGGTCAGAAGGAGTTGCATTGTGTTTTTGTATATTTAGAGAAAGCATATGACAGGGTACCTAGAGAGGAGTTGTGGTATTGTATGAGGAAGTCGGGAGTGTCAGAGAAGTATGTAAGAGTTGTACAGGACATGTACAAGGGTAGTGTGACAGCAGTGAGGTCTGCAGTGGGAATGACGGATACATTTAAGGTGGAGGTGGGATTACATCAAGGATCAGCTCTGAGCCCTTTCTTATTTGCAATGGTGATGGACAGGTTGACAGATGAGATCAGACAGGAGTCCCCGTGGACTATGATGTTTGCAGATGACATTGTGATCTGTAGTGAGAGTAGGGAACAGGTGGAGGAGACCCTGGAGAGATGGAGATATGCTCTAGAGAGAAGAGGAATGAAGGTCAGCAGGACTAAGACAGAATATATGTGAGTGAATGAGAGGGAGGATAGAGGAATGGTGAGGATGCAAGGAGTAGAGGTGGTGAAGGTGGATGAGTTTAAATACTTCGGATCAATAGTTCAGAGTAATGGTGCGTGTGGGAGAGAGGTGAAGAAGACAGTACAGGCAGGATGGAGTGGATGGAGAAGAGTGTCAGGAGTGATTTGTGACAGACGAGTACCAGTAAGAGTGAAAGGGAAGGTCTACAAGAGGGTAGTGAGACCAGCTATGTTATATGGGTTGGAGACAGTGGCATTGACAAAAAGGCAGGAGTTAGAGCTGGATGTGGCAGAGTTAAAGATGTTAAGATTTGCACTGGGTGTGACGAGGGTGGACAGGATTAGGAATAAGTATATTAGAGGGTCAGCCCAGGTTGGAAGGTTTGGAGACAAAGCCAAGAGAGGCAAGATTACATTGGTTTGGACATGTGCTGAGGAGGGATGCTGAGTATATTGGGAAAAGGATGCTAAGGATGAAGCTACCAGGTAACAGGAAAAGAGGAAGGCCTAAGATAAGGTTTATGGATGTGGTGAGAGAGGACATGCAGGTGGTTGGTGTGACAGAGCAAGATGCAGAGGACAGGAAGAAATGGAAACAGATGATCCGCTGTGGTGACTCCTAACAGGAACAGATGAAAGATGATGATGATTGGAAGGAATGATTATCCGAATACAGTATACAAGGAGAATGAAAAATATCTGTGAAATGGGAAGAAAGTAGAGAATTATTTATTTCTGTTGACCAGGCTAGTTCCACTAGACCAGTGATCTCTTTTCAGGGAAACCGTGAGGTGGAGCTTATGCTGAATAGAGGGGGAAATATGACCAAGGCACCACAAAAATTCCATTAACTCCTACTTCTTATGAAACTTATGAAAAATGCAGTCAGAGCATTTATATCTGAGTTACTGCCAGGTCGGGCAGAAAGTACATCGTTTTAACATTACAGCAGGAAGACTGCACACTCAGGAGTGCAGTACCCCATCATGTTGCATTGCAATGTAAGCAATGAAAAATAAAACAATTCACCTGGGATAGGAATAGAGCCCACATCCTTCTGATTTTCTAGCATCAAAGGTGAGTACCCTACCTGCTAAGCAACTGGCACTGACTTAAGGTCTCATGCAAAGGACCGAACACTTCAGACTGCAGCACCCCCTTACACTGCACTGCAGTGTCAGTTATGGAAAAGGAAGGCAAGCACTGGGGGTGGGAACGAAACTCATAGCTTTCTGATCTTCTAAAATCAAGGGCATGTAGTCTACCTCTTGAGTCACTGGCACAGACAGCGCACACTTTGTTTATTATTCCCCAGCCCTCATTATAAATGATCCTAAGCTCAAGACAGGAAGGAATATTCTGACAGAAAAAAAGTTACTATACCAGTGACAAATACAGACAGTATGTCATAACAGTGACTACAAAAGCGTAAACAATTAATATGAAAGTACTCACAAACTGAGAAAATGCTCTCAAAAATGCTAAATGTAACTGTAAACATTCAGCTAAGCACTAGTGCAACAACAAAGATCTGGGTAGGAGGAGCGCCCCAGTGTACTATGGAGCAAGGAGTACATATATACCAGCCTGGTAAAGTTTTGCTTGTTGAATGGTTCTAATAGCTGGGTCTGGTCTTATTCGATGTTACAGTTATACCTAGAGAAGTAACCAGGCAGGTATAGATGTAAATACTAAATATTAACTAAAAAAAAAAAAAAAAAAAAACTACTACTAACAAAAGCAAGACAACATGAGGTAAAAGGCTGGACTGACATGGTCCACTCCTGTTAAAGGAGTACTTTTCAGTGCATCTGCAACATGTAAACATGTCACACACAGGAAAGTCATGAAGTGCCAGTAAAAGCAATCGGAAAACAGCAGAAACAAGAATGCTACACCAAACACATTGAGCTTTCTGCAGTGACAAAAGTCTTCTGACAAATCCTCAGATCCTGGCACACAAACTTACCAGGATGCTGGAGTTCAAGGTTAAACAAGGAATCTAGGAGTGGCTCAGTAGCAAAGAGGCATAAAGCCCTTATTACACCCCGAATGACACCTGTTCAATTAGCAGCACGTGCACTGTAGCAACCACACATGGATAATAGGCGTAAGCATCCAACTTTGGCTCACCCATCCTGGTGGGTGTGTGGTGTGGGAGGAATCCCAGGCTCAGTGCAAGCAGCAGTACTAACAGCCTGGGGAGCTATGTACTGAATAAGCAGTAACATGCTTAGTCAAGAGGTTGAATATGCTCATAATTGAGCATGCACCTTCTGAAGGTAGCAATTGTGGAGCTTGCACAACTGCTGCAAGGATGCCAGGAGTTAGGGTACACTCCCTGGTGGCAGTGTTCTTGATTTCCTCCCAAGTCCTGGACATGGGTTGAGTTGAGCCCAAGGAATGAGGCTAAGATGGGTCAGTTAGACCCTGTGAACAAGAAGAGGAGCTGGTGATAGCTGAGGATCAGTTGTGGGGAGGGTGGAATTTCATGATCTACATATATACTTACATAACAGCTTTTTGCATTGCAGGCCTTTTATAATAGCTCTTCTGCAACAGTTTAGCAAAGGTGTTGAATAAGTAAATTGGGAAGGGGTGCCAATCACAATGCATACACTGGATAAATCTAGATCATACCTAGTCCCCTGTTCTGGCCATGAGCTGGATGGTCTCTTGTCACTGACACTAGTCTGCATTTTGCCAGGGGAATCCTGAGTAAGGCCTCTTTCCCCTTTTTCCACTTATTGCCCATTAAAGACAACACAGTACTGTAAACTATCTACTTCCAACTCCCTAGCAGGTCTTGTAACAGTTCCCAGCTTCTTGTGGGACTTCTATAACTGCAAATCATGCCCGATTCCCCAGCAGCCATGCAGAGCTCAGTCTAATCTGCCCTAGATGATCCACCTTTGACCTCTGTCCAGCACAAACACCCTATGTTACTGGTGCCATAGGCAGACCATCAAACACTGCAACATCCTTCAAACTGCAGACTTTGACAGCAACATGTTAGTCGTTACAAACTTTAGGGAAACAACCAGGTAGAGATCCTAAAGCAGAGGAGTTTTCATGACATATTTTACCATAGCTTTACCGAAAAAAGCATTACCAATAAACTATGGCTAATTTCATGAACAAATTACTAAAAATGGAAGATTCTCGATTTTTAATTCAGGACTACTTAAAACAGACTGGTTAAGAAGATGAAAGGCAATGAGGAAGACTTAGTTAAACAAATGAAAAACTGGCTGAAGAACAGGACACTGATATAGTTATGGGGTCATTGTAGGATAAGCAACAGTGAGTGAGAACTGAAGTGCTGCAAAAACAGTGTTCAGATTAGCTGCATTTTGAAATATTTGTACAGCTGTATTTTGAAATATTTGTATTGGACATTTTTCAGAGAATTTAGCAGTCAATGTAACAAGTACACAGCAACGTTGGGATCTGTAGGGAAATTTCAACATGTAAAACTGAGAAAATAAATGTCAATCTAGGTTCAATATAATAGCACGGATTTAGGAAAAACAATCTAAAAAGTGTTGCATTTTGGGATACAAGGGTATCAAAGGAAAAGGACTATGGCATTATCACCCCCAATCTAAATTATGTGGCTTAAAACAGATGGGTATCAAATTTAGGGACTGAGCTTAGAAATTTACTTTTATTTACTTTTTTATTTTTGTACTATTATTTACAATTTTATTCTATTTTTTGTTTTTTATTTATTTACTGAGGAATATGTGATTCTGCCATCCATTCTCCCTAGCTTATCTTACTTAAGAGTAGTGTTTGTAGTTTTCCAGAGGCCATTGCTGACTTGGGAATTAAACTGGCAGATGTAGCACACATGTATAAAGATAGTAAAGGGTTCACAAACATTCATCTGTGAAACTGATTGCAGAATCAGAGTGTTTTCACATTAAGAGATAAATAAGGAAGACATATGGGATATGGCATGAATGTAGAGGGTGATGAAATGTTTAGTGAATGGTGCAGACTTAGAAAACAGATATAATGAAAATAGTTGACAAGTGGCAGGCTAAGCTGGAACAGCAATGTCAAATTTTAAGAAACATTTACTTACTAAAACAATGGCTGACAAGCTTGCTAATTATACATCACAGAATACAAAACCACTGATGCTTTCAAAAATCAATGCATATGTAGAAGACAAAAGCAAGAAAGCTGATCGGGATAGATGCACAGACAGACTTGGAAGTGTTTCTGACATATTCCTCTCTAACTTTTACAAGAACATTTACAGAACGATCTCATATCAGGAAAGGCTCCAGTCTCCTCACTTTGCATGATGCAGAACAGATATATACTGGACTGAAATTTAAGTGTCATTAATTCCATTTGACAACATGCATGGCTATACATGATAAAAAAGCATAACAGGGATGTGTAAGCTTTTGAGTAGCTGTCTCCCACAGGGGAAAAATGTGTGTTATGTACATATCCATTTAACATGTTTATCACTTCCAAGTTTCACTACAAAGATGTCTGTCTGATTCTGCCTATGAAGAAGCTACAAGGAAAACAAATTCAAGTGTACCCAAGAAAAACTGCAACACAGTACTGGGGTGACATCTAGTGTTAACAAGAGCAAAATAAGAAGGCTGAAAGATTAACAAAACATTAGAAAATCTAAGAAAACTTTTTTTCTATATATGCAGACTTTGTTAAAATTGTTAAAATGTGTTTTCATTAAAACAATACAAATTTTATATATTTGTATAAAATTTCAGATACATTATCCCCCTACTTGAATGTACAAACTCCACAGTCACACAACTGTGTTGAAAAACAGAAAGTTCCTCACAAACTTCTAGAGATGGAGGTACAGTATAACAGCGTGAATCTGCAAGTTACAAATATTGATCAACAATAATTTGCAATGTAATTCTTATCATTATGATCCAAAACCACACCAACTAACCTTATAACTTTGCTATAAATATAATTCAATCAACTGTGTCAATTTTTTTTGTTTTTGATAACGTGTATTACATCAAATGAAATGCACCCATAGATATCTATATCTATGGAATATCTGCACCAGCGGTAAAAGAACGTCAAAATACCACTCTCCCCCAACACAATAACACTCCGGTGACTGCCTCTGCTCAAAAGGGTGAATTTGCTAATAAAAATCATTTAATATATCACAAAAACGTTAAGCGCTTTCACTCACGTAGAAGTGAGCTTCATCAGAACATTTAAACATCTGTTGCAAAATGTTTAAATAGTGTCATTGGTGCCAAAGCTTCAGAAACATTTTAAAAAGATTTAAAGCGCACCTACATACATAAAAAAAATTCCTTATGTCAAATTAACAAAACATTACAAATCCAACCAACTCCACATAATGAATATAAAAATACAAAGAATGTTAAAAAATATATTAACAGAATATATCAAACTGCGTAAAAACATATATATTTATATATATTAGCATACATACTACCTGAAACTTTACATTACCTAATGTCAAGTAAAAGTTTAATAGATATGTGGTCATTCAGACCTGGTGGTGTTGTGGCATCAGTAAACAGCTGCCACTAAACCTCCTTATATGCTAATATGCTTTTATAATTACCCCCCCCGAGGGTCTATGACCACATTCTCCAAAATGGCAAATTTAAAATTGTGTTTATCTCCAAACTTTTCTATGTGTCTATATAAGGCATTATTTGTGTCCTTCGTCCTAATACTGTACAGGTGGGCGTAAATACGCTTCTTAAAATTCCTCTCAGTTTTGCCTACGTAGTACCCTGGAGTAGCCTCACATTTAGCCAAATATATACCTAATTTCGAGTTGCAGTTACCCTGTTTAAAACTCAGTCTGGTCTTACTGATGTTGTCCAAGACTAGTCCCGCATCTTCATTGATGGCAAAACACTGATCGCAGGCACCACATTTTGAAGTGTGCTTGATAGTAATATCTGATCCTGTGTCCCTCAAACCCCTTTCCAACAAAGATTTTATATTTCTCCCCATCTTGTGTACAAATACAGGTCTAGGACACAAAATATCTATCATTTCCTGGTCCACCATCAAAACATTCCAATTACTAGTTAATATATCTTTTATTTTGTTGGTATGTGGACTGTATATTCCAGGACACATGCCCTATTATAAACGTTGGTAACCTTTCCACTGTCTTTTGAAATGTTGGTCCTGTTTAAATCTGTACTCCTAGCTCCTAATAATGGGGTGTACTACTTTCCCCTTTCACTTAAAACATATTCTTTAACTTCTCTCATCATATTCCAATCATATCCTCTGTCCTTAAATAGTTTTGTAATTTATCCTATTTCATCCATCATTTCTACATAATCAGAGGTCATCCTCACTGCTCTAATGCATTGTCCCTTAAAAATATTGTACATTAATTTTTTAGGATGATTACTGCTATACTCAAAATATGAATTTGTAAAAGTATTTTTCTGTGTATTCTGGACTTGAAACCAGCCACACCATTAGATATGAATGTATCCAAGTATGCCACTCCTTCACTACTACTGGTGGATGTAAACTTAAGATATTCACTGCTGTTGTTGATAAATTCCATAAGTCTTGATTGCCTTCCCATAAAATATAAATATCATCTAAAAATCGTGAGTAATATTTGATATTACCATAATATTTGCTCTTAAAACACCACAGTTTCTTCCCAATTGAGCATTACCAGATTACTGAATATGGGGGCATAAGCCGCCCCCATAGCTACTCCCCTGGTTTGTCTAAAAAGTTTGCCTTCATAATAAATGTAATTATGGTCCAAAACTATGGACATAAGTTCTAGAACCAAACACACTCTATCCCACTCAAGATGATTATATTTCCTAATACTATTTGTGAAGGCTTCCATTCCTTCATCTTTGGGAATACAAGAAAATAAATTGATCACATCAATAGATGCAAACAAATAACCTTGCTTCCAAATGTCAACTGGGTAATTCTTTAAAAATTCCCACGAATCCTTAACCATATGGGCAACTTTCCCATATAAATGTTTAAGCATAGTATCTACTACCACGCCTAAAGGGAAGATCTTAGATTTACTGCCAGATATTATAGGCCTAAACGGTGGATTGTTTATGTCTTTATGGATTTTTGGTATACCCAGTAGAGTGGCCATCTTGGGATATTCAACTCTCAAAAAATTATACGTATCTTCAGATATCTGTCTGTCCAATAAAAATTCTTCAATATGTAAATCTATTCATCTGTATGCAATGTTTATTTCATTTAAGGATACTGTTTCATAGTTCCCTGTTCCATGCAGAATGTCATGCATTTTTGAAGTATATACTAAACTATCGTAGATGACAACCCCCCCCCATTTTATCGGGTTTCATTACCGGTATGGTATTATTAGTTCTTAACCCTTTCAATGCATTTTCTTCATCTAAGGATAAATTGTGTACCAATTTTTTCCTTATAGTCTGATTTTGAAACTGGTAGATCTGCTGTGTTACTAGCCTGTCATACATCTGAACATTAGGATTCATAGCTGGAATGAAACTGCTTTTTTTCTTTAGGACATCGTTGTTTGTTACTTTTTGATCTCCATTGTCCTTAAATAACAAAGCTAAATTTAATTTCCTAATAAATAATTTGAATTCGCTCAAACAGTCCACTAACCTGAAACATGTAGTGGGAATATATTTCATTCCCTTAGACAATAGACCGAAATGTGCTTTGTCCAGGGGTATTGGTGTGTAATTGTATATTTTAAAATGTTTGTAACTAAAGATTACTCCATCATTAACAATATTGCGGTCCTCTACAGGTCCCTTAGTGCAATCATTCGATGTCTCTACTAATGTCTCTCTTCCAATCCTTCCTGATGGTGGAAATTCTTCTTCCTCCACTTTCCTCCCCTTTCCAGTCTAAATGTCTTCCATGCTTCCATTCCTGATGAAAATTTGAACTGTCCCTATGATTGTACTTCCCCACAGTCATAGGTTTTTTTGATGAATGTTTTGAGAAACTTTGAAATTACAATTAAAATGTTTGTCCGTACCTAACCCATCTGAATGATACCCCCCGCCCCACTGATACACCAAACCCCTATTGTACTTTTCGGTGTCTCTTTTAATTTTTTTACATTTCCTTTCATGTACTTTTTTGGTTTTTAAATCTGCTGACTCAAATTGTTTCACATACAGTTTCTCCCATTGCACAAACATTAAATCTTTAAGAACAATGTCGTTCAACTGCTCGACTTCATTCATAAATCTACATAATACTGTGCTAAGACTGAAAGAGGAGTAAACATTTTTTGCTGAGGGAAATGCAAAATATAAGGGTAAAATGACAATCAGTTCAATCAAAAATAAAGTGGGAAATTATGAGAAGTGAATAAGAGACAGCATCACCTTAGCAGTCTGAATACTTTAATGCATTTAAAAAAAAAAATCAATGTATTTTTTAGTTTTATTTAAAGATAGCCAGTGCCTTTTTATTTTTCCTTAGGGCTAAAAGTTAATATTTTGTGAAAACATACAAACTGGTTTATACATCCGGGAGGGGAATATAGATATGAAAAGAATAGGTGGCAATCAGTGTAAGTGGACACACAGGCTTCAACATGTGCTTTAGAATGGATAACTTTAATTTTAGCTTATAGAGCACACTGCGTTTTCATTTGTTTTTACAAGACTTCATCGATGAAGTCTTGTAAAAATGGATGAAAATGCAGTGTATTTTGAAGCATTAATGTGGATCTAATAACATCTTGTGTTTTTTTGTGCCAGTTGTTGTCTTGTTTGCTCCATTGTGGTATGCCAGTTTGTGTGCTTTTTATTGGTTTTTGGTGGCACATGACTCCTTGGTCCTTCATTTTAGGTTAGTTAATGCCTGTGGGAGCAGCTGTTGCTTTGAGACAACTGTTCCTATCTGGAAGGTTAAACATTTTTTGCAGCTGTACATAGTTTTGTGTGTTTGTTATAAGTTAACAGGGGATGGGGTGTTCTGAAAATATAGTTAGTTATTTTTGAGTGCATTCAGTAAAAGAAAATGTCTTGAAAAAATGACACAGTTTCAAATGGAGATGAAAAGAAACAACTGTACATAAAAGATCAGGCTGCCAAACATTAGTGTGTGCTTGTAAGATAAATGTTGGAAATACACAATCAAAGAAAAACTGACATGTATATTAGGTTAGAGCAATAGTTTTTTTTTTATCATAATGGCTAAGCTATCAATATTACCTTAAAACATAAATGGTCTTACAAATATACACAAAAATGAAAAAGTACTGAATTATATTAAGGAATGCAGAGTGCAAATAGCAATGCTGCAGGAAACACATTTGGAAAGAAATGAGCATATAATTTGATAAGGAAAGTTTTTAGGATGGATACTCAGTAGTATACCAGAGACAAAGGAAAAGGGAGGAATAATACTGACTGCTAGAGGAACTGCAATAACAATAGAAGAAAAAAATGCAACAATGGAAGATTTGTGGTAGTACGGGGCTACTGGAAAGGGAGGAGGTTTACCCTGGCATGTATTCATATTCCACCAAAAACTGCTATTATGGAGTTTATTAAACATTTGAGAGTAATAATCAAGTTTCAGCAGGGAAAATTACTTATAGGTGGGACTTGAACTTGATTTGCAATAGTGAGGATGTATCAGGGGGACATGGAAGGGAAAACACAGCAAAAGATGGTAGATTTCTGAAGAAATTTATGAAAATTGTACAAACTATATAACTAAAACCAAATAAATAACGGTGTTGTATATAGAACGGGTTCTTTACTGTCAAGTGCTTTTCATTTGTCTCAAATAGCAAACTTCATCAGATAACAAACAACTAAAACCTTCCTTCTTATATACTTAAAATGGCATAATTTCCTTTACAAACAGGAAGTGACATATTCAGTGCTTTTTAAAAAAAACATATGACTCATATAAAAACTTGTTACTAAAATATTGATACAATATCTAATCATCTAAGCCAACATGCTCCATAAATTATTATATTGCAGACAATAAATCATTTTTTATATATAAACACAAATATTTGTAGATTAAATCAAAAACTTACTACATCCATCATACTAGCAATGCGTTTGCTATGAGACCCAATAATTAATAAAATAGTGACTGCTATATACTCTTGAAAAGACACAATATGAATAAAAACATGCTAATCAATACCTAAACTGAAAATCTTATAATGTTATAATTATTATTATTAAAACAGTAAGACGCTGTCCGGTTCGATTCTTAGCTAGAGCGTCTTCTTCGTGGAGACATTCGTGAATGGGCGTACCTTCGTTGAAGGTTGTGCATCAGGGCTGGCAACTTGGCATGTAAAAATCAACTGCCAATCATTAGCGGACCAGAGTTCTGCTGTGGTGACCCCTAACCGGGAAAAGCCGAAAGACACAACAACAACTTATTCACTTTCCTATTTTTTAATTTTTTACTAATTTACTTACTACCTAGCCAATGCCTTTAACTTAAGTATACTATTAATAGTGCAGTAACCATTTAATCCTGGCCATACACATGAATGTAGTTGCCAAACCAATTCAGCCTTTTCCAGCTGAATAGTCCAAGGTCCGCCCCTATCCTGTTCTTTAATCTTCTGTATTACACAATGATCTTAAAATTTATATATATGCTTTGGTAATGCATGTGTTAAAATACCTCTTCTGATTGCACAAATTTGCTCATATATTCTCTTTTTTAAACTTCTAATTGTTTTTCCTATATAATATGCCGGACATAATTGGCATATGGCAACAAAAACTACCATTTTTGTATTGCAATTAAATTTTCCAGTAATTCTATATTTTCTATTTTTGATCTCAACCCATTGACCTATATATATATAAAACTGCAGTAGTTACACATTCTACACCTACTCATACCAATGTGCAAGTTATTAGTAGATTTTTTACAATGCTCAATTAAGTTCTTAAGATTTTTACTTCTTCTTGCTAAAATTTTTAATCCTTCCCCTACCTTTTCTCTGATTTTTACATCTTCATCAATGACTGCCCAATTCTTTATCATAATAGCTTTTACTTCATAAAAATGCAAACTAAATGTTGTTAAAAATGCAACTGAGCAGTCATATTGCACTTGTTTAGTCCTTATCTGATGGTTCTCTCCATGGTAACTAAGAATGGGGTTAAAATGTCCATTCTCCCTTTTTATTTGCACTTCATTATGTATATCTTCCAACATACTTGTTGGATACCCTCTCTCGAGCATATATATGAATTTAAAGATCTGTTTAAATTTTGTGTAATACAGAAGATTAAAGAACAGGATAGGGGCAGACCTTGGACTATTCTGCTGGAAAAGGCTGAATTGGTTTGGCAACTGCAACTACATTCATGTGTATGGCCAGGATTAAATGATTACTGCACTAATAGTATACTTATGTTAAAGGCATTGGCTAGGTAGTAAAGTAAATAAGTAAAAAAAGTAAAAAAGTAGGAAAGTGAATAAGTAAGGAATTATTATTATTATTATTAATAATAATAATAATAATAATAATAATAATAATAATAATAAAATATAACATTATTTATAATATTTTCAGTTTAGGTACTGCTTAGCATGTTTATATTCATATTGTATATTTTCAAGAGTATATAGCAATCACTACTTTATTAATCATTGGGTCTCATAGAAAATACATTGCTAGTATGATGGATATAGTAAGTTTTTCATTTAGTCTATGAATATGTGTTTATATATAAAAAATGATTTATTGTCTGCAATATAATAATTTTATGGACCATGTTGGCTAGATGATTAGATATTGTATCAATACTTTAGTAACAAGTTTTTATATGAGTCATATGTTTTTAAAAAATGCACTGACTATGTCACTTCCTGTTTGTAAATGAAATGATGCCATTTTAAGTATATAAAAAGGAAGGTTTTAGTTGTTGTTTGTTGTCTGATGAAGTATGCTATTTGAGACAAAAAGTGATTAATAGTAAAGAAGCCGTTCTATATCCAACACCGTTATTTATTTGGTTTTAAATTTATGAAAATATTTGGCATGGTTGATGTGAATTCAGTAGCAGGAACTCTGATAGAATCAATATATTACTCCCCAAGGTAAAATAGTTGGGCTACACTGAATAGAAATGAAAGTTATGTACTCACCATAACAACAGATCAGTGTTGTCTCACTTTCATCCAGATCAACATCTGCATTGTTGGATCTGACTTTGGATCCTTCTTACAGAGGTTTGGATCTGAGGGTCTGACTCATCTCCTACCCACAATTCCCCTCTCCCTTCTAATCTATCTCAGATTACAGTTTGCTGGCTTTCTTCAAAGTATGGATGTATTCCTGAAAAAAATGTAAAAAACTTGTAGATGTGAAGGCTAAAAAGTCTGCTAATACTTCAGTATAAGTAAATTAACTTCTGAGCAGACAGGGTCTTGGTTGAGGCTTGTCTGACCACCGGAAGAAGTTTACAAGTGACAATTTGGAAAGAAGGAGGAGGGAGGGATGTTGAACAGGTCAAAAATGAGACAACATGGTTCTATCATTATAAGTACATTTTCATATTCAATGTTTATTTTTGTCCAATTCAAAGTTTGTGACAGATTCCCAAGCTGCTTAAAAAAAGACCTGGATGGTATCAAAGAAGGTCATTCCTGAGAATAGTGGAACTAAAAGATGCACATGCTCTGGACTGTACATCCAATTTGTAATGAGAAATGAATGTTTGAACTGTGGACCACGTTGCTGCTGCACAAATGTCATCAGTGCAACCTCTCTTCATGAAAGCAACAGAAGTAGCTATTGCCCTAGTGGAATGGGCTTTGGTTTCATATGTAGGGATAAGCCCCAGTCATCATATACAAAGGAAACACAACTGAAAACCATTTACTTTAGAAAAGGACACAAACAGTTGATATGGCCTTCTTATATCTTTTGTGCAATGTAAATAAAATCTTAAGTGTTTGTGAATATCTACTGCATGCAGCAGATGCTCTCCTTTTTTTGAAAAAAAAAATGGGAAAAAAGACTGGGAAATCAATAGACTGATTCAAATTACTTCACATTTAGAAGAAAGGAAGAGTTTATTCTCATGATTACTCTGTCTTTATGGAAAATAAGGAAAGGTGGTTTGCATGTCTGCATTTGTAATTTAGAAATCTGTCTAGCAGCTATAAATGCAATCAGAAAAATGGTCTTCCAAAAGAGAGATACTCAAGATCCACTGTAGTTGCTGGCTCAAAATGTTTCTGAGTTAGGTTTTGAAGCATGGTTATGACTTCCCATGGGTTAACTGATGGCCTAATTGGGGGTTTTAACAGGAAAGTTGTTTGAGAATAGCTTTGGAGCTTCAAAGACAGGCCATAGCAGTATCATGCCATACATGAAAATTTGATACAGCAGCCATTTGCACTTTAATTGTTAATAACTGGATCTTTGATGAAAAATATTCTGAAAGTAAATTCAAGATTGATGGGAAAGTAGCGGAGAAAAGTCCAGCACCCTTGATGAGGCCCAGATAGAAAACCTTTTCGACTTGCTCTGGTAAATTTTTTTTTGTTGACTGAAGAAATAATGTGGACCATAGATGAAAAAAGCCAGGCATCTCTAACTATTGTCAAAATTATAGGAGCCATGCAGTCAACTTTAGGGATTGCAGATCTAGTAGAGACAACTTGGATGGGTGACTCAGAAGATCAGGACTGGGACCCAGCACCCAGGGCAGGTGTATTAAACAAGGCCAAAGATAGAGGAACCAAACTTGCTGGGGTAAGAAAGGATCAGTGAGGATCATCTCAGTCTTGCAGCTTGAGACTTTCTAAACGTATTTATTTACTCATTTATTTATCATTTGTTGACTAGGAAAGTCCGACTTGGAACGAACCAATTTCCAATGGAGGCTCAGGGAGAAATGCTCCAGACATGTCTTTGTAACGTAGGAGGAAACCCACACAAACATAGGAAAGACATGCAGACTCCACAAAGAAGGCACACCAGCCGAGAATCAAACTGGAGAAGCTCTTGCTGTGAGGCAAAACTGCTGCACCACTGCGCTGTCCTTAATTTTGTCAAGAGTGATATTGGTGGAAAGGTGTAGAGGAGACCCATAGTCTCATTATTATAAGTTATTGTCAGTGCACACCTATGGATATGATAATGCATTTTCATATTTTGATTAATAATAAGTTAATGGATTTCTACAAAGAGTAGACCCATGTAAATGTACCAAGGGGTTGGCTAACTTGCACACATCCTACAATATACAGAACTATTGGTCCCCACAGTTATGAATATTAGCAACAGTTACAAATTAATACTAACATCTCAAGAATGGTAGCTACAGCATTAGAGATCAATGTGTAATTTGCAAGCTGACAAGATCTTTTGCATTGGCAGAGTGAAACATCAGTGCAGGAAGTACATTCCAGGAGTTACTGATGACTTTTGCTGCAGATTTACGACTAAGACAAACTATGTTTCCTGTTTGTCTACATAATGCATTAATGGATTTGACAGCCAGACTACAACTGTGTTCCATGTATACCCTGGATAGCGGTAAAGCATGACACATACAACAGGTGGGTGATGTGTACCCTTCCTCACCAAAATAGATTTCTTCCCACAGTTATGAACATTGGTAGTATATACTTATAATGTTAATGTTTCAATGCCATGGCATTACAGAGTAAGGCATCATATGCAAGCTGACATGAAGCACTATGTTGGCAAAGTGAAATAGCCAATGTGAACTGCACAGTCCATGAAGAACTGAAAAATATTTGTGAAATGTTTTGGAAGTTTGTCATACATTGGCACATTTTTATTAATGTATTAATGGAACTGGTTGCAAGCATGCACCAAGTACATACAAGACGGTCGTAAAATAATGACACACAAATGAGATGGCACCAATCACACATACTGAGCTATAGAGCCTTTTTAGTTTACACAGTTCTGGATACAATAATAACCATATCCAAAGAACTGTAAAATTAATTTTAGGGATCAAGCTGTTTCGTATTTACATTAATTATGAAGTCTTGGGACTCACAAGCAAGAACAAGGTAGCAATAAAAACAAATAAAATGAGGCTCATTACATGCACATACCCAAAGATATACATGTCTGTTACAAAAATATGCTTACGGGCAAGTATTTCCGATCTATATCAATATCATCAAAGCTTGGTATGAAATACAAAAATACAAGGAGAATGTTTGCTACCTAACAGATACAATTCAGATACATTTTCCAGTGACACAACATCAAACATGCACAATTTTCTTATATTCACAGTATTATTTGGAAATGTACCTTAATATGCAGGCATATTTTTCAATATTTTTACAATAATCTCAAAAAACACTGTTGTGTGTCATTACATTACTGGAAAGCTCTCGAGATATCTTTGATGTCGGTGCTATTGGTTAAACACACAATTACACAGATATAATCCTTTGCTTGGCCATAAAATACCTATCATTCATTTTAACACCTTTACTGGATTATCACTTGTGACATAGGCAAAATTACATTATACAAAAGTAATCAAACTGCATTAACAAATTAACATTGACAAACGTTATATTTCACATATATTGCTATATCATATAACCTAAGCAACATTACATAAATTATTCACTTCCTGCCCCCTTTTTTTAAACAAGAAACATCTTTATTAAACCATCACTTAAGACATAAGCAATCATACATTTATATAAATGAAAACAAACCACACCGACACAATCCTAGTTAAAAACATAGCTTTCTTTAATTAATCTAAAATACTGAATCAGCATTACCAAATATACTCTGGAAAGTAAAATCAGTGTATAGGCTAATGTTGAAGGAAGAACTCTGCTGCTTTATAGTTTTCCATACTTGCATGATCTGTAATATCTCCAAAATGATAATGACGTATGTTTTCAAAATGTGTGTGTTTTTTTTTTTGGGAGGGGGGATCATACGCTGCAAGTAGTTTCTTACCATCAAAGCCTTCAGGAAGTAAGGGAGTCCCATTAACAGATGCTGTTCAGGGCTCGATTCCATAATCAAGTTACACTCATCAGCAAGTGTCATAGTAAGGGACAACCTCTGGATATGGATTATAGAATAGCTCATGAAAGAGACAATGGTGTGCAGAAATCCAGTGACAGCATGGAACGGGTATCATGCCACTAATCAAACCTCTTGGAAATCAATCTTGTGACTGTTCCTATTAAATATCTACTTCTCTGATATTAGTGAGGATATTTTACTTTTGCCAGTAACACAGATGCATGATTATCTATGCTCTATAACCCATTTAATACAACAGAGTGTCACTGTAGAAGCTGCAGCCTTTTTGTGCAGTCAAGGGGCAGAAAGCACAGAATACAATCCCAATCAGGATATTGTCTCATCATGGACAGATGATATTAAATTAGGCAAAATAATCTCTAATCAGAATGACGCTGATACAGTGCAGCACTAAATAACTACAATTAATACTTTGATCCAAAAGAAGGATATGTACCTGAATGTCAACAAGATGAACACTATGTCCTTTGGCCCTGATATTCCAATTATTTTATATGTGTTACAGAAATAAAAATAATTAACTGATAAAAAGACATGGGGATTATGGTAAACAATAAACCCCAAATTTTCAGAAGCACAATGGTATCATATGCAAAATAAATAAATAAATAAATTAAAAACAAACAGAAAATCAAGAGCTGCATGTTTAGCTATCTCAAATCACATCACACAAAAGCTGCAAGCTTACAATAATGACAGATCTGCATTATTTTTTTTTACTCAATTTTTGGACCATTCTCACTGACTCCATGACCTGCCTGCCCCTAAGTTCCCAGTCTTCGGAATTTCCATCCTGGCCCCTTCCTAGTGGGAAAAGCACTGGGATGCATTGGATCAACGTATCCACACCCTCACCAGGGGCAGCAATATCCTAGACCGGGTCATTAACAAAATGGGCAACCAGTGTTCCACACCAGAGGTCAATTCCTCATTGGTCAGATCCGACCATAAGCAAATCACCCTAGACATCACATCCCAGCTCCATCCCCCATTAGGGAAACCACCGTAAAAAATTTCTCCAAAGCCAACTTCGCGCTTCTTAAGACAGAAGTGGCAAACTTCACGACACCCATGCTGATGGACAATAGAGATACAACTGCTGAATCCTATACAATTGCACTTTATAAGCAGTTACACGAGTGCATGGATCGTGCAATCTCTAACAGAACCAAGATGCTATCCTCCAAAAAAGAAGTCAATCTGGAGGTCCCCTGCTATAAACAAACTCTATAACAGAAGAAAGAAACTGTTGCAAAAAATAGTAAAATCACATGATTGGAGGAACTCCGTGGTCAGCCTCATAAGAAGCTGAGATCTCTCATAAAATCCTCCAAAGCTAGTTACAAAAACAAAATCGCCACTGATTCTAAAGACAACCACAAAGCATTCTACAGCTATGTCAAGAATCTCAATGGCAACACTCAGATATGCTCTGAGTTACAGCTCAATGGCACTAAATATACAGAGCCAACTGATATTGCCAACATCCTGGCAGATAGGTTCAGTGCTAACTTTACCCCTCTCTCATCCTCTGTAGTGCCCATCTCTATACCGGAAGAATGCAAAGTACCTGTAATCACGGCTGCACAAGTAAAAAACACACTCTCCAAAGCCAAGAACACATCATCCATGAGACCTGACAACATCCCAGGCTGGGTTCTACATGAACTACAGAATGAACTGGCACCCCACCTAAGTACCATGTACAATCATAGCCTCACCTCAGGCTTTGTGCCCACTGAATGACGCACAGCAACAGTTATCCCACTCCACAAAAGGGGAGCCACCATGGACCCCGGGAACTACTGCCCCATTAGCCTGACGAGCCTGGTCTGCAAGGCTATGGAGCATATCATCATGGAACTTATAAACAATGACATTGGTAATCTCCAAACTCTGGACCCTCCCCAGTTCGGGTTTGTAAAACGCAGATCATGTCTCCTAAACCTGATAGACTTCTTTGAAGCAGTCACCAAAGCTGTAGAAGAAGGTAAGGTGGTACACACAGCCTATCTAGATCTCGCTAAGGCTTTCAACACCATCCCCCACTCTGGAATTATAGACAAACTCACTAAACTAGGTATAAATCCCTATGTCACAAGATGGTTTGTCAACTGGCTCACTGTCCGAACCCACACTGTGAAAGTAGCAGACTCTAAATCCAACTTCAGAGCAGTGACAAGTGAAGTACCACAGGGTTCAGTCCTAGGTCCTCTCCTGTTTGGTATCTACTTCTCTGAAGTACAGGCTAACACAGAAGGTCTTTGGCTAACAAAGTTCGCAGATGACTGCAAACTAGGAGCCATAATCAAATCTTCTAACGATGTGGATATCCTACAAAAGGGCCTCAATGAGACAGATGCCTGGTGTCAAAGCCATGGCCTCAAGCTTAATGCCAAAAAGTGCATTGTCATCCCTTTTGGTAAAAATTCTGAACCCATGAACTACCACATAGGCGGTAGTCTACTTAACACAGAAAGTGTGATAAGAGACCTTGGGACACAGGTGGACAGTAGTCTCTCCTTTGATAATCACATCGCCACAGTAGTCAGGAAATCCTTCTACATGGCACACTTCATCACAAAAGATTTCTCATCCTGGACAAAAGAGGTCATTGTTCCCCTCTACTCATCACTCATTAGACCCATTACAGAGTACAAAGCCCCTTTTGGTATGTACCTCACAAGACATCTACAACAACTGAAAAGGCCACAGAAATACCTCACAAAGAGGATTATTGGCCTCAAACAGATGCCCTACGCAGATCATCTAAAAAAACTCCAGCTTTACTCTGTCGCATATCGCCTACTCCGAAGCGATCTCTGCCTAACATACAAAGCTATGTCAAACCTAGAGTTGTTGGACATGCTCCACGTAAAGAAATCTCGATCCCTCTGAGCTACACGCTCTAGGGACCTAAACCTTGTCACCACAATAAACAGAACATGATGGAGGGATAGATGTCTGTCTCAGAAACTTCCCATACTCTGGAGCAAACTACCTATCTATATCAAACAAACCTCCTCATTAGCACTCTTCAAGAAAAATCTTGATGATTGGATGGGAGATAGGAAATTCACCCCGGGGATCACTTCTGTGGCTCTGCTTGACAGTGGCACAGGAAAATAATTTTCTTGCGTTGCAAAAGCCAAGGTACCGTTTGGCTAGGTTTATATAGGCCCTAGGGCCAATAGCCTAGTACCTACCTATGAACCTATTAGGGTCTCCCTCATAGCCATCAACTTCTTAGCACAATAAAATCTGGACAAAGCCAAAAATAATGGGGGGATACATTTTAAATATTGCTTTTAAAAATTAGAAAATTGCTAGAATAAAAAATCTTGTGTTAGCATTCATTTTCTAAAGGGTATGAAGTCTGAAACTCAAATGCCTGTCATTATTTAATGAATTCAGTCCTCACTGATTTGCCACAAAAATCCAGAAAATGGCACACTTTATCAGGAGCAGGCAAAAATCTGGATAGAGAGGTATGGTCTCCCTGTCAGGGAAGCACATATGACAGCCACATCTTCCCCATGCTCCTGTCCCAAAGCTTGGCATAATTTCTCTGATTTCTAGCTTCTATCACAGCTCCACTAGAGAGATGCCCGGCATGCTCCCCTCCCCCAGGATGGGCATGCACACTAGAGATTGTGCCCCCCCCCCCTCAAGGGGCATGCACACTAGAGAGATGCCTTGCATGCTCCCCACCCCCAGGATGGGCATGCACACTAGAGAGATGCCTTGCATGCTCCCCACCCCAAGGATGGGCATGCACACTACAGAGATGCCTTGTATGCTCCCCACCCCCAGGATGGGCCTGCCCATCCTCCCTGTCTACAGCTTTAAATGCCAGTAATCAAACTTTAGTGGCCTGGGCTCTAGTCAGGGCTTCATCCTTCTAAACCACCAATAAAGGCTAAAGCTGGATTGGTATTTCCATAACTGACTTTGTGACTAAGACTGGAGGTACTTAGCTTGGCTAAGAGAATTTCCCCAGCCTATCAAAGTCACTCCCCTTTACCATGAGCCTCTGGTTTCAAGGACATTGTCTTCAGATCTCAAAGGTCCACCTAAGGTAGAATCTGACTAAATTCTAAGCAACAACATACAACCACTAAACTGGAAAAGTCCACAAGGTCCAGACTGGGGTTTAAAAGGAAGGTATGGTTATGATTGAAGAAGGAGTCTAGATCTATAGTCACAGCATATATGCAACCTTCAAATTTAGGACTGCAGTACTATTATAAATTTCCAATAAATCCAAAGACGTCTCACACGAGATTCAGGAAAACTTTTTTATTTTTACAAGTGAAAGCTTGTAAGTGCTTTCATCCCCAGTTACACACATTACAGGAACTTCATCAGACTATTATAAATTTCAGGACGGAGTCCCAAACTATCCTCCTGGGTGGATCTTCCTATAAAAAATGCCTTTAATGATAATGACATCAAGGGATGACTTGGATTGCGAGATAACGTCCAGCTTACACTGGCAGCCATGGCTCTAACTCCAGTCATTA
This sequence comes from Protopterus annectens, assembly GCF_019279795.1. Taxonomy (NCBI): domain Eukaryota; kingdom Metazoa; phylum Chordata; order Ceratodontiformes; family Protopteridae; genus Protopterus; species Protopterus annectens. Next base: position 1,278,541,051 of record NC_056728.1, read on the forward strand.
ATACGTTGATGTGTTTCACAGAATAACATTTTTAATACAATTTGTAAACCATTTTGACATAGTTTGCTTAGATACTTTGAAATCCAAATTCCTAGCTGAAGAAGACACAATTATTTTACACCCTTTTTTGATTGCTTTTGTTCTATCCATGTAGAATCTGAACTGACTATTAACAGGTATTTTCAGTTATCAGCATGATTTGGAAAGAATGCTTAAAGTATTAATTAGCCTATTAAAAGTGTCCCCTATTACTACTTTTTGCATAAAGGACTGTTTTGGTCTCATGCAAGCTTTCTCTATGGAACACAAAATGCAGACGATATACTGACAAACCTTAAAGTTCAGAAATTCTTCTGGCAGAAATGATATCCAATAGTAAGAGAGAGCTTTTCAAGAAACACGTCTGAGTTTGGCAGTAACATCTGGCATAAATGGAGGCTGTATTAAATTTTTCATTACAAAGTTAAAGATCTGACAGAGGAACAGATTTTTAACTTTCAGACATTTAAGGAAGGTGCCTTTGAAGAAAATCTGAAAACTTTTACATATACCAAAGTGCCAAAGATAAAGGTCTGTCTCTTCATGGAAATTCAAATCGGCAAAAAGTCGGACTTTGATTGAAGAATAGTGCAAGTCAGAATAAAACATAGTGAATAAATAGAAGGACCTAGAAAATGATCTCTAGCCCATATGGAAAAATTACTCAACTTACTATTACATGTTTTCCTCACATTTCATCACTGAGAAGTTAGTATCTCGTTCACCACATCTGGGTATGAAGTGTCTCTATCCATCACTGAAATTGGAGAATCCATGTGGTTTGTCATATGGAGTGAAGGTCCAAATGAGGTTTGATACACTAATGAGTTATAAGCCTGCTAGTTGACTTCAGGCAAAGAGATTGTCTGAAAGATAAAGCCATAGAAAGAGTAATGACTCTTGAGAGGGCCAAGACAGAGCGATCATAATAGCTTTGGCCTTGTCCATTCCATTTTTATCCATAAACTTCAGCATAAGGGGAGTTAGGGCATAGTGTAGAACAGACCCATGGACCACTTCTTTTGGAATGTTTCTCTGGGATGTTCTCCCAAGGAAAGAATAAGGGAAAAAAGTTACTTTTCTTGGAAATGGTTGGGGATGCAAATATGTCAGAACAGGGGTCTGCCAATGGTGGAACAGAGTTCTGGTTACAAATTGTCTGGCAGACTACTTATGAGGCATCAGCAGGCAATGGCTGAGCATGTCTGTTAATAAACTGGCCTGTCATAAGATATAGTTGGCAATGAGAAAACTGGCATGTGTAAATGTTCATTGCCAAAGCAATGGACCTCTTGGAAGAGGCGAGAGGAATGGATACCCTGTCACTTGTTCAAGTGCAATATCAGCACAGTGTTGTCTGATTGGATGGCAACAATCCCTGAGAGGTGGCAGTCTTGCAAAGCTTGCAAGGTCAGAAAGGCTGTCTACATTTCTAGAATACTGACCTGCAGAGCAGACTCTGCCTGTGTTCATGTCCACTGGAAAGTTAGCTGCTGACAATGTCCTCCACAATAAATGAGAAGTTTTGGGATGGGGGATTGAAGGAATCTGCACAGAGACAGTATGGATTCATGACTGTACTATGTGTGATGACCATGGCACTTCCTGAGTTTCTTGATAAAGATGTTTAAGGGATATAATTCCATTGTTAGTTGAGTGCTTGCTGTAATACTCATGTGAAACATGGCACTGGGAACCATGTATATAAATACTGCCATTAGACTCAGATAAGTACTGTTGTTACCTTTTTATTTTGCAGAATCTGTAAAACCACTAGCTGTTCTGATTGTCTTGTATAGCATTTCTCTCACAAGACAAACCTCAATGCCCATTCTGCATCTGATAACTATGGTAGTATTGTCTGGGCATCAACTGGAATTTTGTATTGTTCACCATCACTCTAAAGACGCATTTAAAACTAGAAAGCAATCCCAGGAAGATCTGACACTATCCATAGTGGGAGGAGGGCATCATAGGTTCATAGGTTTATACTAGGCTATCTGCCCTAAGGCATTTATAAGCCTAGCCCACCTCTATCCAGCAGTGACACAGAGATGATTCCCAGGGTAAACCTCGATCTCCCATCCACAGGTCAAGATTTCTCTTGAACAGAGCCAGCTCCTATTTATATCCGTGCTGAGTTTCTTCAATCTGGCAGCATATGACATATTTTGGAGTCCCTTTATCCTTTTGGTGAGGAACTTTTGGGGTCTCTCCAATTGCTGCAGATGGGTGAGATGCATCCCGAATGGGGCATTGTACTCGATCATTGGTCTGATAAGTGAAGAGTACAGGAACAATGACCTCACTAGATCTGGATGTTGAATCCTTCATGATCAGGTGGGCAATGTAGAAGGTCTTCCTAACCACTTTAGCAACGTGAGTGTCAAAGGAAAGGCCACTGTCAACCTGGGTTCCCAGGTCCCTGATAACCTCTTCTGTGATTAGTGGATTGCCACCTATATGGTAGCTTGAGGTTACCTTGTTTTTCCCGAAGGGTATGACTATACATTTTTTGGCGTTTAACTTCAGGCCATGGCTCTGGCACCAGCTATCTGTTTCTGTGAGTCCCTTCTGAAGGATATCCGTGTTCGATGCACTTTCCACTATGGCGCCCAGTTTGCAGTAGTCTGCTACCTTTGTCAGCCAAAGTCCTCCCATGTTGGCCTGTACTTCTGAGAAGTAACAACAGGGGGCCAGGGGACCGACTCTGTGGACACCACTTGTAGACCGGCTTGGAGTCTGACATAGCCAGCAACTCTAACCCTGTGGGTTCTGTCCTTAAGTCAGTTTGCAACCCATCTTGTGACATATGGGTTTTACATTTAAACTGGTAGTTTTTCTACAATACCTAAGCCTTTGCAAGGTCAAGGTAGGCTGTATGGACTGCCTTTCCCTCATCAATGGCCTTGGTGACTGTCAAGAGAAGTCGACCAAGTTCAAAGGCATGATCTTCCTTGACAAAGTTAAACTGGGTCGGGTCCAATGTCTGCAAGTCCCCTATATCTGTGTTTAGGTGCCCCATTAAGATCCTCCATAACTGCTGCAGACTAGACTTGTTAAAGCTATGGGGGCGGTATTACCAGGGTCCATAGAGCACCGCCTTTGTGGAGTGGGACCACAGTTGCCGTCGCCACTCCTTGGGCATGTATCCTGTGGTAAGGCTGAGATTAAACAGCTGCCTTATGTGTTTAATTCCTCATTTAGCTGTAGCACACAGCCGGGGACACCATCCGGTCCCATTGATGCTGTGTTTTTAGCTTTAGAGAGAGCAGCTTTCACCTGTGCATTTGAGATGTCTGGGAGGCTACACTCCGCTGGGATAGTTATCTCTCCTTTAGGAGAGGGGGGTGAAGTTTGCACTGAACCTGTCTGCCAGTATGTTGGCAATGTCTGTGGGTTCAGTGATTTTAACATAGCTGAAAAAGGTCTTATGATTGTCCTATGAATCCATGGCAATTTTTCTCTCAAAATTGGCCTTAGTTGATTTTATGAGTGTATCAGAAGCCAAATTATCCAAGTATGGAAGGACTGTGCTCTCCTGTAGTCTGAGAGCCACTATGTGACTGGTGAAAAACATAAAGGCTGAAGTGAGACCAAAAGGAAGGAAGAAATGAAAACTGAAACTGACTGGCTTCTACACAGTAGCAAAGAAACCTCTCTGTCTCCTCTGCTATTTTGATGTACAGACAGGCACTGTGGAGGTCCAAAGAGCACAGCCTCTCTCTTTCTAGGCACAGCAAAATGAACTGCCTTGTGACCATTCAAATCTCTCTTTTTGGAACAAACTAATTTAAGTCATTCAAATTGAGAATGGTCAGAGGCTTACATTTACTTGAAAACAAAAATAAGTCTTGTCCTTACTTGTCTAGTGGGACCCCTTGGATTGAACTGTTTTTTAGTGGAATATTCAGGCAACTCCAAAGGGAGTAGAATGTAGACCCCTTCCAGGGGACCACAGTATCTTTGACTGTTGTTTTAAATTTGCCCACATATGGATTTGTGGCTGTTTTGAAAGCTCCATTAACCCTTGCATCCTCTTCCAAAACCCTTACTGTTTTACGACTGTTGACCATACCTGAAACATATCTGATGCAGACTTCACTGTATCATGGGAAATGTGCAATCTGGAGGTTGTAATTTTACTCTAACAGCTTTGAAGGTCTTACTCTCTAGTCCTGACTTCATTGGTTCAGCTTCTGCTATATGCTTGAATGATAACATTCAATCAATGGGGATATTTATAAAATGGGTCTGTGTCCTCAGCAAAATCTGTCAAGCAGAGCACCTCACTGCCCCACTTCAAGAGAAATCTTGATGAGTGGATGGGAAATTGAAAGTTCACCCCAGGGATCACTCCAGTGGCTCTACTTGATAGAGGCACTGGGAACTAAAGTCAGGTGGCAAGATGCCAGGAAACTTCTATGGGCTAGGCTTGTAAAGACACCAGGGCTATTAGCCTAGTACACACCTATGAACCTAAGTACAGCCTGGTGTCTTATAGCTACTCCACTACCCACTGCTCTAGCTGAATAATCCACAACACTCTGGGAAAAGTGAATGGTCAGATTTGATATTCAGGACAGGGTTGACAGCTGGAATTCTAGCTTTTTCTTTAACTTTTCACCTGTCAACTTTTCCACAGTATCCAATGTTCCATTTGACAAATCTCTCTGCAACCTCAGCATATTCATTATATTATTGTATTTCAGGTGAAGTTGGAGGATGAATAACTAACTTCCCGGGTTTTGGGGAGTGGACAACAGGATCTGTGGTACAGAAGCCTTAAGAGTAGTGGCAACAGCTATAATATCAATCTCAAAGGGGGTGGGGGGTTACAAGCTTGAGCTTTTCAGTACTTAGTTTTCCAAAGGATCCTTTCTAGACACCTTGGTATGGAAACTTTTACATAAATAAATAAAAAAAAAATGATGAACAACATCTCACACTCACTTCACCATTAAATAAAAAACTTCTGGAGAGGGTGAATGATAAATATGCAAAGTAGTAGAAAGGAAAATGGGAGATGTGCAGTTCGGATTCAGATCAGGATGCAGCACAACCAACCCAATGTGTGCTGTGAGATAGATAGCTGAAAAGAAGCTAGAGATAAGAGAGAATCCAACTGGGCATTCCTAGACTTGGAGAAAGCATATGACAAGGTCCAAGGAAAGCTGATTTGGGAAGTCCTGTGGTGGTCCGATATTCCAGAAACATTGAAAGAATTAGTGCAGGCTGTGCACAAGGACCCAATGACTCAAGTACAAAGAGTGTTCAGACTCACAGAAGGGTTCCCAGTGGGAGTTGGTGAGTCCACTGCTGTTCATACTGGCAATGGACTACAATTAGTAAACATGTCAGAGGGGACCGACCAACAAAGTTGCTGTATGTAGACAATGTGGCATTACGGGAACCTCTGGGCAAGAACTTCGGGAAAGCATAGGGCAATGGAATGCAAAACTAAAAACACATGGGACGAAACTGAGTGTGGATAAGACAGTTGTAATGGCAGCAAATGGGGAAAATCAGAAGCTGAGAAATGACATAAAAAGGAAGATAATGGAACAGGTTAACAGCTTCAAGTATCTGGGAGGGCTAGTTGAGGAGGAAGAAAATTTGAAACAGGAGGTCAAAGCTAGAATCAGCAGGGCTGCAGCCAACTGGCACAGTGCGTCAGGTATAGTATATGATAGAAAAATGCCAAAGAAGCTGAAGAGTAAGAGGTACAAAACAGTGGTGCGACCAGCAATACTGTATGGTACAGAAACCTGGGTAGTGAAGGCAGAGCATTTGAGGAAGCTAGATGTGATGGAGATGAAGTTCCTGAAATGGATGGTAGGATGCACAATGTGGGACAGATGAATAAATGAGTACCTCAGAGCCGCAGCTAAATTAGCTTCAATTGCAGAGAAGGTCAAAAGAGAACAGATTACAACGGTTTGGCCTCGTGCAGAAAAGCAGAAGGCAATCTGGTGAAGATTTATTACAGACATGTAGAAGGTAAGAGAAAACAAGGGCATCCAGCAAAGAGGTGGATGGATTGTTTAAGAGCAGACTTGTGACAATCAGGCATGACTGTTGAAGATGGGAGGAGAGTGGTATTGAAATAAGAGAGACTGCAACAGCTAACATGACACCCATGTAGGAAATGGGACCGATGATGATCACATACACACCATGCAAATAATATATGCACTCCCCCTAAAAGAAAAAAAAACACAACAATATCATTCCTGTGAAGTGAAACTGGTTTAAAATACAAATTTCTTAATTATTTTATATATTTGTATTATTTAGCTAATATGAATTTGTATAAATTTTAATTTGAAAAAAAATCAAATTAAAGAAAAGAAAATGATGAACTGCAGATAGCTAACTGAAAACTTTACCAGCAAAATTAATCTGATTATTACTAGTTTAGAGGTTAACAAGCTATAGCTCTGTACATATACATACATACACACAAACACATATAAACGTACATATATAACACACACAAATATACATACATACATATACAGATATATCTATATATCGATATATATCTATCTCTCTCTCTACATATATATATCTAGAGAGAGAGAGATATTATATATATCTATATATCTGTATATATATATATATATATATATATATATATATATATATATATATATAAAAAGATGATCGAAATTTAAAAACATTGAACATCATATGGCCGAAGACCAGATGATCAAAGTTTTGAAACATCGAACATGAAATTAAAAAAAAATCTAAAAGCAAAATGGTTTTGCAGGGTCAAGCCTCCCTACACCCCTCACACCATCTGCTACGTAAATATACCAACTCCAAGACTGCACTACAGTGAGGAAATGGTAAATTTTCTGTTCTGCACTGTATAGCGATCTCCATTCAGAACATTCAGTGTTTCAAAACTTTGATCATCTGGTCTTTGACCATATGATGTTCGATGTTTTGAAACTTCGATCATCTGAAGTGGACATACATACATCTATATATATATATGGATTCACTTCATAACACTGAAACTTCAAAATACTGAAAATGACAAAACTTCATAATACTGAAGACCAAAATACTGAAAGCTCAAAATACTGAATACTCAAAACACTGAAACTCAAAATACTGAAAGCATATTATATATGAACTCAGTTTAAACAACATAAATCATAGCAATTTCTACCAAATATATGCAGGGGCACTCTCACCCCTGCACCCCTGCTAATTATATATACCCAAGATTGCACTTAACTACACTATGTGCAATCTTGGAGTTGATATATTTAATTAGCAGACTCAATGCAAATGGGGTGCAGAGGGGCTTGCCCTGCATATATTGGTAGAAATTGTTATGATTTATGTTGTTTAAACTGAGTTTACACATAATATGTGTTTTCAGTATTTTCAGTTTCAGTATTTTGAGTTTTCAAGATTTTGAAGTTTCAGTATTTTGGTTTCAGTATTTTGAGTTTCAGTATTTTGATATTTCAATGTTATGAAGTGAATCCATATATATATATATATATATATATATACACACAAACACACACAAATATATATATATATATATATATATACATACATGCACACACATACATATTATATATATATATATATATATATATATATATATAAACATATATTTATATATATATATATATATATATATATATATAAATGCATACATATATATATATATATAGTTATATACACATGCATACACAAACACACACACACACACACACACACACACAAAACAGAACCACTGTGTTAGAAGAAGTGAATCTTTTATTGGAAAAATGAAGCTGCCACCAAAGATAACTAATAGTAAGCCAGGTTTTGCTCACGTGAGCCTCTTCAGTGTTAATCTCTCATCCACTGTACAACCATTTAACTAGGTTTCTGTATCACGTGACCCAAAAGTCATGTGAAAAAAGATCAATTATTCTAATAAAAAACTTAATAACAACAACATTAAAACATCAACAGCGGACTGGAATCAATACATTTCTTTAAGCCTCCAAATTTAAAATCTAAATCCACATTTCTTCTATCAGGTATATATCTTTTAGTGTGGATTCCCTTAATATATTTAAGAACCATATCGACAGCTATGAAAGTAAAGAAAGTCTTAGGATGCTCTAACGTTTGAATAAAGGACCTATTGCAATTGAATTTGCTGATATATAGAGATTCTCTGCCAAAAAGTAAAAAGTTCTTCCCCACATAAAATGGGGCACAAATGCATGAAACCTAACAGATAATAAAATCTGAGTTACAGGTAGCAAAATAATTAATGTCATAAGTCTTGTTGGTTGAGGGAATAAAAACTACTTTTTAGCATTTGTTGATATACTGAACATTAGCCACATGAGAAACAGCTCACAAACATAATCATTACTACCAAAGAGGCTCCTGTGTGAAAAAAAAATAAGTTTGTTGGTGGTTATCTTTGGTTGCAACATAATTTTTGCAATAAAGGAAGATTTACTTCTTTGGTAATAGTGATGCTGTTTTCCTTTGGATTTTTTATTTTTGTGATGTTCATTGCTGGCCACATCCCTCTATGCATTTTCATGGAGTAATTTTATATATATAGATATACACACAAATACCATGAATCCTAGTATCTTGAGAAATGCATTTGCCGAGGTACTGGTTTTAGTAAAAAAAACTCAGGAATGAATCTAGATACAGATCTACTTTTTCTTGTGGGGCAAAAAAAAAAAAACTCTTTGAACTGAGGTACCAAGGAGGCACCCTAGGAAAACAATCCTCTGAGAGAGGAGTCAACCAAGACTTTAGGGTGTTCCCCTGAAATCCCAGTCTGTGCAGGAGATCTCTCACCCAAGTGAGAAATTTGTGACACTTTGAAAAAGACTCCGCAAAGATAAGCAAGTCATTTAAACAAGGACAAATATGAATACCTATTTGCAGTAGGCTATCATTGCAGTTAGACATTTTGTGAACAGCCTTGGAGAAGAAGTGGATAACACAAAGGGTAGTTTAAGTGTCATCCAGGCACAGAAAACCTTAACAAATGTCTGACATCTGGTGCTATTACAATGTGATGATAACCCTCTTTTAAATCTAGGGTCATTAAAAAATTAAATGGAGAATGAAAGGTTAACAAGTCATTAAGGGATAACACTTTGAACGCAGATCTTTCATTTCTAAACCAGTTTATGAAAGTTCCAAAGACTAGTCTCCATCAGGCTTCTTTCTTTGGTACCAGAAACATTCTTGAATAAAAACGTTCTCCTTTCCGAGAAGGAGGGACAGTTATCACCCCATGAGTTATTAGATGCTGAATAGTAGGAGGGCAGAAAAAGAAGCTTGATCTGTCAGAGGAGGAGGAATCCCCTGAAAAGAAAAGGCATTTCCATCTGTATCCCTGATGAATCACTCTCAGAATTCATTTGTCAGACCATATTTTGCCAAAGAAAGGTAGGGCCAGATTATCGAGGGGGGAAAACAGAGGCTTCTGGGGTTGGAAAAGTGGGGTGGGGTGGGGATTCTACAGAGAGTCATTAGACGGTCTTCGTTTCTTAGTGGCTCCTTTTTATGTCTTGTTTCAAGTGTTTTTTTTTTTTTTTTTTTTGTTAATCTACTTACCAGCAGCTTGCTGTGTCTACTTATTTTGCTCTTTGGAAAATGTTGCCAAGGAAGCTGTAAAACCCTTGACAAATTTGGAGAAGGAAGGCTGAAAAAAATATCAGAGAAACTCCCTGAATCAGTTTCCCATCTCTGATCAAATTTTTAAGAATAACTGCAGCAGATTGCCCATATACAACCTCTGTTTTAGGGATAATTCAACATTTCAGCTTTTACTTACTCAGGAAGATTTTGTGTACACAATCGCACAAACCACCTCACAGCAGTTCTAGTAGCAGGAGCTCTGGAAGTGGCATTAGCTGAATCATAAGCACACTTCAAAGAAGATACCTGAGACACATAAGCAATAAGATAACCCAAAGATAAATTTTCTTCAGACTAGGGAAAAGAAGACGTAATGTTCCTTATATTCTCAAAGGAGGCAAGCATAAACATTAACATGTGGGCATGATAGTTAAGAATTCTGAAAATAAGTATTGCAGAAGAATACACATTTTCCCAAAATCGTTCAAAGGCACTCCAATTCTAATCAGAGGGTAGGGATTAGTATTTATTCGATGTTTAGCAGCAGCTGGATTTCCCCAAGGAAATCACTGCTAGTTTAGATTTGGAGTTAGAAAATAAAAATTTATAAGACTGAGGAACTTTTTCCTTTCTTATGGTTAGCAGCAAGTTTTCTGCCATAATAAATATATCCTCAAATGTTGGAAAAAGAGAAGAAACTGGAGTAGGTTCAGGAAATTTTAGTTGGAATAAATCATAATATTTATTTAATGAAAGTGGAAGATCAATCATTATTATCTCACTTAAACAACTGATTCATTTTGGATTGTTTCAGAAAAAGAAAATCCTTTCAAGAGGCTATGAGAAGAAAAATTCTCCTCAGAATCAAAATCCTGAGGAGAGAAAACAGAAATTGTCTCCTTACAATCATTTTCCTGTTCAGTGTCCTGAACATTCTCAGACAGTGAAGAATTATTAAGATCATAGGTGTATACTAGGCTAATGACCATTAGGGCCTTTGTAAGTCTAGACATGCAACCCAAACGTGTCCCACAAGTTGCATGTTTTAGACATTTATACAAGGGCATGATGGTTGATTACGACATGATTTACTGACTGCTTCTGTCCATCAGAAACATTGGCGCCAGTCCAGGGATGAATTTTCGACTTCCCATCCAGTGGTCCAAATTACACTTAAACAGGGTTATCGCGGGACTTTGTTTCATACAGACTGGGAGCCTCTTTAAGAGAATATGAATTATCTGACATGGGTATCTGTCTTTCCAACATGTCCTATTTATGTTGCAAGCATAGTTTACGTCTTTAGATCTAGTAGCTCTGATGCTGCTTGTTTTGCAGATGTGCAAAAGATTCTTCAGAGTGGGGTCTGAAGATGACTTGTATGCCAGGCACAGACTTCCTCTCAGTAGTCTGTAAGAGACTGAGTATAAAAATATGGCTTTGAGGAGATCTGCATACGACATTGTGCTTCTTTTTGTAAGGAACCTCTGCAGACATTCCAGTTGCTGCACGTGTCTGGTCAGGAACATACCCAAAGGAGGTATTATACTCAATGATGGATTTGATGAGGGTCAAGTACAGTGGTACAATGGCATCCCTGAACCCTAGATGCCATGCCCTTATTTATAAATTGAGCAACATAGAAGAATTTCCTTACTACCTTGGACAAATGCTGGTTGAAGGCCAGGTTACGGTCTACTTGTGCTCCAAGATCCCGGACGAGTGGGCATACTCTTAGAGGTGTTTTATCAATGATGCAGATTCCTGGGGTGGCTGTCTTCCTAAAAGATATTATAGTGTACTTCTTAGCATTCAGTTTTAAGCCGTGGCTTTGGAACCGGTCATTTGTCTGTGTTAGACCCTCTTGTAAAATGTTTGTGTCTTGGGGGAATTCTATGACTAATCCTAGTTTGCAGTCATCTGTGAACTTGGTCAGACAAAGGCCATTGACATTGACCTTGACTTACTAAAAGTGGATGCCAAAGAGAAGCATGTCCCACCACAGAGCCTTGTGGGACTCCACTGGTGATGTACATCTTTGTGGAGGTAGTCTCACCAATTCCATCTTCCTGGGTCCCTGTCAGGCAGTTGGCTCTCCAGCAGATTATGTTGGAGTTTATGCCTAATTCTGTAAGTTTGTTAACAATGCCTGAGTGGGGTATTGCATCAAATGCCTTAGCCAGGGCAAGGTAGACAGTTTGCATCATTTTACCCTCATCCATTGCCTTTATGACCTTCTCAAAGACGTTTGGCAAGTTCACTGGGTATGACCTTTCTTTGACACAGCCAAAATGGGATGGATCCAGTGTCTGAAGTTCTCCTGTGTTTTTGTTGATCATAATGATAATTCTAGCCATGGCTTTGCATACAAGACTAGCCAGACTAATGGGCCTGTAGTTTCCAGGATTTGTTGATCGTCCACTCTTATGAAGAGGGATGACCACTGCAGTCCTCCATTCTCATGGCATGAAGTCTGTTTTGAGACTACTGTTAACTCCATTGACCCTGATAGACCATATTTTAGACTATTCAGGAGGCATCACAGGATATTACCAGGCCCATTGAGGCTGTCTTCTTGGCCTTAGTGAGCACAGCCAGGACATGTTCTCTAGTTACAGTTGGAGGGGTTATGTTTGAAGGTATTTCTTGGGGAGGGGGTAGCTGCTGGTGAGTAGGAAGTAAAGCTGGAACTGAATTTTTCAGCTAGCAGATTTGCTATATGGCATGGCTCAGTGAATGTGGCACCATTAACCACCAGTTCAGCACAATGCTGTGTGCTACCTTTCAGGTTTCTGACATAGCTGAAGAAGACCCAGTGAAAGAAGAGCCAGCATACTGTGTACAAAAATCCACTTTATTGGAACAAAATCAGACCGGTTTCGGCCGGAAAAATATCACAGCCTTCCTCAGTGCAAAAAATATAAAATAATGCAACTTTAATTGGACATTAAATACACATATCTCGAGGCTGATTGGTCCATCCTAGAACTGTTCATTCAAACCGGGAGGGAACAACCCACCCAGTTTCACAAACGTGATGCTGTTTAAATCATAATAAACAGTAAATTGTAATCCCCATGAGTTATTATTCAGGTAAGATATAAATTCATGTAACATATCAAGCTCTCCTTTCCATTTCAAAGATCTGCATTTTTCTAGGTCAGAGATACATTATAAACTGAATAATGTAACTATTGTAGAAAAACAAGCTATTCTGGAACTACAAAATATCAAGAATATTGTCATCATTCCAGCGGACAAAGGTGGAGCCGTGGTTGTGTTAAATTGGAAAGATTATGATGAGGAAGCCAAAAGACAGTTGTCTGATGGTAGATATTACTTTGAGATGCATATCAATCCCATTCATCGTTTTAAAAAATGAATCGATGATTTTTTAATTCGGGCTAGGGATGAAGCTATTATCACCAATGATATCATGCAACAACTTATGATTCAGGACCTGGCCAATCAATACATCTACTTTTTGCTGAAAATCCATAAAAATCCATTATATCCGCCGGGCAGACCAATTGTCTCAGGCAAGGGTTATATTACAGAACCCCTATCTCTTTATCTGACCAAACACTTGAAGCCCCTGCTTCATCTAGTCCGATCTCGATTACAGGACACTACAAACTTTCTGCAGGTTATTTCAGATAGCCAACTACAACCTGATTGGTTGATGTGCACGCTAGATGTGTGCACTTTATATACAAACATCCCACATGAATCCAGTTTGGAGGCCCTAAATTATTGGCTGGAGGTGGCTAATCTATATCATTCTGACTTTAACTCTTTTTTGGTACAGCTAGCAGGATATGTTCTCAGTAGTAATGCATTTTTCTATCAGGACACTTGTTACTTACAAACAAAGGGTACACCAATGGGGGCTTCTTTTGCCCCCATTTATGCCAATTTGTTTATGGCATTTGTTGAAAAAAGTACAGTTTTGTACCTACCATAAATGTAGATGTTCGAAGATCCACATTGCTGCAGTCCTTACACTTGGGTATACCGCTGTCCTCGGTCGGCCCGAATACCAAAGTATATGGCTGACGTCGGTCAAGGCGCATTAAACTGACGCCAGGACGTCAGGGTATAAATGCGCATGACCGACGTCATATCCTCAGTCTTTTCTTGCCCCAGATGTCAGAAGACCCTAAACAGTGTAAAATCAAAAAACCACCAAACACTAAACACCCCTGCACCCAAACTATGTACAACTTTTAACAAATATATAAAAAAGAACCAACCTATCCACACTACCACCCCAAACACAGAGGGGAAGGAGGGAGGGGACTGCAGCAATGTGGATCTTGAACATCTACATTTATGGTAGGTACAAACTGTACTATGTTCTTCATCTCACATTGCTGCAGTCCTTACACTTGGGTAGATTCCCAAAGCAGAGGTAAGGGAGGATGGCAAATCAAAGAGAAGCAGGAGCCACCAAAATGCCCTGTAAAATAGCAGTGGCAAAACCAGCCCTAGATTTAGAGTAGAGAGGAAGGTGGTAGTGCTTAGAGAAAGTATGTACTGAACTCCAAGTAGCTGCCTCCAAAATATCCTTAGTTGCCACCCCCCTTAGAAAAGCTGTAGAAGTGGCAGTAGCCCTAGTGGAATGAGGCCTAATCCCTGTTGGAATCTCCTTGCCATGATGGGAATAACAAAAGGCAATGCAAAACCCAATCCACTTAGAAATAGTTTGTTTTGACACAGGCTTGCCCTGAGAACACAAAGCAAAAGAAACAAACAACTGCTGAGACTGCCTGAAACCCTTAGTCCTGTCTAAGTAATAGCGTAACTGCCTGTGTACATCTAAAGTATGCAAAATCTTTTCTCCCTTATTTTGGGGTTCTGCATAAAAGGTAGGTAAATGAATAGTTTGGTTTAAAGACACACTTGAAACCACCTTAGGCATAAAGGAAGGGTTAGTACGTAAAGATACCCTATCCTTATGGAAAATCAGGAAAGGCTCAACCGCCATAAGGGCCTGCAATTCAGAAACCCTTCTTGCAGAGGTAATGGCCAACAAAAAAGCAGTCTTCCATGACAAATATTTCAACTCAGCCGTAGCTGCAGGCTCAAAAGGTTGTAAAGTGAGTTTTTCCAACACATAATTGAGGTCCCAAGCAGGAGTAGGAGCTCTTCGTGGAGGTCTTATGTTCTTTGCCCCTCTGAGAAATTGCTTGAACAAAGGATGAGAAAACAAAGGTGGATCACAGTCATAGTGAGCTGAAATTGCTGCAGCATGAATCTTAATGGAAGAGAAGGACAAACCTTTGTCCAATAACTCAGTAAGATATTGAAGAGCCACACTCAAATTAGGCTCAGAAACATCCAAATCCTTTGCTGCACTCCAAAACAAAAATGTCTTCCACTTGTCTGCATACACTTTCCTTGTACTAGGTCTTCTAGCTTCCATAATCACATTCAAAACTTGTTGAGGAAGTTGAGCCCTGCTATGAGTTAAAACAGGATATGCCATGCTGTGAGATGAAGAGAGTGAAGCCTGACATTGAGTAGATGACCGTCCTTTTGGGACAACAGGTGTGGAATCAAAGGCAAGGGCCAAGGTGGTTTCCTTACCAGACTTCTCAGTAATGGGTACCAATGCTGTCGAGGCCAATCTGGAGCTATCAGGATCATTCTTGGTTTGTCCTGTCTGACCTTTAGCAGTACCTTTAGGAGCAGAGGAAGAGGCGGAAAGGCATATACATGAAGATTTTTCCAACTGAAAGAAAGAGCATCCACTTTCCAAGCTGCAAGATGTATCCTTTTGTGCAAAACTTTGGCAGCTGGTGGTTTAGAGGAGAAGCGAACAGATCTATGTCTGGAGTTCCCCATGACACTGTTAATTGCTGAAATACATGAGGATCCAATTGCCACTCGTGGGGATCCATGATTTGTCTGCTTAACACATCTGCTAAGGAGTTCTGCAGTCCGGCAGAAACCTTGCCTGAAGATTTAGTTGTAAACTGAGAGCAGTGTCCCACAAAATCATTGCTTGTCTGCATACAGGGTAAGAATGTGTTCCCCTTGCTTGTTGATGTACCACATGACAGTTGTGTTGTCTGTTAGAATCAACACCTGCCCTGGAAGAAGTAATTCCTTGAAAGCTATTAATGCAAACTGGACTGCTAACATCTCCTTCAAGTTGATATGTAGATGCTGTAGTCTGGCAGGCCACTTGTCCTGTATCCACTTTCCATTGAGATGAGCTCCCCAAGCTTTGTCCGAGGCATCTGTTGTTAGAATCTGACTTGCCTCTGGCCGGGTCACAGAAAGTCCCTTGTTTAGGTGACATTGCTGAGCCCACCACAAAAATTCCTTTTGGATGCAAGGTATTATTTGAATGACAGTGTCCAGATCTTGGCAGTGCTGTGTCCATAGATTCTTGAGATACCATTGTAGCTTCCTCATATGCAGTTTGGCATTGGGAAGCACCAGAATACAAGATGCCATGAACCCTAAGGCTTGAAGGACTGGCCTTGCAGTCAGCCCGGACTGGTGTGATAGTTGTTGGAAGTAAAGGGAAAGATTCTTTTGTTTGTCCGGGGTCAAAAAGGCCATCTGGGTTGCTGTATTCAGTCTCACACCCAGAAAGCACATGTCTTGAGAGGGTACTAGACTGGACTTTGTTTCGTTCACAGAATACCCCAGGCATCTTAGCACTGCTATCGCATATTTTAAATGCTGAAGAAGCTCATCCTTCCCTTGAGCCAGAATCAGGCAATCGTCCAAATAAGGATAGATCTGTATTCCTCTCAATCTGAAGAAGGCTATCACTGGAGCCAGAACTTTTGTGAATACTCTGGGCGCAGTAGATAAGCCAAAGGGCAATGCAGAGAACTGATAATGAGAATTTCCAGCTCGAAAACGCAGATACTTCCTGCAACTTAGAGTGATAGGAACATGAAGGTAAGCCTCCTTGAGATCCAAAGTTACCATCCAGTGATCTTTGCCCAGCAGAGGTAAAAGCTGTTGTAATGTCAGCATCTTGAACTTGAGAATGTCCAGAAAGGTGTTGAGGATAGACAAATCCAGAATTGGTCTCCACGTGTTCCCCTTTTTTGGCACTAGGAATAGGCGAGAATAAAATCCTAGGCCCCTTTCTGCCATAGGCACCGGCTGTATGGCCCCTATCTGAAGTAATAAGAGAAATTTGCCTGTAAGCTTCTAGTCTGTGTTGAGGAGGAATGTCTGGCATGCCCTTGAAAGGTGGCAAGGTATGGAAATAAAATCTGTAACCGTGGTGAATGATATCCAATACCCATCTGTCTTGGGTAATTAAACTCCAGTTCTCCTTGAAAAGTGTCAGTCTTCCTCCCAAAGGTGCTGCCAGACGGGAAGGTTCTGGCAGTTGAAAAGGTAGGTCATTGGGTCTGTCTACGAAAGGGCTGACCCCTGCCCTCACCGGAAGACTGTGCAGGTGAGCCCCCTATCCTGGATCTAAAAGAGCCCTGAGCTCTTCCCCTACCCCGCCTAGACCTACCCCTAGACTGGGAATCATAAGAAGGATATGTCCACCCCTTGCTTGGCCAATTCCTACTAAACTTTGGAGGCTGAACCTGTAAAAAATCTTTAACAGTGTGCATAGACTTAGCTTTGTCTTCCATTTTCTTTAAAACTGCTTCAACAGGCAAACCAAACAACACATCAGATTGCAAAGGGGCATCCAAGATCCTTGTCTTAACATGCTCAGCTAAATTCTGATCCCTTAGCCAGGCGTGTCTGCGTAGGACAGAACCAGTGGCAGCAACCCTCGAAGAGGCCTGTACAGCATCAAAACCACATTGTAAGGAATGCTTACCCACCTGTTCAGAAACATGCACTAGATCTTGTAACTGTTTACATTCAATACCTTCTGCCAGAGCATCTACCTTAGACTTTAACTGTGAAAGAAGATAGTTTTGATATCTCAGCATGTGGAATTGACAATTCAAAGCCCTCATGGCTAAAGTTGAAGAAGTATAAACTTTCTTTCCCCATCTGTCTAAAGCCCTTGCCTCTTTATCCGGAGGAACCGGATTTTTAACAACAGAAGCCTTAACCCCTTTAGGTCCCTGAGTAACAGTCTCTGGATCAGCCCTAGGGCTTTTAAAAAGATACTTATGAGCTTCAGGAACCCTATAGTACCTGTCCGGCTTAACAGGAGCGGGGGTAAAGAATCTGGGTTAAGAGAAGCCTCTGCAAAAACATCTTCCACCACAGTATGAACAGGAGGTATAGCTAAAGGCCTATGCTGGGGTAAAAACAAAAATTCCCTAAGTCTTTTCCTGGAATCAGAGAAATCCTGACCTTCCCATTTAAAATGCTCCCTCATGGAATGGAGAGTCTCTGAGAATGAAAAATCCTCAGGAGGAGAAGCAGTAGGAGTAGTGTCATCCACATCCGAATCAGAATAAGGAGAAAACTCCTGCAAATCTTCAGCCAAAGACTCAGAAGTATCAGAATCCTGCTCAAAATTCCCAAGTTCAGGATCCACCCTAGGCCTTTTGTCAGGAGGGGGCATAGAACCCCTAATCAGAGTAATTAAATCTTCAGCCATCCTAAGCATATGTCTCTTGGGCACAGGGCCAGAAGTACTAGGAGAGACACCTGCTGAAGCTAAACCTGGCCTGCCCCTGGAAGAAGCCTTGGGAACAGTAGGGGAAGGCCTAACCACTTTAGGCAGAGAGGGGAGGACAGTTACCTGAGAAGCCCCTTCAGCCTGGCCTACCTCCTGAGAAGACACATCCTGTAATAATAAAGTCTCTCCCTGGGACTCTAAGGAAACTTCTGTTTGAACCTCCGGTTCTACCGAGCCTTCTAAAGAACCGACGTCCGGGACGGGCGGTTCTTCTAACCTAGGCCTAGGTGCTTTGTCCTTGCGTTTCTTCGAAGAAGCGGAGCATCCGGCGGCATTTTGTAGTTGCACCGCTTCCCGAAGACTAACCTGGCACAATCTAATCTCCTCTTTATAGTACGTTTGTTAAACCTAGCACAAGAGGGACACCCAACAACGTCGTGCTCAGGCCCTAAACAAGGTATACACAAGTTATGGTAATCCCTATGTGGTATCTGTTTCCCACAAGAAATACAGTTATTTACTTTTTCTGACATCCGGTAAAATACTGAGGCAACAAAAACTAAAATATTCCCAACGGGTACTTAGCCAACTTGGATTCGGTCTGAAACTCGGTTTCGAAAATCTCAGGACGCCAACCCGCACTCGCAACGTTGCTTCTGCATCGGACCACGCGGCAAAAAAGACTGAGGATATGACGTCGGTCATGCGCATTTATACCCTGACGTCCTGGCGTCAGTTTAATGCACCTTGACCGACGTCAGCCATATACTTTGGTATTCGGGCCGACCGAGGACAGCGGTATACCCAAGTGTAAGGACTGCAGCAATGTGAGATGAAGAACATCAGCTCATTTATGATCATGAGAATAATATTTATTTAGAATACATTGACATTTGGAGACGTTTTCTAGACGACTGCTGGATGGTATGGAAAGGAGAGATTGATAAGTTACATGGATTTATATCTTATCTGAATAACTCATGGGGATTACAATTTACTGTTTATTATGATTTAAACAGCATCACATTTTTGGATGTGACTATTAATAGATTACCAGACGATACGCTGAGCACTGAAACATTCAGAAAATATCCCCAATACAATACCATCCTCCAAGCGTCTAGTTTTCATCCTCCACACATAGCCCGTAACATTCCCAAATCGCAATTCATTAGAATAAAACAAATTTGTTCCGATGATTCTTCATTTCAAAATCAAAGGAAGGATCTCACAAACAGATTTAAAGCCAGGGGTTATGGTATGGGGTATGTGTTGCAGGCAAGCAATTTGGTTAATTCAACCAATAGGGAGGAATTTCTGAGATATAAATATCATAACGTCACAACAACACAACCCATTAGGTTGGTTACAACATATGCCAGGAACATGGTCAACTTAATCGAAAGTGTCAGGAGACATTGGAATACACTAAAATATGATGATGAGCTAGCTCAAATTATACCCAACAGATGTCAATTTTCATACCGTAAAGGCAAAAATCTTGGTTCCTGTTTTAATCATTATAAACATGGGTCTATGTATCAACCTTCTCAATACATGCAAACTACTATAATGGGGGAGCCATTAGTTGGCTGTTATCCATGTGGACATTGTATCCACTGTGACAAGGTGGTTAAATCTAAACAATTTTCCAGCCGCAACAGTTCAGTAGTTCATGATACACAATTATTTGCTAATTGTAGTACTGATTGGCTAGTATATCAAGCTACATGTACCTGTGGTTCTTTCTACATCGGTCAGACTTCCCGTCCATTTAGAATCAGAATTTCGAAACATATTAGCAACATCAAAAACAAAAAGGCTTCCAATGCACTTTATAAACATCATCTGACACACTCTACTGCCAGGTTTTCATTTATGGTTATTGACATTGTAAAGGGCAATAAATCCAATAAAATGGGGTGGCACTCTATCTTAAATAACAAAGAAAAAAAGTGGATTGTGAAACTGGGTGGGTTGTTCCCTCCCGGTTTGAATGAACAATTCTAGGATGGACCAATCAGCCTCGAGATATGTGTATTTAATGTCCAATTAAAGTTGCATTATTTTATATTTTTTGCACTGAGGAAGGCTGTGATATTTTTCCGGCTGAAACCGGTCTGATTTTGTTCCAATAAAGTGGATTTTTGTACACAGTATGCTGGCTCTTCTTTCACTGGGTCTTCACATTTACTTTTGAGCCGTGCATCTGCCTTTCACGCAGGAGTGCTGTTTTGCCTGATAGCTGAAGAAGGCCTTGAGGTTGTTTTTTTCTCCTGGGAAGCTATCTTGACCTTAAAACTGGATTTATTAGATTTAATTAGCCCACTTAGTTGCCTGTTTAACTGATGAGAGAGATATTTTATTGGAGTTACACTTCCTGATTTTAGCCATGATTTATTTTTTCCTTTTGTGGTATAACCTGTTTAACTTGGGATGCCACCCGGATGTTTTGTTTTTGGAGATAGTTTTGAGCTTACTTCTGGTAGGTTCAGCAGCCTCTAAGCAGCAACTGACATGGTTGATCATAGTTTCTGTAAACAATTCTGCACAGGCTACTGTGTTTTCTGGGTTTGGAGGGGGCATTACATTTTCACATACTATCATATAATAAAAGGTAGTTTGCCTTGGAATAGTTCCAAACTATTACTGGGTTTAATGGGGTTACAGAGTTGATTGGTCATTCTTTACAAGGGAGGATATGACATGGGGGAGGGGGTGCATCATTCTTCCATATTTGTGAGTACAAGGTCCAGTATTTTTTGATATCTCTAGTGGGTGTATGCATTAACTTGTCAAAGGAGTTTGTTTTTATGAAGGCCAAGTCTCTGTACCTGCAGATTTCAGGCAGTGTAGGATTCCCACTCTATACATGAGTAATTAAAGTCCCCCATGCGTAAGGTGTTAGACCTACTAGAGACACTCAACATCCAACCTATGTATGTGCCAGGAGTTTTGTGGGACACAGAGGGTGGCCTATAGCTTGCTAGGATATGGTATGGGATTCTATCTTGTATGGTGACTTGCACATGGAGAAACTCCATTGCATCACCCTGTTTAACCAACCTAAAAATATGTTTGCTGTTGATGTATATTGAGACACCTCCACTTTTAGTCTCTATCTTTGCATCTACTGGTCTAAAAGTGTGGAAGGCACAGAAACCTTGCACTGCCAGGGAACTCTCTGTGACTTTAAACCATGTCTCAGTAACTGCACAGATGTCCAGATTCTCCAGGGTGTGAAGGGCTTGAAGGAAGGGCAGTTTTTTTTGTTTATGCTCCTGGCATTTAAACAGTAACACCTTGAGGTGCAGTTGAGTTTACTTTACTATGGCGGTAGGTTTGTCAGTTTGGCATTGCCTAAAAAGGCTCTATGGGGGAGTATAATGTTTTAGCCACAGTATTTGAAAGCCTAGAAGGAACAGGTGCAGACAATCCTTGGCCAAGCAATGTGGTCTGTTAACCATGTCTTCCGATGCTGGCAAATTTTGAATCCACTTAGAACACGCAAAACTCAGACAATTGTTAAAATTAATCATCTTTTGCTCATATTGTGGCATCATTCTTGGTGAAGGTACTAGGCGTCTCAATGTAGGCTCATACCACCCTGAGGCAAATACTCAGATAGATCTATAATGTCCCTCTTCATATAGTCTAAGGAGGTATGTCTCAGGTCATTTATATCTACATGGACTACGATGGAATCATACTGGTACCGGTTGTGCAGTGACTTTAGTGTGTGCATAATTTGGTGGATCCTGGAATCAGATAGGCAACTAGCCATTATTTTCCTATTTGTTCAGTCTGGTTAGAGGGGCATCAGTATGTCTTACAATGGAGTCCCCTATGATTAGAGTCCCGGGAAGTGTGTTTTCTTGCCTTATGGACGTTTTATTTGAGGCTCCAATGAATGTGGCTGTATATGCAGTGTTAGGTGTTGCTTTTGTGTTTGCAGAAAATAAAAAAACAATCCAGGACTTGTTGTTTAGGAAGATTGAATTTAAGTGCCTCAGCATATGTTGGTCTATGTGTGCTTTTTGTGTGCTATGTGTGGTGGGTGTTGTGTGCATGGTTTGACAACCTGAGGAGTTTTCTCTTACGAGTAACAACAGACCTAATAGTGTCAAGACCCTGAACTAAACTCTGATCTAAGCCCAATAAATCACCACTGCCCAAAGTAGCTGAGACAGGCGAAGATAAAAGTCTAACTTTTTGCTTCTATTTGGCAGGAATTACTAAAGAAGCAGACCTACTTTTGACAGGCAAAACCTCCCTAGGGACAGGCATCCCAGCCTGGCTAGGTAGAAAGTTATTCTCTATTCATTCCCCCGAGACAGACAAGACTGGTTCTCTCCTACCCAACAAGGCTACTCCAACAGATGCAGAGAAGGTGTCTAAACTCAGTCCATGTTGACTGTAGGGACTACACCAGAGGGAGCCAAAGAAAAAACATAAATGGTCTGAAGAACCAGAAATGGCCACAGAAGAGTCACTCACCAGTGGCTAAGGCAATTTAGTAGCCTTCTGAAGGGACAAATACCGCTTGGAAATTTCTTTCTTTTTATGACTAGAAGAAGGAAACTATGGAACCAGTAGGTTGTTCCATGATGGAGCAGAAAAAAGATGCCTGAATTCCAGGGAAGCCTGGCAGTAGCAGCTGGTGAAACAGATAAGTATTAAAAAAGTGAATTTTTTTCACCAACACACACACACACATGCACCCACACACACACTGAAAAAAGTACAGTTTTGTACCTACCATAAATGTAGATGTTCGAAGATCCACATTGCTGCAGTCCTTACACTAGGGTATACCGCTGTCCTCGGTCGGCCCGAATACCAAAGTATATGGCTGACGTCGGTCAAGGCGCATTAAACTGACGCCAGGACGTCAGGGTATAAATGCGCATGACCGACGTCATATCCTCAGTCTTTTCTTGCCCCAGATGTCAGAAGACCCTAAACAGGGTAAAATCAAAAAACCACCAAACACTAAACACCCCTGCACCCAAACTATGTACAACTTTTACAAATATACTAAAGAACAAACCTATCCAGACAACCACCCCTAAACACAGAGGGGAAGGAGGGAGGTAAATTGGACTGCAGCAATGTGGATCTTGAACATCTACATTTATGGTAGGTACAAAACTGTACTATGTTCTTCATCTCACATTGCTGCAGTCCTTACACTTGGGTAGATTCCCAAAGCAGAGGTAAGGGAGGATGGCAAATCATAGAGAAGCAGGAGCTGCCAAAATGCCCTGTAAAATAGCAGTGGCAAAACCAGCCCTAGATTTAGAGTAGAGAGGAAGGTGGTAATGCTTAGAGAAAGTATGTACTGAACTCCAAGTAGCTGCCTCCAAAATATCCTTAGTTGCCACCCCCCTTAGAAAAGCTGTAGAAGTGGCAGTAGCCCTAGTGGAATGAGGTCTAATCCCTGTTGGAATCTCCTTGCCATGATGGGAATAACAAAAAGCAATGCAAAACCCAATCCACTTAGAAATAGTTTGTTTTGACACAGGCTTGCCCTGAGAACACAAAGCAAAAGAAACAAACAACTGCTGAGACTGCCTGAAATCCTTAGTCCTGTTTAAGTAATAGCGTAACTGCCTGTGTACATCTAAAGTATGCAAAATCTTTTCCCCCTTATTTTGGGGGTCTGCATAAAAGGTAGGTAAATGAATAGTTTGGTTTAAAGACACACTTGAAACCACCTTAGGCATAAAGGAAGGATTAGTACGTAAAGATACCCTATCCTTATGGAAAATCAAGAAAGGCTCAACCGTCATAAGGGCCTGCAATTCAGAAACCCTTCTTGCAGAGGTAATGGCCAACAAAAAAGCAGTCTTCCATGACAAATATTTCAACTCAGCAGTAGCTGCAGGCTCAAAAGGTTGTAGAGTGAGTTTTTCCAACACATAATTGAGGTCCCAAGCAGGAGTAGGAGCTCTACGTGGAGGTCTTATGTTCTTTGCCCCTCTAAGAAATTGCTTGAACAAAGGATGAGAAAACAAAGGTGGATCACAGTCATAGTGAGCTGAAATTGCTGCAGCATGAATCTTAATGGAAGAGAAGGACAAACCTTTGTCCAATAACTCAGTAAGATATTGAAGAGCCACACTCAAATTAGGCTCAGAAACATCCAAATCCTTTGCTGCACTCCAAAACAAAAATCTCTTCCACTTGTCTGCATACACTTTCCTTGTACTAGGTCTTCTAGCTTCCATAATCACATTCAAAACTTGTTGAGGAAGTTGAGCCCTGCTATGGGTCAAAACAGGATATGCCATGCTGTGAGATGAAGAGAGTGAAGCTTGATATTGAGTAGATGACCGTCCTTTTGGGACAACAGGTGTGGAATCAAAGGCAAGGGCCAAGGTGGTTTCCTTACCAGACTTCTCAGTAATGGGTACCAGTGCTGTCGAGGCCAATCTGGAGCTATCAGGATCATTCTTGGTTTGTCCTGTCTGACCTTTAGAAGTACCTTTAGGAGGAGAGGAAGAGGCGGAAAGGCATACACATGAAGATTTTTCCAACTGAAAGAAAGAGCATCCACTTTCCAAGCTGCATGATGAATCCTTTTGTGCAAAACTTTGGCAGCTGGTGGTTTAGAGGAGAAGCGAACAGATCTATGTCTGGAGTTCCCCATGACACTGTCAATTGCTGAAATACATGAAGATCCAATTGCCACTCGTGGGGATCCATGATTTGTCTGCTTAACACATCTGCTAAGGAGTTCTGCACTCCCGGCAGAAACCTTGCCTGAAGATTTAGTTGTAAACTGAGAGCAGTGTCCCACAAAATCATTGCTTGTCTGCATAGAGGGTAAGAATGTGTTCCCCCTTGTTTGTTGATGTACCACATGACAGTTGTGTTGTCCGTTAGAATCAGCACCTGTCCTGGAAGAAGTAAATCCTTGAAAGCCATTAATGCAAACTGGACTGCCAACATCTCCTTCAAGTTGATATGTAGATGCTGTAGTCTGACAGGCCACTTGTCCTGTATCCACTTTCCATTGAGATGGGCTCCCAAGCTTTGTCCGAGGCATCTGTTGTTAGAATCTGACTCGCCTCTGGCCGGGTCACAGAAAGTCCCTTGTTTAGGTGACATTGCTGAGCCCACCACAAAAATTCCTTTTGGATGCAAGGTATTATTTGAATGACAGTGTCCAGATCCTGGCAGTGCTGTGTCCATAGATTCTTGAGATACCATTGTAGCTTCCTCATATGCAGTTTGGCATTGGGAAGCACCAGAATACAAGATGCCATGAACCCTAAGGCTTGAAGGACTGTCCTTGCAGTCAGCCCGGACTGATGTGATAGTTGTTGGAAGTAAAGGGAAAGATTCTTTTGTTTGTCCGGGGTCAAAAAAGCCATCTGGGTTGCTGTATTCAGTCTCACACCCAGAAAGCACATGTCTTGAGAGGGTACTAGACTGGACTTTGTTTCGTTCACAGAATACCCCAGGCATCTTAGCACTGCTATCACATATTTCAAATGCTGAAGAAGCTCGTCCTCCCCTTGAGCCAGAATCAGGCAATCGTCCAAATAAGGGTAGATCTGTATTCCTCTCAATCTGAAGAAGGCTATCACTGGAGCCAGAACTTTGTGAATACTCTGGGCAGTAGATAAGCCAAAGGGCAATGCAGAGAACTGATAATGAGAATTTCCAGCTCGAAAACGCAGATACTTCCTGCAACTTAGAGTGATAGGAACATGAAGATAAGCCTCCTTGAGATCCAAAGTTACCATCCAGTGATCTTTGCCCAGCAGAGGTAAAAGCTGTTGTAATGTCAGCATCTTGAACTTGGGTATGTCCAGAAAGGTGTTGAGGATAGACAAATCCAAAATTGGTCTCCACGTGTTCCCCTTTTTGGCACTAGGAATAGGCGAGAATAAAATCCTAGGCCCCTTTCTGTCATAGGCACGGTTGTATGGCCCCTATCTGGAGTAACAGAGAAATTTGTCTGTAAGCTTCTAGTCTGTGTTGAGGAGGAATGTCTGGCATGCCTTTGAAAGGGGGCAAGGTATGGAAATAAAACCTGTAACCGTGGTGAATGATATCCAATACCCATCTGTCTTGGGTAATTAAACTCCAGTTCTCCTTGAAAAGTGTCAGTCTTCCTCCCAAAGGTGCTGCCAGACGGGAAGGTTCTGGCAGTTGAAAAGGTAGGTCATTGGGTCTGTCTGAAAGGGCTGACCCCTGCCCTCACCGGAAGACTGTGCAGGTGAGCCCCCTGTTCTCGATCTAAAAGAGCCCTGAGCTCTGCCCCTACCACGCCTAGACCTACCCCTAGACTGGGAATCATAAGAAGGATATGTCCACCCCTTGGTTGGCCAATTTCTACTAAACTTTGGAGGCTGAACCTGTAAAAAATCTTTAACAGTGTGCATAGACTTAGCTTTGTCTTCCATTTTCTTTAAAACTGCTTCAACAGGAGAACCAAACAACACATCAGATTGCAAAGGAGCATCCAAGATCCTTGTCTTAACATGCTCAGCTAAATTCTGATCCCTTAGCCAGGCGTGCCTGCGTAGAACAGAACCGGTGGCAGCCACCCTCGAAGAGGCCTGTACAGCATCAAAACCACATTGTAAGGAATGCTTACCCACCTGTTCAGAAACATGTACTAAATCTTGTAACTCCTTACATTCAATACCTTCTGCCAGAGCATCTACCTTAGACTTTAATTGTGAAAGAAGATAGTTTTGATATCTCAGCATGTGGAATTGGCAATTCAAAGCCCTCATGGCTAAAGTTGAAGAAGTATAAACTTTCTTTCCCCATCTGTCTAAAGCCCTTGCCTCTTTATCCGGAGGAACCGGATTTTTAACAACAGAAGCCTTAACCCCTTTAGGCCCCTGAGAAACAGTCTCTGGATCCGCCCTAGGTTTTAAAAGATACTTATGAGCTTCAGGCACCCTATAGTACCTGTCCGCTTAACAGGAGCGGGAGGTAAAGAATCAGGATTAAGAGAAGCCTCTGCAAAAACATCTTCCACCACAGTAAGAACAGGAGGTATAGCTAAAGGCCTATGCTGGGGTAAAAACAAAAATTCCCTAAGTCTTTTCCTGGAATCAGAGAAATCCTGACCTTCCCATTTAAAATGCTCCCTCATGGAATGTAGAGTCTCTGAGAATGAAAAATCCTCAGGAGGAGAAGCAGTAGGAGTAGTGTCATCCACATCAGAATCAGAATAAGGAGAAAACTCCTGCAAATCTTCAGTCAAGACTCGAAGCATCAGAATCCTGCTCAAAACTCCCAAGTTCAGGATCCACCCTAGGCCTTTTGTCAGGAGGGGGCATAGAACCCCTAATCAGAGTAATTAAATCTTCAGCCATCTTAAGCATATGTCTCTTGGGCACAGGGCCTGAAGTACTAGGAGTGACACCTGCTGAAGCTAAACCTGGCCTGCCTCTGGGAGAAGCCTTGGGAACAGTAGGGGAAGGCCTAACCACTTTAGGCAGGGAGGGGAGGACAGATACCTGAGAAGCCCCTTCAGCCTGGCCTACCTCCTGAGAAGACACATCCTGTAATAATAAAGTCTCCCTGGGACTCTAAAGAAACTTCTGTTTGAACCTCCGGCTCTACCGAGCCTTCTAAAGAACCGACGTCCGGGACGGACGGTTCTTCTAACCTAGGCCTAGGTCCTTTGTCCTTGCGTTTTTTCGTGGAAGCGGGCGCCGGAGCATCCGACGGCATTTTGTAGTTGCACCGCTTCCCGAAGACTAACCTGGCACAATCTAATCTCCTCTTTATAGTACGTTTGTTAAACCTAGCACAAGAGGGACACCCAACAACGTCGTGCTCAGGCCCTAAACAAGGTATACACAAGTTATGGTAATCCCTATGTGGTATCTGCTTCCCACAAGAAATACAGTTATTTACTTTTTCTGACATCCGGTAAAATACTGAGGCAAGAAAAAACCAAAATATTCCCCAACGGGGTACTTAGCCAACTTTGATTCGGTCTGAAACTCCGATTTCGGAAAATCTCAGGACGCCAACCCGCACTCGCAACGTTGCTTCTGCATCGGACCACGCGGCAAAAAAGACTGAGGATATGACGTCGGTCATGCGCATTTATACCCTGACGTCCTGGCGTCAGTTTAATGCGCCTTGACCAACGTCAGCCATATACTTTGGTATTCGGGCCGACCGAGGACAGCGGTATACCCTAGTGTAAGGACTGCAGCAATGTGAGATGAAGAACATCTAAACATTCCAGCCCCAAAGGTAAATTAACATGTTTTAGATACAAAAACATGCTTTAACAACTTTTTTCCTTGAAAGTGATAAGTAATGTTCACAGTAAAAAGGGAATACAAGTCACATGAGAGTCTATAAAACAGTTTTCCCTAGCTTAAAAATAATATTTTCACAAAAAAAGTTAATTTTCCATCACAAAATGGATGAGGAAAGTATATCTATCCAACACTGGAGGATGCATTAACAGACCGTTGAGCCTCAAAAACTCACAAAAGGAGTGCGCTCTTCAGAGGCCACTCCTTTTCTTCAGCTCTGCTGAACTGTTTGGACACATAGAAGGTACCTTTAACCTTTGGAAGCAGGCTGGCCGTTATAGCCTTAGCAGGATACAACATATATACCTAAGATTACTCAAGCAGTGATAAAATGATGAACATCCCTGTTGATTTCCTTTTCTTTTTTAAATATAATGTTATCCTTTGTACTTACCTGAACATTATGCCTCCCCCCCATTCACTCTACTTGTCCATTCTTTCTATTAGCCCAGTTTCTGCACTCTGCATTACCACATAGGAGGGGAATTTTTTCCCTCCAGATGGCAATGCCTCACCGGGAACTACACTTCAGCTCAGGCTTGGAGGCAAGAGTTGAATACTCAGAGATGCTGTCCTTGTCAGGTGGAGAATTTTTGCTACAAGTTCCAAACACTATTCCCTGGCATCTGATATACAGGACCATGCTATGGAGGGGTTTGCTATGTACTCCCTTGCGGCACTGTGCTTCTCCACCTGCTGTGATGAATACAATGCAAGCACATGACCTTGCAGAGCTAGGTGCACATCACCAGACCATTTGATGCATGACACACTCCAGGTGTAATTATATGTCAGAACTGTAGAGGTTCGGAATACATTTCTCCCCTCAAGAATGTTGCGTTGGTATTAGCACCAGCTGCTGCTATTCATACCCTTTCACCCTCTGTTATTGGCTTCTACTTGATCCCTGGTTATAAGATATACAGTCAACTACCTTCCAGACTCTGAACCTGGAAAACAAATAGTAGCCAGCAGTCTGGCCCAAGACTTCATTTTATACCTGTAACATACTACTAGGTAACTCCTTCTGACTTATTTAAGTATACTTAATGACTTAATCCAGGTTATACTACTTCACAATGGAATATAATTACATGCTGCTATACATGAAAAATTATACCTCGAACCACTCACTCACAGGGGCACTCAGAAACATAAATAAATCAAAGTCAAATTTTACCTCATTTTGTTGACCTGCTTAAATGGCTGGAAAATTTAATTAAAATAGATTTTTCAAAAATAAAACTGAAATGCAAAGGAATTAATGATATGATAAGGATACAGACAGTTTATTATTTACTTTATTATGTTGACCAGGTAGTTCCATTCAGTCTATGGTCTTTCATTAAGGGAGACCCAAGGCAATATATACACCACGAAAAGCAAGTTTAACAAAATGTATGAATAAAAAGCATAAAACAACTAAGGAAAAATGTAAAAAAATCAGAAAACAGGCTACCTAAAAGACTGTAGGCTTATTATAAGAAAGCTCCCCCTGCTAACATTCTGTGCCTACAACAAAAATATTTTAAATAATGAAATAGCATAAATAATACTCTAATTCAAAATGATGTTTTGTCTAGTTCTTTGTACTATTTCACAGAAAGGAATGCAAAATTTTACATTCCAAATATGAAAAAAATTTCCAATATGAAATTTTCAAACCTAAATGTTAATTAGTAAGGTGGTTATGGAACAAAATTATCCACGGCTTGCCTCCATAAAAAATAAATAAATAAAAGGACACTGAAAAACTATTTTCAACGTTGTCCACATCTCTGTTGTCAGAACTGTGTTATTTCCCATTTCAGTGTTCCACAGCATATCAGTTTTGCAGTTATTTCAGACATGCACTATCTGCAGTACAGTGATGACCCACTTCTCGCCAATAACCATGTGTCATAAGCAGAAATTAAATAGTCTGACTACTGACTGATGCCTCTGGACATGACAGGACGAGAAGATATGAAGAGGTATTGAACCAAATGTAATGTGTCATATTACTAGTCATTACATGAAGGGCAGTAGATGTCACTCATCTCTATATATTTTCCTAATTGTTCTCTTTTCCATTAGAGACACTAGACCAACTGAATTAAGGACTTACACAAAGCAGTTAACCCTTTACTCTCGTGCAAATAAAGCTTATATAGGAAAAGTCCAAAAGGCTACAATCATAGATGCCAGGTACTAAATAGTCAAACTGACAGCCACCAAACTTAGTTCACACTTTTCTTCTTTTATTTTGCTAGCAAAAATGGTTATTGACAGCATAAAACAAACCTCTGCACTTCAGAATTAATCAAACAATCTAGAGATTTTTCTAATTTAAAGTTTGCATGTCTATGTACATTCAACGACCCACATATAGAAGAGAAAAAGGCAAAAGTACTTCAATAGATTTAAAGCACACCCAGGTTGAAATCATGCCATAATACAACACTACATCCCTTTTAATGCATCATGGCATAAGACACAAGACACAACACAAGCAAATTACCCTGAAAAATTAAAATGTTTCAGCATATTGGCTCTCTTAACGTACGCTCATGAACTGCAACAGCAGTGAAACTCATTTTGGCCTAACACACACACACACACACACACACACACACACACACACACACACACACACACACACACACATTACATATACATATTCATGCATATATAAATATATAGATAGATATAGATACACAGATATATACAGATGAGATATATATATATATATATATATATATAGAGAGAGAGAGAGAGAGAGAAACATAGACAGATAAATACATACATATTTGTATAAACCATTATCACTAACTACTACTGAGCCACTGTGCTGAAACATTCTTTTTATTATTATTTTTCATGGAAAACCCACACAAGAAAAGGTACAGGTATAAATAATAAACATGAGGGAAACAGATTTTTTAATGGGAAGGAAACAGATACATTGGATACTTAAGCAGCATCCCACTTTATATACTGCAAATATTATATACTACTTGCCATTTTTGTGACTTGATGTATGTGCAATAAGCATTACATATAACCTGCTCTAAAAAGTTCAATGCCTGAAATTATCTGCATGTAAAATGTGATTGAAACGGATCAGATCTTCTCTTAAAACCATGCCATATCTTTAATCCAGGCTATGTGAGAAAAAGGTCCTCTTGTAACAGTGTCTTACCTCAGTAAAAACATTAAAATAAAAATACAAACATGTCTGTGGAATCTTAATGGTCTGAACAGAAGCAGTGAGTTCACAACCTCTCCTGAAATACAAACAGTGAGTCAGTTCTTAAGGTGTTGAAGTATAATTCACAGTAGTTCTAATAAGCCTGTTGGAGGATAAGCAATACTTAAGCTTAATTAGAAAATTAATCTCACACAGTAATTTACTAAAAAATCTACAAATTACTTTTACACACTGAATGTTTTATCTTTTTGGAAAGACAGGAATCCTCATACAATGATCATTTTGTACTTCCTTTGAGGGGGAAAATTAAATACAAAAAAAAAAAGACAATTCTTCAGCGTATCCAGTTCAAACCTGGCATATCTCTTACCAAACATTCTGAGTGTTACGATCAGGTAATCATGACACTACTGTGTGTTGCTACTCTGCCAGCATCTACATGAGCTTCTCTAATGACAAGGTCCTGCCGTCTAAAACACCCTTCAACCACACCATATAGTCACCTCTCACAGGGACAAATGCTTTACAACTTTAAAAGTCCTGACCTGCCTTTTGCTATAAGAGACTGTTTACTGCACTGCTAATTTAATTTAAATTATAAGTGCCACTGTGCTTTAATGTTTCAGTCACTCATTTATCCATTTCAGGGTAGGATCCTACTTTGACAATCAGTAGACACAAGGCAGAGAAACTCATCCTGGATAGGACACCAGTATACCTGAGGACACACACACACACACACACACACACACACACACACACACACACACACACACACACACACACACACACACACACACACATACACACAGCTAAGGGCAATTTGTAGGACTCCTAATTCAGCTGCAGCATGTTCTTGGGATGGAGGAGGAAGCCAAAGCACCTAACAGAAACTTACAAAGAAAAAGCAAGTTCATGAAGACACCATACAACAATCAATCCCCTTCTCAAAAACAATTTGGACTTCAAGTGCTGTGAAACAGCATTGCTAACTACTGCTCCAATGCATCATCCTTATACTTTTCAGTTATACTGATTTTTTTTAAATTTTATCTTACTCTTTGGTTAGCCAGCAGGATGCACACACACAATCACAGCTATGCTTTGCGGCGTCGAGAATTTCCTTTTTAAGCATAACTAAATCAAAGCAAACAAAGTTGTGTTTTTGTTGAAAACCATCAAAATCTTAAAATTTTACAAAGTAAGGATACTAATGAGTAATGGATGTGGACTAGAGGTCAACAGATTTTGGGAGGGGGACAAGAGGTAAAGAGTTATGCGTTAAATCATTTTTTGAGGTCATACAAGGGCTACATGTTTAGATAAAACAATAAGCAATATCTGTGAATGAGTCACTGGGGCTCTGGATATGATAGGAGGATAGTCTATTTAAAAAGAGGCGAGTAGGTAGTTTTGAAAAGATACAAAAGAGATAACAGGACAGAAGACATTGATAGCGGAAAAGAAAAGGTGATATAG
Source organism: Protopterus annectens (assembly GCF_019279795.1). NCBI lineage: Eukaryota > Metazoa > Chordata > Ceratodontiformes > Protopteridae > Protopterus > Protopterus annectens. Next base: position 1,278,574,277 of record NC_056728.1, read on the forward strand.
GTGTTACAAAGGTACTAGCACAAAAGTAAAATGTTTCCCTTTGCATTAACTTTTCAGGTTGCTGTGTTAGAAATTCAGTCTTGCCAAAAGTGGAATTTTTTCCAGACTTCATCTGGGCTGGAAAGGAGAGAGGCCTATTTGCTCCAAAAAATGAGTATATTTCATAGATGCATTTCATTTCATTGTAGGCATTTCTGACTTGGGTGTAGTAGTGAAGCAGTAACTGGTCAGAAGTGGACCTGAAATCAGTCCATAGGAAGTCATGTTGTTTTTTAATTTTTTACCTTGAGACCCTCTGCTGGCAATCCAAAAGAACCACTACAGACAAGATGCTTGTCAAGGAAAACATTGTTTTCCAGAAGGTAAAGGATGCCACAGAGGTGCTGCATGACAATGTCCATACAAGACTGGCTAGGGACTGCCCACGAGTCAGAGACTCAAAGCTTATGAATAAGATGAGTGAGCGTTATTTATGAATCATCTCAGCTCTATGGCAATGCAAGGATATTTGACTAAAAAAAAAATTAACAGTCACCAAAAGGAGACAGTGCTTATTAAGGAAAGAAGAAAAGAAAAAGAAATCAAGGATTTTGTCTGGCCTACTTGTGAGAGCCCAGTCAACAGCTGTGAACCTGTGTACTCAAAAATCAGAGTGAAAACAAACAAACAAAAAAAATGATTGGATACACTGTTTAAATAATGGCAACATGTACTCAGTGTAGTAAAAGAATAACAGGATTTGTATTAACATTCGTTTTACTGATTCTAATGCTCCAGAAAATATGTGAGTATCACTTGGAATTTCTTTATAACTGTCATTTACTCCAACATTACATAAACTGATCAATTCCTGTCATTCCTCCTCCTGAAAATTATTCTGCATGTATTGTTCCCACCATTCCCATTTATTTATGTGTAATTTGTTCCTTTTACCAAAGATCCCCCTTCATGTTTTTATTTATTTACTTAAATAAATTTGTTAACAATAGGTTATGAAAATAGAAACTGATTTTTACATGCAAAATGTATATGTATATATTTATATATAATTTTTGATCGCAAAATGAACTATGGTTGATATATTTCCAGCTATGTAGTATATTGCCTTGTAAAAATCATAGACTTAATAATCTACTTAATAATTTGGTTAAATAAGATGTACCATTAAAGTACATTAGGGCTATATATTACTATGACAGCTACTAGGTAGGGCAGGACCAGCTCGAATGTCACACTGATGGGGGAAGGGATGTGAATTTAACATGTGTACCAATAACACTTTGTTTTACATCACAATAAACCACTCCCAAAAGTATATATATATATATATATATATATATATATATATATATATATATATATATATATATATTTAGATAGCTTGTGAGGAAATTATTACTCTATTTTTGTTTTACTTGGATCGCTTGTCTGTGTACTTAATAAAGGATTTTCGACTGGAAACAGACTGCCTGCCTTGCTTGGATTACTTTCGAATACTTAGTAATGCTGTAGAATTATATATTTTCTATTATTAGTTTTTGACTTGACGAGTTTACGTTCGCTACTTCTACTACTATTGTCTGATCTGATTAATATACAGTGATTAACTAGAAATATATGGAATGAAAATCTTCCACACAGAGAAGTTTCTTACACTGTTTTGTTTTTAGACCCACTACACTTTAGTGGGTTGTTTTGAGACTTCGGGGATACCACGGAGATTACTTGTTATTTACCACGGAGATTACTTGTTATTTACTTACTTACTTAGACATTTGTTAACCACGATAAGCCCTACTGTGTGGGGGCCCATTTTCAGCTTAGGCCCGGGGAGAAAAGCTCCAGACACAAAAATAAAATAGGTAGCCTAAGTAGGGAGAATATAAACAATATGTTTTCAGGATATACAACAATATAAGGATAAAATTACTGTGACAGCTGAAATTTCTGTTGACTGGTTAAGCAGATATTTACGTGAAAGAATAAGGCAAATAAAAAAATAAAAAATGGACACGGTAGTACAGGACACAGAAGTGGTAGAAAAGAGAAAGGAGGAAAAAGGTTAATGGGAGGTTAGGCGGGATTAAGGCAGGAGCAGAGCCAAGAGTTAAATGCTTTTATAAATTTGTGACCATTTGGGACAGAGCTTATGGTTAGAGGAATTTTGTTCCAGGACAGAGCCACTGTATGGCTGTATAGGCTATACCCTAAGGATCTTTTAGGCTTGTAGATCTCTAACAAGAGGTGGTCAGAGCTCTGGAGAGAGCGACTGGGTATAAGTGATGAGTGAAGAGACAGCAGGACGGGAAGTGGGTTTGTTAATTAAGAAGTGAATGAAGAGCAGCTAACAGAGAGGGAGCTGGTGAGAGAGCTAGACAGTCGTGTGAATTATAGGATTGGTTGGCAGTGAATCTGGCAATTTTCTTGTAGCGGAGCTATTTTTGTTTTTAGGAGGGATTGTAGGTTAGTTAGACTAGGAGAGACCCAGTAGAATGGGAAGAAGATAAGCATTAGCAAGTCTGGTGTTGTTGGTAAGGAATTTATTTGTTCTGTAGCACATACGTTTTTGGTGAGTTTTTTTATAAAATTTTGAAAATGTAGGCAGTGAATCTAGCAATTTTCTTGTAGCAGAGCTCTATTTTTGTTTTTAGGATGGATTGTAGGTTAGTTAGACTAGGACAGACCCAGTAGAATTGGGAAGAAGATAAGTATTAGCAAGTCTGATGTCGTATGGTAAGGAATATTTTTGTTCTGTAGCACATAGCAAGTTTAAGTTTTTGATACAATTTTGAAAATGTAGGTTGAATTTTAGTTGATCATCAATGATATTGCCCATGAGTTTAGTGTGTGTTGCAACTTCAGTGTGTTATCAGGGGATGTAATGGTGAATGAAGACTTTTGGTGAGTTGGAGACTTTGGGCGAAATAGAAGTTGCTTGTTTTTTTTTTTAGGGTCAAGTATGAGCTGGTTTTCATTCAGCCAGCATTCAATACATTTAAAGTATTTTTGGGTAACAGATTGCAGGTGTAAGAGACTGTTGATTGAGCAGATAATAGTAGAATCATCAGCATATTGTATTAGGGAGGAAAGAGTACTGTATGAATGAAGACTGTTAGTAATGAAGTTGAATAGTACTGATCCAAGAATGGAACTTTGTGGTACACCAGTATTAACAGGGAAGAAGTTGAAGGAGGAGGAAAGCCACTTAACAGACTGCTGTCAGCTAGAAAGACACCTGGAAAACCAGTTGAGAGTGGAATTACAGAAATCTAGAGCAGACATTTTAGAGGGAAGCATGGGGTGAGAGACTGTATCAAAGGCTTTGGAGACATCTAAATAGAGGGTGGATACCAGGTTATTGTTTTATTTTGCTTTAATGATAGTATGAGTGAAGGAAACTAGAGCAGTGGTTGTAGTGTGGTTAGGACGGAAGCCATGTTGGGTTGAGGTGAAAAGATTTCCATTAAGAAAATGCTCAAGGAGTTGCTTGTGAATGCATTTTTTGAGAATTTTTGAGAAGGGAGACAGAGTCCCTATAGGCCTACAGATTTAAGTTTGACAGATTGTCCACCTTTGTGAAGTGGAATAAAATATTGTTTCCATATAGAAGGGATTATAGATTCCCGAACAGATCTGTTAATTAGAAGAATGGAGATAGGGTAGGCTATTGAGTTAGCAGCTAGTTTTAGGAATTCTGCAGGCAGATTGTCTGATGAGGGAGAGCATGGCTTGAGTTTGGTTAGATGAGATTTAATGTAGGTAGGGACAGATTTGAAAGAAAATGTGGGTTTGTTAACAGGGGGTGGGACAGGTAGTGTAGGGTTAGGGTTGTGGTTGTTTTGAGTTAATTTGTTAATGGAGAGTTGAATACAGTGCCGGTTTCCGAGGAAGAATAGTTTGGGCATGGGTTTGGTTTACCAGTAGAACGGGGGGGGGGGGTAATCTTGTTAATAGTGTTCCAAAAATTTTTTAGGGGTGTTATAATAGTATATTTGAGGACTTCTATCACTTTAACAATATTCAGTAATTCAATTACAGTTAATTTAGATTTACATTTTTTCGCAATTGTTTTTTGGCAGTCAACACCATTAAACTTAACAGGGCCTTATTAAGTCTAGACAATTCAGATCCTATGTCCCAGCTCATAAGAATAATTTCCTTAGTTATAGTTAAATTAATTATTTCTATCATACTATTCTGGATGGAAGTTTTAAACTCTACTAACTCATTACACTTCCAAAAACATCTTCCCAGTTACCTCCCTCTTTCCCATCTACCAGAGGAAAATTTCCTCGAAGCACTTCCAAGCAAAACTACAAATCCTTCTGGATTTTGGTGCACAATTGGGAGCCATACGTATGTCCTTCCGTTTTTTCTTACTAAATTGATTTCCCAGTCTCTTTTTTCAATCTTTTCTAACCTCCCCTAATTGATTCTTATGGTTATCATGTAATATTTTATATGTCTTATTAATTATCTCTTTTTTTAATAGCAGGTTCTACTCTAGACCAGACTAAAACCACTACCAGAGCTGGTCTTTCACTTAGCACTCTCCTATTCCTTTACCTTTGCATGTGCTCGGATAACAATCCCTGCTATGGAACATATTCTCTAATCTTTAGTCCAAATGTCTGCATGGCCTCATTCCACTTTTATTACCCTTCATTCTGTAGTTATTTGCTCCCAAATACCTTTGCTCCTTTGACAGTTTTCTCCAGTGAATTCCATCACCTTGCCTATATCATTCATTTCTTTCTTTTCCCCCTTTCTTCAATCAGTGTCATAGTGCATTCATTAAAAGCATCATAACAAAGTTTGCAGTTTGAAAATAGAGACTTCTTTCAACATGCAGTAACTCATCGTTTAGCTGGATACAAACATCATTTTTTAGTTAATAGTTGAGATAGAAGACATTATTACATTTGTATTAGCTCAGATTGTTACTTTCTGTTTATTACTTATTGATTTCAATCATTTTAAGGTTTCATTCAAAATGAATCTCACATTTTGGTTAAATCATATCCTTTTCCATATAAACATTTAACATTTTTAAATACTGAACTGACTTTGTGTTCCCAGTGTGTTATTTTTTTTATAGAATTATTCATTTTGTGAAAAAATATATTATACCACCTTTCTTTTATCAATCATTTTCTTTTGGAAAACAGGAAAGGGCTTTGGAAAAAAAATCTCTCTAAAGTTCATTCTTCTACACATGTTGACTCAGTGCTTTTTCCATAGTTACCCCTGCTGCCTAAAAATATTTTTTTCTCTTTGAGTTCAATTTGGGCCTGTTGAAGGTCTGTGGAGAATTCAAGTGGGCAGAAGACAAAGTAATACAGTATGCAATAACATGAAACAAGCTTTTATTTCTCTGCAATATTATGGAAGGAAGAAAAGCGTTTTTCTTAGTTTTTGCTTGTAATGAAAAGTCATTATCCACACATACCCTTGGGTCTCCAGACTTTAAAATCATTCTCTCCCTCCACAAAATAGAAAGAGTTTCCTCATTTTGATAGAATTTCTACAGTTTAATGAATAAATATCTTGACTGCTTTCTCAGTCTCAAGTTAGGAATATTTACACTATATGCTCTTTCAATTTCAGTATCAGCATTTGAAAATCCAGTCTATGTGCCAAGGCATTTTCTCAAAGTCTTTACAGTCCTTTCCTTCTGCTTGTTCTGGTATTGCTGTGAACCTCAAACAATGTCGCTGCATAACCGGTCCTCAAGCTCAGCCAATTTCTGTGTCATTTGTTCAAAATTTAACTGATGTGCCAACATGCTTTATTAAATCTCATTTTCAACAGCTTGTATACCACTTATTTCCTCTGAATGTTAACTCAAAATATCCATTTTCTGTAGTTTTGTGTTATTTGTCTCTCTATATATAGGGCCCTACTAACATTCATTTGGTTGACATTGTTCTTTACAGTGACTGAATGGTTTTCTCCCTCAGTTGCCATTACTACCTATTTTCTCTGTTTTTGCTCCCCCACACTACTTCTATTCTCCTTCTGAGTTATCACAGCTGATATCCCTTTTGCTTCACTTTTTCTCTTCTCTGTTGACCTTCTGGATGGCAGGCACTTCAGCTACCAACTTCTGATAATCTACAGAAGTCTGTAGGCTTCTACTGTTTTAAACTGCTTTAGGCCCAAAGCTTTGCTTTTAACTACTAACACTACCCTGTCATCTTAGAATCTGCTCAGGCAATGGTATATTTGGTACATTTACGAGTCATAGGTGGAAACAAAAAGCTGGGGGTCTTGGTAAATGGACTTCATTCTATACACAAAAGCTTTTCTTTGGTAATGAACATTCATGCAATGTTGCAAGTGATCCTCGTGGTTAGAGTATGGTGGAAATAATATAAGAAGATGTTTGCAATGGGTTAAATTTGTTTTGTTTACAAGTTAACTCATAAATTAAAAATTTAGTTTTTAGAACCCTTGCGTTTGTGAAATACCAGCAACACAGATTTGGCAGAAAGAGAATTAAGTTCAGAATTCCTTTTAGCTGAAGTAATGGCTGCCAAGAACTCTATCTTCCAGGTTAGGGTTGTTAATTATGTAGTAGAAACAGGTTCAAACGAAGCTGGTGTCAGTTCTTCCAGAATGAAGTACAAGTCCCAAAGAGATAGTGGGTCTCTCACTGGAGATTTCAACAAAAATTATCATTGAGAAAAGCATTGCACATATTTCAAGAAGATACAAAAACATAATACTGCCTTTGATGAAAGTTTTGAGATGACGGTCTGGTCTCTCATTTGTCTCTAATAGATAAAACAAGAAGGCTTGGGGTTTTGCTCACATGCTTCAATACATACAAAGACATCAGAATGGATAGCTGCACCTTTAAATAGGAACGAAATAGTTAACAGACAGAGCTTACAAACATACATGTTACATCTCAACAGCTAACTACAAGATAGCAGTTAGTCTTGCACAAGCTCAGTATTTATACACTTGTGCAAGCTCTTGGATAACTTCTTAAAGGTATATACACATATGTATGTACAGTCAAATGTACATTAATAGAGGAATAATAATCCAGTTTTATGGAGATCTGCCACTCAAGTACTATGGGAACAGCAGTAGAAAAGTTCTCTAGGCCCTTGGAGGTAGCCACAGTGAGAAGTATGTCCATTTATTCCTGTATTTCCTGGGCTGTACTTTTGGAAGAATGAAAGTATATTAATCAGTTAACTCAAAAAGGAATTAATAGGAGCTACTGGAAATGGAGAAGCCAAGAAGTGAGCTGCAGTGAATAAATGGCTATGCAAGACTTGCCTGATGGAAGTGACAGCACTGCTCAAGGGGGACTCAGGAACAGAGACCTCTCCAACAGATGAGGTAGAAGAAGAGAGAGTCATGTCAATGGCTTTAGAAAAGTTTGCCTTGTGGATAAATCTCTTCATAATAGGAAAGTATGAAAGCTCAGTAAGAAGAAGTCCCACACCAACTATATATTGATAGTAACAATCACCACAGTCAGGTATTTTTATATCATAGTCTAAGAACTATATCAGTTAGTAAAGAGAAAAGGACTAAAAAGGCTAATAATAATAATATACAAGTTGGTACATTAAGTGTAAGGTGGGCCTAGGTACAAAAACTCGACTACAATTTTCTGCTGGGAACATTTTTGAGAACTGATGTAAAACAACAACAGTAAATTAAACATTGTATTAGTGTGTACTTAAAAAAAAAATAAAATAAAAACAGAAAAAAATTATACATCTGTTTAAAACTCACCAAATAGCAGCTTTAGTCTCCCTAAAGATCATAAAAGCTCTTTAAGGAGCAATTCATCCATCGATCCACCCACAACCCTTTTACTCATTTTGCACATGGGTTTGGGGTATCACTTCAGGAGTGACAATCATCTTGAGACAAGATTTACACCGCCAGGTGGCTAGTCCTGCTGCAGTAGTTCATCTGTACCACTCACACACACACTCGCAACTACGGCCAATTTAGAGTGTCTAATCCACCTACTGCATGTTTTTTGGAATATGGGAGGAAACCAAAGCACCCAGAGGAAACCCACGTGACCACAGGGAGGACATGCAGACTCCACAAAGAAGGCACCTCAGCTGAGAATTGAACCACAGAACCTCTTGCTGTGAGGAGACAATGCTAACCACTGGGGCCACCCTCCTTAAGCAGCAATATAGATCTGGAAATGGAGAGCAGCATGGTACAGTATATGTTAATGGGGTGGCAATTAGTAGCCTAGAATCTGGATTGTCAAGTACTTTTAGTGGTTACTTAGTCCTATGAATTACAGGGAATGTACCTTCTCTTTATAAATTCTCCCTTATAGTCAACCTCTTCATCAACAACAATAGCCAATCCTCTAAGAATACAAAGGATAAACCAAAGTTCTTACTCCTTCTGCCCCTTTCACACTTAACATACTCTCCTGGAAACTTCACACTATTAGGAGAAACATTCAAAACCTAAAAAAAAATTATTCTCTGGAATAATATATCCCAGAAATTTTGTTCTGTGGACAATTTCTCTACTGTCTCCAAAGCACTTCTACCTGTTCTCCTTCCTCACCACTTAATGATCTGTGGTTATCATCTAACTTTTACAGAACTTATCTGCCTTTACATTGCTGTTATTTGCTCATTACTCCTCTGGAGTTTCCTTTCACCTTCTTTAAATCATTGCTTGGTTGACTGCAATATGAATCCCTTCGGTTGTGAGTAAAAAAAATCCATCCTGACAGTCCACCAATTGTTTACATTGATTATGAAAACAACTTGATTTTAAACAAACAAGTCACACAGAAAATTACTTACTATGTGATGTGTGTGTGTGGGTTTGTGAAGGCAAGAAGTGATATGGCTTTATTTTTCTTTTATGACCTGAAGTAAGTCAGGCTGCCACTGACAAAATAATTAAGGACTTGAAACAAGTTCACAGACTAGGCCAGCTGTGTATTTTTAAGTTGAGGAAGTATGAAATCAAACCAGCATCATTTAAAAACATGCTGGGGTGGAATGTGGGATGCTAAGACATGTGATCATCACAGAGCACTGTCAACTTACTTTCTCCTACTATGCCTGAAGGTTCACTAAGCCCAAAACAATGTTTCAGATGTCCACGGCAATGAAATATAAAGCATTATCTCAAAATTAGGTCAAAAAAGGGTACTGTTATGAATGATGTTCCTTCACATGTTTAATTTCTCAAAGGTCTGCCATTGAAAAAGATGGGAAGGGATTGTCATCTCGGAATGGCTACCAAAGCAATTTCATTTTGCTTCCTCTCTGAAGGATCTAGCTCAAGGTTAGGTACTTAACCATGCCAATGGAGCCTTGACACAGGTAGTGAGCTCAACTCATTCCAAAGATAACTTTCTGATCCAGTTTTGAAACATTGTAGTGCCAGCATTTACCACTACATAAGCTTACCGTAACAACAAACGCTTGAATAGATCATTGTTGCCATAGGAAAAAGCTATATGGGACATATCCTGATAAGGACCGGAAATCCAGCCAATATACAACAGCCTTTGAGTGCTTTCTCACTCAACATAAGTCTCTTGCAGCATGAGATTGATGGTACAAAGGGGAAAGTATCCGCGTCAAAATTCAGATTTCTTGCCCAAACTGGGCAGGATAAAGCTGCATAGCTATGTCATTACAGAAAGAGAGGAAAGAGAACCCCATCATGGCTAAGGTAAAAACATTCATAAAATTAAAAAAATTCGGATCTAAAGGGGATGGCAGGAGAATGTCAGTACTGTACCAGTGATCTATTTAAACATATACTGTTAAGGCAAGTTTATTTACACAGCTGCAATAATATATTCATCATTAGGATTACTGTTACAGTAGCAAAAAGATATACTGGGTGACTGACAAAGCTTTGATAGCAAGGGAGGAGGAAGAACTACCAGAGTACAGGAGCCTCTGAAGAATAGATCAAGCAAGTCCTTTTCTGGTCTTTGAAAATGAGTCCATTTTGTAGTGCTTAGTAAATTTATGCATAGATAAGTCTCTGCCTCTAGAACAGCTCTAGAGCCCATCTCTTTACAAAAAGAAACATTAGTCATCACAGTTTTAGTAGAGTGAGCTTTGAGCTTCCTGAGGGGAGTATGTCCACAGTGACAGTAACAGAATGGATTGAGTGAAATGGTCTGCTTTGACACTGCTTGTCACCTTTTTCTACCATAAGAATAAAAGAGATGGCAACAATTCTGAAGTCTTTTGTCTTGTCCAAGCTGTACTGAGTTGCCTGTGGACACACAAAGCATAAAGAAATTTTAATCCCCATCTTGTGCTTTGGGAAATTACATGGAGATGAACAGACTGATTTAGGGTAAATTCAGATACAATGTCAGGTATAAAGAAAGGGAAATACTGCTCATGTGAAATATCAAATGGCTGAATAGAATGTGTGCTTACAATTCAGATACTCTTCAAGCTGAAGTCAAAGGAGTAAACAAAAATGCTAAGTCAAGAACTTCAAGGTAGCCCCTGAAGCTTGTTCAACTGAAAGAACAGTTACCATCCTCTGAAAAGGATAATTTGGGTACCTCACCCTCTCAGTATCCCACTCTCACTGTGCTCACCAATTACGCCAATTGCAAATTCAAAGTGCTCCAACATATTGTGCCCTGAAGCCCAGATCTTAAACAAACCTTAGCTTATTGGAGCACAAGCTAACCTTGTGGAAATGACCTGAGCTCTAACTATGCATATCTATACACTATAATTTTGTGCTATTAAACAAAGTCTTGTATTTATAAGGTAACTTACAAGTGGCATGCACAGTAGCTTAAGGACCCTCCATCCCTTCTAAAGCTAACCCCCAGCATTAGTTCTGTTGTCTTTTCTCCTAATACTTTCAATACAGACAAAAAAAAGGAAAACTACACTTAATAATTCCACCCTTGATTAGTCCTGGCTATTAACTTACATTAAATGCAAGCGTCCAACAAATATAAGTAGGAGAAGTGCAACCAAGTCACTTCAGCACTGACCAGATTTGAACAGGCTCACTGCTAGTTTTTTTTCCCTAGTGTCTCTGGTGGTGTCTAGCTCAGCCCGCTCTGTGTGCACCTCACTCCGCTCGGGCACACTCCACTTCTCTACCCTACCCCCTTTCCCACCCACCCCTGAATCAATTACATTTATACCTAGTGGGGACACACCCCCTGCATTAGGTGCCCAATCACCCAAAGCACACCCCACTACAACATTCGATTATAAACAACATAGCAAATTTACTTAAACTGCGTCAAAAACTACCATACCCACCCTTTATCACATCAGCAGTGCTGAAGCATCATCAGCAGCCTCCCCACTATGCTGCAGCCAAATATACTATACCTCACATGCCTAAACATAATATCCCTTCTTACCTCCTACAAAGTCAAATTACACCAACCCCTAAACAATCAAGAAACTCCATGTTACCATCCCCATAACATGAAAACTCACTACTTCCCAAAATCTGCTTCTATCTTTACTACCCCAGTTATACAGTACTCTCCATTTAGATAACTACATCTACCTGGGACACCTCTAATCTCCACCCAGTATAAAAGAAACATCACACACTTTATAAAAATCATCTTTCACATTGCCTCACAACTAACTGTTAGTGGTAACGTTCACCCCAACCCAGGTCCACAAACATCCACATCACCTACTAACCTCTCCCCCCAAAAAAACACAAGACCTACTACTACTAAATATTAACATTAGAAACCTTTGAAACATGATAACTGAACTACATGCCCATCTAGCCTATTACTCACCAGACATTATTTTATTAAAAGAGATATGGCTTAAACCTGACATCAGTAATAGTGAGATACTACCCCAGGCTATAATATCATATGCAAAGACCGTAAAGGCAGAAAAAAAGGGGGGCGTAGTAATTTTGTTTAAAACTTACTTGAATGTTCTGCCTTCTAAAACAAGCGTTCCCACCTTTAACAACACTGAACTCTTAGCAGACAAATTAAGTTACAATCATCAAAAGCATGTTAACATCATTGGTATCTACACCCCTCCTGGTGATAATATCCCTATAGTACAGAACCTACTACAGTGGACCTCTAACACCCTTCCCCGGGAAACTATGTTGATGGGAGATCTTATTATAGACTGGCAAACCTGCAATTCTCATAACCCATCTATTTCATCAATTTATATGGATTTACTTAAACCATACAAGTACCTACTAGAATTGACAAAAATTACAATAGATCCTTTACACTTGACTGGATACTAACAAATAAACCTAACCTCTCTTACATGCAAGATCCCTACTAGACACCCTGTGATCACCAGCCAACATATTTATGAAGGAAAAGCATCAAGCCAGCCACAACTGCTACATTCCGGCTAATTAGAATAAAAAATAAAACTTCAACCCTGAACACTTTATAACTGCCCTGAAAAACTGCAACTGGGAACCAGTAAAATCTGTTAACCTGAATGAAGCAGTAGACTACTTCAGCTCTATCTTTTTAAATATATTGAATGCACATGCACCACCAAGAACTGTCCATGTCAAATCTAATACTGCCCCATGACTTAGCAAAGAAACTAGGTATCAGAACCAGAAACAAAGCCTGGTCTAAGTGGCTAAAACATTGAACTCAAGATCTAAAGCAAAGCTACAGGGAACTATGAAATAAAGTTAAAAAAGCTATCAAGCTGGATAAAATTCAGTAGTACCCAGATATCCAAAACAAGCATAAAAACAACCCTCAAAAATTTTGGGCAACTATTAACAATATACTTACACTCGGCAAAGCAAAAATGACCTCCCCTAAGAATATCCAGCACCTCTGAAAATATTGCTACCCAGTTCAATAAATTCTTTACTGAATCCATCCTAGCTTTGGCTAAACAAATTAATCACTCATCTGCCTCCAACACCCTCTGTCAAGTGCAAAAGTATAGTCACAGACCCTTCGCCTTCAAACCTGTTCCCACTGCCATGACAAAAATACTACTCTGTAAACTCAAACACACTACATTAGCAGCAGACAAATTCCCAGCTGGTTTTCTTAGCACACCTGCAGAATCCATTGCCTATCCTATATCTATACTCATTAACAGGTCACTAGCTGAAAACATAGTCCCAGATATCTGGAAAATTTCCCACATTATTCCACTCCACAAAGCTGGCAATTCTACAGAACTGAACAACTACTGACCTACTGCCATATTATCCCCACTATCAAAAATTTTAGAAAGGTGCATTCATAAACAACTCCTGTTCTTCCTCCTCAATCACAAACTATTATCCAATACTCAACATGAATTTCATCCTTCACAAAGCACCACCACTGCTCTACTGTCCTTTACAAACATACTGAACTCCCAAAGAACAATGGCAAGTACGTTTCAACGATATTCCTAGACATTTCTAAAGCATTCGATATGGTGTCACATACTGAACTAATTTCGGTCCTTGCTGTCTTAAAGCCCAGTCAGTCTACTCTCACATGGCTCCAAAGTTACCTACAAAAACATAAACAAGCTGTCCTCTGGCAGCATGAACTCTCTCCCCTTCTGCCTGTCAACCTAGGGGTTCCTCAATGATCCATCTTTGGACCCATCCTGCTCTCTGTTTTCACCAATGAACATACTGCAACCCAACAGGCCTCCATCATCCAATACATTGATGAGTACACACTAATTTGTTCAAACTCCACCTTACAACTATTACAGTCTCATAACCAAGATACCATTTCAGCAGTAAAAGTCTGGATCACAAACTCTCAGCTGATCCTTAATCCAAACAAAACTAAACTTACGCTATTCCACCCCACAAAACTCCTTGTCTCTCCCTCATTCACAACAACATCACTAAACAAAACTGTTATCTTAGCAGTCCAAACCAAGATCTTAGGTGTAGAAATTGACAGTAACCTTAAGTTTGACATCCATATCTCACAGACTATTAAAAAGGTGCATATGCATTCTCTACCACAAGCACTTTCTTATAAATTATACTAAATCCACTATAGCCCAAACACACCTCCTGTCTTCACTTCTCTATGCCTCTTCTATTTTCGTTAACCTGACAAAAATCTGACTTAGCAAAACTGGAATCGTGTTATAACAAAATAGCTAAGTTTGCAACTATTTCCCCTAACAGGATACACCATCGTAAGGTGAAACAGCTAGCTTGGTTAGAACTCCCTCAAATTTTACTCGATAACCAACTTACTTTGGCCCATAAACTACTACACCAACCCAATAACATTTCTGGACTACAAAACCTATTACAACCTCAGTCTACTACAAGAACCCTACCCTCTAGTCAAAACCTCTTGCTTGACAGAGCTAAAGCCAAAAGCAAGGCAGGTAAATCCCTTCTTTCAAATTTTATCCTAAAATCTGGAATACTTTACCCTCAGACATATCCTCCACTACCTCCATGTCCCCCTTTAGAAAAGCACTGAAAAAAATCATCTTAACAAATTATGGCTCTGTAACTTTACTTCACCCGGATGATACAAAATACACTCACTACTCTCCCTGATTTACTGATCTACTTGCAATGTTACCTTCTTACTGAAAACTCCTTATATGCTTAAGACTGCTTATTAAAGCACTAATCTTAACCTTTCAAGTAAGATGTTATGTACATACTGTAATGCCAATATCATCTGTAGTTACTAACCAAAGTTATTGTTCATATGTTTCATTTGTGACAGATTTCAGTTAACTTGTCTTACTTGTTCCATCTTCCCATTTTACTAATACTGAAATTCTGTTGTAAATTACTTCTACTGTACTATCAATCCCACATAATAATGCAATTTGTATTATGGATGTTTGTATTATTGGCAACTATGGAGTTTTTCTCCCCATGCATCCGCTGAAAATGGACATGTGTCCAGATGGATTTTCATGGTAAACAAATGTAAAATAAAAATAAATAAATAAAATAATATAAAATGAAAATGCTGGACAGACCACCTACTTCCTAGGTGGTCGCCATGTAAAACCTTTTCAGAAAATTATTTATTTGGAACATAGAAGAAATGGCAAGCAAGCTGAAATGGCCAAAAAGTAGATGCATCTTGACAGAAGTGCAAGATAGGCCTGATTTGAGCAATTCACACAAGTAATGGATAACCAGAGAGGCCTCCTCTCTGGATGGGGCCTGGTCTCTCACATAGCACCAACGAGAAAATCTCTTCACATTTGCCAAATATGTTTTTCTACCCTCCTTTAACACCTTTGCATATCCACTGGAATCAGAAACTTATGATCCAAATAATCAGATGTAGGCTGTGCATGTTGGGGTGGACTAGTGATCCCTTGTCCTGTGTCAGTTGGTCCACTCTGTGAGGATGTTTGTGGTAATTGCCCCTTGCCAGTTTCATGAGAAGGGAGAACCAATGTTGTCTGGGCCAACAGGAAGTTACCAAATGCACCTTTGGAGAGTTCCTCTGTACCTTTAGAAGGATGTTGTTGTCCAAGGAAAGGGGAAAAACATAAAGGGATATATCCCCCCAACCCAAGTGAAAGAAAAAGCATCCATATTCCAAGCCTTTTTGCAAGGTGCTCTGGCACAGAATTTCTTTAAGTGTCCATTGCAAATGGAGGCAAACAGATTTTTGGAGTTCCCCACTGATGGACAACCTTCTGGATGACAGTTAGGTGTAACATCAATTCTCGACAGTTTGTCTTAGATTTCCTCAGAGTGTCTGCTACAGTGCTCTGCTTTGATGGAATGTAAGCTGCCAAAAGGGAGAGAGAGTATTCAGTGCAACTTCCCAGGCAACAGTTAGCCTGCACAGGGGGTAAGATCAGATACCCTTCTGCATGTTTAAGTATCACAACACAGTGGCATTGCGTCTGTAATTACCAATAGTGGTCATGTAGTCCACAGCTTTTTCAAAGCTTTTAATGCATTTATTAGCACCATCATTTCCTTGAGGTTGATGTATTTCTGAAATGTGGTTACCAAGTCCCCTGGACATCGATTTCCTTGGATACTGCTCCCAGGCAAAGTCTGAAGTGTTGGTTATTATAGACTGGGATTCGGAGCAAGGAAGACATGTAATCAACTACATCTAATCTGCCCAAGTTTGTTCTTTACAAAGCCAAGGACTGGGATGTGAAAGGACAGATGATGTAAGTGTTGGGTCCAATCTGATGTGAAGAACCACTGAATCTTCCTGATATGGACATTAGCTAAGTGACACATTACAATATCTGAAGCCATATAGTCTAAAATTCTGAGATATTCCCTTGCAGTCATCATTGCCTGTTGAAGCAGATCTCAAAACTGTAGAGGGTAAAAGGAAACATTTTCCAGAGGGAAATCAAATGTACTGGAAACAGTCAACTACCTTGAGATAAAATGAATGTATTATTATGTTTATATTCTTTTAGGATGGTTTTATAAGGTTCACTGTTCAGGGAAATTGTTTAAAGGAATTTTTGAAAAAAGGCATACTGGCACTTTAAATTTATATTGAATTAATTATTAGATTGATAAAGAAATGTATATACCTAATGATTTTGTAAAGCATTGTTCTGAGGAAGTCTAAGTGTTTTAGATGAAAGCGCTTAACGTTGAATAAAGGAAGATTTTATATTTATATTTATTTTGGCGTGTCAGTACCTTGAGTCTGTGCTTGTGGGAACAGACTGTATCATTTGGTTATTTTCCAGAGGGAGACAGGCTATCATGACAGAAGTGGCTAATAAAACATCCCAGCAATGTCAACCTTCTGGTAAGGAGTCAGTAGACTGAGTTTGAAGATTTATGGTAAAGAGAAGAGACAAGGTGTCTGTGTGTCTTGAAGTGACTCTGCCAAGATGAAGCAATCATCCAAATAGAGGTAAATGTGGATTCCATGCATACTGAAAAAGCATTTGTGAATACTCTTGGAGAAGAGTCCAAAGGGTAAGGAAATAAATTGAAAATGTAATCCTGATACAAAAAATCTTAAATAATGCATGAAATCCTTGTGAGCAGGGACATGATGGTAAGCATCCTTGAGATCTAGGTTAATTAGAATGCAATGGAAGTGAATGAGAGAAAACTGTCTGGAGGTTAAGTATTTCAAACTTTGGAATTTTAGTTTGAACTGAAAACTCTAAAACTGATCTCCAAGTGCATTCTTACTGGGCACTAGAAAAATCCTGAAGTGAAATCATTTTCCTTGCTGGGATGCGGGAACTGGTTCTATCACTCCCAGTGACAGCATTTCTTATAGAATACAAGGAAACATGAGTCTTTTTTTCTTTTGATAAAGAGAAATTCCTGATTTTGGATAAAAGGAATTTCACCATCATTTGTAGCCCTGTTGGATTATCTCTAGTACCTGAACATCTGTAATTTGCTTCCAGAATAGTAAGGAAAGAAACAGATTTCCTGCAAATTTGTAAGGATGGCCACGGTGTGGGTGGAGCTGAGGAAGAAATGCTTACATGGTCATGCACTTTTCTATGATTGATCAAAACCATGGGGGCCATTTCCCTTTTCCTTGGTATCCCCCTGCCACTTCTTTTGGTGCTATTACTTCCCTGACTTTCTCTGCATTGGTTTAAAAGATTTCCAGAAAAAGGGCCCTAATATGGAGGTATAGTTTCTGTGAACTGGAGACTAAAAATGTTGTTTAGCTCTCTGAATTAGTTTGCCCCTTTCATCAAATCATTACAGGACCTTAACAGAGGAGCTGCCAAAAAGGACATTTTTATCTAATACGACATTAATGAATTGGGATTTAGCATCCTCAAGGAGACTCAAGTAGTCTGTGGCAGGCATACCTCTGCATTACAGATCATATGGCTACAGTTCCAGACACTGCATCATAAGACCACTTTAGGTTATGTTTTTGACCTGAAATATCACATAAAGTATATTAGTCAGAGAAGAACTGGCATCAGAAGGAGGACTTGTGTCTGAAAAAGTGGCAAGGAGTTTGGCCAAATGGACATGGCAATTTACAGATCTGACCACTCAAGCTGAAGAAGTGAAATCTTTTTACCATATCTAGCAAATGCCCTTCCATCTTTGTCACTGGAAACAGGCTGGGTCTGGGTTTAGAAGATCCCGCTTTATTCAAATAAATAACAGCAAAGTCTGTCAGAGTTTTTGAGAAGAAAGTTATGTTATTCATGAGCCTTAATAGAGCCTATCTGGCTTTTTTAGATGCAGGAGTTTGAGCACCAAGGGAACAGCATGTAGAACTGAATGCTCAAGGCCCCAGTAACAGGAGGAATAGGTAGGGATTACATGGAATCCATACGCAGAAGGTCATAATACCTCTCCTGAATCTCTGCAATTATTTTCATTCCCACGGAAAAAGTTCTTTCATTTTAGAAACAGTGTCTGAGAAAGAAAGGTCATCAGAAAGTTAGAAGAGAACTCTTCCTCCAATTCTGACAAACTGGGGATGAGAGTTGACTGGGGAGCATAATCAAGTCGCTCCTATTCTGATTCTGAGAGGGACTCCTCCTCAGAAAATGTAGGTGTCCTTTTCCTCTTAAACTGAAAGGTAACAGGACAGGAGGACTGAAGAAATGGAAATGGTCTGAAAAGTCCTTTAGAAAAATTATAACATTTATCTTTTGACTTTTTTATATATGAAGGTGTGAAAGGTAGTAAAAGATGTTTTGTTTTTTTGGGGGGGATATTTTTTCTTGTGTAATCTAACTTGATTGTTTTGGATGGACTGGACATCTAGACCTCCATAAGGGAACCTGGTATCTCCTCCTGTACCAACGTCTAAGGTATTCCAGCTGAAACTTCAGATAAAAGTAAATGGCATTCTCCATTCTTAGCAGCTGCCTGATATCTCATCTTGTAGAACATGTCAGTTTTCTGACCCTTGTCAGTGTCCCATAGAATGACACCAGAGGGTCTGGGGGGATCAGACTCATAGCCTGAGGACTGAATTACAACAGTAGATTCAGTCTGTGACTGGCAAAGAGAGGCAAAAGGCAGGATAATTTCGTGAACCTCTTTGGTGGTTCTTTTCTTTTCCTTTACCTGAAGGGGGACATCTGAGGATGGACCAGAGGCCAGGAAGGACCAAGAGAGGGCTTTCACTTGTTTATTCTATAGAAATATGTTAAGTTGACTGTAAATAGTCTTAGAGATAACAGAAAGCCAAATCTTGCAGGAATGGATGCAATGGGATTCACTCAAAACACTAAAAAAATTTTTTCTACCAAATGGATATTTCCTTCTTCTGGCAGACATAAGAGAACATTTAATACAAATTTTAACAAAAAATCAAAAGCAAGAATCTCAGAGGGGTACTTTTATGTCCAGAAGCCGCCATGAACCCACTTCTAAAAACTGAAGTCGTAGTTAGATGAGTACCCGATTTAACTGTTCCATGGCAAGAAAATTCTGAATTTTGGTGACCGTACACCTTCTATACCAGCACTTTTATGATCCAATGTGTTTGTGCCTCTGCAAACTGATTTGCTGTGCTGTCAAGATATGTGAGCACATTTGACAGAGTGATACACAGCTGTAAAGCTATCACCATTAATCTACCATCTGAGAGTACTGCTCTCTACCATAAAACACTACATTGCCAAATGTTAGAAAACTAAGTGTAAATTATGAATATTGGTAACTATATATCTGTCCAACTTGTAAAATACCATTCTTTGCATGAGACAGACCAAAAACAACAGTGCTTCAACAAAAAACTTAAAATGGCATTTTATGTGCCTCCTGCAATCGTTACTTAACTCCAAAATTGACAAAGCTTAAAGAAAGGCACCAGTTTGTGCAAGTTTAAATTTCTAAAGTACTATTTGGTTGGTAAGTCTAGATGAATCAGTTAATGATAAAATGATAATAAATTAGAGTAAATTATTCATTGCAAAAATATTCATAAATATATTACTTAGGATTCTGTTACTAATCCATGAGTTTCATAAATAAGTCCATACTTGAACAACTGGTGTGAAAACAAGGTATTTGTTGTTAGACCGGTAGGGCGATTGCTCAGTGTTCTACTACTATTGGCTTAAAACATGAGCAGAACAGAGCTGTACAGAACACATTACTTCCTACTGGATTTGACAGTTACACAGACTGAATTATCAAAGGAAGTATCACTAATATCCACGGAGTAGACTATGATCAGGGAGTGTTCCAGGTTCTGTGCTAATGATAAACCTTCCTTTAGAGAAGAAAAAAAGCATGGTACTGCTCAAAATGTGGTTTCTGTTCTCCCAAATGCCTTCACTGTGGTACAAAAGCACACAGATTCTCAATACTAGCAGAGATTACAGCAGTTCCACAGGCAGCCATCTTTCAAAAAAACACAATATACCCCTCAGTTTCAGATATCCTGCATGTTTTGCCATCTCTTTCAACTTTCTGGTTTAAAAGCCTGTGTTTGTGCTTGTTTCCCACCTTTCCTATAACTAGTCTAGTCCAGACACAGATTTGCTGTATCCAGGACTGTTTGTAAGCTTTTGAACCCCCCAAGCCTTTCTGTGTTGTAGGGAAGCCTTCTAGCTTATCAGTGGGAGTGGTAAGCACTAAGTAGCCTATCTACCACAAGAGTGGTTTCTGGCCCAGAAATTGTAATTTATTGACCGTTTGGAAGCTTTTCCATCTCTTTCAAATTACTGGTTTAAAATCCCGCATTTGTGCTTATTTCCCATCTTTTCTGTAACTAGTCTAGTCCAGACACAGATTTGCTGTATCCAGGACTGTTTGTAAACTTCTGTGCCCCCCCAAGCCTTTCTGTGTTGAAGGGAAGCCTTCTAGCTTATCAGTGGGAGTGGTAAGCACTAGGTAGCCTATCTACCACAAGAGTGGTTTCTGGCTCAGAAATAGTAGTTTATTGGCCGTTTGGGCAGTTTTTCCATCTCTTTCAACCTTCTGGTTTAAAAGTCAGTGTTTGCGCTGGTTTCCCACCTTTCCTGTTACTAGTCTAGTCCAGATACAGATTTGCTGTATCCAGGACTGCTTGTAAGCTTCTGAGCCCCCCAAGCCTTTCTGTGTTGGAGGCAAGCCTTCTAGCTTATCAGTGGGAGTGGTAAGCACTAGGTAGCCTATCTACCACAAGGTCCAGCTACAGATTCTTAGTTTTAGTACTTGAATTTGCTTATTCATGCTCAGTACTTGTTCAGAACTTGTTGTTAGCACTAAATAAACTACAAATTACTACAGCACTCAACCTTCCTCTTTACCTAGAGGAAAACAGTTTTTGTACTTACTTTCCTCACTTGCTTAGAGAAAACCAGCCCTTATACTCACTTTCCTCACTTGTCTATAGGAAAGTAGTTTTTTTATTAAGGCATGTCCAAGGGACAGCTCCCAGTGTTCTCTCCTGCCTATCTGATGAATCTGGGCCATCTTGGGGCAATGTAGCAATTGCCTCATGTACACAGACAACCCTCTCCTCCTACCACCCAACACCACAACCTGTGAAAGATGCACTTATCTAGCCAAACTGGAAGTAAAGCTCTCTCCAACCAAGACTGAACTTGACAGTCAAGAGGAGAAGGTAAACACTTGCACCACACCACACTCATCACATAGTCCCACTAAACCTACACCAAAAAAATCCAAACAAAGAAACACAAAAACATTCACAGAGGCTCTCAATAATAATCTGCTCAAGCAACAGAGATCTCCATAGCAGAAACGCAAGCAACCACCACCCCCCCAACACAACCCAAATGACACATAGCCCACAGAGTCAGTGTGCCAATAAACCACAGCCCATAAGGCAAAACAACGTACCCAACACACTAGTCATAGGTGACTCTATAATCAGGCACACTGATGTCCTACTCACCAGGCTAAACAAGGAGAAGGTAACTGTCAGCTGCCTGTCGGGTGTCAGCATCCGCCACATAACCCACGTTCCACAACAGGTACAAATATAACTCTGTCATTGTCCATGTTGGTGTGAATGACCCGAGACGTACCTCCCTAGACTACATGAAAAGAGACATGGAAGAGCTCTCTGATGTTGTAGCCCAGGCAGGTATGACCCTAGCCCTGAGTAGCATCCTGCCATCACCCAGAATGATACCGCAGTACAAGGACAAAATGATTGACTTCAACAATTGGTTAAGCTTCTGGTGTCATTCTACAGGGATCCAGTATCTGTCTGCCTGGGACGACATGGTCGACAGACCATGATGCTTTGCCAGAGATGGCCTGCACCTGTCGCCCCTGGGATTCCGGATAATGGCTAAGTCACTTGCTGCCCCTATAGTGCATTTTTTAAAGCAAGGTTCAAATGACAAATTCACCACCATAACAGGAACAGGCAAGCAAAAACTGAGGGTAATGCTACTCAATGCTAGTAGTCTAAATCTCAAAATGCACTCACTCGAGGCATTCCTTAAAATGGAGAACATCGACATTTGTGCAGTGACTGAGACCTGGTTCAAGGCTCTAGAAAGCATCCCTGCTTTACCAGGATATACCTCATTCCACACTTTTCAGTCATCTAACCTGGACCAGAACACCAAAGGCGGAGGTGTATCCATATTCATTAAGGATATCCACACCTCTAGGCTAGTTGCGCAGCATAATGCATCCGAGGTTATCCAAGTGCAACTAACTCTGGGAAAAACTGCAGTCCAGCTTGCTACAGATCCCCCACCATGTCCCAGAATTCCCACTCCTCTTTTCTTGGTATACTGGAAAATATTAGGGTTCAACCAAACACCTGAATAATGGGCAATTTCAACTACCCCGCCATTAACTGGGAAAACTACTCATGTACCAACTTCTTTGCTCAACGCTTTCTGGAATTCATAAATTCCAATGCCCTGGATCAACTTATCCACATCCCCACCAGGGGCAACAATATCCCCGACCTAGTCATTACCAAGATGATTGACTGGTGTTACACACCTTAAGTCAACTCCTCGCTGGTCAGATCCGACCATAAGCTAATCACCCTAGATATCCGCATCCCTCCCCCACCCCCCATTAAGGAAACCACGGTAAAAAAATTTTCCAGAGCCAACTTACACAAGTGCATGGATTGTGCAAATGCCTTCCATCTTTGTCACTGGAAACAGGCTGGGTCTGGGTTTAGAAGATCCCACTTTATTCAAATAAATAACAGCAAGGTCTGTCAGAGAGTTTTTGAGAAGAAAGTTATGTTATTCATGAGCCTTATAGAGCCTATCTGGCTTTTTTAGATGCAGGAGGTTGAGCACCAAGGGAACAGCATGTAGAACTGAATGCTCAAGGCCCCAGTAACAGGAGGAATAGGTAGGGATTATATGGAATCCATAGGCAGAAGGTCATAATACCTCTCCTGAATCTCTGCAATTATTTTCATTCCCACGGAAAAAGTTCTTTCATTTTAGAAACAGTGTCTGAGAAAGAAATGTTATCAGAAAGTTAGAAGAGAAATTATCCTCCAATTCTGACAAACTGGGGATGAGAGTTGACTGGGGAGCATAATCAAGTCCCTCCTATTCTGATTCTGAGAGGGACTCCTCCTCAGAAAATGTAGGTGTCCTTTTCCTCTTAAACTGAAAGGTAACAGGACAGGAGGACTGAAGAAATGGTCTGAAAAGTCCTTTAGAAAAATTATATAATTTATCTTTTGACTTTTTTATATATGAAGGTATGAAAGGTAGTAAAAGATGTTTTTTTTTTTTTTTTGGGGGGGGGGGTATTTTTTCTTGTGTAATCTAACTTGATTGTTTTGGATGGACAGGACATCTAGACCTCCATAAGGGAACCTGGTATCTCCTCCTGTACCAAAGGTATTCCAGCTGAAACTTCAGATAAAAGTAAATGGCATTCTCCATTCTTAGCAGCTGCCTGATATCTCATCTTATAGAACATGTCAGTTTTCTGACCCTTGTCAGTGTCCCATAGAATGACACCAGAGGGTCTGGGGGGGATCAGACTCATAGCCTGAGGACTGAATTACAACAGTAGATTCAGTCTGTGACTGGCAACAAAGAGAGAGAGGCAAAAGGCAGGATAATTTCGTGAACCTCTTTAGTGGTTCTTTTCTTTTCCTTTACCTGAAGGGGGACATCTGAGGAAGGACCAGAGGCCAGGAAGGACCAAGAGAGGGCTTTCACTTGTTTATTCTATAGAAATATGTTAAGCTGACTGCAAATAGTCTTAGAGGTAATAGAAAGCCAAATCTTGCAGGAATGGATGCAATGGGATTCACTAAAAATGTTCTTTCTACCAAATGGATATTTCCCTCTTCTGGCAGACATAAGAGAACATTTAATACAAATTTTAACAAAATATCAAAAGCAAGAATCTCAGAGGGGTACTTTTATGTCCAGAAGTTGCCATGAACCCACTTCTAAAAACTGAATTTGTAGTTAGATGAGTACCCGATTGAACTCTTCCATGGCAAGAAAATTCTGAATTTTGGTGACCGTACACCTTCTATACCAGCACTTTTATGATCCAATGTGTTTGTGCCTCTGCAAAACTGATTTGCTGTGCTGCCAAGGTATTTGAGCACATTTGACAGACTGATACATAGCTGTAAAGCTATCACCATTAATCTACCATCTGAGAGTACTGCTCTCTACCATAAAACACTACATTGCCAAATGTTAGAAAACTAAGTGTAAATTATGAATATTGGTAACTATATATCTGTCCAACTTGTAAAATACCATTCTTTGCATGAGACAGACCAAAAACAACAGTGCTTCAACAAAAAACTTAAAATGGCATTTTATGTGCCTCCTGCAATCGTTACTTAACTCCAAAGTTGACAAAGCTTAAAGAAAGGCACCAGTTTGTGCAAGTTTAAATTTCTAAAGTACTATTTGGTTGGTAAGACTAGATGAATCAGTTAATGATAAAATGATAATCAATTAGAGTAAATTATTCATTGCAAAAATATTCATAAATATATTACTTAGGATTCGGTTACTAACCCATGAGTTTCACAAATAAGTCCATACTTGAACAACTGGTGTGAAAACAAGGTCTTTGTTGTTAGACCGGTAGTGCGATTGCTCAGTGTTCTACTACTATTGGCTTAAAACATGAGAAGAACAGAGCTGTACAGAACACATTACTTTCTACTGGATTTGACAGTTACACAAACTGAATTATCAAAGGAAGTATCACTAATATCCACGGAGTAGACTATGATCAGGGAGTGTTCCAGGTTCTGTGCTAATGATAAACCTTCCTTTAGAGAAGAAAAAAAGCATGGTACTGCTCAAAATGTGGTTTCTGTTCTCCCAAATGCCTTCACTGTGGTACAAAAGCACACAGATTCTCAATACTAGCAGAGATTACAGCAGTTGCACAGGCGGCCATCTTTCAAAAAAACACAATATACCCCTCAGTTTCAGATATCCTGCATGATTTGCAATCTCTTTCAACTTTCTGGTTTAAAAGCCTGTGTTTGTGCTTGTTTCCCACCTTTCCTGTAACTAGTCTAGTCCAGACACAGATTTGCTGTATCCAGGACTGTTTGTAAGCTTTTGAGCCCCCCAAGCCTTTCTGTGTTGTAGGGAAGCCTTCTAGCTTATCAGTGGGAGTGGTAAGCACTAAGTAGCCTATCTACCACAAGAGTGGTTTCTGGCCCAGAAATTGTAATTTATTGGCCGTTTGGAAGCTTTTCCATCTCTTTCAAATTACTGGTTTAAAATCCCGCATTTGTGCTCATTTCCCATCTTTTCTGTAACTAGTCTAGTTCAGACACAGCTTTGCTTTATCCAGGACTGATTGTAAACTTCTGTGCCCCCCCCCCAAGCCTTTCTGTGTTGAAGGGAAGCCTTCTAGCTTATCAGTGGGAGTGGTGAGCACTAGGTAGCCTATCTACAACAAGAGTGGTTTCTGGCCCAGAAATAGTAGTTTATTGGCCGTTTGGGCAGTTTTTCCATCTCTTTCAACCTTCTGGTTTAAAAGCCTGTGTTTGCGCTGTTTCCCCACCTTTCCTGTTACTAGTCTAGTCCAGATACAGATTTGCTGTTTCCAGGACTGCTTGTAAGCTTCTGAGCCCCCCAAGCCTTTCTGTGTTGGAGGGAAGCCTTCTAGCTTATCAGTGGGAGTGGTAAGCACTAGGTAGCCTATCTACCACAAGGTCCAGCTACAGATTCTTAGTTTTAGTACTTGAATTTGCTTATTCATGCTCAGCACTTGTTCAGAACTTGTTGTTAGCACTAAATAAACTACAAATTACTACAGCACTCAACCTTCCTCTTTACCTAGAGGAAAACAGTTTTTGTACTTACTTTCCTCACTTGCTTAGAGAAAACCAGCCCTTATACTCACTTTCCCCACTTGTCTACAGAAAAGTAGTTTTTTTATTAAGGCATGTCCAAGGGTCAGCTCCCAGTGTTCTCTCCTGCCTATCTGATGAATCTGGGCCATCTTGGGGCAATGTAGCAATTGCCTCATATACACAGACAACCCTCTTCTCCTGCCACCCAACACCACAACCTGTGAGAGATGCACTTATCTAGCCAAACTGGAGGTAAAGCTCTCTCCAACCAAGACTGAACTTGACAGTCAAGAGGAGAAGGTAAACACTTGCATCACACCACTCTCATCACATAGTCCCACTAAACCTACACCAAAAAAATCCAAACACAGAAGCACAAAGACATTCACAGAGGCTCTCAATAATAATTTGCTCAAGCAACAGAGACCTCCAAAGCAGAAATGCAAGCAACCACCACCCCCCAACACAACCCAAATGACACATAGTCCACAGAGTCAGTGTGCCAATAAACCACAGCCCATAAGGCAAAACAACATACCCAACACACTAGTCATAGGTGACTCTATAATCAGGCACACTGATGTCCTACTCACCAGGCTAAACAAGGAGACGGTAACTGTCAGCTGCCTGTCGGGTGCCAGCATCCACCACATAACCCACGCTCTCAGGTTACTTCACAACAGGTACAAATATAACTCTGTCATTGTCCATGTTGGTATGAATGACCTGAGACGTACCTCCCTGGACTACATGAAAAGAGACATGGAAGAGCTCTCTGATGTTGTAGCCCAGGCAGGTATGACCCTAGCCCTGAGTAGCATCCTGCCATCACCCAGAATGATACCGCAGTGCAAGGACAAAATGATTGACTTCAACAATTGGTTAAGCTTCTGGTGTCATTCTAAGGGGATCCAGTATCTGTCTGCCTGGGACGACATGGTCGACAGACCACGATGCTTTGCCAGAGATGGCCTGCACCTGTCGCCACTGGGATTCCGGATACTGGCTAAGGCTTTTGCCGCCCCTATAGTGCCTTTTTTTAAGCAAGGTTGAAATGACAAATTCATCACCATAACAGGAGCAGGCAAGCAAAAACTGAGGGTAATGCTACTCAATGCTAGTAGTCTAAATCTCAAAATGCACTCACTCGAGGCATTCCTTAAAATGGAGAACATCGACATTTGCGCAGTGACCGAGACCTGGTTCAAGGCTCTAGAAAGCACCCCTGCATTACCAGGCTATACCTCATTACACACTTTTCGGCCATCTAACCTGGACCAGAACACCAAAGGTGGAGGTGTATCCATATTCATTAAGGATATCCACACCTTCAGGCTAGTTGTACACTATAATGCATCCGAGGTTATCCAAGTGCAACTAACGCTGGGAAAAACTGCAATCCAGCTTGCTACAGATCCCCCACCATGTCCCAGAAATCCCACTCCTCTTTTCTTGGTATACTGGAAAATATTAGGGTTCAACCAAACACCCGAATAATGGGCGATTTCAACTACCCCACCATTAACTGGGAAAACTACTCGTGTACCAACTTCTTTGCTCAACGTTTTCTGGAATTCATAAATTCCAATGCCCTGGATCAACTTATCCACATCCCCACCAGGGGCAACAATATCCCAGACCTAGTCATTACCAAGATGATTGACTGGTGTTCCACACCTTAAGTCAACTCCTCGCTGGTCAGATCCGACCATAAGCTAATCACCCTAGATATCCACATCCCTCCCCCACCCACCATTAAGGAAACAACGGTAAAACATTTTTCCAGAGCCAACTTACACAAGTGCATGGATCGTGCTATCCCAAATAGAACCAAGACGTTATCCTCCAAAAATAGGAAGCTAATCTGGTGGTCCCCTGCCATAAACTCTACAACAGAAGGAAGAAACTGTTGCAAAAGACAGTAAAATCCCATGAGTGGAGGAACTCCCTGGTCAACCTCAGTAAGAAGCTGAGATCCCTTATAAGATCCTCCAAAGCTAGCTATGAAAACAAAATCACCATTGATTCTAAGGGCAACCACAAAGCAGTCTATAGCTATGTCAAGAATCTCAATGGCAACACTCAGATCTGCTCTGAGTTACAGCACAACGGCATGAAAATTACAGAACCAACTGATATTGTCAACATCCTGGCAGACAGGTTCAGTGCTAACTTTACCCCCCTCTCACCCCCTAAAGGGTCCATATCTATACAGGAAGAATGCAGAGTCCCTGTAATCACATCTATGCAGGTAAAAGCTGCACTCTCTAAAACCAAAAACACAGCATCCTTGGGACTGGACAACATCCCAAGCTGCGTTTTACATGAACTTCAGAACGAACTGGCTTCCCCACGTAAGCACCATGTTCAATCAATAGTCTCACGTCAGGCTTTGTGCCCACTGAATGGTGCACAGCAACAGTTATTCCACTCCACAAAGGGGGAGCCACCACTGATCCTGGGAACTATCGCCCTATTAGCCTGACGAGCCTTGTCTGCAAGGCCATGGAACATATCATCATGGAACTGATTAACAAAGACATTGGTAACCTCAAAACTCTGGACCCCACCCAATTCGGGTTTGTGAAAGGCAGATCATGCCTTCTGAACCTGATCAACTTCTTTGAGGCAATTACCAAAGCCGTAGATGAGGGTAGGGTGGTTCATACAGCCTATATTGATTTTGCCAAAGCTTTCAACACCATCCCCCATTCTGGAATTATAGCTAAACTCACTAAACTTGGTATAAATCCCTACATCACATGATAGGTTGCCAGCTATCTCACTGACAGAACTCACACTGCAAAAGTTGCAGACTCCAAATCTGCCTTCAAACCAGTGACAAGTGGAGTACCACAGGGTTCAGTCCTGGGACCTCTCCTGTTTGGTATCTACTTCGCTGAAGTACAGACTAACACAGAAGGCCTCTGGCTAACGAAGCTTGCAGATGACTGCAAACTAGGAGCCATAGTTGAGTCCCCAAATGATGTGGACATCCTACAGAAGGGCCTCACTGGGACAGATGCATGGTGTCAGAGGCATGGCCTCAAGTTCAATGCCAAAAAGTGCATTGTCATCCCCTTTGGTAAAAACTCTGTACCCATGAACTACCACATAAACGTCAGTCTACTTAATGCCAAATGTGTGTCAAGAGACCTTGGGACCCAGGTTGACAGCAGTCTCTCCTTTGATAATCACATCACCACAGTAGTCTGGAAATTCTTCTATATGGCACACCTCATCACAAAAAGGTTCTCATCCAGGAAAAAAGAGGTCATTGTTCCCCTCTACTCGGTACTCATTAGACCCATTATAGAGTATAACGCCCCTTTTGGAATCTACCTCACAAAGACGTGCAGCAGCTGGAAAGGCCACAGAAGTACCTCACAAAGAGGATTACTGGCTTTAAACAGATGCCCTACACTGACCATATGATAAAACTCCAGCTTTACTCTGAAGCATATCGCCTACTCAGAGGAGATCTCTGCCTAACATATAAAGCTATGTTAAACCCAGAGCTGTTGGACATGCTACAACTAAAGAAATCCCAATCCCTCCGAGCTACATGCTCTAGGGACCTAAACCTTGTCACCACAATAAACAGGACATGCTGGAGGGATAGACTCCTGTCCCAGAGACTTCCTTTACTTTGGAACAAGCTACCCATCTATGTCAAGCAAAGTTCCTCATTTGCAGTCTTCAAAAAAATCTTGATGAGTGGATGGGAAATAGGAAATACACCCTGGGGATCACTTCTGTGGCTCTGTTCGACAAGGGCTCAGGAAATTAACTTTCTTGGGTGGCGTAATCCAGGGAACCTTGATGGCTAGGCTTACTTAGGCCCTTGGGCCGATAGCCTAGTACCTACCTATAAACCTATGAACCTATATTGTCAGCTCAACAGATAACACATATGCAAGCACTTCTCATATCAGCTGATATTTGAGAAAGTATTCTGCAGTGGGGGACAGCTGTAATCTCCCTTCCAAGGGGACATCTCTCAACAAATGTTTCAAAGATCTCTAGCTACTGTACTAAGGGTGCATGCATGTGTCACCAGCAAGTCATGTGTCATCTTAATGTGAACAACAGCTGCAATGGATGGAAAGATCATAGGTTCATAGGTGTTTATTAGGCTAACGACCACAAGGGCCTTTTTAAGCCTAGCCATGCATCCCAAATCTCTGAGTTCTGATACCCTTGATAAGTGCAAGCATGGGTCTGGGAGATGAACCATTTACAGGTTACCTGTTTGCATCATAGACATAGGTGGCAAACCAGGGATGAAGTTCCGTTTTTCCGTCCAAGTTGCACTTGACTTGGATTAGGGAGAGACTCTGCTTCAAATGGATAAGGAGCCTGTTCCATAGACAGGGTAGTCTCTGAGATACATACCTAGCTCTCCAGCAGGTCCTATTCATATCACAGGCAAGGTTTAAGTCTTTTGAACAGGTAATTTTAGTACTGTTTGTTTTGTGGATATGCAGGAGGTCCATAGCTGGGTCTGACAATGTCCTGTATGCCAGGCATATACCTCCCCTCAAAAGCCTGTAGGACACAGAATAAAGGGATAGGGCCTTGAGGCAGTCTGCATAGGACATTACTTATGCCCTGTATTCTTTTAGTGAGGAACTTCTGTGGATGTTCCACTTGTTGGATATGCCAGGTTAGGTGCATTCCAAAGGGGGCATAGTACTCGATAGGTCTGATGAATGCCGAATAAAGTGGAACAATTACTTTCTTGGACTTAGATGCCATACCTTTGTTTATACTGGCTGACAGGTTCAGTGCAAACTTCTCCCAAAAGGAGATATCTATACCAGAGTTGTAGCCCCCAAACATCTCCAACGCCCAGGTGAGAACTGCTCTCTCCAAGGCAAAAAACACAGCATCCATGGGACTGGATGGTGTCCCCGGCTGTGTGCTCCATGAACTCAATGAGGAATTAAACCCGCAGTTAGGACAGCTGTTTAATCTTAGCCTCACCTCAGGATACATTCAAGGAGTGGCGCACGTGACACTGTGGTCCCACTTCACAAGGGCGGTGCCTCCACCGACCCTGAAATTACCATCCCATTAGCTTGATGCCTTATCTGCAAAGCCATGGAGAGGATCATAATGCGCACGAACTCATAAATAAAGACATAGGGAATTTGAAGACTTTGGATCCAACCCAGTTTGGCTTTGTCAAAGGCAGATCGCGCCTTTTAAACTTGGTTGACTTTTTCGAGACAGTCACCAAGGCCATTGATGAGGAAGGCAGTCTCCACAGCCTACCTCGACCTGGCAAAGGCCCTCGACACAATACCCCACTCAGGTATCATCGAAAACTCATCAGCTTGAATGTAAACCCATACATCACAAGATGGGTTGCAAACTGGCTAAGTGACAGAACCCACAGGGTCAGAGTTGCTGGAGCCATGTCAGACTCAAAGCCTGTCACAAGTGGTGTCCCACAGGGCTCAGTCCTGGGTCCACTCTTGTTCGCATCTACTTTTCTGAAGTACAAGCAAACACAGGAGGGTTATGGCTGACAAAGTTTGCAGATGACTGCAAACTGGGCCATAAGTTGAAAACACATCTGACACAGATATCCTTCAGAAGGGCCTCACAGAAGCGGATAACTGGTGCCAGAGCCATGGCCTAAAGTTAAACGCCAAGAAATGCATAGTCATACCCTTCGGGAAAAACAAGGTTACCCTAGCTACCATACCGCCTAGGTGGCAATCCACTGAGCACAGAAGAAGTCATCAGGGATCTGACCCAGGTTGACAGTAGCCTTTAGCTTTGACACTCATGTTGCTAAAGTAGTTAGGAAAACCTTCTACATTGCCCACCTGATCATGAAGGGATTCACATCTAGATCAAGGGAGGTCATCGTTCCCCTGTACTCATCACTCATTAGACCTATGATTGAGTACAATGCCCCATTCGGAATGTATCTGACCCGACACCTACAGCAGCTGGAAAGGCCCCAAAAGTTCCTCACCAAAAGGATAAAGGGTCTCAAAAATATGTCTTATGCTGCCCGACTGAAAGAACTCCAGCTCTATTCAGTCTCATACCACTTGCTCAGAGGTGACCTGTGCCTGGCCATCAAACCCAGATTTGATGAATATGCTTCACCTCAAAAAATCTAGATCCCTCAGAAACACAAGGGCGGGAGACTTAAACCTTGACACGGTTATTAATAGAACGTGCTGGTGGGACAGATTCATCACCCAGAGACTCCCTATGCTGTGGAACAAAATCCCTGTACATGTGAGGCAGAGCACCTCGCTGGCCTTGTTCAAGAGGAATCTTGACCAATGGATGGGAGATCGCAGATATACCCCAGGGATTACTTCAGTGTCACTGCTTGACAGAGGCACAGCAAAAGAATAGGCATAGTTTTATTCAAACTAAAGGCATGGCGAAAGCCACATAACTATGGGCTAGGCTTATAAATGCCCTTGGGCAGATAGCCTAGTATGAACCTATGAACCTATAAGTTGCGCTACATAGAATGTTTCCTCACCACTGTAGACACATGATGATCAAAGGCTAGATTACTATCTGTGTGTGTCCCCAAGTCCCTGACTACTAGGTCAGCTCTGAGGGGTGTGTTGTCAATATGATAGTTACCAGGGATGGATGACTTTCCAAAGGATGCTATTATGCATTTCTTGGCATTTAGTTTTAGTCCATGACTCTAACACCAGTTGTTTGTCTGTGTCAGCCCCTCCTGGAGAACACTTGTGTCAGTGTGAGATTCAATGACAGCTCCTAATTTGCAATCATCTGCAAATTTAGTCAGCCAAAGACCACTGACATTGGTCTTGACTTCTGAGAAGTAAATGCCAAAAAGGAGCGGTCCAAGGACTGATCTCTGAGGGACTCCACTTGTGACTGGCCTCTTTGTAGAGGTGGACTCTAACTTTCTGGGTCCTGTCTGTGAGCCAGTTGGCTATCCACCGGGTGACATATGGGTTTGTACCCAACCTCCTGAGTTTGTCAATAATGCCCGAGTGGCATATTGTGTCAAATCCCTTGGCCAGGTCAAGGTAAGCAGCGTGAACGATTTTGCCCTCATCCATTGTTTTGGTCACCTTCTCAAAGAAGTCCACCAGGTTGAGTAGGCATGATCTGTCTGGGTTGGGTCCAGTGTCTGGAGGTTTACTTTCCGGATGTGTCCACAAAACGTTCCTGTTTACCCTTCCCACACTCTCATGGCCTCTCTGCAGAGGGATCACGATCTGGTCCCTCCTTGTTTGTTCAGATACCAAACCACCGACATGTTGTCTGTGTGGATGGCGATGATACCCTGAGGAAGGAACTTGTGTAAGGCTTGTAGGGATCGGTACAGCCCTCATCTCCAACACGTTGATGTGGAGAAGAGCTTCGTC
This sequence comes from Protopterus annectens, assembly GCF_019279795.1. Taxonomy (NCBI): domain Eukaryota; kingdom Metazoa; phylum Chordata; order Ceratodontiformes; family Protopteridae; genus Protopterus; species Protopterus annectens. The sequence goes on from NC_056728.1 coordinate 1,278,607,844, forward strand.
CGGAAGCCAGGAGCCCTGAACTAGCCTGCCCAGACAATGCCCCCACCCTATCTGGGAGGCATCTGTCGTCAGGGTAACCGCTGGAGGGAGAACAAAGGGTTTGCCCTGATCTAGGTTGGATGTCTGAAGCCACCAGCGCAGGTCCCTTTTGCATATTTCGTAATCATGATGAGATGATTGAGTGGGAGATCTTGAAAGGTCCATTGAGTTGATAAGAGCCACTGAAGAATCCTCATGTAACCTTGCTAGTGGAACTAAAAGTACCGTGGCAGACATTGAGCCTAGAACCTGTAGGACCATCCTGGCTGGGGCTTTGGATCTCGAGATCAGAGCTTGCACTTGGCCCTGTAAGGTTCGGATCCTTTCGGCAGGAAGAAAGACACGCATCAATCTTGAGTCTATCTCTGCTCCTATAAACTTTATGCTGAGAGGCAGCAAGACAGACTTTGACCAATTGAATGTAATCCCCAGGGAAACACCCAGGAGATGGTGGCTTTGAGGTTGTCCATAAGTAGATGCCTGGTGGTGGCAGTCAGGAGCCAGTCGTCGAGATAGGGAAACACTTGGAATCCAAGGCTCCTTAGGTGAGCCGTCACTACTGCCAAACACTTGGTGAACACCCTGGGGCTGTGGTGAGGCCAAAGGGCAGAGCACAAAATTGGTAATGACTGGCTCCCAGGCTGAAGCGCAGATACCTTCTGGACGCCTGATGTATCGGTATGTGATAATAGGCGTCCTTGAGGTCTATGGAGCACATCCAAACATCCTTCTCCAAGAACGGGAGAAAGGATTGCAAGCGTGACCATTCGGAATTTGGATTTAACGGATAAGTTCAGTCTGCTGAGATCCAATATTGGTCTCAGGTCCCCTGTCTTTTGGCACTAAAAGAACCTGGAGTAATTTCCTAATCCGATTTGGTCTGTGGGGACCGGTTGGATGACTCCTTTTGTAGCAGCTTTGAAGCTTCTGCGGCTACTATTTCCTTTGACTGGGTGGTGGGTCCGGGATTTTCTTGGACGGAGGGGTGAGTATTTGAATGGGATGATGTAACCTCCGGCAATTATCCGGCACCCATTTGTCCTGGTGATTGACTCCCAGGCTTTTAGGTGCTTGGCAAGCGACACCCGACTGGCTCGAGCAGCACAGCCGGGCAATCCCTCATGTCGTGTGGGAGGCTGAAGAGCCACGAAAGGACTCGCGGTCTCCAGAATTGCGGGGCCCTCTGCCGCCTCTGGGACGGCGTCTCCCTGAAAAATTTCTCCGCCCTCTGCCTCTGGGGGAATCTTCCTGCTGTTGGGAGAAAAACTTGCGAGATTTCCGGAACCACATTTTCCCTCCTTTGGCCTTGGGGTAAGGCCGAAGGGAGTGGAATAACGGGCCCCTACGACAGATAACGTTTTTCCCTCTTGCTCACAGCGGGTAAGGGTGTCTTTCACCTTGGGTCCAAACAATGAGGACCCATCAAAGGGAGCGTCGTGAAGGAAGACTTGAAGGCCTCCGAAACTGACACAAGCGAGCCAGGCCTGTCTCACGAGAGCCACGCCTGTGCCTGCGCTCTACCCGCCCCTTCGCCGCATAAGATATGAGCCTCATGGGCGAGTTAGCAATTGGCGTCAGGATAGCCAACTGAGAGCTAACGGATTGGGCTAGCTGCTCAGGTAGGTTACCGAGAGGAGTCTGACAACTCCTTGACCAGATCCCTCTGAAGCCTAGTAAAATGTGCCAAATAATTCAGAGACCTTAAGGTAAAGGCCGCTGAAGTCAGGGTGCGCTTCCATACCTATCCATACTCCTAGACTCCTTATTAGGAGGATGGATGGACGTTGAAGCCTCTGCCACGTCCTGCTGTGTAGCAGATGCCACCACCATGGCATCTACAGCCACGCCCTTAGTAAGGAACTCCTTCTCGGGGGGAGCAGATAAGAATTTGTTTGGACGAGAAGGGACTGGTTCCACAGTATCCGGGTGTTCCCACGCCCTTCGACAAACTAAATCCAGAAGCTCGTCGAAGGGCGGAGACACCCAGGAGGCGGAGGGCTGAGCCCCAAAGGCCTTGAGGAGCACTGATTCGTCCGCAGAGGGGGGTTTGGACATCCAGCCGCCTCGTTGTTTAAGGATCTCCAAGATGTCTGCAAAGGAGACATCATCCGAGGACGACTTAGGGGACCCCTCTGCATCATCCATATCCGTGTCCGATGATAGACTCGGGGAGTCCACGTGCTTCCTCTTGCACGATCTCTTCCTTGGGGTTCCTCTGGAGAGACTCAAAAACCCTCAGGAGGGGAACCCCACTGGGGTAACCTCAGGCCTCGGGCTCCACTGGCCATAGACAGGGGACTACCAAGGATCCAGTCTCCACGCCCAGGGAAGGTGCTGGTAAAACCGGAGAGATGGCCAAGAGGATTTGGCCAAGGCACTCCTCATGGCCCTGAAAGCCGGACCTCCAGAATCCTGGGGCGTCCAGTCTCGGGGCCATGATAGTAGACGGAAGTCCCAGCGAAGCACCGAGAGGGAGGCTCGGAACCGAGCATCGGTCCCAAACATCACCCTCGGGTCCAGCCCGAAGAAGTCAGCGTACCAAACTCGGACCCGAGGGCCGGGTTGGAGTAAGGGTCGGAGCCGACCCTGAGATCTCCACTGGCTCCAAGAGCACCTGCTCCGGAGCCAAGCAGTCGGAGGAGGAATAGCAATGGGATGGGTCATGGCCATCGGCTCCGAAACCAACTGGGTCGGAGCCGAAACAATTTTGGAAGACTGGGGACTGGAAAAGTCTTTGGAGCACCCTGTCTATATCAGAATCCGACATTCTCAAGACCGAGAGGAAACAGAACGGGTTCGAGAAGACCTCTCCCTCGGCCCCAATGGACTAGGGGACCGGCTCGGCGACTCGATGAGAATCGGTGCCGAGGAAACACACACCAGATTCCATCGGTGCCGAGGTAGACTTCGCCGAGGAGGAATGTCTGGCGGGCGACCCTTGTCGGCTCCGAGCAGTGGAGCCGCGGTGACCCGCCTCGATGCCCCAGCCATCGGCTCCGAAGTCCGAGGAGTCGATACTGAGGCATCGAGGCAGACGTTCGACCTCGGCTCAAGTCTTTGGAGCCGAAGGAGAGGCCTGCCTAGGTCTCTTGGCAGTCGGGTCCGACGGACTGGTCGGAGCCAAGCCCTTTTCTTTTGGCAGGAGTAGGAGGAAGACAAGGCTTCTTCAAAAGAGGTTTAATCAACCCTTTAAGAATTAATTTATTTTTCCTCTCCTGGAGGACCCTAGAGGAAAAAGCGTGACACACGCTGCATGACTCCTGCAAGTGCTTAGCCCCTAAACAGTAAACACAAAGTAGATGGTCATCAGTAACAGACATCTTGAAAGCACATTTAGTGCATTTTTAAAGCCGAAGGCCTAGGGGCTTGAGACATAATGCTAACAATTCCTGACAGGAAATTTAATCACTGTAGAATGGTAAAGACAAAAAGCAAGGCTTACAGACACTGTAAAACACAACCTTAAGTGTAAAACCGAACTTGAACACTAAAAGTTCAGTTAGAGAGTTTTTGACCAAAAAGGCCCTGGATTAAAGTGGGCGCCAAAACAAACTCTACACACTCACACACAATAAATTTCAGTCTCAATCGAACACAATATCAATAGCAATCGCAATAGCAATAGCCATAGCCGTTAAAACGGCTTTTGTTTTGAAATTTAAGCACAAAAACTGAATGAAAAAGTAGTTAATAAAGCTACTCAGCCCAGCCAGCTCGAGACCACGTCCTTGCAGTTAAGCGGCAAACGAGATCTGGGGGACTGTTGGTGGTGCATCCTGGGATATAGTAAGCTCAGCCAATAAGAGACTTCGCTCTTTGGCATAAGCGTGCCGAGTCGGAGCCGAGGGATCGGCTCCGAACCCATCATTCGGAATGTAGGCGAGATAGGATCACATAACATCTCTGGATCCCACCCAATTCGGGTTTGTAAAAGGCAGATCATGCCTTCTGAACATGATCAACTTCTTTGAGGCAATTACCAAAGCCATAGATGAGGTTAAGGTGGTTCACACAACCTATCTTGACTTTGCCAAAGCTTTCGACACCATCCCCCATTCTGGAATTATAGCTAAACTCACTAAACTAGGTATAAATCCCTACATCACATGATAGGTTGCCAGCTATCTCACTGACAGAACTCACACTGCAAAAGTTGCAGACTCCAAATCTGCCTTCAAACCAGTGACAAGTGGAGTACCACAGGGTTCAGTCCTGGGACCTCTCCTGTTTGGTATCTACTTCTCTGAAGTACAGGCTAACACAGAAGGCCTCTGGCTAACGAAGTTTTCAGATGACTGCAAACTAGGAGCCATAGTTGAGTCCCCAAATGATGTGGACATCCTACAAAAGGGCCACACTGGGACAGATGCATGGTGTCAGAGGTATGGCCTCAAGCTCAATGCCAAAAAGTGCATTGTCATCCCCTTTGGTAAAAACTCTGTACCCGTGAACTACCACATAAACGTCAGTCTACTTAATGCCGAATGTGTGATAAGAGACCTTGGGACCCAGGTTGACAGCAGTCTCTCCTTTGATAATCACATCACCACAGTAGTCAGGAAATCCTTCTATATGGCACACCTCATCACTAAAGGGCTCTCATCCAGGAAAAAAGAGGTCATTGTTCCCCTCTACTCAGCACTCATTAGACCCATTATAGAGTATAACGCCCCTTTTGGATTCTACCTCACAAAGACATGTGCAGCAGCTGGAAAGGCCACAGAAGTACCTCACAAAGAGGATTACTGGCTTTAAACAGATGCCCTACACTGACCATCTGATAAAACTCTAGCTTTACTCTGAAGCATATCGCCTACTCAGAGGAGATCTCTGCCTAACATATAAAGCTATGTTAAACCCAGAGCTGTTGGACATGCTACAACTAAAGAAATCCCAATCCCTCCAAGCTACATGCTCTAGGGACCTAAACCTTGTCACCACAATAAACAGGACATGCTGGAGGGATAGATTCCTGTTCCAGACACTTCCTTTACTTTAGAACAAGCTACCCATCTATGTCAAGCAAAGTTCCTCATTTGCAGTCTTCAAAAAAATCTTGATGAGTGGATGGGAAATAGGAAATACACCCTGGGGATCACTTCTGTGGCTCTGTTCGACAAGGGCTCAGGAAATTAACTTTCTTGGGTGGCGTAATCCAGGGAACCTTGATGGCTAGGCTTACTTAGGCCCTTGGGCCGATAGCCTAGTACCTACCTATAAACCTATGTTGTCAGCTCAACAGATAACACATATGCAAGCACTTCTCATATCAGCTGATATTTGAGAAAGTATTCTGCAGTGGGGGACTGCTGTAATCTCCTTCCAAGGGGACTTCTCTCAACAAATGTTTCAAAGATCTCTAGCTACTGTACTAAGGGTGCATGCATGTGTCACCAGCAAGTCATGTGTCATCTTAATGTGAGCAACAGCTGCAAAGGATGGAAAGTTCATAGGTGTTTACTAGGCTAACGACCACAAGAGCCTTTTTAAGCCTAGCCATGCATCCCAAATCTCTGAGTTCTGATACCCTTGATAAGTGCAAGCATGGGTCTGGGAGATGAACCATTTACAGGTTACCTGTTTGCATCAGAGACACAGGTGGCAAACCAGGGATGAATTTCCGTTTTTCCATCCAAGTTGCACTTGACTTGGATTAGGGAGAAACTCTGCTTCAAATGGATGAGGAGCCTGTTCCATAGACGGGGTAGTCTCTGAGATACATACCTAGCTCTCCAGCAGGTCCTATTCATATCACAGGCAAGGTTTAAGTCTTTTGAACAGGTAATTTTAGCACTGTTTGTTTTGTGGATATGCAGGAGGTCCATAGTCGGGTCTGACAATGTCCTGTATGCCAAGCATAGATCTCCCCTCAAAAGTCTGTAGGACACAGAATACAGGGATAGGGCCTCGAGGCAGTCTGCGTAGGACATTACTTATGCCCTGAATTCTTTTAGTGAGGAACATCTGTGGACGTTCCACTTGTTGGATATGCCAGGTTAGGTGCATTTCAAAGGGGGCATTGTACCCGATAGGTCTGATGAATGCTGAATAAAAGTGGAACAATTACTTTCTTGGACTTAGATGCCATACCTTTGTTTATAAGTTGCACTACATAGAATGATTTCCTCCCCACTGTAGACACATGATGATCAAAGGCTAGATTACTATCTGTGTGTGTCCCCAAGTCCCTGACTACTAGGTCAGCTCTGAGGGGTGTGTTGTCAATATGATAGTTACCAGGGATGGATGACTTTCCAAAGGATACTATTATGCATTTCTTGGCATTTAGTTTTAGTCCATGACTCTAACACCAGTTGTTTGTCTGTGTCAGCCCCTCCTGGAGAACACTTGTGTCAGTGTGAGATTCAATGACAGCTCCTAATTTGCAATCATCTGCAAATTTAGTCAGCCAAAGACCACTGACATTGGTCTTGACTTCTGAGACGTAAATGCCAAAAAGGAGCGGTCCAAGGACTGATCCCTGAGGGACTCCACTTGTGACTGGCCTCTTTGTAGAGGTGGACTCTAACTTTCTGGGTCCTGTCTGTGAGCCAGTTGGCTATCCACCGGGTGACATATGGGTTTGTACCCAACCTCTTGAGTTTGTCAACAATGCCTGAGTGGCATATTGTGTCAAATCCCTTGGCCAGGTCAAGGTAAGCAGTGTGAACGATTTTGCCCTCATCCATTGTTTTGGTCACCTTCTCAAAGAAGTCCACCAGGTTGAGTAGGCATGATCTGTCTGGGTTGGGTCCAGTGTCTGGAGGTTTACTATATCTCAATTGATCATCTCCATAATAATTCTTTCCATGGATTTACATATACGACTAATGAGACTTATGGGTCTGTAGTTTCCAGGGTCTGTAGACGGCCCACCTTTGTGCAGAGGGATGACTTTTCCCTTTCTCCTTTCATGTGGCACGAAGCCTGTTAAGAGGCTACAGTTAAATAGTGATTCTAGAGGCACTGATGGGTCATGTTTCATACTATTTAAAGGCATCTGGGGATAGTGTCTGGGCCAACTGATGCAGTGTTCTTGGTCTTAGAGAGAGCATTAAGGACCTGATCCCTTGTGATAGTAGGGGGAGTTGTATTTTATGATATTTCCTGAGGGAAGGCTGAGGGGGAGGGAGGAGTAAAGTTGGAAATTAATTTATCAGCCAGGATGTTTACTATATCTTCAGGCTCAGTATAGGTGGCTCCATTTACAATGAGATCTGCACACAACTGTGTATTGTCTTTGAGGTTGTGGACATAGCTAAAGAATGCTTTGTGGTTGTCCTTGGCTTGGAAGGCCAAACGTACCTCAAATTTGGCTTTAGTAGACTTTGTCATCTGGGTTGTTTATTTAAGTTTAATGATAATGCTTTTATCCTGCTGGTGATGCACCTCCGAATTTTTGCCATGATTTTCTTCCTCCTGTTATACATCCGATTGATTTTGTGATTCTACCAGGGTGGCTTGTTTTTTGAGTTAGTTTTGTACTTCTTCCTGGTGGGTACAGCTGCCTCTATGCAGCCAACAGTTCTGCATACGCAGAAGTGTTCTCGGGGTTTATAGGGGCTTGAAATTTTGCCAGGTTCTCACTTAATAGCAGGAGGTTAGCCTTAGAATAGTTCTTGAGTATTCCCGGTTTAGCTGGGGGTCCAGGTTTTATTTTTACTTCAAAGGAGACCATTTTGTGATCTGATCTTACCAGAAAAGGCATTACAGCAGGGGGTGTGCAGCACTTTCCCATATTAGTGAGGACCAGATCCAGTATGGTTGCACCTTTGGTTGATATATTGACTATCTGGTCCAGGGAGTTTGTGTTTACAAAATCCAGGAATCTCTGTGGATGTACATTTGATTTCATATAGGATTCCCAGTTAATAGTGAGGTAAATTAAAGTCACTCATTAATATGAGTACTGAGAGGTAGCCAGGAGAGGGGTTGTCTTTAAAGCTGATAGACTGTGCCTGGTACAAATAAAGGTAGATGGGTTGCTTAAGGGAAGGCTCTAAAAACATTTTAAGTAGCAAATGTGGATTATTCATAATTATTCCTAATTAAAATGTGGATTATTCCTAATGAGCACTCCATTTTCGAGAATAACTAGGATTCTCCATAAGTAAGTCCACACAACAGTCTTGGTCTTAGTCCGGTTTTGCCACCCACCATTGCATTGCGGTTTTGTTTTAGGTTCTCAACCTGTTTTAGCAGTTATTTGGCATGTGCAGTGTCGAATATTCCCCATCAGACTCAAGAGTTAAATGATGCAGGGAATGTTTTATACTCCACATTTCCATCTGCTTGAAAAAGTTATAACTACTGCAGAACAGCCAAGGCGAGTTGTCTGACATTTGGCCTGAATTAGAGTCGATCTACTAGCTAGCTGACTGGCTGCCCAGAATAATTTCTAGCATCTACATAAACCTCTCAACCTGAGTGATTTAGGCATAGAAGTATGATTCTGACCTTTAGATTTGTTCTTTTTGTTTGTAGATTTGTTGATTTTCTTCATTAAATTGGACCCTTTTAGAGTACATAATTTAGTAAATAAGTGAATTACACTAATACAACTTTATCAGTAATTTATACGGTCTTCTCTCCTTCTGTTCTGAAAAATATATGACCTTCTGTTCTGAAAAATAAAGTGTCTTTCTGATCCCTATTATGATTAAGGCCAGCACTACATGATTTCACCATCAAATATTCAAACCTAAATGGTAATTAGTAAGGGGGTTATGGAACAAAACTATCCATGGCTTTGCCTCCATAAAAATAAATAAATAAAAGGACACTGAAAAACTATTTTCAATGTTGTCCACGTGTCTTTTCTCAGAACTGTAAATAACCAAAAAACTACAACAGTGGAAGCTTTTCTCAGAACTGTGTTACTTCCCATTCCAGAACTCAGTGTTCCACAGCACATCAGTTTTGCAGTTATTTCAGATGTGCACTATCTGCACTGCAGTGATGACCCACTTCTCGCCAATAACCATGTGTCATAAGTAGATAGTCTGACTGCTGACTGATGCCTCTGGACATGACAGGACAATGAAATATGAAGAGGTATTGAACCAAATGTAATGTGTCATATTACTAGTTATTACATGAATGGTGGTAGATGTCACTCAGCTCTATATAGGTTCCTAACTGTTCTCTTTTCCATTAGAGACACTAGACCAACTGAATTAAGGACTTACACAAAGCAGTTAACCCTTTACTATTGTGCAAATAAGGCTTAAATAGGGAAAGTCCAAAAGGCTACAATCTTAGATGCAAGGTACTAGATAGTCAAAATGACAGCCATCAAACTTAGCTCACACTTGTCTTCTTTTATTTTTCTAGCAAAAATGGTTATTAACAACATAAAACAAACCTCTGCACTTCAGAATTAATCAAACAATTATAGAGATTTTTCTAATTTAAAGTTTGCATGTCTACGTACAATCAACGACCCACATATAGAAGAGAAAAAAAGAAAAGTACTTCAAAAGATGCAAAGCAGACCGAGGTTGAAAGTTCCTGCCAAAATACAACACTGTACAACCCTTTTAATGTATCATGGCACAATACACAAGAAACAACACAAGCAAATCACTTGTGAAAAATTAAAATGTTTCAGCATATTTGCTCTCTTAACATACGATTATGAACTGCAACAGCAGTGAAACTCATTTTGGCCTAACACACACACACACTGCATATATACAGTTTTATATATATATATATATATATATATATATATATATATATATATATATATATATATATATATATATACATACATACATTATAAATATATATATACATACATATATATAAACATACAGAGAGAGAGAGATACATATTTGTGTAAACTCGTATCACGAAGTACTATTGAGCCACTGTGCTGAAACTTTTTTTTAAATTATTTTTCATGAATAAGCTACACAAGTAAACATACAGGTGTAAATAAGTTTGTCTTAAACATGAGGGGAAACAGCTTTTTTTAATGGAATGAAAACAGATACATTGGATATTTAAGCACCATCCCACTTCATATACTGCAAATATTATATACTACTTGCCATTTTTGCCACTTGATGTATGTGCAATAAGCATTACATAACCTGCTCTAAAAATTTCAATGCCTGAAATTATCTGCATGTAAAATGTGACTGAAACGGATCAGATCTTCTCTTAAAACAATTCCATATATTTAATCCAGGCTATGTGAGAAAACGGTTCTCTTGTAACAGTGTCTTACCTCAGTAAAAAAATAAAAATAAAAATAAATAAAAATAAAAATGTGTCTGTGGAATCTTAACAGTCTGAACAGAAGCAGTGAGTTCACAACCTCTCCTGAAATACAAACAGGGAGTCAGTTCTTAAGGTGCTGAAGTGTAATTCACAGTAGTTCTAATAATCCTGTTGGTGGATAAGCAATACTTAAGCTTAATTAGAAAATTAATGTCATACAGTAACTTACGAAAAAATCTACAGATTACTTTTACACACTGAAAGTTTTATCCGTTTGGAAAGACAGGAATGCTCATATGGGATCATTTTTGTACTTCATTTGAGAGGAAAATTAAAAAAGTCACAGTTCTTCAGCATATCCAGTCCAAACTTGGCATATCTCTTACCAAACATTCTGAGTGTTATGATCGGGTAATAATGACACTACTGTGTTACTATTCTGCCAGCATACTTGCATTTCTCTAATGACACGGTCCTGCCTGTCTAAAACATCCTTCAACCACAACATATGGTCACCTCTCACAGGGACAAATGTTTTACAACTTTACAAGTCCTGACCTGCCTTTTGCTATAAGAGAATATTTACTGCATTGTTAAGAGAAAAAGTTTTAAAAACATACTATTTGTCTTTTTCCTCTTCTTGCAAAGTAAACATGTTATTTGTTGGGATATGCCTATCAAAGATGGACCTCATCTGTGAATAAGATCCAGCATTGCTTATAAACCTGAATGATATTTGTTTTCTGCTTTTCAGAATAAAGAGAATTGGTTATAGCTTAGTGAAGCCTGGGATAAGGGCGCACGGCCTAATAAGAGTTAATTTACTGAAGCCTGTCCTGGAAAATTTGAGCTACTATTGTTGAACTGAACATTCTGTGCTTCTTGAACATTCTGTGCTAACTGTTGGTTTGAGGTGATTTGTGATAAACATGTTTATCACAGGTGTTTTTCATAGCCAACTGTCAACGGTCAGAAATGTAACAAAAAGTTGTTTTGCTTGCAGTATAAAAGTTGATGGCAATAAACAAGTTGACCAGAGGAGATCATCTTGGCCAACATGCTGTGTAATCTGGTTAGCTGCTATTAAAGAAGTTTTTCATCACCTGAAACAGATGTGACTCGTTTGAATTTTTCTTCTGACATTTTGACGGGAGAAACCTCTACGAAGATACGGATCAGACCGACAGAGACCGAAAAACCTGTGCAGGTGAGGGTTTCTCATCTTAAGATTCCCTCGACTGAAAGCCCTCCGACTGATTTGTCGTTGAGAGGAGGCCGGCCGCTCTCTGATCCCTATCTGAGGGACGGTTTCTGAACCAAAAGGGGAAACGGAGTCTCATCTGGTTCAGGTAGGATGAAAACTAAATTTTCTTTTAATTTAATTTAACCTTGTCGACAAGGGTTTTATTTTTAGTTAAGGGTGGGTAGGATTACTTAAGATTATTTTGTTAGGATCACCCGTTAAGATAGCCCCATTTTATAATAAGCCCGGTAAAATAACTTTGATACAGTCCTAAAATAAGAAATCTAGGGGAAACATGGGTTCGAGTTGCTGCAAGTGTGAGAGTGATGTCCATTTAAATGTTGATGCTAAATATATGAAAGGTTTAAACAAAAATAATGTTAAATTTTTGAAAAAGTGGAAGTAGAAATATGATTTTGATGGTACCCTGAATAAGAATGCCTGTGCAAAATTGGTTAGAGATTTGAAAAGAGATGCAGGAACTAGAACTAAAAAGCAAAGACAATTGGGATTTCCCCAAGCACAAAAATGGTTAGAAGAAGCAAATAAACGAGCTATAAAAGAAAAATAGTGCCAGGAAAAAGAAAAAATAAATCAAAAGGGATCACTGGTGCCAAGTGGAAAAGTAGCTTTATTTTTAGATAAGGAGGATGAGCATATAGTTTGTGCGGTACAAAGGCAGGCAACTGCCCCACCATATGGGGAAATTGCTGCTGCCGTACCGGCGGAACCTCTTAAATATCAGTCTGAAGATGTGGGATCTGTATAGCAGGGTGGGTTATTGGCTGCTCAAGGAAATGTTGTGACCCCTCCAATTTACCATAAATTCCCGTAGTACCCAAGGTTGCTTTGCAACAGGTAGACCAACCTATGCAGTTAAGATCAGGACCAGCAGGGCAAGGACGTTGGGCCATTAAACTTTTTGACTACTCAGAAGTTCTTCCCTTAATACAAGTTGCAAACGTACAAGCAGGGGATGTTGGACAGGAGCCAACTATTTTAGTTTATCGTCCCTGGGCTGGAGAGGATATAAAACGAGCTATAGATGGTATTCCTCACCCCAAGGTTAATTTTCAAAAATTTTCTGAGGACATAGTTGGTATGCGTTTAAGTTATCATCTAAATGGTTTAGAAGTAGAACAAGTAGTGCGACAAATCCTGGGTCCAGATTGGCACTTAGTTTGTGGTACTTGGACATGTAAGGCAGATGACGGCACTACATTAAAGCATAATTCTGGGGTGTTAGACACGCGAGTCACTAATCTGTTAAAGAGAATTTCTGATAAGTGGCGTCCTAGAGCAGATTGGACAGTAATAAATCAGTGCATCCAAAATGATGATGAATCTGTAGATCAATATATTGTAAGATTGACAGAAGTGTTCAATAACCATTGTGGAATGATGATTCCGCAGGATCAGACCAATGATAGTCCGTATGAACAGCAATTGAAAAATGCTTTTCTTAAGGGTTGTAGGGCTCCGATAAGTAGTTTTATTACTAAGCATATGGTATATCATAGAACATGTAGACTGCAACCTTTGTTTGAATATGCACTGCATGCTGAGCGACATTTCAATTTAAAAAAGAAAAAGAAAGTACAAGTGTTAGCAGTAGGGGATGATGGTGGTATATTCTTGGTACAGGACCAAAGAGGGCAAGGGTACCGTGGTGGTGTAAAAAAAAGTGGGGGCCCGAAATGGGACACGTTAAATAAACCGGGTGGACATTCAGAGGAATATGAGGGGAGGTTAAAACGTGGAGAATGTTTTAAGTGCGGTAGACGTGGGCACTTCGCTGCCGACTGTGAAGAGTGGCAACACCTCCCACAGCTTACGAACAAGGGCTCCGCATGACTATATGATAGTAAAGGAAGGCAAAAATTCATTATTGTGATTATTGTAGAGATGAAGAAGTGAGAATGATTGTGATGATGATGAGGCAAACACTCTCTGCGATGAATGTCAGAACACTCAGACGGAAGGGCGGGATTGTGACTGTGAAGTCATAAACCTGGCAAATTTGGGTATTGCTATGCATCTAGATCAAAAACCCATGATAGAGTTTTTGGTTGAGGGACAAAAGGTGGAGTTTTTATGTGATTCAGGTGCATCGCGTACACTTTTGGGTCTGCCTCCGAACTGCTTAACAGACGAGTTTGTCCTTGTGAAAGCGGCAAATGGGAAAATTTATAAGGAACCACTGTCTCATCCTCTATTGTCCACAGATCTGCAAACAAACCAAACTATTAGGTGTAGGGTAATTATATCGAAAGTTTGTCCAGTTAATTTGCTGAGAAGAGATTTGATGCATTTGTTTGGAATAGCGGCAATTCCCACACCTAAAGGCATTGAGGCGAAAAGGTTAGCGGATGGCTTGGTGGTACAAGGAGTACAAGACTTGTTTTACTGGTATAGCCAGGACTTGATTTCAAACGGGCCGGGGAGGGTTGATAGAGATTTGATCAACCTAGCTTTAAGTAAATCTAGGTGCGGGTCACTGCAGGTTGCGACACGCTTACATTGTACAATGTTCTACAGAAAGGCCCCTGGTCCGGATAAAGAATTTGAAAAAGAATTTTTTAAGCACAAACGTGCAAGGATAATTTTGAATGATATGTTTTGGGATACGCAAGGTAATACAGTAGTGACCTGTACTTTGACCAAGGAAATGAGTTTTTTATATCGCTCAGGTTATAGCCCACATATTTCAATTACTAAAGCGGTGGGGACACATTGGGTAGATCTGGTGAAAAAGGTAATGAATTGGGACACAATGTCTGAAAGTCAGTTGAAGGATCAACAGATCCAGGTACAAAGATTAAATTGGGTGACCTGGGCACAACCAAGCGTGCACCTCAGGGATGACAAAACAGAAATGGCATAACAAATCCTCCTAACTCAAGAGGAAGATAGTGCGTTAAGTGCCTTACCTGTAGATTTATGGTCAAAAGGTAAAGGGGATGTAGGACTGATACAAACAGCAGGTGAAGTTTGTATAACTCCAAAGTCAGGTTTTAGACCTCGTAAGCACCAATACCCGCTAAGTAAACAAGCAGAGGAAGGAATTAAGCCAGTTATTAAGCAGCTAAAACAGGTAGGAATTCTTGTTGAATGCCCAGATTCGCCCTGCAATACTCCGTTGTTTCCTGTAAAGAAACCGGATGGGTCATGGAGGTTGGTTCAGGATTTACAAGCAGTTAATTCGGCTGTGATCCCAAGAGCACCGGTGGTCCCTGACCCCTATACATTACTTAATGATTTACTACCTCAGCACAGATATTTTTCTGTCATAGATATAAGCAATGCTTTTTTCTCCATACCACTACATAAGGAGAGTAGATTTTGGTTTGCATTCACTTATCAAGGTAAAAGATACACCCACACCAGATTGCCACAGGGTTATTGTGAGAGTCCGACAATATTCGCACAAGAAATGGCTGCGAATTTGACTCAGTTTGTTCCCCCAAAGGGAAGCCAGGTTCTGTTGTATGTAGATGATATTTTGTTGGCCTCACCCACGCAGGAAAGTTGTAGAAAGGATACCCTTGCCCTTCTTAGTTTTTTAGCTGAGCAAGGACATAAAGTAAAGAGAAGTTACAATTGTGGAAAGCACAAGTAAAGTACTTGGGTTATTTAGTTTCCCAGGCAGGTAGACAATTGGAGAACAAAAGAAAAAAAGCAATTCTTGAGGCACCTATGCCCTCAACTAAGTGGGAGATGATGTCCTTTTTAGGTGTGACTAATTTTTGTAGAAGTTGGATCCCTAACTATGCTGAGGAAGTAGGGCCATTGACCGCACTAATCTATGACACTCCCATGGCGGCTAAAAATGATAATACAGTGGACAAATACGGCAATACAGGCATTTAATAGAATTGAGCAACTGATAGCAGGATCCTCTGTTTTGGGTTTTCCGAACTATTCTAAGCCGTTTATACAAATGGTTGATTGTAGGGGAGGATATATGACTTCGGTTTTGATACAAGTACATGGGGATAAACAGAGACCGATAGCTTTCTACTCCTCCAGATTAGATCCTGTTGCAAGGGCATTGCCACATTGTGTTCAAGCTGTAGTGGCAGCCACCATGGCAGTACAAGCCTCAGCACCATTAGTTTTGTTTCACCCATTACAATTGCGAGATCCACATTCAGCAGCTACTATACTTTTGCAAGATAAGATAACCTTTTTATCTCCTAGTCGACATTTGTCATGTATGACAGTGCTGCTAACACAGCCTCATATGACCATAGAAAGATGTATTACTCTTAATCCGGCGACACTTTTGCCGACTCCAGAAGAAAGTACTCCACACGTTTGTTTAGAGAGCATTCATGACAAAGTACTTCCCTGACCAGATTTAACGGATATTCCGTTGATAGATTCTGATCTCGTTTTATTTGTAGACAGATCAGCAAAGAAGGACACTGTAGGAAAAACACTAGTAGGGTATGCTGTCACCAGAGAAACTGAAGTTTTGGAGGCAAAAGGATTGTCAAACATTTATTCTGCACAAGCAGCTGAGTTGGTGGCTTTGACTTGAGCTTGTACCTTGGGGGAGGGTAAAAAAGTGACAATTTATACAGATAGTCAATATGCTTTCTCCACTGTACATGTTTTCACTCAACAATGGAAGAATAGGGGAATGGTTACTGTGACAGGCAAACCAATAAATCACAGAGATTTAATTTTACAGTTGTTAGATGCAGTGCAACTACCACTTATAGATAGCGATATGTAAATGTTCCGCACATACCAACAGAAAAGATCCTGTCTCCAGGGGAAGTGCACTTGCTGATATGGCTGCAAAAAAGGCAGCTCAAGAAAATGATTTGCTTTTACATGACAATGATTTTGTTTATTATGTGCAAAGTATCATGCTCAGGGGGGAGTTAAAAAGTCTCAGCAGGCATTCCCTACCCCTCCATATCCATTCCACACACTCTGTATGGACTTTATTGAATTGACACCCTCAGAGGGAAAAAGGTTCTGTTTAGTCATTATTGATGCTTTTTCTAAATGGGTAGAAGCTTTTCCAGTAAAGCACCCGAATGCACAAACAGTAGCAAAACTTTTGACTACAGAAATAATTCCCCGATTTGGTTTACCAAGACGCATTTACAGTGATAATGGGTCTCATTTTGTTAACCAGATTGTTCAGAAGTTGGGTCAAGTGTTTCAAATTGATCTTAAATATCATTGTGCTTACCATCCCCAGTCAGCTGGGCTGGTGGAAAGACACAACGGTGTCTTGAAGAGTAAGCTCCGCAAACTGATGGCAGAAACACATAGATCATGGACTGCGTGCTTTCCTTTGGCACTCCTGTATATGCGAATCTCACCTTCCTACAAAGAACTTGCACCATTTGAACTTTTGTTTGGGAGACCATATTACGTCCAGCAGTGGCAAGGATTGTTGCCAGCGGAACGTGAGGGGGGTGAGGATCTAGCGGATTATATGAAGAAGCTGCTAAATGTCAAATCTCTTGTAACCAATGACTCCTTTGCAGATTCCAGAAATGAAACCTTATTAAGCGTGGCAACCGGGGACTGGGTGTGGATTCGAATTATGAAGAGAAAGAATTGGTCATCCCCCAGGTGGGAAGGCCCATACCAGGTGCTTATCTCGACACCTATGGCTGTAAAGATCGCTGAGAGGACTTCATGGATTCATATCACCCACTGTAAAAAACTCAAGACTCTTCCTTCTGCCATTTATATTGGTCAAACTCCACCGGACCTCTGAGAGCAAAGTCTGGCTACAAAGGGGGATTAGCCCAATAGGGGTTAGTTTGTCTCAAGCCCAGTGAAGAAACCAACGGCGCGAGGTAGTCCTTAGGGAGGATGGCCACGTTCAACTGGTACTTGATGATGATTTTGGTGGCGAAAGTAAATATGTCCATACGAGAAGGAACAGTTGCAAGAGAAAAAGGAATGGTGGTGCTGTAAGCGCAAACAGGTGTAACTACTGTGTTTAAGGTGAAACTTTGTGAAGGAATTTTGGACTGTTCTAAATGGAACAATGATAATTTCTTGACTCGTGCAAAATACTTGTGCAATGGAGACTGTGCGTCCTGGTCAAATGTTTGGTGGTCAACAGATGTGAATGGATGGGAAACAAGTGGTGCAGTGATACCAGAGAAAGATAAAAGCAGGCAACAAAGAATAAAAATTGCGCATTTCCAAGGTACCGAAGTAATTACTATAACCATTGTGTCACCACAAGAAAGATGATTCAGGAGTTTATGGAATTGGAGTGCTCTTCCAACTGGAACTGATCCTTTGGGGACCCTCCAACTTAAAGTACAAAGCCTTAAAAATGCTACAAGCAAAGCAGATTTTGCCTTCACAGAAGAAGAACAATTGTTACTCGAGACTGGATTCGTACACCATAATGAATGGTTATCTTGGGTTAGATATAGTACCCGAGAGGCACATCGTGAAAACTGTGTTTCTTGTGCTGAAGGTAAACAGCAGCTAGCGACAGTCCCATTGATGCGAGATGAAGGTAACCTAACATGTCTGTTAAAATTATTCTTCAACAAAACTGAAGATAAATGCAAAAATGAAACTCAGCATTTTCCAGTAATAAGCAAAGTTGAGAAACCGCCTGCAGCGATTTCCTATCAGGTTCGTATATGTGCATTTCCAGAGATGGCACAGGGAAGAATTATGGCAATATGGGACAGAACTATTGCAATGTTACTGTGAATGGCAATGAAAATCCATTTCTGGAGAACCAAACTCATAGTTTAGCAGACGTATGGTGGTTATGTGGAGACAACAAACTCAGATCAAGGCTTACGATTCCCTGGAAGGGAACTTGTGCACTTGTAAAGTTAATTCTGCCATTCTACATTTTCCCAGTTCCAGCAAGCAATTTTGTAAGAGAACCTGAAATAAAGCCGAAGTGGTTGAGTAGGAGAAAAAGAGAGGCACCTAAGCAATCCTTCGATAACGGTGTCTACATCGATAGCATTGGCGTACCAAGAGGCGTACCTGATGAATACAAAGCAATAAACCAAATAGCAGCTGGTTTTACATCCATCTTTGTCTGGATTCAACCTAATAAGAATGCGGACTGGATCAACTACATTTACTATAACCAGCAGTGTTGTGTGAACTATACCAAAGATGCATTAAAAGGTATTGCTGAACAACTGGAGGCCACTTCGCAGGTGGCATGGCAGAATCGAATTGCGTTGGATATGCTCCTGGCCAAAGAAGGAGGAGTTTGCAGAATGTTTGGGACTTTCTGTTGTACATATATTCCAAACAATACTGCGCCTGATGGAAGTATCACTCGAGCTTTGAAAGGTTTGGAGATGTTATCCGAAGAATTGGCAGAGAACTCTGGGGTAAGTACTCCCTTTACAGACTTTCTACAAGCGTGGTTTGGAAAATGGAGTCATCTCATCAGCAGTTTCCTGGTGTCCGTTGGAGTCGCTGTGGCTATCGTGGTGGTATGTGGTTGTTGTTGTATAGCCTGTATCAGAGGTCTTCTACAAAGACTGGCTGATACTGCTATTACGAAGACGATGTACCAGCAATTGCAACAGACTGGTGAAAGTGAATACATTGAAATGTGACTTTTTGCAAATGTTTTTGAAGTTTAAAAGTTTGTCTTGCCAATGAAGTAATGTATGCAAAGAAAAACTTAGTTTTTACCATATATTGCTGAAATAAAAAGACAAATAAAAAGTGTTTTCAGGGGGGAAATGTTAAGAGAAAAAGTTACATACTGTTATTTGTCTTTTTCCTCTTCTTGCAAAGTAAACATGTTATTTGTTGGGATATGCCTATCAAAGATGGGCCTCATCTGTGAACAAAATGCAGCACTGCTTATGAACCTGAATAATAACTGTTTTCTGCATTTCAGAATAAAGAGATCTGGTTATAGCTTAGTGAAGCCTGGGATAAGGACGCACGGCCGAGTAAGAGTTCATTTACTGAAGCAGGCTGTGTGTCCTGGAAAATTTGAGGTACCATTGTTGAACTGAACATTCTGTACTTCTTGAACATTCTGTACTAACTGTTGGTTTGAACTGATTTGTGATAAACATGTTTATCACAGGTGTTTTTCATAGCCAACTGTCAACGGTCAGAAATGTAACAAAAAGTTGTTTTGCTTGCAGTATAAAAGTTGATGTCAGTAAAGAAGTTGACCAGAGGAGATCATCTTGGCCAACATGCTGTGTAATCTGGTTAGCTGCTAATAAAGAAGTTTTTCATCACCTGAGGCAGATGTGACTCGTTTGAATTTTTCTTCTGACAACTGTTAATTTAATTTAAATTATAAATGCAACTATGCTTTAAGGTTTCAGTCGTTCAGTTATCCATTTCATGGCTGGATGGGGAACAGGATCTTATTCTGACAATTAGTGAACACCAGGCAGAGAAACACATCCTGGATAGGACATCAGTCTACCTGAGGACACACACACACACACACACACACACACACACACACACACACACACACACACACACACACACACACACACACACACACACACCTGAGGGCAATTTGTAGGATTGCTAATTCAGCTGCAGCATGTTCTTGGGATGGAGGAGGAAGCCAAAGCACCTAACAGAAACCTACAAAGAAAAAGGGAGGTCATGAAGACACCATACAACAATCAACCCCCTTCTCAAAAACAATTTGGACTTCAAGTGCTATGAAACAGCATTGCTAACTAGTGCTCCAATGCATCACCCTTATACTTTTCAGTTATGTTGATTTTTTAAATTTTATCTTACTCTTTGGTTAGCCAGAAGGATGCACTAAGACTTTGTGCCTTGAAGAGTAACCACACAAGCTAGTCAAGTTTACAAGTATGTAACTCTCTCACACACACACACACACATTATGTATGTATATAGACACATATATATATATATATATATATATATATATATATATATATATATATATATATATATATATATATATATATATATATATATATATATATATATATATATATATATATATATATATATATATACACACACACACACACACACATACAAACATAGTTCTCTATATATATATATATATATATATATATATATATATATATATATATATATATATATATATATTTTTTTTTTAATACAAAAACACACACATACACAATCAAAGTTATCCTTTAAATCATGTTTTGAGGTCATACAAGGGCTACATGTTTAGATAAAACAATAAGCAATATCTGTGAATGAGTCACTGGGGCTCTGGATATGATAGGAGGATAGTCTATTTAAAAAGAGGCGGGTAGGTAGTTTTGAAAAGATAGAAAAGAGATAAGAGGACAGAAGACATTGATAGCTGAACAGAGAAGGTGATATAGGTGTTACAAAGGTACTAGTACAAAAGTAAAATGTTTCCCTTTGCATTAACTTTTCAGATTGCTGTGTTCAGAAATTCAGTCTCGCCAAAAGTGGAATGTTTTTCCAGATTTCATCTGGGCTGGAAAGGAGAGAGGCCTATTTGCTCCAAAAAATTAGTATATTTCAGAGAAGCATTTAATTTCACTGTAGGCATTTCTGACTTGGGTGTAGCGGCCCATCTCAATACCGGAAGATTGCCAAATTCCGGAAATAACGGCCACACAGCTAAAAAACACACTCTCCAAAGCTAAGAATACAGCATCCATGGGACCAGATGACATCCCGGGCTGTGTACTACATCAACAATATGAACTGGCACCTCACCTAAGTGTGATGTTTAATTCATAGCCTCACCTCAGGTTTCATGCCCACTGAGTGGAGCAGAGCTACAGTTATCCCACTCCACAAGGGGGGATCCACCTTGGATCCCAGAAACTACCGTCCCATCAGTCTGACAAGCCTTATCTGCAAGGCCATGGAGCGTATTATCATGGAACTTATAAACAAAGACATTGGTAACCTTCAAACACTGGACCCCACCCAGTTTGGGTTCGTGAAGGGCCGATCTTGTCTCCTGAATCTGATTGACTTCTTCGAATCAGTCTCCAGAGCCATGGACAAGGGTAAGGTGGTCCACACAGCCTATCTAGACCTTGCCAAGGCCTTTGACACCATCCCCCACTCTGGAATCATAGATAAACTTACTAAGCTGGGCATTAATCCCTACATCACCCAATGGGTTCCTAACTGGCTTACTGATAGAATCCACACTGTAAAAGTAGCCAGCTTCAGACAAGTGGAGTACCTCAGGGTTCAGTCCTGGGACCGCTCTCATTTGGCATCTACTTCTCTGAAGTACAGGCCAACACTAAGGGACTCTGGCTAACAAAGTTCGCAGATGACTGCAAACTGGGAGCCATTATTGAATCCCCAAATGATGTGGATACTCTACAAAAAGGGCCTTACAGAAACAGATGCTTGATGCCAGAGACATGGGCTCAAGCTCAATGCCAAGAAATGTATAGTTATTCCCTTTGGGAAAAAACATGTATCTGTGAAATACCATATAGGTGGCAGTACATTAAACACCGACAGTGTGATAAGAGACTTAGGGACACAGGTGGACAGTGGTCTCACCTTCGATAACCACATCGCCACAACAGTCAGGAAATCCTTCTATGTGGCACACCTCATCACTAAGGGCTTTTCATCCAGAAAAACAGAGGTCATTGTCCCACTGTACTCATCTCTCATTAGACCCATTTATAGAGTATAATGCCCCATTTGGTATGTACCTCACAAGACATCTGCAACAGCTGGAAAGGCCACAGAAATACCTCACTAAATGAATCCCTGGCCTAAAGCAGATGCCCTATGCTGACTGCCTTAAAAAACTCCAGCTATACTCTGTCACATATTGTCTACTTAGAGGCAATCTCTGCTTAACATACAAGGCCATGTCAAACCCAGAGCTGTTGGACATGCTACACTTAAAGAAATCCCAATCCCTTGGAGCCACACGCTCCAGGGATCTAAACCTTGTCATCACAATAAACAAAACATGCTGCTGACCCAGAGACTCCCCAGACTCTGGAATAGATTGCCCATACATGTCAAGCAGAGTGCCTCTTTGGCCCTCTTCAAAAGAAACCTTGACGATTGGATGGGAGAAAGGAAATTCACCCCAGGGATCACGTCAGTCGCCCTGCTAGACAGGGATCCAGGGAAGTAAATAGTGTGGGAAGAAATAGCAAGGCAATTGTTATGGTTAGGCTTGTATAGGCCTTAGGGCTGATAGCCTAGTACCAACCAATGAACCTATGGTGAAGCAGTAACGGGTCGGAAGTGGACCTGAAATCAGTCCATAGTAAGTCATAGTTTTTAATTTTTTTACTTTGAGACCCGCCGCTGACAATCCAAAAGTACCTCTACAGATTTTATCCCTGTCAAGGAAAGAATTGTTTTCCAGAAGACAGAGGTGCTGCCCGACAATGTCCTTACAAGACTGGCTAGGGATTGCTCACGAGTCAGAGGCTCAAAGCTTACGATTA
Source organism: Protopterus annectens (assembly GCF_019279795.1). Taxonomy (NCBI): domain Eukaryota; kingdom Metazoa; phylum Chordata; order Ceratodontiformes; family Protopteridae; genus Protopterus; species Protopterus annectens. The sequence continues at coordinate 1,278,630,794 of NC_056728.1, forward strand.
AGATGAGTGAGCATTATTTATGAATCATCTCAGCTCTATGGCAATGCAAGGATATTTGACTCAAAAAAAAAAAAAATAAATAACAGTCACCAAAAGGAGACAGTGCTTATTAAGGAAAGAAGAAAAGAAAAAGAAATCAAGGATTTTGTCTGGCCTACTTGTGAGAGCCCAGTCAACAGCTGTGAACCTGTGTACTCAAAAATCAGAGTGAAAACAAAAAAAAAAAAAAGACTTGATACACTGTTTAAGTAATGGCAGCATCTACTTTAGTGCATTAACAGAATATCAGGATTTGTATTAACATTCTTTTTATAGGATCTAATGCTCCAGAAAATGTGTGTGTATCATTTGGAATTACCAGTTAAGACATAGGCACACATATATCAATATAAAAGAAAAACATATTAACGTTTTATGGATTATACATTACATATATGCTTTCTTTATAACTGTTATTTACTCCAACATTACATAAACTGGTTAATTCCTGCCTTTCCCTAAACCTCATTCCTCCTCCTGAAAATTATTCTGCATGTATTGTTCCCATCATTCCCATTTATTTGTATGTAATTTGTTCCCACTAATGCTTTTATTTATTTATTTATGCATTTATTTATTTACCTATTTACTTACTTAGACATTTGTTAACCAGGATAAGAGAAAAGCTCCAGACACAAAAATTGAATAGGTAGTGCAAGACAGGGATGTATAGTTAACAAACAAAGTAAAATTATAACATATCAAGATGAATAAAATGCAAAAATAGTAGGAGAATATAAACAATATGTTTTGAGGATATAGAAAAATATAAGGACAAAATTACTGTGACAGCTGAAATTTCTGTTGACTGGTTAAGCAGATATTTACGTGAAAGAATAAGGCAAATAAAAAAATTAAAAATTGACATGGTAGTTCGTGAAAGGAAAAGGAAGGTAGTACAGGACAGAGAAGTGGTAGAAAAGGGAAAGGAGGAAAAAGGTTAATGGGAGGTTAGGCGGGATTAAGGCAGGAGCAGAGCCAAGAGTTAAGGCGTCTATCTCTTAATGCTTTTATAAATTTGTGACTATTTGGGACAGAGCTCACGGTTAGAGGAATTTTGTTCCAGGACAGAGCCACTCTATGGCTGTATAGGCTATACCCTAAGGATCTTTTAGGCTTGTAGATCTCTAACAAGAGGTGGTCAGAGCTCTGGAGAGAGCGACTGGGTATAAGTGATGAGTGAAGAGACAGCAGGACGGGAAGTGGGTTTGTTAATTAAGAAGTGAATGAAGAGCAGCTGACAGAGAGGGAGCTGGTGAGGTAATTCAAGCCAATTTAGGGTTTTTAGAGCTAGACAGTCGTGTGAATTATAGGATTGGTTGGCAGTGAATCTGGCAATTTTCATGAAGCAGAGCTATTTTTGTTTTTAGGAGGGATTGTAGGTTAGTGAGAATAGGAGAGACAGAGTAGGGAGGGAAGAAGATAACCATTAGCAAGTCTGATGTTGTCAGTAAGGAATTTTTTTATTCTGTAGCACATAGAAAGTTTTCGGTGAGTTTTTTTATACAATTTTGAAAATGCAGGTCAAATTTTAGTTGATCACCAATGATGTTGCCCAAGAGTTTTTAGTGTTTGTCGCTACTTCAATCAAGGTGTTATCAGGAGATGTAGTGGTGAATGAAGACTTTTGGTGAGATGGAGATTTTCAGAGAAATAGAAAGAAGAACTTTGTTTTTTTTTTTTGGGGGGGGGGGATAAGTATGAGCTGTTTTTCGTTTAGCCAGAATACAATACATTTAAAGGATTGTTGGGTAATACATTGCAGGTAAGAGACTGTTGAATGAGCAGATAACAGCAGAATCATCAGCATATTGTATGAGAGAGGAATGAGTACCATATGAATGAAGACTGTTAGTAAAGATGTTGAATAGCACTGATCCAAGAATGGAACTTTGTGGTACGCCAGTAATAACAGTGAGGAAGTTGAAGGAGGAGGAAAGACACTTAACAGACTGCTGTCAGCTGGAAAACCAGTTGAGAGTGGAGTTACAGAAACCTAGCGCAGACATTTTAGAGAGAAGCATGGGGTGAGAGACTGTATCAAAGGCTTTGGAGAGATCTAAAAAGAGGGAGGACACCAGATTATTGTTTTCTTTCGCTTTAATAACAGTATGAGTGAAGGAAACTAGAGCTGTGGTTGTACTGTGGGATAGGATAGAAGGCATGTTGGGTTGATTTGAGTAGATTTCCATTAAGAAGATGTTCAAGAGGTTACTAATGAATGCATTTTTTCTGAATTTTTCAGAAGGGGAGACAGAGTTCCTATAGGCCTATAGTTTTTAAGTTTGGCAGATTGTCCGCCTTTGTGAAGTGGAATAATAAAAATAATTGTTTCCAGACAGAAGGGATTATAGATTTTTGAACAGACCTGTTAATTAGAAGAATGCAGATAGGGTAGCCTATTGAGTTAGCAACTAGTTTTAGGAATTCTGCAGCAGATTGTCTAATGAGGGACAGCATGGCTTGAGTTTGCTTAGATGAAATTTGGTGTAGGTGGTTAAGGACAGATTTGAAAGAAAATGTGGGTTTGTTAACAGGGGGGTGGGGACAGGTAGTGTAGGTTTAGGGTTGTGGTTGTTTTGAGTTTATTTGTTAATGGAGTTTATGAAGTAGAAGGTGAATACAGTGACGGTTTCCGAGGAAGAATGGTTTGGGCATGGGTTTGCTATACTGGGAGAACCAGGGTAGAGTATGCTGTTAATGGTGCTCCAAAATTTTTTAGCGGTGTTATTATGGTATATTTGAGGACTTCTATCACTTTAACAATATTTAATAATTCGATTATAATTAATTTATATTTCCATTTTTTTGGTTATTTCTTTTTTTGGCAGTTAATAGCATTAAACTTAACAGCACCTCATCAAGTCTAGGCAATTCAGATCCTTTGTCCTAGCTCAAGAATAATTTCCTTAGTTATAGTTAACTGTTCCCCCAATATTTCTGTCATACTATTCCGGATGGAAGTTTTAAAATCTACTAACTCATTATACTTCCAAAAACATCTACCCAGTTACCTCCATCTTTCCCATTATACCTTCAGCATCCAAGCATCCGTTATCTACTTGATGGAAAAATTCCTTGATGTGTGTTTTTTAAAAATACCTATGCAAACACTTCCAAGCAAAAATCCAAAATCATCTGGACTTTGGTGCACTATTGGGAGCCATACATATGTCCTTCCATTGTTCCTTACTAAACTGCTTTTCCCATCTCTCCTTTCAACCTTTTCTAACCTCCCCTAATTGATTCTAATGGTTATCGTGTAATATTTTCTATGTCTTATTATCTTTTTTGTAAATAGCAGCTTCTGTTCTAAACCAGAGTAAAACCTCTACCAGAGCTGGTCTTTCACTTAGCACTATCCTATTACTTTCTCTTTGCATGTGCTCGGATAGCAATCCCTGCTATGTAAGGTATTCTCTAATCTTTAGTCCAAACTTATGCTTGGCCTCATTCCACTTTTATTACCCTTCATTCTACAGTTATTTGCTCCCAATACCTTTGCTCCTTTGACAGTTTTCTCCAGTAAATTCAACCCCCTTGCCTATATCATTCATGTATTTCTTTTTCCCTTCCTTACACGAGTGTCATAGTGCATTCATTAAAAGGAGTATAACAGAGTTTGCAGTTTAACAACAGAAACTTCTAACAACATGCAGTACAACTCTTTCAGTTGGATAGAAACTTCATTTTTTAGGTAATAGTGGAGACAGAAGACTTACATTATTACATTTGTATTAGCTCGGATAGTTACTTTTTGTTTGGTATTTATGGACTTGTTTGGTATTTATGGATTTCAATAATTTTAAAGTTTCATTCAAAATGCATCTCACATTTTGGTTAAATCTCATCCTCTTCCATATAAACATGTAACCTTTTTTAAGTATTGCCCTCACTTTCTGTTCCCAGTGTGTTATTATTATTATTTTTTCATCTCTCATTTTTTTGAAAAAATATTCCATCTCCTTTCTTTTATAAATCATTTTCTTTTGGAAAACAGGAGAGGGCTTTGGAAGAAATATCTCTACAGTTCATTCTTCTACACATATTGACTCAGTGCTTTTTCCACTGTCACACCCTGCTGCCTAAAAAAAGAAGTTATGTACTCACCATAACATTCCATCTGTGTTGTCGATCTTCATTCTTGACAAATGGGACTCTGTTCCAATCCTCTGAACAGACTCGGCCATTATACAGCTCGCACCAGCCAAAAAACTCTCGAGCTAAGACTCTACCCACAATCCCCCTATCTCCATTACCTTAGATCGAGTTTACAGATTATAGCAAGAATATACATAGGAATTATAAGCAGAAGCAATGTCCACGGAAACAACCTTATGTAAACCCAGGACAAGGGTTTGGTCCCCCAAGAAATCTACAGGAAGAGGAGGGAGTGTGGGCTGTCAAGAATGAACGAAGATCAACAACACAGATGTAACGTTATGGTGAGTACATAACCTCTTTATCTGATATTATCAACCTTCATTCATTCTTGACGAACGGGACAGAGTTCCTAGCTACTTCAGACCCTGGGTGGCCTTATGGAAGGATATTCCCGAGAACCACAGAGCCAAAGGATGCTCTTCCCCTGGAGACCATATCCAATTTCTAATGAGTGATAAAGGTATGAGGCATAACCCATGTTGCAGCTGCACAAATTTCATCCATAGAAGCTTTTGAATGAAAAACTGCTGATATAGCAACTGATCTGGTTGAATGCGCTTTAAGAGGCGCAGGTAACTTTTCATTTTTATGTGCATAAATAAAGGTAACACAATTTCTCAGCCATTTAGATAAGGTCACTTTTGATACAGCTTGTCCCACTGTTGGATCAGAAAAGGAAATGAACAATTGATCTGATTTCATAGACTCTTTAGTCCTGTTCAGGTAAAAACATAGTTGCCTATGTATGTCCAGTAAGTGTAAGCAATATTCACCTTTGTTAGAAAATTTAGGGAGGAAAACTGGTAAACTCAATAGTTTGATTAATATTGGATTCAGAGACCACCTTAGGAAGAAAGGAAGGGTTAGTTCTCAATGACACTCTGTCTTTATGAAAAATTATATATGGGGGTTTTGCACATAATGCCTGGATCTTAGAAAGTCTTCTGGCGGAAGTGATGACTACTACAAAAATAATTTTCCAGGAAAGGAATATGAGATGGCAAGTGGCCACTAGTTCAAAGGGAGGTAGTACTACAGATTGCAAAACCAAGGTTAGATCCCACAGAGCTAAGGGATCTTTGAATTGAGGTTTTAGACATAAGGCACCTTTTAGAAAGACCTTGCATAGGCAACGGGATATTAAAAAATGGCCGTCACTTCCATTGTGAAAATTAGAAATGTCTGCTAACTGAACTCTAATGGTGGAAGTATAAGCTCCCTGATCAAAAAGGGCAGCTAAAAATTCCAAAACCTTTTTAACAGATGACGAAAAGGGGGTCCAAGTTGTTTTCTGAAGCCCAAATTGAAAATCTCTTCCATTTACTGGAATAGTGTGTCCTGGTGGACGGTCTATAGGAAGCAGGAAAAAATTCTTTGTATGGAGGAAGTTGTATTATTCTGCCTGGTGACTAATGGAATTGGAGGAATCAAGCTGTGAGCTTGAGAGAGCATAGAGTGGGATGCATCAATCCCTGCAGTTGAGACAGCAGGTTTGGGACTGGGTGCAAAATCCACGGATGGTGAATCAAGTGAGGCCAAAGAAAGGGGAAACAAATTTGCCTGGGCCAGAAGGGGCAACGAAAATGACTTGGTTTGCAACCTTTGGGCTTTCTTTAGGAAGAGGAGTATGAGAGGAAATGGGGAAAGACCAGTGGACTAATTGAGGAGGACAGTGACTCTCAGGGACTCCCCCTGAGGGGGGATTAGGGCAAAGTAGCTGCTGCACTTGGTTGGGGAGGTAAAGAGACTGCAGCCATGCTGGCTCCATCAGCAAAAGATTTCCTTTACCACTTGGGATTGAGAGACCACTTGTGAGGCAGTAAGATGTGTCTTCTCAGGTGTCCGCTATTACATTGGAACTCCCCAGGATATGCTTTGCCACAAGAAAGTGGTTGGAAGATATCGCCCACTGCCACACTCAGAGCTTCCTGGCAAAGGGGGAAAGATTTGGTTCCACCCTATTTGTTGATGTACCAAACCACTGACATGTTCTCCGACTGGATCACAACTGCTCCCAGAGGAAGAGCAGATTGAAAGACTTGCAATGGTAGGAACACTGCTCTCATCTTCAGGACACTGATGTGCAAGTTGTTCTCTTGTGGAGACCAAGTGCCTTGGAGTGTTCTTCCTAGATAATGCTCCCCCACCCCATCTGGGAGGTGTCCGTGTTCACTATGGCCTTGGTTTGCGGGGGAAAAAAGGGACAGCCCATTAGGATTTCTTCTGACAGCATCCACCAGGATAGATACCTTTTGCAACGGCCTGTTACTAAGATTGGGTGAGTCATCGCATGAGCATGGATGGACCATTGGGAGGTTAGAAGCCGTTGAAGTATCCTCTTGTGAAATCTCACCAAGGGAACTAGGGTGATGGCTGCCACCATAGAGCCTAGGGCTTGAAAGACAAATAGAGTGGGCACTTTGTTTTGCATTAAAATGAGTTGTACTTGAGACCTTATCTTTTGAAGTCTGTGAAGGGGTAGAGAAGCTATACACAAAACTGTGCTAAGGTGGGCTCCTATGAATTTTAGGTCATGAGTGGTAGACAACTGTGACGTCTCTTTGTTGATCGTTATGCTCAGGGCACTGAACAAGTGTATGATGAAGTCTGTAGCTTGAAGAAGTAGATGCCTGGTACGGGGGGGGGGTGAGGAGCCAGTCATCTAGATAAGGAAACACCCAGAATCTGTGTAGTCTCACATCAGCCGTGACTGCTGCCATGCATTTGGTGAACATTCTGGGGGCTGTGGTGAGGCAGTGCTCTGAACTGATAATGATTGGCCCCTAGACGAAAGCAGAGATACCTTCTTGAGTGTTTGTCCATCCTTTTGTGGTAATATGCATCTTGAAGGTCTATAGAACAGATCCAATCAATTTCCCATAAAAAGGGGAGAAGAGACTGAACCATGACCTTCCGGAAGTTTGTTTGCTGAACAAACTTGTTTAGAAGGCTGAGGTCCAATATCAGCCTCCAGTTCCCAGTCTTCTTTGGCAGTAAAAAGAACCTGGAGTAAAATCCGGATTCTATCTAGTCTGGCGGGACTTCTTGGAGGACTCTTTTTCTAGCAGCTTTTGAACTTCTCTCACTGCTTGATCCCTCTGATTGGGTGGATCATCAGGGATTTTTCTCAGTGATCTCAAGAAAAGGGTGAAAGGTATGTGATAGCCTCTGGTAATGATTCTTTGCACCCAAGTGTCGGAGGTTATTTGTCGCCAGGCTGTCGAGTCCAGTGAGAGTCCTCCCCCGACTGCTTCCAGAGGTAAGCAATCAGGCCTTCTTTCAGGAGTGCTGCTAGGGTTGACCAGAGAAAGAGTCTCTGGAACCCTGGTTTCATGGGCCATCTCTGCTTCGCAGGTGGCATCTTCCATCTGAGCTCCCCCCATCTGCGCTGAGGGGAGCCGCTGCCACGTGTGTTCTGGAAAGGCCCTTGGGACTTTATGAACCACATCTTTCCACTCCTTTGATTCCTGGAGTAGGATCACTGAGGAGTAGAAAAATGAATGCTCAAAGCAGACAGGGTCTTTCCTTCCTTCTCACACTAGCTAGTGTCCTTCACCTTGGGGCTGAACAAAAATGATCCGTAAAAATGAGCACTGCCAAACGAAGACTTGAATGACTCCATAAATTCACATAAGTGCATCCAAGCAAAGCACCTTATGGCAATGCCGGAACCCGCTGCTCTGGTTGTGCTTTTGGCTGTGTGTGCTATGAGCCGCATGGAGGAGTTCAATATAGACTCTAGGGTGGCTAGCTGCGAGGTGACCTTGTCCTGCACCTTGTCAGACACTGCTACTGCTAGAGAATCTGATAACTTCTTAATCAGATCTCTCTGAAGTCTACTAAAATGTGCCATGAAGTTCAAGGACCTGTGTGTGAAGGTCGAAGATGCGTAGACCCGCTTTCCAAATTTGTCCATTGTCTTAGACTCCCAGTTAGGAGGATGGACAGTAGGACTTTCATCGGTGAGTTATTTCTTGGTGGCAGCCTCTACATGCTAAACCTTTGGCCCAATGATGGTAGTCATCAGGAGGTGATAAAGTTTTGTCCAGTCTCCGGAGAATAGGCTCCATGGAGTCAGGAACCTTCCAAGCCTGCTGCGAGATCAACTTAAGATCATCAGTGGGTGGGGTCACCCAGTAAGTAGATGGTAGAGCACCAAACACTTGCAAGTACACAGATTCCTCTGAGGTTGGGTCTTGGGGCTTCCAGTTACCCCTCTGCTTGAGGATCTCTAGGATATTTCCAAAGGAGACATCTTCAGGGGATGACCAAGGGAAACCTTCCCCTTCATCAAAATCTGTGTCCTCAGTGATAGATTCTTCCAGGGAATCTAGGTGCTTCCTCTTGCATGTCTTCTTATGGGGGGGGGGGGCATTCCTCAGCGAGGATATTTGAGGATGACTCTGAAGAGGGACCTTGTGCAGAGGTAACTTGAAGTATCGATGCTCGCCGTCCTGTCATGGAAATTAGTGTCAGCTCTGGACCAGAGGATATTGTAAAGTGACACTCTGATGCAGAAGAAACCAGCTAAGAGCCTGCAGAGGCTAAAGCCCTCTCCTCCATAACCTGGAAGGCAGAACCTCGCGAGGAGGAGTAGGAGCCTGGAACAGAAAAATACCACCTTGGAACTGGGGTCACACCCTGCCCCGAGAGTTACAAGGTCCCAAGAGCCAAGGTTAGCTCCGTATAAAAAACAGAAGCCGATCTGAGACCCTCAGAACCGGCAGTGGAGTCTTGGTCTAGAGAATCTGTCGGTTCCGAAGATGGAACCGAGAAGTCAGAGCAAAATCCTGTGCTGTGGTAGGGATGCCTAATGGCACTGGAACAGCCCGTACTGGAGGGGATCGGACTGCTGGGCTCTGAAGCTCCAGTGGAAGTCAGAGGAGGAGACAAAGGAGGAGTCCTTGGAGAAGATACCCCAACTCCAGGAAGGAGAGGGGCCTGAGAAGGGGCCGGAATACCTTTGCCACAAACAGCTGATCCACCAGTCTCACAATGTCTACCTCGGAGAGACTTCTGAAGGATCAAATGGACAATCCTGAGGGGGGACTCGGGTCATTCCAGAAATGGACTGGGCCATTGGAAGATGAATACCTTGCCCTGGGAAAAAGATTTGGACTTTGTTTCAGCACTGAGTGGGTGGGCACAGCCTGCTGAAGTGCCTTTGGAGAAGTTTGCACCAAGCTAGGAACTAAAGAAGGTGGTGCCGATGTTGGTGCTGACGGCACTGTAGTGGCAGTTTAATCGGTGCCATGGATTCTTAAGGTTGAAGTTTCGGTACCTTTGCTTTCAGTTCTGTGGAGGTAGTCAGAACCGTAGACTTATGTTTTTGTACCACCAGTTCTGTGGATGACACAGGTACAGAATGACTATTCTTTTTGACAGGGTCTGACTTGGGACTAGCCTTGGACAAAACTTCACTAAAGGTAGTTTTTAACTCATTACATCTGAGTGACACCTTCAGGTGCATCTGCAGTTAACTCTTACTGACCCCTATAGGCGTCAAATATTGCCTGTTCATATTTGTATTAAAAATTCCAAAATCATGCTATGTACAAGGTAGTAAAATATTTCATCTTAAAGCTCACACAATAGCAAACTCAATTGCATTAATATTTGACCTCTGTCTAGTGTGGTAAATAGATATTAATTACTGCTGTTATGATATTAATTTATATAGATATAATTTCATATTTTTCCAAATATCTCAACAACCAAGTAACCCAGACAGAACTCCTCAGCCTCATATGAAAGCTCACAGCTAGATGAATAAAATGCTGCTGACAGTAAGTGTGTAGCTTGAGCAGTTGCTGAGATATTGTAAGTTATTTACAAAATATTACAAATGTAATAGTTATTGTGTTTACTGTGTCTTATAAATTTTGATTTAAGACCTAGAATCTAAAGAATACTACTACTATAAAAACAGTTTATGCTGAAGAGTTTGCCATTTATACTTCTATCATAACCCCTAGGATTTTAGAGAAATGAACATTTGAAATGTGAAAACATAACCTGATTTTGTCAAAGGGCTTAGGCTCCACCCATTGAAAGTTACAGTGCAAACTCATTGGAGTGAATGAATTAACAAGCCCTTCAAAATGAGCTTATTCCACTGCTCAACCAAGGCCCAGTTACTAAAGGCCTGGCAGATGTCACAATTTTGATTGAGATGTGGAGCTCCTAGACAATAAACACATGAAAGATGCCCATCAGAATTGGGCATCGTTCTTCCACAGTCTTGGCACTGTTTAAATCCAGAAGTGCCTTTATGCTTTTCCGCCATTTTAACAATTAGTGTATAAAGGAAACAAGCTAAACACACCAACACACATGCACACAAAGGATAGAAGGAAGGTCTACCCCCTGTTGTAGTGGATAAATACTAAAAGGTATAAAAGAAAAGCGGGAAGGAAAATACCAATGATGGTACTAAGAATTACCACAAATGGTAATAAGGAAAATTTCTAAAGACTTAGCTGAGAACAATGGCTGACGCATCTTGCTGACAGAGCAACAAACGAGATCTGAGGTAATGGAGAGAGGGGGACTGTTGGTAGAGTCTTAAGTCAAGAGTTTTTTTTGTCTGGTGCAAGCTGTAGAACAGCCAGTCTGGTTCTGAGGATCATAACAGAGTCCAATTCATCAAGAATGAACAAAGATTGACAACATCAGATATAATTTTTTTCTCTTTGAGTTCAATTTGGACCTGTTGAGGGTCTCTGGAGGACTCAGGTGTGCAGAAGACTGAGAGTAATACAGTATGCAATAATAAATTGCCCTACAGTCTTATGGAAGGAAGAAACGCATTTTTGTTAGTTCCTGCTTGTAATGAAAAGTCATTACCCACACATATCCTTGGGTCTCCAGACTGAGTTTCCTCATTTTGATAGTATTTCTGCAGTTTAATCAATACAGGTCTTGATTGCTTTCTCAGTCTCAAGTTAGGAATACTTATGCTATGTGCTCTTTCAATTTCAGTATCAGCAACTGAAAATCCAAACCATGTGCCAAGGCATTTTCTCAAAGTCTTTACAGCCCTCTTCTTTCTGCTTGTTCTGGTACTGCTGTGAACCTCAAAAGTTGTCTCTGCATAACCTGTTCTCAAGCTCAGCCAATTTATATGCCCTTTGTTCAGAATTTAACTGACATTCCAACATGTTTTATTTAATCTCATTTTCAGCAGCTTGTATACCACGTATTTCCTCTGAATGTTAAGACAAAATATCTATTTTCTGTAGCCTTGTGTCCTTTGTCTCTCCATATATGTCAACAGGGACCTACTAACATTCATTTGGTCAATATTTTTCTTTACAGTAACCGAATAGTTTTCTCCTTCAACTGCAATTACTACTTAGTTTCTCTGTTTTTTGCTCCCCCACACTACTTCTAGTCTCCTTCTGAGTTATCACAGCTGATATCCCTTTTGCTTCACTTTTTCTCTTCTCTCTCGCCCTTCTGGATGCCAAACACTTCAGCTACAAACTTCTGTTAATCTACAGAAGTCTGTAGGCTACTGCTGTTTTAAACTGCTTTTGGACCACAGCTTTGTTTTTAACTGCTAACACAATCCTCTCATCTTAGAATCTGCTCAGGCAAGGGTATGTATTGTACGTTTAGGAGTCAAAGATGGAAAGAAAAAGCTGGTCATCTTGATAAATGGACTTCATTCTACACACATAATCTCTTCTTTGGTAATGAACGCTCATGCAATGTTGCAAGCGATCCCCATAGTTAAAATATGGTGGAAATAACACAAGACGATATTTGCAATGGGTTAAATTTGATTCTGTTACAACTTAACTCATAATGGAAAAATTTAGTTCTTAGAACACCTGTATTTGTCAATTAACGGCTACACAGATTTGGCAGAAAGGGAATGAAGTTCAGAATTCCTTCTAGCTGAAGTAATGGCTGCCAAGAACTCTGCCTTTCAGGTTAGGGTCATTAATTATGCAGTAGAAACAGGCTCAAATGAAGCTTGTGTCAGTTTTTCCAGAATGAAGTACAAGTCCCAGAGAAATAGTGGGTCTCTCAATGAAGATCTCAACAAAAAAGTACCATTGAGAAAAGCATTGCACATTTTTCAAGAAGCTACAGAAACACAATGCTGCCTTTGATGAAAGTGATGAAAGTTTGAGATGTCAGCCAAATTTACATTAATAGAGGAATAACAATCCAGTTTTTTGGAGATCTGCCACTTAAGTACTATAGGAACAGCAGTAGAAAAAGTTATGCAGGCTCTTGGATGCAGCCACAGCGAAGTATGTCCATTTGTCCCAGTATTTTCTGGGCTGTACTTTTGGAAGAATTAAAGTATATTAATCAATTAACTTAAAAAGGGATTAATAGGAGCTACTGGAAATGGAGAACCCAAGAGGTGAGCTGCAGTGAATGAATGTCTATGTAAGATTTACTAGAGGCTTCTCCAACAGATGAGGTAGAAGAACAAGGAGTTATGTCAATGGCTTTGGGAAAGTTTGCCTTCTGGAAAAATTTCCTCATAACAGGAAAGTACGTAGCTCAGTAAGTAGAAGTCCCACATCAACTGTATATCGATAGCAACAATCACTACATAGTCAGGAATTTTTATATCACAGTCTAAGAACGATATCAATTAGTAAAGAGAAAAAGGATAAAAAGGCTAATAATAATATACCAGTTGGTACGTTAAGTGTAATGTGGGCCTAGGTACAACAACTCTCAACTACAATTTCTGGTGGGAACATTTTTGAGAACTCATGTAAATAAACAAGAAACAGTAAATTATATATTCTATTAGTGTGTACTGAAAAAAAAATGTATTCATCCTTTTAACACTCAGAAAGAGCAGCTTTAGTCTACCTAAAGATCATCCAAGCTCTTTAAGTAGCAGTCCATCCATCCAGCCATCCTCAACCCTTTTTCCCATTTCGCACGTGGGGTCAGGGTGTCACTTAAGCTGTGACAATCTCAAGCCAAGGTTTACACCTCTGGCTGGCTAGCCCGCAAGCGGTAGTTCATCTGTACCACTCACTTGCACCTACAGTCAGTTTAGAGTGTCCAGTCCACCTACTGCTTGTCTTTAGAATTTGGGACGAAACCAGAGTACCTGGAGAAAACCCATGTTATCACAGGGAGGACATGCAGACTTTGCACAGAAGGCATCCCAGCCAAGAATCGAACCAGAGAACCTCTTGCAGTGAGGCAACAATGCAAACTGCTGCAACACCACAGCCACCCTCTTTAAGCAGCAATATAGATCTGGAAAGGGAGAGCAGCATGGTACATTATATATTAATGGGGAAGCAATTAGTAGCCCAGAATGTGGATTGTCAAGCAATTTCAGTGGTTTAGTCCTATGAAATACAGGGAATGTACCTTCTCTTTACAAATTCTCCCTTATAGTCAACCTCTTAAATCGACAACAAATGCCCAACAATAGCCAATGCTCTATGAATACAAAGGAAAAACCAAAGTTCTTACTCCTTCTGCCCCTTTCCGACTTAACATACCATCCTGGAAACTTCACACTATTAGGAGAAACATTCTAAAGCTATGAAATCATTCTCTGGAATAATATATCCCAACAATTTTGTTCTGTGGATAATTTCTGTACTGTCTCCAAAGCACTTCTACCTATTCTTCTTCCTCACTACTAAATGATTCATGGTATCATCTAATTTCTACAGAACTTATCTGCCTTTACATTACTGTTATTTGTTCATTACTCCTCTGGATTATTTTCTTTCACTTTGTTTATATCATTGCTTGGTTGACTGCAATATGAATCCCTTTGGTTGTGGGTGAAAAAAATCCATCCTGACAGTCCACCAATTGTTTACATCGATCCTGAAAACAACTTGATTTTAAACTTAGAAACCAAACAGAAAATGACTTACAACGCTAAGAGATGTGTGCGCTTGTGGGTTTCTGAAGGCAAGAAGTGATAATGGTTTTCTTTTTCTTTTTTTACCTGAAGCAAGCCAGGCTGCTACTGACAGGATAGTTATGGACTTGAAATGAGTTCACAGACTAGGCCAGCTGTGTATTTTTAAGTTGAGGAAGTATGAAATCAAACCAGCATTGTTTAAAAACATGCTGGGGTGGAATGGTGGGGATGCTAAGACGTGATCATCACAGAGCACAGTCAACTTGCTTTGTCCCGATATGCCTTTGAAGGTTCACTAAGCCCAAAACAATATGGTTCAGACATCCAAGGCAATGAAATATAAAGCATTATCTCAAAATTATGTCAAAAAAGGGTAGTCATGAATGATGCTCATTCACATGCTTAATTTCATTTTTTCCTTTCTAAAAAGTCTGTCATTGAAAAAAATGGGAAGGGATTGTCATCTTTAAATGGCTACCAAAGCAATTTCTTTCTGCTTCCTCACTCAAGGATCTAGCACAAGGTTAGGTGCTTAACCATGCCACTGGAGGCTTGGTACAAGTGGTGAGCTCAACTCATTACAAAGCTAGCTTTCCCATCCAGTTTTGAAACATTGCAGTGCCAGCATTTACCACTACATAACTTACCTTAACAACAGATGCTTGAATAGATCACTGTTGCAGTAGGAAAAATCTATATGGGATGTATCCTGATAAGGATTGGACATCCAGCCAATATACAACAGCTTTTGGGTACTTTCTCACTCAATATAAGTCTGTTGCAACATGAAAGTGCTGGTACAAAAGGGAAAGTATCAGCGTCAAAATTCAGAGATTTCTTCCCCCAACTTGGGAGAATATATTTGTGCATACCAATGTCATAGCAGAAAGAGTGGAAAGGGAATCCCATCATGGTTAATGTCAAAACATTCATAATATTAACAAAAAAAAATCAGATCTAAAGGAAGATGCCATGAGAATGTCAGTACTATACCAGTGATCTATTTGAACATCTACTGTTATGGCAACTTTACTTACACAGCTGCAATAATATGTTCATCATTAGGATTACTGTTACAGTACCAAAAAGCTATACTGGGTGACTGACAAAGCTTTGACAGCAAGGGAGGAGGAAGAACGACCCAAGTCCAAGAGTCCCTGAAGAAAACACCAAGCAAGTCCTTTTTTTGGTCTTGGAAAATGAGTCCATTTTGTAGTGCTAAGTACATTTACGCATAAATGACAAAGTCTAAGCCTCTAGAACAGCTACAGAGGCCACTTCTTCACAAAAAGCAACAGTAGTCATCACAGCTTTAGTAGAGCGAGCTTGAGCTTCCTGAGGGGAGTCTGTCCACTGTGAGAGTAACAGAATGGATAGAGTGAAATGGTCTGCTTTGACACTGCTTGACCCTTTTTTCTACCATAGGAATAAGAGATGGCAAAAATTCTGAAGTCTTTTGTCTTGTCCAAGCAGAACTGAGTTGCCTGTGGACACACAAAATATAAAGAAATTTTTTATCCCCATTTTGTGGTTTGGGAAATTACACAGAGATGAACAGATTGATTTAGGGTAAATTCAGATACAATCTCGGGCATAAAGAAAGGGCAGTAATGCTCATGTGAAATATCAAAAAGGGCTGGATAGAATGCATGCTTACAATTCAGATACTCTTCAAGCTGAAGTCAAAGAAGTAAGCAAAACTGCTGTCTAAGTCAAGAACTTCAAGGTAGCCCCTGAAGCTGGTTCAACTGAAGGAAGGGTTAACATCCTCTGAAAAGGATGATTTAGGTACCCCACCCCCCTCAGCATTTCGCTCGCAGTGTGCTCACCAATTCCACCGACTACAAATTCAACGCACTCCCACATACTGTGTCTAGAAGCCCAGATCTTAAACAAACCTTAGCTTATTGGAGCCCGAGCTAACCTCAAGGAAATAAACTGAGATCTATTTACTCTGACTGCAAATTCAGCATGCTCCCACACACTGTGCCCTGAAGCCCAGATCTTAATCAAACCTTAGCTTATTGGAGCACAAGGGATAAGTTTTTTGATGTTAAACAAACTCTTGTATTTACAAGGTAACGTACAGGTGGCATACACATTAGTTTAAGGACCACCCCACCCCTTCTAAAGCTAACACCCAGCATTAGCTCTGTTGTCTTTTCTCCCAATACTTTCAATATAGACAAAAAAAAAAAAAAAAAAAAGAAAACTACAAGTGAATAATTTCACCCCTGATAAGTCCTGGCTATTAACTAGCATTAAATGCAAGCGGCCAACATAGATAAGTAGGGGAAGTGCAACTCAGTCACTTCATCACTGACCTGATTTGAACAGACTCACTGATATTTTTTTTTCTAGTGTGTCTGGCTCAGCCTGCTCTGTGTGCCCCTCACTCTGCTTGGGTGCAATCTGCTCCCATACCCTTCCCCACTCACCCCTGAATCAATTATATTTATACCTATGAGGGGACGCACCCTCTGTAACCGATGCCCAATCATCCAAGCCACACCCTACTACAACTAATTATAACAATATAGCAAAATCCACTTAAACTGCAGCAAAAACTACCACACCTGTCCTTGCTCACAGCAGCAGTACTGAAGTATCAGCAGCAGCCTCCCCACTTTCCCACTATGCTGCAGCTAAACATACTATACCTCAGATGCCTGACCATAATATCCCTTCTTACCACCTACCAAGTCAAACTAAACCAACCCCTAAACAATCATGGAACAACACTCTACCATCTCCATCACATGAAAACTCACTACTTCCCAATATCTGCTTCTATCTTTACTACCCCAGTCATACAATACTACCCATTTAGACTATTACATCTACCTGGGGCTCCACTAATCTCCACCCAGTACAATAGAACCATCACACGCTTTATAAAAAATCATCTTTCACATTTCCTCACAAATGATTTTAGTGGTGATGTTCACCCCAACCTAGGTCCACAAACATCCACATCAACTACTAACCTCCCACCCAACACCTTTACTCTCTCAAAAAAAAAAAAACACAAGACCTACTACTACTAAATATCAACATTAGAAACCTTCCAAACAAGAGAACTGAACTACATGCCCATCTAGCCCATTACTCACCAGACATTATCAAATTAAAAGAGACATGGCTTAAGCCTGACATCAGTAACAATGAGATACTGCCCGAGGCTATAATATCATACGCAAATACTATGAAGACAGAAAAGGGGGCGGAGTAGCAATTTTATTTAAAAACCACTTCGATGTTCTGCCCTCTAAAATAAGTGTTCCCACCTTTAACAACACTGAACTAATAGAAGAAAAATTAAATATCAATCATCAAAAGCAAGTTAACATCACTGGTATCTACATCCCTCCTGGTGATAACATCCCTACAGTACAGAATCTTCTACAGTGGACCTCTAATGCTCTTCCCCAGGAAACTATCATTATAGAAGATTTTAATATATATCGGCAAACCTGAAATTCTCATAACCCATCTAACTTCATAAATTTATATGGATTTACTAAAACCATACAAGCACCTACCAGAATCGACAAAACTTACAATAGATCCTTTACACTTGACTGGATACTAACAAATAAATCCAACCTCTCACACAATGCAGGATCCCTATCAAGACACCCTAAGTGATAACCAGCCAACATACTTACTAAGGAAACGCATCAATCCAGCCAAAACTGCTAACTTCCGGCTAACTGCAACCAAAAAAAAACTTACTGCAACCGGGAACCACTAAAAATCCTGAATGAAGCAGTACACTACTTCATCTCTACCTTCTTAAATATATTGAATAAGCATGCACCACCCAGAACTGTCCATGTCAAATCTAATACTGCCCCATGGCATAGCAAAGAAACTAGGTCATTAATCAGAACCAGAGACAAAGCCTGGTCTAAGTGCCTAAAACTTAGAAATCAAGATCTAAAACAAAGCTACAGAGTACTAAGAAAAAAAGTTAAAAAAGCTATCAAGTTGGACAAAATTCAGTTCTACCAAGATATCCAAAACAAACAAAAAAACAACCTTCAAAAGTTTTTGACAGCTATTAACAATATACTCATAACTGGGCATAGCAAAAACGCCCTTAAGACATCCAGCACCTCTGAAAAAATTGCTATCCAGTTCAATAAATTCTTTACTGAATCTATCCTAGACCAGGCTAAACAAAATACGCATTCATCGACCTCCAAAATCCCCTGCCAAGTGCGAAAGTACAGTCACAACCCCTTCTCCTTCAAACCTGTCCCCACTGCCATGATAAAAAAAACTAATCTGTAAACTCAAATCCATATACTAGCAGCAGACCAACTCCCAACTCATTTTCTTAGCATAGCCGCAGAAGCCATTGCCTATCCTATATCTATACCCATTAACAGGTCAATAGCTGAAAACATAGTTCCAGATATCTGGAAAATTTCCCACACTATTCCACAACACAAAGGTGGCAATTCTACCGAACTGACCAACTACTGCCCTAATGCCATACTATCCCCATTATCAAAATTTTAAGAAAGGTGCGTTCATAAACTCCTGTTCTTCCTCCTCAATCACAAACTACTATCCAATACTCAACATGGCGTTCATCATTCACACAGCACCAACACTCCTCTACTGTCCTTTACAAACACAGTGACCTCCCAAAGAAACAATGGCAAGTACATTTCAGCAATATTCCTAGACCTGTCTAAACCATTTAATAAGGTGTCACATACTAAACTATTTTTGATCCTTACTGCTTAAATGTCAGGTGGTCTACTCTAACATGGTTCCAAACTTACCTACAAGAGCATAAACAAGCTGTAGAATGTCAACATGAACTCTCTCCCCTTCTGCCTGTCAACCTAGAGGTTCCTCTAGGATCCAACCTTGGACCCCTCCTGTTCTCTCTTTTCACCAATGATCTCCATACTGCCACCCAACAGGCATCCATCATCCAGTATGCCGATGATTCCAGACTAATTTGTGCAACCACCACCTTAGAACTATTACACTCTCAGACCCAAGAAACCTTTTCAGCAGTAGAAGCCTGGGTCACAAACTCTCAGCTGAAACTTAATCCAAACTAAACTAAACTTACACTATTCCATCCCACAAAACCCACTGTTCCCTCTCCCTCATTCATAATAACATCACTAAACAAAACTGTTTTCTCTCCCACAGTCCAAACCAAGATCCTGGGTGTTAAATTGACGCTAACCTTAAGTTTGACATCCATAGCTCATAGACTACTAAACAGATGCATAGGCATTCTCTACCGCAACAAGCACTTTCTTACAAATTATACTAAATCCAATATAGCCCAAACTCACCTCCTGTCCTCACTTCTCTATGCCTCTCGTATTTTCATTAACCTAAAAAAAACTAACTTAGCAAAACTGGAATCATGTTATAACAAAATAGCTAAGTTTGCAACTAATTCACCTAAGAGGACACACTATTGCAATGGTCTGAAACAGCTAGATTGGTTAGAACTCCCTCAAATGTTACTCTACAACCAGCTTACATTGGCCCATAAACTACTATACCAACCCAATAACATTCCTGTACTACAAAATCTGTTAAAACCACACTCTACTACAAGAACCCTACCCTCTATTCAAAAACTTGCTTGACAGAGCTAAAACCAACAAGGCAGGTGAATCCCTTCTTTCAAATATTATCCCTAAAATCTGGAATACTTTACCCTGCAACATATCCTCCACTAACTTTATGCCCCGCTTTAGAAAAGCAATGAAAAATCACATTAATAAATAATGGCTCTGTAACTGTACTTCACCAGGATGATAAAAAGTACATTCACTAGTCTCCCTGATTTATTGATCTCCTTGCAATGTTACCTCCTTACTGAAAACACCTTATATGCTCAAAGCTGCTCAATATAGCATTAATCTTAACCTATTTAAGTGAGATGTTATATACATACTGGAATGCTAATATCTGTAGTTACTAACCAAAGTTATTGCTCATATGTTCCATTTGTGACTGACTGCAGTTTTACTAATACTGTAATTATGTTGTAAATTACTTCTACTGTACTTACCAATCCCATATGATAATTTGTTTTACAAATGTAAAATAAAATAAATACATGAAATAATATAAAATGAAGATGCTGGACAGATCACCTATTTCCTAGGTGGTCAGATACGTAAAATCCCTTGCAGAAAATGATTTATTTGAAACATAGAAAAAAAGGCAGACAAGCTGAAATGGCCAAAAAGTAGATGCATCTTGACAGAAGTATAAGATAGGCCTGATTTGAGCAATTCAAACAAGTAATGGAATACAGGCAAACAAACAAAAAACTAAGATTAAAACACTATGAACAGGCACCACAACTCCACTCAGCTCAGTAAAGAATAAAATAAAAAAATGTTCTTATTCACTTGAATGACGAGACTAGTAAAAGTAAGCGCTTTTCGTTTGGGGAATATCCAAACTTCTTCAGATACAAAACAAGAACAGTCAGCCCAGCTAAAATCCACTCCGTAACATAAAAAGTTAATTGATTAATTACCCACAAGTGAGTCACAACACTCATTTAAAGTTACACTTCACAAATACATTATTTGTTACTAACCAAACCAAAATAAACATAAAAACTTCAATACTTTTAAAACATTGTCACACAGTTGATAGAAAATTATTACATTTACAAAAAATAAATATGTATATATGTATAATGATGAATAATACTGACACCCAACCCAAACTTGATTATTATACCATAATTATAAAAAGCATAATTTATAAAAAACATAGTATGTAAAATTAATTCATAACTTTGTTATTTCATAATAATACTTTATCAATAAATAACCAACTATCCAACAGAATTACATAGAAAATTACCTTAGTAAACTTTTCAGTTTTAATATACTTACTAAAGAATAAATTTCATTAATACCTGGGGGGCACAACTGCCATTTCAACTCATGTTCTTCAAGATGTAACTTAACTATGTTACTGTCTAAGTACCTCACATTCTCATGTGGAGTTACCTGTGCTATAACTCTAAACTTAAAACGATGACCGTGGCTATCCTTACAGTACCTAGCTAGAGCATTATCCATTTTTTGTTTACTAATAGCATAAATATGCTCATAAATCCTGTCACGCAGTCTACGGTCGGTCTTACCAAGGTAGAAAGCTGGGCAGGCATTGCACTGTGCGAGGTACACCACTGATCTGAAATTACAGTTAAACTTACCCTTAGTGTAATAATTGTAGTTTCTCACTCGAAATTTGTTACTTGTTTCAATGTAATTGCAATATCGACATGCATCACACCTATACATTCCCACATGCCTCTTGGATTGTTTCATGGTAGTTTCCATCAACTTCTTTAAGTTCTGTCCCTTCCTATATGTAATAATTGGAGATTCCCCCAATTTAGCAAAAATCTCCTTATCCACCGAGAAGAGATGCCAGTATTTTTTAATTATTGACCTAATCTCCTCAGCCTCCGAACTGAATGTTAAACAAAGGAAATTGAAAAAGTCCTGTGATGATGGTTCCTCCCTTCCCCTTGTTCATTAATTAGAAGTTATGTACCTACCATAATGTTCCATGTTAGTTGTCTTCTCTCGCCTTCTTTCTTGCTGGATGGGTTCGGAGCCGATCCTCGGCTCCGACTCTGCACTCGCTTTAGCTCGAGAACTCCTTTTACCAGCTCGAGGCAACCCTATATCCCATGATGCAAGGCGGAACTACCTCAGATCTCGTTTGGCAGCTAACTGACCCTGCTAAAGACTTATCCTAACATAATTAGGAACCATGATTCCTAAAAGAAGTCCTCATAACAATGCTCCAGAGGAAGCAATCTAATAGGAACTCTCCAAGATCTGTCCAGGCCAGGGGGAAGGAGGGAGGGCCTTAAGAAAGAAGGCGAGAGACAACTAACATGGAACGTTATGGTAGGTACATAACTTCTAAATGTTAAGTTGTCAATCTCGCCTTCATTCTTGCTGGATGGGACCGCGTCCCTAGCACCTGTGTCCCGGGTGGCTCAATGGAACAGACTCTTGAGAACTGTGGAACCAAAACTGGCCCTATCTCTGGAGGCCAAATCCAACTTGTAATGAGACACAAAGGTATGAGGCGTGGCCCAAGTAGCTGCTGCATAAATAGTGTCAATGGGAAGTCTATCCTGAAAGGCTACAGAGGTGGATAGACTCCTGGTCGAATGTGCTTTTGGCTTAGAAGGTAGATGTTTACCCCTTAGAGAGTACACATAGGAAATGGTGGAAGTCAACCATCTAGATATGGTCACTTTAGAAACTGGAAGACCTAACCTGTTTTCTGCATAGGAGACAAACAATTGGTCTGATTTTCTAATTTGTTTAGTCCTATGCAAGTAGTACCTGAGCTGACGATGAACATCCAAAAAATGCAGCTTCTGTTCAGCTCTGTCAGAATAGTTAGGAAAGAAAACTGGTAGATCAATAGATTGATTAATATTGGCTTGAGATACAACCTTGGGAAGAAAGGAAGGGTTAGTTCTGAGCGAAACCCTATCCTTATGAAAACCAGATAAGGTGAACGAATACAGAGGGCCTGAATCTCAGAAACTCTTCTTGCAGAAGTAACAGCCAGTAAAAATATAGTTTTCCACGTCAACAACTTCAAAGAACAGGTAGCAGACGGTTCGAAGGAGATAGAATTAGGGATGCCAACATTAAGTTTAGATCCCATTGCGGAGGAGGATGTTTCACAGGCGGTTTGAGGAGAAAAACTCCTCTTAAAAAGGCTTTGCATAACCTATGAGACATGATGTTATTGTCATGCAAGCCAACATGATACTTGGAAATAGCAGCCAGTTGTACTTTGACTGTAGGGGTCGAAGATCCCGAATGAAAAGCCTCCGCGAGGAAATGCAAAACAGAATGTACAGGAGGCGGTGAAAGGATCAATATTTCTGGCGTTTGCCCAAATCGAAAAACGTCGCCACTTGCTAGCATAAACAGTTCTAGTGGGCGACTTTAAAGAAGATACTAAAATGTCTCTGACTGAGTCAGAAATCATTGGTAGCCTGGCTAGGGAAGGAAGTGGAGCAACCAAGCAGTGAGGTTGAGAGAATGAATGGCCCGGTGCTGCTGACCCGACTGGTGGATCAAAAGATCCGGAACTGGGTCCAGATGCCAGGGCTGCACCAGAAGATGATGATGTAGAGACGGAAACCAAATTTGTCGAGGCCAATATGGAGCAATGAGGATCAATTTGGCTCTCAAAATGGTGGCTTTCTGAATGACTTGTGGAATCAATGGAAAGGGAGGAAAAGCATAAAGAAGTCCCCGAGGCCAATCCTGGGTTAGAGAGTCTCTCAAGGGTTGGCCTGGAAGAGGAAATAGTGCAAAGTAAATTGGGCACTTGCTGTTTTGAGGGGTAGCGAAAAGATCGCAACAAGGGGTGCCCCACTTCAGAAAAATCTGATCCACAACAGATTGATTGAGAGACCACTCGTGAGGCATCAGAATAGATCTGCTTAGCCTGTCCGCCAATAGGTTGGACCTGCCGGGGATGTGCGTTGCTATCAGAAACCGCTGAGAAGAGATCGCCCATTGCCAAAGTCTGAGAGCCTCTCGACATAAAGGATAGGACCTGGTTCCGCCCTGTTTGTTGATGTACCAGACCACGGACATGTTGTCCGTCTGTACTGCAATAGTCCCTGTGGGAAGAAAGTCGTCGAGGGCTTGCAACGTTAAAAGCACTGCTCTCATCTCCAGGACATTTATGTGCAGGTGGTATTCTATGGGTTGCCACGTCCGTGGACCATCCTGCCCTGATAATGCCCCCATCCGAACAGAGAGGCAACCGTGGTCACTGTGGCAACTGGAGCAGGGGGAACCAAGGGTCGGCCCTGATGAAGAAGAGGGAAGATATTCACCATCGTTGATGAGCCCTGCAAGACTGTGTCACTAAGATCTCGTGTCAAATGGGGAGATCGTGATAGGACCACTGCGTGAATAACATCCACTGCAGGAGGCGCATGTAGGCGAGCCAGTGGAAGAAGAACAATGGCTGCAGCCATTAGGCCTAGAACTTTCAAGACAAACCTGGCTTTGATCTTGTTGCTTTGTAACAGAAGCTGAACAAATTTCTGGATGTCCAGAATCCTTTGATCTGTTAGCCTGGCTAACATTTTGACGGTATTTAACTCTGCCTATAAAGGTGATAGATTGGCAAGGCAGCAGAGAGATTTTTCAAATTTACGAAATTCCTAGACTCTTGCAAAGCTGTAGGGTGTAGTCTCTGGACCGAAGAAGCTGATGCTTGGAGGTGGCGGAGAGGAGCCAGTCGTCCAAATAAGGAAACACCTGGAATCCTCGGCGTCTCAGATGAGCTGTGACCACTGCCATGCATTTGGTGAACACTCTGGGGGCTGAAGTGAGGCCGAAGGGCAGTGCTCTGAATTGGTAATGACTGGCTCCCAGCGAAAGCGGAGAAACCTTCTGGGCGTCTGTGAATCTTTATGTGATAGTACGCATCTTGAAGGTCTATAGAGCACATCCAGTTGTCCTTGCCCAGAAAGGGCAGAATGGATTGCAGCGTGACCATCCGAACTTTGCCTTTCTGACAGACTTGTTTAGTCTGCTTAGGTCTAGTATTGGTCTCCAATCTCCGTCCTTTTGGGGACCAAAAGAATCTTAGTAGAAGCCGGATCCTACTTGGTCTGCTGGCACTGTTTGGATGGCTCTTTTTCCAGGAGTTTTGAAACTTCCTGTCTTGCCAAATCCCTTTGACGGGTGAGATGTCTGGAAGGGATTGTAGAGGTCTGAGGAAACCTTTGAAGGGGATTTTGTAACCCTCGGATATGATCGACTGTACCCACTTCTCTTGTGATAGGGATTGCCAGGCTACTGGGTACAGCGAAATTCTTCCCCCGACTGCCTCCAAGGGTGGGCAGTCGGGCAACACCTCAGGGATGCTGAAAGGGCTTCTCAGGAAGAGACTCCCTGTTGCCCTGGTTCTGAGGACCCCCCCTGCCTCTAGGGCGGCGTCTATTATTGTTACCCCCTCTGCCTCTGGGGGTAAACTGACCACGTGTGTCCGGTGTAGCTCCTTGGGCTTTACGGAACCACATCTTCCCCCCCTTCTGACCCTTGGAATATGGTCTAGAAGGAGTGGAAAACTGGACTCCAACGGCAGAAAGAGTTTTACCGTCCTGCTCACATCTGGTCAAAGTATCCTTCACCTGAGGTCCGAACAAAGCCGAACCGTCAAAGGGGGTGTTGGTGAAGGACGCCTTAAAGGGGTCCACAAAATTACACAGCCGCATCCAGGCTTGGCGTCTAAGAGCAACACCTGTGCCTGCGGCCCTGCTCGCTCCATCGGCCGCATAAGATATGAGCCGCATGGAGGAGTTAGATATAGAATTCAGGATAGCAAGCTGAGAGGCAATCTTTTCCTGAGCCCCAGCAGCAGAAGGATCCTGGACTACTTCTCCCAGTTCCTTGAGAATATCTCGTTGAAGTCTGGTGAAGTGACAAAGATAATTCAGCGAACGCATAGCAAAGGTCGCTGAAGAAAACATCCGCTTTTCATACCTGTCCATGGTCCTAGAATCCTTATTAGGAGGATGGACAGGTACTGAAGGATCCGCCAATTCCTTCTTAGTGGCCGCCGCTACCACCATAGCATCCACAGAGACACCTTTGGACAGGAACTGTTTATCCGAAGGGGCCGTGATGAACTTGGATGGTCTCCTGGGGACAGGTTCCACAGAATCTGGAGCCCACGCCTTCCGAGCCACTACCTGCATGAGTGGGTCGAAGGCGGAGACACCCAGGAGGTGGAGGGTCGGGATCCAAAGCCTCCAGGTATACCGACTCATCTTCGGAGGGTCAATGGAGGGCCAATTCCCCCTCTGTTTGAGGAGCTCAAGGATGTCTGAAAATGAGACATCCTCAGAGGGGACCGTGGGAACCCTCCGACTCATCTAAGTCGGTATCAGATGTAGTAGACTCAGGGGAGTCTGTGTGTTTCCTCTTACACGTCCTCTTCGAGGGGTTCCCCTGCAGGGTCAGGAGAAACCTCAGAAGAGGAGGAAATTCCCAGTGGGGAAACCTGGGGCGATGGATCCCTGGGCCTGAGAGCAAGAGGCTGGCAAGAGGCATCTGCAGGCACTGATGAGGGAGGAGCTAGAGGGATAGACCGTTGACCAGGCTCAGAGGCCAGGACACTCCTCATCACCTCAAAGGCTCCTCTCCCGGGAGACCTGAACACACCCGCTCCGAAGAGACAGGAATGGTCGGCTCCAAGGAGAGAGAAGGCTCCGAGGCCAATGTCGGCACCGAGCTTACCAAAGCCGAAGCCCCGAGAGGGAGAGCGGGGTCGGACAAGGGTCCGATGCCACTAGCCCCTCGGGCCGACAGTGGAAACCCGACGACCGGATCCCTCCAAGGAAAGTCTCAAGGAGGAGATCGGGCGAAGATGACGGAGCCGAAGGATGTATCGGCTCGGCATCGAAACTGTCGCTGTCCCAAGAAGCTCCGGCTCCGAACTCTGGTGTGGTGTGGGGGGAGAATTCTCAAGAATGGGGCTATAGCGAAGTCTGTTGAGACGGGCTATGGAGCATTTGGGCCAGTGCCTGAGACTTCAACAGCCTGCTTACCACCCTCTCCAAATCGTGGTCAGACAGCCTGGAAGATCTCGAAGATCGGCTCCGATGGCTCCGCTCCGACAAAGAGGAGACCCGGGCCGAAAGTGAATACTTAGTATCGAAGGGACCGGGATCTCTTACGGTCGAAGCCATCGGGCCGAAGTCCCTTGAACCCCAGATGGAGCCGAGGATATCTCGGCTCCGATGCTGGATAAAGTGTCGGCTCCAGCCGGAGCCGACAAGGCCACAGTAGTCAGGGTATCGGGGCCGGCCGGCACCGAACCCACTACTCTAACAGAAGAAGTATCGACTCCAGCCGGAGCCGGAGCCACCGGAGGAGGCTTGGACACTGTAGCCTGAGCCTTCGGTGACTTAAGAGGTTTTCCTGCCCCTGACTTAGGAGGAGAACCTTCAGGTTTAAGTAAACCTCGGAGGATTAATTTGTTCCTCCTTTCCTGCAGGACTCTCTGGCTAAAAGCATGACACAACGCACAGGAGTCCTGCAGGTGCAAAGGCCCCAGGCAATATTTATTTATTTATTTTATTTTACATTTGTTGACCGGGCTAGTCTAGCTGGATATATGTCCATTTTCAGTAGAGGCCCGGGGAGAAAAGCTCCAAATCAGAGGAATTAAAACAGAGACATAAGAAATGCACAAATTATTATAACATACAGGATATAGTCAGAGGAAGTTTAACAGTAAACATATGGAGATTAAATGTTTGTTATTACAATCAAGAATAAAGCAATTGAAAGGTTAAACATGTTGGTTAGAAATGTTGCAAACTAGGAGAAGGAGATCAAGCTTAGCTTCATTATAGGTAGAGAATTAGGTGGGTATGGGGCTGCTATTAGTCTGGATTAGAGCAGGGGCATAGCCATTGGGACTTTAGGAAATCTTTGAGGTGTTTTTTAAATTGGTGAGGAGAGGTCATATGCCTTAGGTTGTTAGGGAGGGCATTCCAGGATTTGCCAATGGAATTAGCATAGAGTGCTTCCCCTCGAGTTGTGGGATTTAATGGTCTGAACAAGTAGGCTGTTTGATGACCAGGGATAAAAGGTTGGAGTAGGGGTGAATATTTTATTTAGTGAGGGATTCTTTCTGGGTGATTGATCGTTTGAAAACCTCAGTAAGTTGGTTTAGTTTGAAAATGTTGGGCAGCTCTAGCCATTCCAATGCCCTTAGATTTTGGCAGTGATGGGTGCGATATGGCAAACCTGTAATGAATCTGGCTATATGGTTGTAGGTTATAGATAGTTTGTTAAGTTCTCTCTTGTTAAGGAAGGAAAATACTGGGGATGCATAAAGGAGTGTGGAGAGAAGATGGGTCCTGGCAATAGTTAGTTTGGTGTGTGGGGTTAGGAAGTTCTTAATTCTATACATAGACCCAAGTTTCATGTTGACTGACTTGATAGTCAAACTAACATGGGTATCAAATTTAAGCTTGTTATCAATGGTCACCCCTAATAGTTTAGTGTGGGAGACAGGTTCGATTATGGTCCCATTGTAAGAAGATACATGGAAGGTTGGGCTGTTGGAACTAGGTGGTTCTTTTCCTTGGGAGGAAATTGATGTGGGGAAAATTAGAAGTAATTTGGTTTTGGTAGGGTTAAGTAAAAGCTTTAGTTCTGAGAACCACTGTTAGACTATGGAGAAGCAATTTTGGGTAGCAATTTGTAGTTTTGGGAGGAAGTATCCGAGCAGATTAGGGTGGAATCGTCTGCGTATTGAATACATGTGGCTTTAGGAATGATCGAGTGTAGACCATTTATAAATAGGAAAAGAGGAGGGACCAAGGATAGATCCTTGGGGAGCCAATGTTAGTTGGAAGTAGATCTGAAAGAGTGTTTTGCCACTGGACTGCCTGTTGCCTACAAGAGAGGTAGTCAGTAAACCAGTTTATGGTTGGTTTGCTAAGTTGAAAGATTTCCAGCGTGTGAATCAACTGCTTGTGATTGACCATGTCGAAAGCTTTTGATAGATCTAGAAATAACGCAGAGGTTATAAGTTTATTGTTGCGGTTTAGGTTGACTGAGTCAACAAAGGAGAGAAGGGCAGAGGTTGTACTGTGATGGGGGCGAAATCCATGCTGGGTGTTAGAGAGAAGGTTGTTACGTAAAAGATGGGAAATAAGTTGTTTGTGAGCATGGCGTTCCAAGATCTTGGCTAGTGGAGATAGTATAGCTATTGGTCTGTAGTTAGATGTGTCAGTAGAGGACCCACCTTTATGCAGAGGAATAATATAGGAGATTTTCCAGATTGAAGGAATAGAAGCTTCAGAGATGGACCGGTTAATCAGAATGGAAACAGGGTAGGCAATGGCGTCAGATGCCAATTGCAGGTAGTTGGCTGGGAGTAAGTCAGCCGCTAGGGTGGTTGGTTTTAGTTTTTTCAATAGGGTTCTAATATAGGAGGTAGATGTGGGTTGTAGGTTAAAGGAGGGTTGAGTTGGGTCTTTAGTTAAGGTTGTGGCGAGGAGAAGTGTTAAGCTGATTGGCGAGGACTGGATGGTCTCAGTGAAAAATAAGTTGAAGGTGTTGGCTATATGTCCTGGATCATCACCCAGAAGTTTTTCAGGGATGGGGGTGGTGGATTTTCCTGGGTGAAGGAGGCGATTAAACCCAGCCCAGAATTTTTTAGGATTATGCTGGTGGTTGTCTTGGAGGTGGCAGAAATATTGCTTTTTGTCAGTCTTAACAGCTGATTTGGTTGAGTTTCTAAGTTGTAGAAATTTGATGCGGTCAAGGTGGGATTTGGTGGATCTCCATTTATGCCAGGCATGATCACGGAGTTTGATTTTGTATTTGGTTTCTTTTGTTAACCAAGGTGCAATATGTTCCTTAGTTCTTGTAAGCCTCATTGGGCGTGAGAGTCAAGTATCTTGAGGAAGATGTCATTAAAGTATGACACACTCTCATCTAAGGGGAGGGTTTTAAGGATGGACCAATTACATGTTTTGAGATCAGCAATAAATTGGTCTGGGACAAAATTCTTAGTATTCCTAACTAGTCTGGTTAGAGGATGGTTTGAGGTCGGGCATTTGTGTTTCATGAGAAAGGTAATTAGGTGGTCACTAAGGTCATTTGGTAGGGTCCCTGTAGTATAGTTGTTTGGGGTCTTATTAGTAAGAATCCAGTCAATCGTGCTCTCCTTTTGTTGAGCATTCCCAATTCTAGTGGGAGATCGAATGTTTTGGGAGAAACCATGTAAGTTAATGGGGAGAGGGTTTGAGTTTATGGAGTAGAGGGACCAGTCAATATTAACGTCTCCTAGTATTATAGTTTCTTGGGGATAGGTGGCAGCTAACCAACTGAGCAATTGTTCAAGGTATTCAACATTTTTGCCTGGGGGTAAGTAAATTACTAAAAGATTAATACTTTTTTGGTTGTTTAGGGATAGCTTTAGTGAAAGCAGTTCTAGGGTAGGAATTTTTGGGGGTTGTAGCGGGTGCATTGTAATGTTCAAGGAGTTCTTAAACATGACAGCTGTACCCCTTTCTAGTATTTCGGTCGGCCCTGAGAATGTTATACCCAGGTGGGATGATTTCTTCATCTTTAGTGGAAGGTTTGAGCCACGTTTCTGATAGGCACATAATATCTGGGGAGTGGGTTGCAAGCAAGGCATGTAAGTTGTGAACCTTATTATTGATACTTCTTAAATTCAGGTGAAGGATTAGGAGGGAGTTCTCTGAGCTTCTAGCAGCTTTCAAGGTGTTAGAGCCTTGGGCAAAGTTAGGGCCTGGGTTGGGGTGGATATCACCGTCTTCGTAATAGATTTCTTTAAGTAGTCTAATATCTTTGGAGTTTGAATAGTAATTTGAGAGTGTCCTTAGTAGAAGGTGTTTTAGGGTGTCTAAGGGTAGGAAGGTTTTTGGGACTGTGGTTGCTAACTTGGGGTAGTGGGAGGGAGGGATGAGATTAGAGGGGTTTTGTGAGTATAAAGAGGTGTGACCCTTGGGGAGGTAAACTCCTGTTAGGGCTAGAGTTTCATAACTTGTTAAAAGATAAGAGATAAATAGGAGTAATGATAAGATGGGAAGGGTGGTGAAAGAGTTTCTATCCATGGTGAGAGGAGAAGTAGACTGTGAGAAATATGCTATCGGGAGTTGCCTTGGTAGAGTGGGTGTATAAAAAAGCTAGTGGGGAATTGTGGATGGAAGAAGGAAAGAGAAGATTGGTGGGAGGGCTAAGGGAGTGGAATTGATAGTATAGGCAGAACAGAGAAAGTGGGAGGGAGAGGAGTCAGAGTAAGTGATGGTTGTGATTGGTTGGTGATGAGTGGGATGGGCTTAATGACCTGATAAAGTTAGAGGTATTGGGGGCGGGTGGGAATAGGGGGCAGGGTGGGGAGCGGAGCAAGCCGGCGTGCGAGCTTGAGCGGGGACTACACCACAAGGGTTTTTCCTGGGTCCTAAAGGTAACAGTTATCAAGTCCAGTTTGTTAGTTAAAATGTTCCTTACAAGACAGTGTAAGTGTCTTATTAGATTATGCTGGAATGATCAGTAGGTCAAACAGTAATTTTAGTTGAGGTACTGTTTTAATACCTGCAGCAGATGGTAGCGGATAGCACACTTTAGGATAGCGTAGAAATAAACCCAGAGTCCCTGTTTGAGTTTGTGGACTAATAATTGGAGGAAGGATGGTCTGTGCATTTGCACTGGGGTCCAAGTGAGGTGGAGACTCGGGAACCACGGTGAGCCTCTAGTTTGGGGGAGTCTAAGGAGAGAAATAATGGAGAGAGGTAGAAGCAAAGTTGGTTAGAAGCAGGCAGAGGTTAATAACATTTCAATTGGGAATACAAAGTGTTAACAAAATCAAGAACAATATTACCCTATAACCAAGAGTTTAGAGTAAATCTATAAAAAGTTAGAATGCAGTCTTCCTGTATTTCATAAAGCATACAAGTAATAGCATAGTTTCTTAATTATGCATTATAGAAGTCAGAGGCGCTGAATGGCCAGCATGCATCAGGCCCATCAGTGAGAGCATGTGCTACAAACAAACTTCTTGTATTTGGGAATATTCAGACTTGCAATGCTGGTGTTTCCACTAGTTAAATGTGATGTTGAAAGCAGCACATATACTAGCCTGATCTTCCGAACATAAATATCACCTATCTAGAGTATAGCAGATATTCACAGTTACAGTTACAAGAGAAAAACGTTAACCCAGCGTAGCAATTGTTGTCGCACATGAACGCTAATCAAGTTCGTATTACAGTTCAAGATAAGCTTCAGCAAAAGAGCACAAACCTAGTGCCACAGTAGGTCAGCTCACAGTTTAACTTAAAAAATGAAAAACAACTCTAGCTTAATTCTCATAGTAGTTAAATGTAGAGTATAACTAATGTTACAGCATATGAAACCAGGTGACGCTATCTAAATTCACGTTCTAGTTAAATGCAGAGTGCAAATTATGTTGAAGCATAGAAACGCTGAGTTAGTTCCCACAGTATTTCTGGACACAGTTTAAGGAAATGAAACAGCATCAACTCTAGCTAAGTTCGCACATGTAGCTTACACAGTACAGAAATAATGCGGCGTGTAGTCTCTCACTTAGCTCACACAGGAGATCTGCTCACAATTTTAACCAGGATAGTACTACAAACAACGCTATCTTATGTCTAACACTGATTAAATGCACTCAGAGTAAATGCAGCAAGAATACTCTATCGTTAAACATGCGGTAAAGTCTGCTAACAGTAAAAAAGAAAGATTCAGTTAAACAACGCTGACCACGTTAATAGTTAGAATTTACCTACCCTACAGCAGGCGATGAGTAAGGGCCTGTACTACCACATTGTGTATAGTAAATTAACTGATGAAAAACCTCTAGGGTGTAATGAAACCTCGGTGATGACGAGACTACACCACAAGGGTTTTTCCTGGGTCCTAAAGGTAACAGTTATCAAGTCCAGTTTGTTAGTTAAAATGTTCCTTACAAGACAGTGTAAGTGTCTTATTAGATTATGCTGGAATGATCAGTAGGTCAAACAGTAATTTTTAGTTGAGGTACTGTTTTAATACCTGCAGCAGATGGTAGCCGGATAGCACACTTTAGGATAACGTGAAATAAACACTGAGTCCCTGTTTGAGTTTGTGGACTAATAATTGGAGGAAGGATGGTCTGTGCATTAGCACTGGGGTCCAAGTGAGTTGGAGACTCGGGAACCAGCGGTGAGCCTCTAGTTTGGGGAGTCTAAGGAGAGAAATAATGGAGAGGTAGAAGCAAAGTTGGTTAGAAGCAGGCAGAGGTTAATAACATTTCAATTGGGAATACAAAGTGTTAACAAAATCAAGAACAATATTACCCTATAACCAAGAGTTTAGAGTAAATCTATAAAAAGTTAGAATGCAGTCTTCCTGTATTTCATAAAGCATACAAGTAATAGCATAGTTTCTTAATTATGCATTATAGAAGTCAGAAGCGGCTGAATGACTCCAGCATGCATCAGGCCCATCAGTGAGAGCATGTGCTACAAACAAACTTCTTGTATTTGGGAATATTCAGACTTGCAATGCTGGTGTTTCCACTAGTTAAATGTGATGTTGAAAGCAGCACATATACTAGCCTGATCTTCCGAACATAAATATCACCTATCTAGAGTATAGCAGATATTCACAGTTACAGTTACAAGAGAAAAACGTTAACCCAGCGTAGCAATTGTTGTCGCACATGAACGCTCATCAAGTTAGTATTACAGTTCAAGATAAGCTTCAGCAAAGAGCACAAACCTAGTGCCACAGTAGGTCAGCTCACAGTTTAACTTAAAAAATGAAAAACAACTCTAGCTTAATTCTCATAGTAGTTAAATGTAGAGTATAACTAATGTTACAGCATATGAAACCAGGTGGCTATCTAAATTCACGTTCTAGTTAAATGCAGAGTGCAAATTATGTTGAAGCATACAAACGCTGAGTTAGTTCCCACAGTATTTCTGGACACAGTTTAAGGAAATGAAACAGCATCAACTCTAGCTAAGTTCGCACACATGTAGCTTACACAGTACAGAAATAATGCAGTGTAGTCTCTCACTTAGCTCACACAGGAGATCTGCTCACAACTTTAACCAGGATAGTACTACAAACAACGCTATCTTATGTCTAAGACTGATTAAATGCACGCTCAGAGTAAATGCAGCAAGAATACTCTATCGTTAAACATGCGGTAAAGTCTGCTAACAGTAAAAAAGAAAGATTCAGTTAAACAACGCTGACCACGTTAATAGTTAGAATTTACCTACCCTACAGCAGGCGATGAGTAAGGGCCTGTACTACCACATTGTGTATAGTAAATTAACTGATGAAAAACCTCTAGGGTGTAATGAAACCTCGGTGATGACGAGACTACACCACAAGGGTTTTTCCTGGGTCCTAAAGGTAACAGTTATCAAGTCCAGTTTGTTAGTTAAAATGTTCCTTACAAGACAGTGTAAGTGTCTTATTAGATTATGCTGGAATGATCAGTAGGTCAAACAGTAATTTTTAGTTGAGGTACTGTTTTAATACCTGCAGCAGATGGTAGCCGGATAGCACACTTTAGGATAGCGTAGAAATAAACCCTGAGTCCCTGTTTGAGTTTGTGGACTAATAATTGGAGGTAGGATGGTCTGTGCATTCGCACTGGGGTCCAAGTGAGTTGGAGACTCGGGAACCACGCGGTGAGCCTCTAGTTTGGGGGAGTCTGCAGCAGATGGTAGCCGGATAGCACACTTTAGGATAGCGTAGAAATAAACCCTGAGTCCCTGTTTGAGTTTGTGGACTAATAATTGGAGGACGGATGGTCTGTGCATTCGCACTGGGGTCCAAGTGAGTTGGAGACTCGGGAACCACGCGGTGAGCCTCGAGTTTGGGGGAGTCTGCAGCAGATGGTAGCCGGATAGCACACTTTAGGATAGCGTAGAAATAAACCCTGAGTCCCTGTTTGAGTTTGTGGACTAATAATTGGAGGAAGGATGGTCTGTGCATTCGCACTGGGGTCCAAGTGAGTTGGAGACTCGGGAACCACGCGGTGAGCCTCTAGTTTGGGGGAGTCCTACAGCAGGCGATGAGTAAGGGCCTGTACTACCACATTGTGTATAGTAATACACACAAGAAGTGTGACCGTCTGTCAGGGACATTTTCTGACAGCACTGGTCACACTTCTTGAAGCCTGAGACCTTGCCTTCTTTAGACATCCTAAAAAAGGATAGACACAAACAGTCCCCACAAACACACAACTTAATCCCTACACAGACACACAGGAAGGGAATAACTTGGGGAACTAGGCCTGACTAAAACTTTAAACTGAAAAACTGTTATAAAAGTTTAAAAGGAAGGGAATAGGGTGGGCTGTAAACTAAGCACAGGCTAATCTAACACTAAAAGGGAAAAATAAACCCCTAACTGAACTTTTTCTTCTTTAACAAGAAAAAACTTACCTCAGCTGGCAAAGGAGACCTCTTTCGCTAAGCGGCAAACGAGATCTGAGGTAGTTCCGCCTTGCATCATGGGATATAGGGTTGCCTCGAGCTGGTAAAAGGAGTTCTCGAGCTAAAGTGAGTGCCGAGTCGGAGCCGAGGATCGGCTCCGAACCCATCCAGCAAGAATGAAGGCGAGATTGACAACTTAACATCCACATTTATAGGGGGAAGACCCAAGGTGCCTATACTATGTGGTTCATTTATAGAACAATTGTTCAGAATAGGTTTATATACACCTTGGGACTTTTTTAACTGGACTTCGTCAATAATGCCTACCAAAAATTTGGAAGGGTAACCTCTATTAAGGAACATATTCCTAAGATTTAAACATTCCTGATGGAAATCATCTTCACCAGAAACTATCCGGGCTGCTCCAACCAATTGTCCTTTGACAACAGATTTTTTCTGTTGTAAAGGGTGTGCACTGGAGAAATGCAAGAAAGAGTTTGAATAAGTACTCTTTATATAGATCTTTGCAGTATATTTAGATTCCTGGATGTTTTTTTAAAGTTCAACATCCAGATAATAGACTGAAAGTTCCTGATAATCCTTGGTGAACCTTAAAAATTCAACCGAACCCTTGAAGAAATCAACACTATTGGTAGCTAAGGTCGTATCACCATCAATAATCATAAAAATAACATCCAGGAATCTGGTATAAGAAACAATGTTTTTCATCCATTGACTGGTAAATAAATAATTTGTTTCCCAAAAGGCCATAACCAAATTCGCAAAACTAGCTTCACAGGGGGACCCCATTGCCACTCTTACCCTTTGCAAGAAAAATTTGTATTTGTCAGTAAACAGGATACAATTGTTTTTCAAGATGATCCCCAGAAGGTCCTCAGTGAGACAACTCATTTTCTGTGGCTCCTCTAGACCTAATAAATTCCAATACCCATTCTGTACCTATATCCTGGGGAATGGATGAATAGAGGTTGCGTACATCCACAGTTAAAAAATAGTTTTCCTTTTTATACATCAAATAATTGATTTGCTCCAGAAAGGACCATGAGCACCGACAAATTTGGGGCTTCTTACTGACAAATTTCTTGAGGATGGAATCCACTACTTTAGCACATGGGTAGGTGATGGATTGCCTGTCGTCCACTAGTGGGTGCATTGGTGGATCGGAGGTCCCCTTGTGGATCTTGGGAACCCCAAAAAGTATGGGAATCCTGGGTGCTGGCATGGACAAGTAGTGGTTAAGGTTAATGTCAGGTAAACCGTCTAAGTAAATCATTAATAAACATTCTAATCCTATTATAAGCTATATTCATTTCGTTTAAACTGACCTCTACATAGGTGTCCTCTAATAACCGATTAATTTTGTTATTATAATGTAGTATGTCCATGACAACCAGCCCACCCCCTTTATCTGGTTGCATAATGCGAATTGGAAGGCTCCTAAAATTGGAAAACAACTGCATTTCTTCAGATGAAATATAGGAAGGGACAGATATTAAAGAAGTTGATGGAAACTACCATGAAACCATCCAATAGGCATGTGGGAATGTATAGGTGTGATGCATGTAGATATTGCAATTACACTGAAACAGGTAACAAATTTGAGTGAGAAACTACAATTATTACATTAAGGGTAGGCAGTAATTCCAGATCAGTGGTGTACCTCGCACAGTGCAATGCCTGCCCAGCTTTCTACTTTGGTAAGACCGACCGTAGACTGCGTGACATGATTTATGAGCATATTTATGCTATTAGTAAACATAAAATGGATAATGCTCCAGCTAGGCACTGTAAGGATAGCCACGGTCATGGTTTTAAGTTTACAGATATAGCACAGGTAACTACACATGAGAATGTGAGGTACTTAGACAGTAACATAGTTAAGTTACATCTTGAAGAACATGAGTTGAAATGGCAGTTGCTACTCAACTCTTGTGCCCCCTCAGGTATTAGTGAAATTTTATTCTTTAGCAAATACATTAAAATTGAAAAATTTACTAAGGTAATTTTCTGTGTAATTCTGTTGGATTGTTGGTTATTTATTGATAAAGTATTATTATGAAATAAAGTTATGAATTAATTTTACATACTATGTTTTTTATAAATTATGCTTTTATAATTATGGTATAATAATCAAGTTTGGGTTGGGTGTCAGTATTATTCATCATTATACATATATACATATTTATTTTTTGTAAATGTAATAATTTTCTATCAACTGTGTGACAATGTTTTAAAAGTATTGAAGTTTTTAGGTTTATTTTGGTTTGGTTAGTAACAAATAATGTATTTCTGAAGTATAACTTTAAATGAGTGTTGTGACTCACTTGTGGGTAATCAATCAATTAACTTTTTATGTTGCAGAGTGGATTTTAGCTGGGCTGACTGTTCTTGTTTTGTATCTGAAGAAGTTTGGATATTCACCAAACAAAAAGCGCTTAATTTTAATCGTCTTGTCATTAAAGTGAATAAGAACTTTTTTATTTTATTCTTTACCGAGCTGAGTGGAGTTCTGGTGCCTGTTCATAGTGTTTTTCTCTTAGTTTTTCGTTCATTTGCCTGTTTTTATCTGGAGTATGGCAACAGGCAACTTGCACAACACCAGCAATGGGGATTTACTGGTTCAAAGTGAAACAACAGAAGTGGGAAATTCAACTCAACTTCTCGAGTTAATGGACACAAGACTAGAGAGCTTAACTGCCAGAGTCGAACAACTCTCCCAGTCCAGCAGGGGGGATATGGAAGGTATTAATGCCAGTGGATTAATAAGAACTTCAACCGGACATTCAGGGGTTTCTATTCAATCTCAAGTGACACCCAACCAACGTTCTAAAGGAGCAGAAGCAAACAATATTCACCCAATTGATTCGCAAGGGCAGCACTCTTCTCCTAGACATACTCACTTGGTTCTGGGGCTTATGGGCACACAGGATGTTACAAACTGGCTCAGAGATCAAATTGACTTGGAAGATCAATGGAGACAAATGGACACTGTGGAGTCGGCCAGCAACCATGTGAGTATTATTGAAAAACTGAAACTCTTTGACGTTAAGTTGCTCAAAGTAAAGAAGCTCCAGTTGGAGCTTAACTATTTTGATAAATGCCTGAAATATAACATAGTGCCGAAAGGCTTGAGATACAGGCAGTTCCCAACAGGCTTGATTCTTGGGTCATTGTTTTAAAAAGAACTAATTGACTTATTTAACAACCAGGGGCTGGATTTACTTAGGCTTATGTCTAAGCATTACCAGTCGCAGATAAGTTCTTTGGCAGGAGAAGTTATGGAATTAGAAATGGATATCAAGTTGGATGCGGTATTCGACCGTTACAGATTTGATTATGACCATATCTTTACAAGCATAGCACAAAAGCTGGAGAGGCTTACGTTCACAAAGATTAAGAAACTTCAAAGGGACTTAAAAGCCTATGCTGAAGGGAAAGCTTTTCCTGGACCTCCATCTTCCCAGGTCTCTCCAGAAATGTATAATAAATATAACCAGAGGTCAAGTACAAATAAAAACATTAACTTTGATGGACATGATCAGCAGGAGTCTGAAACTAATGCACTTCGTGGTCAATATGACACTCATAGTGCTAATTTTATTAACACAAACTCTGGTTTGGGGAACGTGCAAGATGTAATCGATGACAGAAGTGAGAATAATTTTTACAATAATCAACCACAACAATTTCAAAAAAACTTCCAGGGGGAGGGGAGAAAATGGAACTCAAACTCAATGCAGTCCAGGAGGGTGTACAACACAAGCAGCAACAAGAAATTTTAGGCTTGGAAGTGGACAACCCAGCAGTGACAGAAGCAGTTCATCAATCTAGGACAATTGTTAATAAAAAAGGTGATTTTTAATGTGTTTAATTACACTGAGTAACCCACTGACAAACAGTTAGTGGAACTTTTTGCAAAAGGAGTGACATTTGTACCTACAAACAAAAGTAACTTATCTGAATTATTGATTAATTTTAGACTGTTTACTAGAAAATTAAATTTAACAGTCCTGTTGGGTAACTCTGCTTACAGCAATCAAGAACTAAGAGTTGCTAGCACTTTTAACCCCCCTGTCAATCCCTTAGTAGGTATGTTCGAACTGTTGTGTGAACTCGAACTTAGAAATTTGGTTTGTTACAGTAGGAAAAGTGTCTGTAACTTTAATATTTCATCTGAAGAAATGCAGTTGTTTTCCAATTTTAGGAGCCTTCCTATTCGCATTATGCAACCAGATAAAGGGGGTGGGCTGGTTGTCATGGACATACTACATTATAATAACAAAATGAATCAGTTATTAGAGAATGACACCTATGTAGAGGTCAGTTTAAATGAAAGGAATATAGCTTATAATAGGATTAGAATGTTTATTAATGATTTACTTATAGACGGTTTAACTGACATTAACCTTAACCACTACTTTTCTATCCCAGCACCCAGGATTTCCTTACTTTTTGGGGTTCCCAAGATCCACAAGGAGACCTCCGATCCACCAATGCGCCCACTAGTGGACACCAGGCAATCCATCACCTACCATGTGCTAAAGTAGTGGATTCCATCCTCAAGAAATTTGTTAGTAAGGAGCCCCAAATTTGTCAGGACTCATGGTCCTTTCTGGAGCAAATCAATTCTTTGATGTATAAAAAGGAAAACAATATTTTAACTGTGGATGTATGCGACCTCTATTCATCCATTCCCCAGGATATAGGTACAGAATGGGTATTGGAATTTATTAGGTCTAGAGAAGCCACAGAAAATGAGTTGCGTCTCACTGAGGACCTTCTGGGGATCATCTTGAAAAACAATTATATCCTGCTTAATGACAAATTTTACTTGCAAAGGGTAGGAGTGGCAATGGGGTCCCCTTGTGGTGCTAGTTTTGCGAATTTGGTTATGGCCTTTTGGGAAACAAATTATTTCTTTACCAGTCAATGGATGAAAAACATTGTTTTTTTTTTATACCAGATTCCTGGATGATATTTTTATGATTATTGATGGTGATACAACCTTAGCTACCAATGATTTCTTCAACAGTTCGGTTGAATTTTTAAGGTTCACCAAGGATTATCAGGAACTTTCGGTCCATTATTTGGATGTCGAACTTTCAAAAAACATCCAGGAATCTAAAAATACTACAAAGATCTATAGAAAGAGTACTTATTCAAACTCTTTCTTGCATTTCTCCAGTGCACACCCTTTACAACAGAAAAAATCTGTTTTCAAAGGACAATTGGTTCGAGCAGCCCGGATGGTTTCTGATACAGATGATTTCCAACAGGAATGTTTAAATCTTAGGAATATGTTCCTTAATAGAGGTTACCCTTCCAAATTTTTGGTAGGCATTATTGACGAAGTCCAGTTAAAAAGGTCCCAAGGTGTATAATAAGCCTATTCTGAACAATTGTTCTATAAATGAACCACATAGTCTAGGCACCTTAGGTCTTCCCCCTATAAATGTGGTTAATGAACAAGGGGAGGGGAGGAACAATCAGCACAGGACTTTTTCAATTTCCTTTGTTTTTGCATTCAGTTTGCAGGTCGAGGAGATTAGGTCAATAGTTAAAAATACTGACATCTCTTCTCAGTGGATAAGGAGATTTTTGCTAAATTGGGGGAATCCCTGATTATTACATATAGGAAGGGACAGAACTTAAAGAAGTTGATGGAAACTACCATGAAACCATCTAACAGACATGTGGGAATGTATAGGTGTAATGCATGTAGATATTGCAATTACATTGAAACAGGTAACAAATTTTGAGTGAGAAACTACAATTATTACACTAAGGGTAAGTTTAACTAATTCCAGATCAGTGGTGTACCTTGCACAGTGCAATGCCTGCCCAGCTTTCTACGTTGGTAAGACCGACCATAGACTGCGTGGCAGGATTTATGAGCAGATTTATGCTATTAGTACACAAAAAATGGATAATGCTCTAGCTAGGAGGTACTTAGACAGTAACATAGTTAAGCTACATCTTGAAGAACATGAGTTGAAATGGCAGTTGCTACTCAACTCTTGTGCCCCCCCCAAGTATTAATGAAATGTATTCTTTAGCAAGTATATTAAAACTGAAAACTTTAATACGGTAATTTTCTATGTAATTCTGTTGGATAGTTGGTTATTTATTGATAAAGTATTATTATGAAATAATGAAGTTATGAATTAATTTTACATACTATGTTTTTTTATAAATTATGCTTTTATAATTATGGTATAATAATCAAGTTTGGGTTGGGTGTCAGTATTATTCATCATTATACATATATACATATTTATTTTTTGTAAATGTAATAATTTTCTATCAACTGTGTGACAATGTTTTAAAAGTATTGAAGTTTTTAGGTTTATTTTGGTTTGGTTAGTAACAAATAATGTATTTGTGAAGTGTAACTTTAAATGAGTGTTGTGACTCACTTGTGGGTAATTAATCAATGAACCTTTTATGTTACAGAGTGGATTTTAGCTGGGCTGACTGTTCTTATTTTGTATCTGAAGAAGTTTGGATATTCCCCAAACGAAAAGCACTTAATTTTACTTGTCTCATCATTAAAGTGAATAAGAACAGTTTTTTATTTTATTCTTTAGCAAGCTGAGTGGAGTTCTGGTGCCTGTTCATAGTGTTTTTCTCTAAGTAATGGAATACCAGTGAAACATCCTCTCTGGATAGGTCCTGGTCTCTCCTATGGCACCAATGAGAAAATCTATTCACTTTTGAAAATATGGTTTTCTAGCCTCCTTTAACACCTTTGCATGTCCTCTGAAAAAGGTGTATAAATGGAATCAGAAACCTATCATCCAGACAATGAGATGTAGGCTGTGCATGTTGGGGTGGATTAGTGATCCCTTGTTCTGTGTCAGCTGGCCCACTCTCTGAGAATGTCTATGGTAATTGCCCCTTGCCAGTTTCATGAGAACAGAGAACCAATGTTTTCTGGGCCAACGGGAGTTACCAAATGCACCTTTGGAGAGTTCCTCTGTATCTTTAGAAGAATGTTGTTGTCCAAGTAAAGGGGAAAAGCATAAAGGGATATATCCCCCCACCCCAAGTGAAAGGAAAAGCATCAATTTTCCAAGCATTTCTGCAAGGTGCTCTGGCACAGAATTTCTT
This sequence comes from Protopterus annectens, assembly GCF_019279795.1. NCBI lineage: Eukaryota > Metazoa > Chordata > Ceratodontiformes > Protopteridae > Protopterus > Protopterus annectens. The sequence goes on from NC_056728.1 coordinate 1,278,673,030, forward strand.
TAACTGTCTATTGTGAATGGAGGCAAACAGATCTGTGGAGTTCCCCACTACTGGACAACCTTCTGGATGACAGCTGGGTGTAACATCCATTTGTGAGAGATTGTCTTAGATTTGCTCAAAGTGTCTGCTACAGTGCTCTGCTCTGATGGAATGTAAGCTGCCAAAAGGGAGAGTATTCAGAGCTGTGACTTCCCAGGCAACAGTTAGCCTGCACAGGGGTTAAGATCAGATACCCTCTGCTTGCTTAAGTACCACAACACAGTGGCATTGTCTGTAATCACCAACAGTGATCATGCAGGCCACAGCTTTTTCAAAGCTTTTAATGCATTGATTAGCACCTTAATTTCCTTGAGGTTGATGTATTTCTGAAATGTGGATTCCAAGTCCCCTGGATATCGATTTCCAAGGATACTGCTCCCAGGCGAACTCCCTGGAAGTTTCTGTTATTATAGACTTGGATTGGGGGAAAGGAAGACAAGTAATCAACTACATCTAATCTGCCCAAGTTTCTTCTTTACAAAGCCAAGGACTGGGATGTGAAAGGACAGATGATGTAAGTGTCGGATCCAATCTAATGTGAAGAACCATTGAATCTTCTTGATGTGGACACTGGCTAAGTGACACATTACAATATCTGAAGCCATATAGTCTAAAATTCTGAGCTACTCCCTTGCAGTTGTCATTGCCTGTTGAGGCAGATTTAAAAAATGTGTAAAGGGTAAAAGGAAACATTTTCCAGAGGGAGACAGGCTATCATGACAGAAGTGGCTAATAAGACATCCCAGAAATGTCAACCTCTGGTAAGGTGTCAGTAGACTGAGTTTGAAGATTTATGGCAAAGAGAAGAGACAAGATGTCTGTGTGTCTTGAAGTGACTCTGTCAAGGTGAAGCAATCATCCAAATACTGATAAATGTGGATTCCATGCATACTGAAATGGGAATTACTGGAGCCAGGTATTTTGTGAATGCTCTTGGAGAAGAGTCCAAAGGGTAAGGAATTAAACTGAAAATGTAATCCTGATACAAAAAAATCTTAAATAATGCATGAAATCCTTGTGAGCAGGGACATGATGGTAAGCATCCTTGAGATCTAGATTAACTAGAAAGCAATGGAAGCAAATGAGAGAAAACAGTGTCTTGAGGTTAAGTATTTCAAACTTTGTAATTTTTAGGAAAACATTTGAACTGAAAGATCTAAAACATTCATTAATAACCTCCACACAGCCATCCCAGAAGTAAAATGTATCCAATATGCAGATGACTCCACACTGATCTGTACTGCCGCTTCCCTATCCAACTTACAAACCATAACCCAGAATATATTTTGCACAGTTGAAAACTGGCTCACTAATCACCACTTGCTTTTAAACACAAATAAAACTAAACTACTCCTCTTCACCCCAACCAGTAGATCCACCCCCCTCACCTCTTCCATAACCTCCACCAATGGCTCCTCCATCACTCCTGAGACCAATATTAAGCTCCTAGGTGTCATAATTGACAATAATCTCAAATTCGACCTTCACATAAATAAAACTATCAAAACCATTAATAAAAACTTTGCTTACTATATAGAAATAAATCCTTCCTAACCCCAATAGCTAGGACTGCCACCACCACAACCCACCTGCTCTCAACCCTTCTCTACGCTTTCCCCATTCTCACCAATCTGAATAAACTGACCTAAGTAAAGTAACACGCAGCTATAACCATATATCTAGATTTGCCATGGGCTCTTCATACAGGACCCACCATTGCCTTAACCTTAAGCCCCTTGGACAGCTCGAACTACCCACATTACCCCAGTTTAACCAGCTCATTATCACCCACAAAATTCTATATAAACCCGAAAACACTCCAACTCTAACAAAAATCTTAAAACCATACATAATCTCAGACCACTCAGATCATCCAACAAATCTCTTGTCCAAACTCAAAAAGCAACTAATTCTGCTGGTGACTCCCTGTTTGCCAATTTCGTTGGAAAAACATGTAACTCTCTCCCAACTATTCTAACTCGGGAACCATCGCTAAACCAGTTCAAAAAAGGCCTCAAACAATACCTTATGGGACATTGGCTCTGTCCCTGTACCAACCTGACTAACTCCTACCCTAAACCATCTGTCTTATGGAAGCCACTTCTATCTCTCTTCTTTCCTGATAGCAGCCACATCTGTCTGATATGTAACAAAAGTCTCTATACTCCCTCTCTAAGACCACAGAGTATGTAATTTTGTAAATAAGCTGTAAGTAACTTGTAAATAGCTTCTACTTCAGTATGTGCTGCTTAACAACTCTTGCATATATCCCTGCTTCTGCTTAACAACTCTTGCATATATCCCTGCTTCTACCTTATTCAACATGTATTTTGTTATCACACTCACTTTTGTGTAAGCCCCCTCTACGGGGACACCTTTATAAGTACTGTACAGATATTATTGCTTTTTTATAAGTGGAATTGTTTATTCTTTGTAACCTGGAGCTTTTCTCCCCGGGCCTCCACTGAAAATGGACATGTATCCAGTCGGACTATCCCTGTCAACAAATGTAAAATAAATAAACTGATCTCCAAGTACATTCTTACTGGGCATTAGAAAAATCCTGAAGTAAAATCATTTTCCTTGCTGGGATGCGGGAAATGGTTCTATCACTCCTAGTGACAGCATTTCTTACAGAAAATGAGGAAACCGGAGTCTTTTTTTTTTTGATAGAGAAATTCCTGATTTTGGATAAAAGGAATTTCACCATCATTTGTAGCTCTGTTGGAGTATCTCTAGTATCTGAACATCTGTTATTTGCTTCCAGAATAGTAAGGAAAGAAATAGATTTCCTGCAATTTTGTAAGGATGGCCAGGGTGTGGGGGGAGCTGAGGAAGAAATGCTTACATAGTCATGCACTTTTCTATGATTGATGAAAACTCTGGGGGCCATTTCCCTTTTCCTTGGTATCCCCCTGCCACTTCTTTTGGTACTATTACTTCAATGACCTTCACTGCACTGATTTAAAAGATTTCCAGAAAAAGGGCCCTGATATGAAGGTATAGTTTCTGTGAACTAGAGACTGAAAAATTAGAAGTTATGTACTCACCATAACGTTCCATCTGAGTAGGTGACTTCATTCGGATGCAACCTGTGGGTATCGGATCCGACCTCGGATCCGAGCCGGCAATTCAAAAGCTTAGGCTCCGAGCTCCTAGCTCCTCCCTCTTACCCATAATCCCCTGCCAAGCCCTAACTGACCTCAGATTGAGTTTGCTACAAAATACTGACAACAGTACACTAAAAACAGCATAAATACTCGCTCTAAAAAGGTCAGGGGATGGAGGATGTTGCATCGAATGAAGTCACCTACTCAGATGGAACATTATGGTGAGTACATAACTTCTAAATCTGAAGTAGGCAGACTTCATTCGTCTGCAACCTGTGGGACAGAGTCCCTAGCTACCTGAATCTTGGGCGGCCATCATGGAAGGATGTTCCGGAGCACCGCTGAGCCAAAAGATGCTCTTCCTCTAGAAACAACATCCACCTTGTAATGAGAAATAAAAGTATGAGGCGAGGCCCAAGTAGCTGCCGCGCAGATATCATCCAATGATACACGGGACTTAAAGGCGGCTGATGTGGAAACAGCCCTAGTAGAATGAGCCGTGACCCTCTGAGGAGCAGGTCTGCCTGAAGTGTCACATGCCTGCAGAATGCAATTAGCAATCCACTTAGATAGTGTGACTTTAGATACTGCTTTACCCAGAGCAAATTTAGCAAAGGAGACGAACAGCTGATCTGATTTCCTGTGGCCAGCTGTTCTGTTAATATAAAAACGTAATTGTCTATGAACATCCAAAGAATGCAATTTGTATTCTCCTTTGTTTGAGTACTTGGGAAAAAACACAGGTAAATTGATTGACTGGTTAATATTGGATTCAGAAGAGACCTTCGGAAGAAAAGATGGATTGGTCCTGAGGCACACCCTATCAGGGAAGAAAGAAAGGTAAGGCGGTTTGACACTCAGAGCCTGAAGCTCAGACACTCTTCTGGCTGAAGTGATAGCTACCAGGAAGGCAGTCTTCCAGGAAAGGTACTTTAAATCAGAAGAAGCTGCAGGCTCGAAGGGAGGAGCAGTAAGGGCCTGCAGGACTAAAGACAAGTCCCAAGGCGGTACAACCTCCTTGACTGGAGGCCTTAACAAAAAAAACTCCTTTGAGAAATGTCTTGCATAATCTTGCTGTCATAAGGGGAGCTGTGTCATGACCAATATGATAATGCGAGATAGCTGCCAATTGCACCTTAATCGTGGAAGAACTAGCCCCTTGATGAAAGAGGTCTGTTAGAAAATCCAGCACCGCTGACATAGGTGCCGAGAAAGGATCCAAAGTTCTCTGTCCTGCCCATAGAGAGAACCTCTTCCATTTACTCCGATAAACCTGCCTGGTGGAAGGTTTATGAGCTGCCACTAAAATGGCTTTGACCGGAGATGAGATACCGGGAGTCCTAATTAAGGATGGAACTGGAGCAGCCAAGCTGTCAACTTCAGGGTCCGCAGATTGGGAACTGACATTCCCAGAGGGTGAGAGATGAGATCCGAAATTGGATCCAGAATCCATGGAGGATTGACTTTGTGAGACCATACAAAGGGGAACCAAGGTTGTCGAGGCCAGAATGGGGCAATGAGAATCATTCTGCTCCCCAAACTGTTGGCTTTCTGCAGAAGCCTCTGCATCAGAGGAAGTGGAGGGTAGGCATAAAGGAGACCGGGAGGCCAAGCATGCACCAGAGCATCTCTCGGGAACTCCCCTGGTGGGGGGAGAAGAGCGAAGAAATTGTCGCATTTGGCGTTTGAGGGAGAGGCAAAAAGATCACAACAGGGTTGCCCCCAAACGGCAAAAATCTTCTTCGCTACTAGAGGATTGAGAGACCACTCGTGTGGAGAATGGATGGTGCGACTGAGCTTGTCCGCAAGGATGTTGGACTTTCCCGGAATGTGCGTTGCTACCAGAAAGCGTTTGGTGGAAATTGCCCATTCCCAGACTCTCATGGCCTCTCGACAAAGGGGGTAAGACCTGGTTCCTCCCTGCTTGTTGATATACCAAACTACCGACATGTTGTCTGTCTGAATCGCAATAGTCCCAGAAGGAAGAGCGTGGTGAAGTGCTTGCAACGCTAGGAGCACCGCCCTCATTTCCAGGACATTTATATGCAGTGACGTCTCTGTGGGATTCCACGTGCCTTGGACAATCTTTCCCGCAGAATGCCCCCCCCACCCGAGGCAAGGAGCGTCCGTGGTCACTGTGGCTCGGGGAAATGCAGTGCAAAAAGGTCTCCCTGCAAGGGGCTCCGGAGAAAGAAGCCACCAAAGAAGGGAGTCCCTGCACGCTCTGCTGACCGCAATCGGAGCGTTTAGAGAAGAACAAAGAGGGGACCACTGAACTTGAAGGGTCCATTGAAGGACCCGCATGCGTAAACGTGCATGAATGAGAAGCGGAATAGCTGCCGCCATAGAACCTAGGGCCCTCAGGACCGAAGCTGCAGTTGGAGATGGTTGCAGGATCACTGTCACATGACACTTCAGGCTGGCAATACGGTCTGGGGTGAGGAAGGCTCGCATTGATCTGGTGTCTAGTCTTCCTCCTATGAAATCTAAAACTTGAGTGGGGTTCAGAAGAGATTTCTCCCAGTTGATCGTGATGCCCAGCCTTGGTGCTAGTTGAAGAAAGTAATCCCTGGCTGAGCACAGAAGATGCCTTGATGATGCCGTCAGGAGCCAGTCGTCCAGGTACGGAAAGACCTGTAATCCCTGGAGCCTCAGGTGGGCCGCTACCACCGCTAGCACCTTGGTAAACACCCTGGGGGCTGAGGTCAGACCAAAGGGGAGGACCCTGAACTGATAATGACTGGCTCCCAGCCGGAAGCGAAGAAACCTCCTGGATCGTCTGTCCATTCGAATGTGGTAGTACGCATCCTTGAGGTCTATGGAGCACATCCAGTTGTTCTCCCTCAAGAGGGGAAGTATAGATTGCAGGGTGACCATCCGGAACTTTTGCTTGGTTACTGACAGGTTCAACTGGGAAAGGTCTAAGATTGGTCTTACGTCCCCCGTCTTCTTTGGCACCAAAAAGAACCTGGAGTAAAACCCTAATCCGGCTTGATCTGGGGGGATGCGCTGGATGGCTCTTTTTTCTAGCAGCTGCTCGATTTCGATAGCTGCTGCCTCCCTTTGGTCGGGTGGAACATCTGGGAGGCTGCGAGATTTGGGAACCTTGAATAGTGGGATATAATATCCTCTGGATATGACTCGACGCACCCAACTGTCTGTTGTTATGGACTCCCAAGAAGTCAGGTGCATCGAAAACCACCCCCCGACTGCCTCCAGAGACGGACAGCCGGGCAACCCTTCAGGGCTGCTGCGTGGGTCTCTCAGAGAAAGGTTCTCTGGACCCAAAGTTGCCAGGAGCCCCCCTGCCTCTAGCGGCGACCTCCCCGTCCTCCTCTGCCACGGAAGGACTGGTTATCCGGAGCAGGCTGGGACTGCTGCGACTTCCGGAACCACATCTTCTTCTGTCCCTTTTGGTTCTTAGAGAAGGACCTCTGGGGAGCTGAGAAGCGGACTCCGACGGCAGACAGCGTCTTCCCGTCCTTTTCGCTCTGGACTAAAGTCTCGCGAACAGTCTTGCCAAACAAGGCAGAACCATCGAAAGGGGCATTCGCGAAGGTCGCCTTGAAGGGCTCTGCAAAATCACAATGGTGGAGCCAGGCCTGTCGCCTCATGACTAGGCCTGCTCCGCTGGCTCTAGCGGCTCCCTCAGTAGCATGAGACAGTAGCCGCATAGATGTATTGGAAACTGATCTGAGAGTGGCCATTCGGGTGGAATAAACCTGTTTATCCTCACTCGAGATGGACTCCGGGGGAGATGCAGCGTATTCTTTAATCAGATCCCGCTGCATCCTAATGACATGTGCCATGTAGTTCAGCGCTCTCAAGGAGAAGGTTGCTGAACTAAAAACTCGCTTCCCAATGCGATCCATCGAACGGGACTCCTTGCCCGGAGGATGCACGGAGGGACTCTCCTGGGCCAATTCCCTCTTCGTGGCTGCGGCCATCATCATGGCATCAACTGGGGGACCCTTATTCCAGTGGATGCGGTCCGACGGAGGGGAAAGAATGCGGTCCGGGCGTTTAGGGATAGGCTCAATGGTGTCCGGATCCTTCCACGCCCTGATGGAAATAAGGTCCACCAGGGGGTCAGCAGGAGGGGACACCCAAGAGGTAGAAGGGCCCGCCTCGAATGCCTCCAAGAACACAGACTCGTCCGAAGAAGCCTTGGGGGCAGACCACCCCCCCCGATCCTTAACATCTCCATGATGTCTCCAAATGAGACGTCCTCAGGGGGTGACCTAGGGGAGCCTTCCCCTTCATCCAAGTCCGTGTCTTCAGTGACTGACTCAGGGGAGTCCATGTGCCTCCTCTTGCACTTACGCTTCCGAGGTACTTCATCGGGGGGGCTGTCCGAGGAGTACTCTTCAGCAGATGGATGTTCCAAGGGAACCACTTGGGACATTGAGGCGGGCTGTCCCTGGGACCGGCTGGTGGGGGCCTGGCCCAATTGCAATGGAGTGCGGGATGGAGCCGTGGCAGGGACCGGGTCCGGATGTCTCGACAGTGCCCTTTCCACTACGTCGAAAGCCGAGGGAGCCAGCTTCTCTAAGCCCGAGCCGACCCCCTCGGATCCGACGCGACGGATCGGAGTCGAGCGAAACCGCCGGATCCGAGACCGTGTGCTCCGACCTGGACGGAGCCGAAGACACACCAGCTCCCTCGGATCCGAGGCTCGGCCCTCGGCTCCGAGAGGTCGGGTCTGAAGTACCCGAAGCACTCAAGGGATGGGACGGATCCGAGGTGCGCCGACCCATCGGATCCGACCCACCCCCGGATCCAAATCTGCACGGCGCCGACAGCTCCGAACCCGTGGTATGGGTCGGAGAAGGAGCCAAGGGGGAGAAAAAAGGGGTCGAAGCCCCTCCCGGATGGGGGGGGCTAGGAGCACTCCCATCTGCATTTGGGCCTGGATGAACTTCCTCATCATCCGGTCCATATCAGCTTCACTCATAGAGAAGGTTGATCTAGAGGAGGCCACCGAAGCGGACCTAGAGAACCACTTCGGAGACCTCCTGGAAGGGCTAGCCTCCTCCTCCTCGGGTCCAGGAGAGAACCGAGGGGAGTGGAGCCGAGGAGGAGGAAGACTAGAAGGCACAGGGGAAGACCGTTTAGATGGAGGAGCCGAACTGGAAGCTTCGGCTCTTCTCTTGTGGTGTTTCTCCCTGTGCCTCTCCTTCTGTCTTTCCTTAGAAGAATCCTTCCCCTCCGGCAACTTAGAGGGAGGTTGAGTCCCAGCCGGAGGGGGAGAACTCACAGCAACAGGTTGCTGAGTGGAAGGGGCAGAGGCCGAAGCGGTATCTGGAGGTAAAAGACCTGCCAGTACCAACTTAGACCTCCGTTCCCTTAAAGCCCGGGGGTTGAACCCTGCACAAATGGTACAACCAGATGACAGGTGTTCAACCCCCAAGCATTCTTGTGCAGTGTGGCCATCTGCTGGGGATAGCTTATGGCCACACTCGGTACATTTTGAGAACACAGCCTTATGGGCTTCAGACATTATAAGCCTAAGGCCTAACACACAACACACACAACAAACTACGCAAAAACCCGATAAATTTAAACTAAAAGAGAGAGGAAAGCCTAAACACACTCAACACTAACTAAATCTATAAAGAAAATAAAGAGTTATAAACTTTTTTTAGTCAAAAGTTAAATCTTATCTTAACCAACGCCAGGAGCTCTAGAATTCCGTAGCTACTTGAAAAGCGGCAAACGAAATCTGAGGTCAGTTAGGGCTTGGCAGGGGATTATGGGTAAGAGGGAGGAGCTAGGAGCTCGGAGCCTAAGCTTTTGAATTGCCGGCTCGGATCCGAGGTCGGATCCGATACCCACAGGTTGCAGACGAATGAAGTCTGCCTACTTCAGATCATTGCTTAGCTCTCTGAATTAGTTTGCCCTTTTCATCATGAAATCATTACAGGACCTTAACAGAGGAGCTGCCAAAAAGAACTTTTTTATCTAATACGGCATTAATGATTTGGGATTTAGCATCCTCAGGGAGAGACTGCAATTTTTAGAAGGCATATCTCTGCATTACAGATCCTATGGCTACAGTTCTAGACACTGCATCATAAGAACACTTTAGCTTATCTTTTGTGAAATACCACATAAAATATACTAGTCAGAGAAGAACTGGCATCAGAAGGACTTGTGTCTGAAAAAGTGGCAAGAAGGAGTTAGGCCAAATGGACTTGACAATTTACAGATCTGAAGGCTCAAGTTGAAGAAGTTAAATCTTGTTACCATATCTAGCAAATGCCCTTTCCATCTTGGTCACTGGGAAACAGGTTGGCTAAGGGTTTAGAAGATGCCTCTTTATTCAAAGAAATAACAGCAAAGTCTGTCAGAGTGTTTTGGAGAAGAAACTTATGTAATTCAGGAGTCTTATAGAGCCTGTCTGACTTTTTTGGATGCAGGAGGTTGAGCACCAGGGTAACAGCATGCAGAACTGAATGATCAAGGCCTTAGTAACTAGAGGAATAGCTAAAAATTATGTGAAATCCATAGGCAGAAGGTCACAATATCTCTTCTGAATCAATGAAATTAATTTCCTTCCCACTGAAAAAGTTCTTTCATTTTAGCAACAGTGTCCAAGAAAGAAATGCCCTCATCTGGAAAGTTAGAAGAGAAATTTTCCTCAGATTCTGACTCACACTGGGGAGGAGAGATGACTTGGGGTGCATAATAAAGTCTCTCATGTTCTGATTCTGACATTGCCTCGTCCTTAGAAAAACATGGTGTCCTTGTCCTCTTAAACTGAAAAGCAACAGGACAGGAGGAGTGAAGAAACTGAAATGCTCTGAAAAGCCCTTTAGCAAAATTATATAATTTATCATCTGATCCTTTTACACTTAAAGGTGTGAAAGGTAGCAAAAGATGTTTTGTTTTTTGGGGATATTTTCTCTTGTGTAATCTAGCTTGAATGTTTTGGATGGAATGGGCATCTGGACCTCCATAAAGGAACTTGGTATCTCCTCCTGTACCAACATCTAACGTATTCCATCTGAAACTTCAGATAAAAGTAAATGGCATTCTCCATTCTTAGCAGCTGCCTGATATCTCATCTTGTAGAACATGTCAGTTTTCTGAACCTTGTCAGTGTCCCATAGAATGACACCAGCGGATCTGGGGGGATCAGCCATGCAGCCTGAGGATTGAATTACAACAGTAGATTCAGTCTGTGACTGGCAAAGAGAGGCAAAAGGCAGGATAATTTTGTGAACCTCTTCAGTGGTTCTTTTCTTTTCCTTTACCTGAAGGATGACATCTGAGGAAGGACCAGAGGCCAGGAAGGACCAAGAGAGGGCTTTCACTTGTTTATTCTCTAGAAATATGTTAAGCTGACTGCAAACAGTCTTAGAGGTAATAGAAAGCCAAATTTTGCAGGAAGAGAGGTCATGGGATTCACTCAAAAAATGACAACAACAAAAAAGACTAGTTCCGGGCGAATTCTTGCACATTTTTTTCTATCAAATGGATATTTATCTCTTCTGCCAGACATAAGAAAAAATGTAATACAAATTTTAACAAACTATCAAAAGCAAGAATCTCAGAGGGTTACTTTTATGCCCAGACATGAGCCCACTTCTAAAAACTGAAGTCATAGTTAGATGAGTATCTGACCAAACTCTTCCATGGCAATAAAATTCTGAATTTTGGTGCCAGTACATCTCTTCTGTACCAGCACTTTTATGATCCAATGTGCGTGTCCCTCTGTGAACTGCGCTACTGTACTGTCAAGATATCTGAGCGCATTTGTCAGAGTGATAACACAGCTGTAAAACTATCACCACTAATCAACCAGTTTATTACAGTACTGCTCTCTACCATAAAATACTACATTGCCAAATGTTAGATCACCAAGTGTAAATTATGAATACTGGTCGATATATATCTGTCCAACTTGTACAACACCACTCTTTGGATGAGACAGACCAAAAACAACAGTGCTTCAACAAAAAAATTAAAATGACATTTTATGTGCCTCCTGTAACCTTTACTTAACTCCAAGCCTGACAAACCTTAAAGAAAAACACAAGTTTGTGCAAGTTTAAATTTCTAAAGTACTATTTGATCGGTAAATCTAGATGAATCAGTTAATGATAATCATCACAATTATTATTCATGGCAAAATATTCATAAATATATTATTTAGGATTCAGTTATCATTAAAAACTCAGACAATGTCAGAGTTCAAAAACCTATATTTGTTCTCCTATTGACCCTCCCTATCTCTCATATGACATGCCCCCTTCCCCTAACACTGTGCTATGATGTACACTAAAACAAAAACACCAGTTAAAATTCATCACTTGTCCTATAGAATATTCTCACATTATCTACTATGAGAAGACACAGCTGCACTGAGGGCAGTTGGGTAACCCATGAGTTTCACAAATAAGTCCATACTTGAACAACTGGTGTGAAAACAAGATCATTATTGTTAAGACCTGTAGTATGACTGCTCAGTGTTCTACTACTATTGACTTAAAACATTTTCTGAGCAGAACAGCACTGTAGACTACAAATGACTTCCTACTGGATTTGACATTTACACAGACCAAGTTATAAATGGATTCTACAGTTCTAAAGTATCACTAATATCCACGGAGTAGACTGCGATCAGGGAGTGTTCCAGGTTTTGTGCTAATGATAAACCTTCCTTTAGAGAAGAAAAAAAGCATGGTACTGCTCAAAATGAGAGAGACCACGTGAAATGTACAATCTGTTCTCCCAAACGGCTTCACTGTGGTACAAAAGCACACAGAATCTCAATACTAGCAGAGATTACAGCAGTTGCACAGGCAGCCATCTTTCAAAAAAAAACACAATGTACCCCTCAGTTTCAGATATCCTGGATGTTGTCATCTGAACAGATAACACATATACGAGTACTTCTCATATCAGCTGATCTTTGAGGAAGTATTCTGCAATAGGCGAGAGCTGTAATCTCCCTTCCAAGGAGACTTCTCTCAACAAATGTTTCAAAGATCTCTAGCTACTGTATGCAGGGTGCATGCATCAGTCACCAACATATGTCATGTGTCATCTTAATGTGAATAGCAGGGGAAGCAAACACTATGTTCCCCTATTCTGTCCCAGAGCAACATAACCAAGCTGCACCTGCAAGGTAAGAACAACAAGGATAAGAAGTTATAAACCTGAAGGAGTTAAAAGGTCACACAAACAAAAGGTGGAAGAACAGTCATCCAATAACAGCTGGAATGGATGGAAAGTATTGAGAAGTGACCAGGAGAGGGGTCGTCTTTAAAGTTGATAGATTGTGCCTGGTACAAATAAAGGTAGATGGGTTGCTTAAGGGAAAGCTCTGAAAACACTTTATGTAGGAAATGTGGATCATTCCTAATGAGAACTCCATTTTTGTGAATAAGTAAGATTCTCCATAAACAAGTCCACGCAACAGTCATGGTCTTAGTCCAGTTTCGCCATCCACCATTGCATTGTGGTTTTGTTTTAGGTTCTGAACCTGTTTTACCAGATCTTTGGCATGTGCAGTGTAGAGTATTCCCCATCAGACTAAAGAGTTTAATGATGCAGTGAATGCTCCATACTCCACATATCCATCTGCTTGAAAAAAATCATAACTACTGCAGAACAGCCATGGCACATTGTCGGCCATTTGGTTTGAATCAGAGTTGATTTGCTGACTGGCTGGCTGCCCAGAATATTTTCTAGCACCTACATGAACACTTCTCAACCTCAGTGACTTAGGCATAGAAGTATGACTTTGACCTTTAGAGTTATCCTTTTTTCTTTGCAGAATTGTTGATTTTCTTCATTAAACTGGACTCTTTTATGGTATATAAAATTTAGTAAATAAGTGAATTACACTAATAAAACTTTATCAGTAATTTATAAAGGTCTTCTCTCTGATGACCTTCTATTTTGAAAAATAAAGTGTCTTTCTGACCATCTATTATGATTACGGCCAGCACTACATGATTTTCACTGCTCAGACACTGACACATAATATGCCTACAAATTGACTTTGTATATTGGTGAAAGATTTATTACTACTTGCCTGCCTTATGCTTCAAAGCAAGTCAAAGTGAATTAGCTGTTTTTTCTTTCCAAATGGAATTGAATAGCTCATTGGGTGTCTGTAAGGTTGGTAACATTTGTAACATTGTATGACTAAGGCTACATTAATATTTTAGTTCACTAATCCTCTAGTGACATGATGTCAGGTATATTAATATTTTATTTAACTAATCCCCTGGAGACATAATGCAGTATGATGAACAGAGGTATGACACATTGCCTCAAGTTAATATGGTAAATGAACTGCAGACCTGCTAGCGAAGAAACCAAGTAAGCCAGAAGCCAAAAATGTAGCACTTTCATCCACGGTTTAATACGTGAACTTCCTCAGAAACATTTTCAGATGATTTCCAGTTCCTTAAATAACTTACTAAACAGGAAATGACATCATAACCATCAAACTGAAAAAATAACAAATGTGATTTTCAACAATGAATAATAAAGTATTGTCATAATAGTAACAAATAAAAAAAAAAATATATATATATATACATATATATATATATATATATATATATATATATATATACACATATATATGTATATATAAATGCATAAATACAATCATAAAAATGCAATGTAAATTCATACTGTATAATTAGAATGATAATCAATTTGAGCATATGAAATACATATCCAAAGACAACGATCACATACATACACACACACACACACACATATATATGCATACACCCCCACCCTACACACACACACACACACACACACACACACACACACACACACACACACACACAAAAAATCGGACGATCACTATGAATATGTAAAATGCACGTGTAAAAAAATATATATATATAAATATCATAGAAAATATATATATAAAAATAAAAAATATAATATACACACGTACATTCACCAAAATGTATATAATGTATATGAAATATAATATATATATATATATATATATATATATATATATATAAGGCAAAAAAATATATATAAATGTATGTAAATAATGCCATATCTCTGAAAAAATCAGAGTGATTTAAAAATGTATGTGTACACACATGTACACCACACACACAACACAAATAGATCACATATATATGGTCTTAGAAAACTATCTATATTTCAAAAAGCATTTTAAATTAATGTAATCATTAAGGCCAGGCAACCTGTCAGCCCCCAACAAAAGTTGCCACAATGTCTCCTTGCATTCCAAGACATTGTTTAAATCTCCTTCAAAATCACTAGTGTTAATTTTTTCCAAAACTGAAAATTGAAATTTCTTAAAATCTCTGCATGCTAAAAAATGTTTGGCCAAAGAATTAAGCTGATCTTTGTTTTTTATAGCCAAATTGTGCTCATAGATTCTTCTTTTTAGAAGCCTTTTGGTTTTTCCTATATAATAATGCTCACATGAAACAATTGGCGATGTAAACAACATAATCAGAATTACAGTTGTAATAACTCTTAGCCCAAATGGTGTAATTAAGAGATTTTATGAATACACTAGTACTATTGCTAATGAATCTACACTGCCTACAGTTGTTGCATGCATAGGTGCCCCTCTTTATACTGGCTGCTCTTGTCATATCCTGATACCTATAGTGATCTGTCTCCAGCATGGATTTAAAATTTTTAACTCTTTTGTAAGTGAAAGTGGGTTTCATCCCTAAAGTACCAACCAAATCTTTGTTCCCTAATATCATTTTCCAGTTGTTGACAATGATATCCCTGATAAACCACATTTCGTCAACAATCAGTAATGGGAACGCTAGGTGGTAACTACTGGTTTTAGAAAGGCTTACTATTATGACAATACTTTATTATTCATTGTTGAAAATCACATTTGTTATTTTTTCAGTTTGATGGTTATGATGTCATTTCCTGCTTAGTAAGTTATTTAAGGAACTGGAAATCATTTGAAAATGTTTCTGAGGAAGTTCATGTATTAAACAGTGGATGAAAGCGCAAAATTTTTGGCTTCTGGCTTACTTGGTTTCTTTGCTAGCAGGTCTGCAGTTCATTTTTTCGTTTTGTTTGGTTGTCAGCAATTTTTTTGAGGTTTGTGGTCTAGCTGGTGAATCACCATGGCAGCTGAGAGTGCCAATTTAAGCAGTCAAGACAGTCTTTTGGACTTGACTGTGTATCCAGTTCCTGCCAAGGTTGTGGGAGAAAAAACACAAGACGAACTTATTGCTTTTATTGTCAAAACAGTCAGACACTTTTCATTCCACCACGTTTAAGGAACATTCTAAGTTGGATATCGCTAGTGATTCTGCGAGCCATGTGGTTAGTTCAGTCAAAGGCACTAATGAGAAGTTTTTAACAGCTACAGTTTCAGATTTACCGCCAGACGACATAGGAAGTGACGTCACAGCTAGCACTAGCTGTTCAGCAAAAGCATTGACGACGGGGTTGAACACCATAAACAAGGGACTAAACGAAAGTAATGTGTGGGATTATATTTGTAAATCTTTTAATAATCCGTTTGCTGATATTCAAGTTCAAGCATCTGATTCAGCAGCAAGTAAGTCGATAAATGATAGTGCTTACATTGACACTATTAACTGTAAAAAGAGCATATATAACCTAGAAAAAATTTTTAGGTTTGTCACGTTAGAGCTAGAGGTATCCTATTTGAGTGAATGTATAAATAGGAAAATTGTGCCTCAGGGCCTAAGGACAGCCAAGTTCCCTAACTGTGCAACCTTTGGTGATGAATTGAGTACCAAACTTACTGAGCTTTATAACAATACTGGCATCACTATGATGGGTTTTTTGGTTAAACACTACTTGAAAGAACTTGAGACTATTAGGGAAAATATCAAATCACTAGATGAGAAAATCAAATGCTTTGGATGTTTTAAAGATTACATTCTTTTATACAACGGTGTAGAAGCGAAGGCTGACAGGCACCGGGCTTCCATTGTGACTAGAAAACAACATAAATTAAAGAGAGACATTTTGGCTTATCAAGCCAAACATGCATATTTATTACAAGATAGGGTAGAAGACCCTTCTGTTAAGATTCATAACAGCAGTGACAGTGGAAGTCTTGCTTCAATCAGTGGGGCTAAGGAAGCCACAAACACTATAGCATTTTCAACAACAAATGATGTTGGTTCCAGAGGTTCTGACAGAAATATTGGACACAACAGTGCATCTAATGAAGAAGTCGGCGCCATTTCTGACTTCAATAACCAACATTCTAACAATTCGTCTAATGGAAATTATGCTGAAATACAATAATGGAAGCAGGGACCTAACCAAGGCCCTTTTCTGCTGGCAGTGCCAGTCAACAAACAGACTCAGAAGTGGAACAATATGTCCCACAACAAATGGAAGGGGAAAGGGAGAGGGAGATACCCCAACCAGAGGAAATACAAGTGAACACTATAAGACAAGCTAAAGATTTTAGTATTAATGTTATTAATTTATCTGGAGTTGCTTTATCCACTGAAAATGTTAATGTTTTGAAAAAAGGTTTTTCATTTATACCTAATAATAGAGTTAATATTGGTAGATTGTTAATCGATTTTAGATTATATTTAAGAAAATTGAACCTACAGTATATAATGCATGATGTGTTGGTCACTGTTCAAACTCCTTCCATGACTAGGCCTAAAAAAGCTAGTACTTTTAAACCCCCCATTGCATACTACTTTGCAAATGTTTCAAAATCAATGTGAAAATGAGTTTCGCAGGATGACAGGTTATGTAAGTGATGACAATCTAAGCTCTTCTGAAAAGGGAGCCTTGCAAGATTTATGTAAAAATTCTGATATTAGAACAATGAAGGCCGACAAAGGGGGTAAAATTGTGGTCATGGATACCATTCAATATAATGAATCTATGATAGACATGTTAAGGGACAATGAGACATACAAAGTGACTAGTGTCAATGTTGTTAAAAAAAGTTTTCAACGAGAAAAAAAAAAAAGTTTTCAACGAGTTAATACACTGTTGTTTGACATGTTTAGCCAAGGAGAATTAGATCATCAGAGTTGTGAAGATATGTTGGTCGAACACCCAAAATTGGCTACATTATTTGGTATTCCAAAATTACATGTTGACCAGCATAACCTACCTTTTAGACCTATCATTTCTGCAAAACATTCCAAAACTGAGAATATATCTATTTGGCTTGACTACATTCTGAATCCTATTGTACAGAGAACTAAATTTTACATTAGAGATTCTTGGCATTTATTGGAAGAATTAAGGAATCTAGATGTTCCATTTAGTTCTGTCAGTTTTGCTACTCTTGACGTCAAGTCCTTATATACTGCTATTAAGCAAACAGAAGGATTAGAATATTTGAGGGAATACCTGACTTCATATTCTGATGTTGAGAAACATAAGGTTAGTACCATTTGTGATCTAATGGAGATAGTCCTAGAGAATAATTTCTTCAGATTTGGTAAACACATTTATCAACAGATTTCGGGAGTAGCAATGGGAGCGAGGGTGGCACCAGCTTTTGCCAATTTGGTTATGGCAAACTGGGAGCTTAAATTTTTGGTTAAACATCATCTTTTTAATAGGGCAGTTGCATATTTTGGATTTATAGATGATTTACTTTTTTTGTGGACTGGCACTTTTGAAGAATTTTCTGACTTGGTGACAGACTTGAATCACAGTACTGACTTTTTGGTCTTTAAATTGAGTGGTTTTGGTGATAATATTCCTTTTCTTGATGTCCAACTTAGTATAGATGCAGTTAATAATACATTGAACAGTCAAATATATAGGAAAGAGGTTTTTGCGAACCAGTATTTACACAAGGACAGTTTATATCCTACACACATGAAAAAAGGAGTAATGAAGGGCCAAATAATTCGTTTGAGTAGGCTCACCACTGATGATGATGTATTTCTAAGTGAAGTAGGATTTTTAAGGTCACTATTCTTGTAGAGAGGTTATGCCTTAGATTGGATTAAAAAAATAGAAAAAGAGGTCTTTCTTTAAGGAAGGGGGATGCCAAACCGATTATTTTTTCCAGTCAGATAGGTTTAAGTTCTGGTTCCACAGTTTTAGAGAACACCAGTAGTTACCAACTAGCGTTCCCATTACCGATTGTTGACGAAATGTGGTTTATCAGGGATATCATTGTCAACAATTGGAAAATTATATTAGGGAACAAAGATTTGGT
The DNA here is from genome assembly GCF_019279795.1 of Protopterus annectens. NCBI lineage: Eukaryota > Metazoa > Chordata > Ceratodontiformes > Protopteridae > Protopterus > Protopterus annectens. The sequence goes on from NC_056728.1 coordinate 1,278,691,360, forward strand.
TGGTACTTTAGGGATGAAACCCACTTTCACTTACAAAAGAGTTAAAAATTTAAAATCCATGCTGGAGACAGATCACTATAGGTATCAGGATATGACAAGAGCAGCCAGTATAAAGAGGGGCACCTATGCATGCAACAACTGTAGGCAGTGTAGATTCATTAGCAATAGTACTAGTGTATTCATAAAATCTCTTAATTACACCATTTGGGCTAAGAGTTATTACAACTGTAATTCTGATTATGTTGTTTACATCGCCAATTGTGTTTCATGTGAGCATTATTATATAGGAAAAACCAAAAGGCTTCTAAAAAGAAGAATCTATGAGCACAATTTGGCTATAAAAAACAAAGATCAGCTTAATTCTTTGGCCAAACATTCTTTAACATGCAGAGATTTTAAGAAATTTCAATTTTCAGTTTTGGAAAAAATTAACACTAGTGATTTTGGAGGAGATTTAAACAATGTCTTAGAATGTAAGGAGACATTGTGGCAACTTTTGTTGGGGGCTGACAGGTTGCCTGGCCTTAATGATTACATTAATTTAAAATGCTTTTTGAAATATAGATAGGTTTTTAAGACCATATATATGTGATCTATTTGTGTTGTGTGTGTGGTGTACATGTGTGTACACATACATTTTTACATCACTCTGATTTTTTCAGAGATATGGCATTATTTACATACATTTATATATATTTTTTTGCCTTAAATCTATATTATATTTCATATACATTATATACATTTTGGTGAATGTACATGTGTGTATATTATATTTTTTTATTTTTTTATATATAGATTTTCTATGATATTTATATATATATATATATATATATATATATATATATATATATATATATATATTTTTTTTTTTTTACACGTGCATTTTACATATTCATAGTGATTGCCCGATTTTTTGCGTGTGTGTATGTGTGTATGTGTGTCTGTGTGTGTGTGTGTGTGTGTGTGTGTATATGTATGTGATCGTTGTGTAAATGTGGGAGAGGTCTTTGGGTATGTATTTCATATGCTCAAGTTGATTATCATTCTAATTATACAGTATGAATTTACATTGCATTTTTATGATTGTATTTATGCATTTATATATATGTACATATATATATATATTTATTTATATACATATATATATTTTTTATTTGTTACTATTATGACAATACTTTATTATTCATTGTTGAATATCACATTTGTTATTTTTCAGTTTGATGGTTATGATGTCATTTCCTGCTCAGTATGTTATTTAAGGAACTGGAAATCATTTGAAAATGTTTCCGAGGAAGTTCATGTATTAAACAGTGGATGAAAGCGCTAAATTTTTGGCTTCTGGCTTACTTGGTTTCTTCGCTAGCAGGTCTGCAGTTCATTTTTTCATTTTGTTTGGTTGTCAGCAATTAATATGGTAAATAACATAATCCTTGAAAGCAGCAGTTACTGTTATTCTGCTTGTGTTTTTTACTGCAATCTCCCATGATTAAAGTGAGTATGTTTCATCTTTTCTTAATTTAGATATCAAACATCCCTCCCCAGAATGCATTACATTAGTATAATAAGAAAAAAATAAATAGTGAGAGACTTACAAACACTTAACTTTCTACATTTACATCTGGGTCTGAACATGGAGCATTTAAAACTATTTTATTGTGAATTATCTTTATTGTCATTGACTGGAACTGTATTAAAATTAGAATTTTGCAATGGGTAGACCAAGCAGGGTTTTGTGTACAGCTCTCCAGGGCAGATGGTCTTCCATTTTCAAGATGCTATGCACTGTTAAAATGAACTTACTGAAAATATGTCATTGGCCTACTTGTCAAATTCATTGTAACATCAGTCAGCGGGTCTACTTTACTTACCCGAAAACCCACATCACCGACATCCACTTCACTGAGACGACTACACTGACAAACCAGAAGACAAACATCTGTAACACTGACATTCTGACCAGAGGTAAGTAACCGCTTGGCCATCCTGTTGAACCTTGCCCCTTACCCCTGTGGTAGTGCAATCTCGGAGTTGGTATATTTAGTTAGGGGGGGTGGGGGGCAAAGCCCCCCCACATGGGTGGGTTTAGTTTTGTTTTTTTTTTCGGGATGGCCAAGCAGTTACTTACCTCGGGTCAGAATGTCGGTGTTCCGGATGTCGGTCTTCTGGTTTGTCGGTGTAGTCGTCTCGATGAAGTGGATGTCGGTTTTCAGGTAAGTGAAGTAGATCCCAGTCAACATATCTATGTGAGGGAAGGCATCCTCCCGTGACATTGGCGCAACCCAGGATCAACTAGCATCTTAGGAAGCTGGAATGCTGACCATGAGTGTAAGCTTAAGCAGCAGACAGCCAGCCTGCCTACCTTAATGGATGCTGGAAGGCATCATTAGTGTCTCCAAAGCATGCTTGTTCAGAAATTAGAGAGTGGAAGTTAATGCATCATGGACTCAAATGGCAGTGGGCACAAGCTTACACCATACGCATCCCTCAAAATGAGTAGCACCAAGGCATACATACAATCCCTGCCTGTGGTTATGAGCAAGTGACCAAGTCTTGTCTGCACCCTACCCCCTAAAGATGGATAAATGCTCCACCAACTATGATTCTCGGCTGGAGGACCTGACCTGAGGACCTGACATAGGGTGCAAGCCCTCTGGGAGGGTTTGGAGGGGGGAGGTTGAACTTTTACTTGCATTATTGTGCTTTCTTTTTCATAATTCCACTTTCAAAATGAGATGTTCAAATCTTCACGAGCAACTGATCATTTTCTTGGAGCAGTCTAAAATTAAGGAAACATGCTAATTTTGTTACTGAAAAGTCAAAGCATTTATCATTTCAAAATAAAAACAAATGGACAATAACAGACGTCATTAAAGCTGTCTACCCAGGTATACAAAGGTTACCTGTATAGGAGCAGTACTGCATTTTGTGTGTGTGTGTGTGTGTGTGTGTGTGTGTGTGTGTGTGTGTGTGTGTGTGTGTGTGTGTGTGTGTGTGTGTGTGTGCGTGTGTGTGTGTGTGTGTGTGTGTGTGTAGGGACAATGTAAAGGAGAAGAATGGTAGAATGTCAAGAAGAGTGGTGTGGAGATCCTGACAAATAAGTGTACAGGCTGATCACCCCAGTTAGGTAAAGGGCTGTAGAGGTCTAAGCATCTAATGATTAGGCACAGTGGAATAACAGAGCACAGACTGGCTGAATGTAAGTAAGAGGAGGGGACTGTGAGGTTCTGTATGCAATGTATGGAATAAGTTTACATTCTGCAAAACATGGAACTATGTAGGCATAGGGAACATGCACAAAACATCACACAAGGCATTAACACCAACCCACTGAGAGTTCGAAAGGGAACATAGGTTTACAGCATGTAGAACAGCCCAAAGGACACCCTGGGATATCGACAGTTTTGTGAGAGGGAGCCAAGTACTGTGTTAGCATTTGACTGAACATGGTAGGAATAGCCACAGGACCACACCATGTGCAGCCAGCTGAAAGGACTGTCAGAGCATGGCACAATGCAGGGAGGATGCAGCACACTATAGCAATCTAGTGTACGATAGGTATATTTTTTTTTCTGAAAAAGGGTAAAAAGACATGACTGACAAATACAGCTGGCCAATGAATACCCACAATGGAAATGAAGACAGCTTCCAACATCCAAAAGGCACACTTTTATAGATGAAGGACATATGGTTGAATAGGGTATACTGATCTGCAGAGTCGTGGCAGCAACTCCCACCAATTTACTTCTGCAGATCACTGTGGAACAGCACCTACAGACATGTTTAAACACATTGTCAAACTCATGGTGAGGATTACATGAGGGTGACCACATAGTGTCACTGTCTTAGCATGTGTGCTTTGTAAGCCATGTGCCTTACATAAAATAGGCCAATTAATTGTGAAAAGAATATGGCTGGCTCTATGACACCACAAGTGAAAAGACTAAAGGTAAACACACAAAGATTAATTTAAAAGAAAATGACAAATGTTGACCCATCCATCTAAGGGGTGACTTCAATGTACACTGTTGGAAGTTTCATGGCTGTAACACCTGCATACAGCATGGCCCACAGATTTGGGGGGCAGTTACATGCAACACAAAATACACAATAAACAACATTAAAACACTATAGAAAGTTGACTGCATAAAAATAGCATTTTCTATATTGCTCAGTCAGTGGTGTCTGCAGTGTGTTGGTATAACTTGTTGTACAATACCAATATTTACAAAAGGAACCCCCAGACACCCACACATGGTGTGGAATTTGTATTTGATATAGTAATGATGTGAGTTCCCATATCTCTGGACCATTGTTATTACTGTAGGTGTTACAATACTACTCTCAAGGGGGTCTTCTGGTAGGACATATCTGTTTTCTTAGGCATGCACACCAAATTTATACTTTCTCAAGTGTTTTTCAGGCAGCTCATACACAGTTTCTTTAGGAATATGGAATACAGACTACAACACAAGACAGCTTGCGTGCTTCCTCATTTGCATGCTCTTCATAGTGAAGCATGTAA